>NC_088808.1:0-600000 GCF_011386835.1 Chrysemys picta bellii
TTGCAGTTGTTGCATAAACACTCATTTTCATTTAACATGTGCATCACAAAATTTGTTGACTGCTAAAATAGAGGCTCCCAAGCTTCTGTGAGAACATGTATTGCTCTCCCACGAGAAGCACTTTGTTTTTGACAAAAGAGTAACAGAATTTTTAATCAAGCTCTTTAAAGTTAATTTGCTTGTGATAGCAATTCAACTTTTATTAACTGTGTGAAAGCTCTCTAATAACCCTACTTCTCATTAACATCAAATTAAATAGTATAAAATTAAATCAAAATGAAGTTTAACTGCAAGTATGTGCAAAAACCTTGAAGGTGCTAAGCTTTTATGATACAGTTCTTGGTTGTGCTTGGGAGATAAAGGTAGAAACCTATTGAAATTATTTGGTTATTTTTAACATTTTGCAACATAGCTAGACATTATATATATATATATATTATATTTTGACAGTTTTGCTAGCACATTCATAATTATATTTTAATATCTAATATCTAATCAAGCTGTTTTTTAATGTTTCCCCTACAGTTTTATCTTTGAAATTAAAAAAAAAATCCTGTGATTAATAGATGAGAATCCTTTTTGTTTACAATAGCATTGCTTGTTTATGCAGAAATATACGTACATATATTTGCAACTGAAGCATTTTTGAAATTTGAAAAAATGAATTGGTATAATTATGTCTAAAACCCAATAGTGTGGTAGATTTTTTAAAGTAAAATTTGGCTTTTGTTGCAATTAAACAAACAAAAAAATCATTTGACACACAAAACAATGACACAGGATAACAGGCATGACATACAGGCTAAAGTTACAATTAAAGACAAATGATCCCAGAACTGTATTGATGTAAGCAGAGTCAGGATGAGCTCTACCCTGACATCTAGTGGTGAGTTGTGGGAAAGGACTTCAGGGGCTGATCTCGTTTGCATGGGCACACCCACCCTGCCTACCATGATGGGACTGCTTGCCCATATGGTCACTTTGGCTGCTGTGGGATCCCCAGTCTCTTTGTTATTGGGGCAGAAGTAATAAAGTGGTGTTATCCTGGTTATGTGAATCAAGGACAGTAGAACTGCACTTGGCATTTTATGATGGAGGGATTCAACCTCAACTAAGTAGCACTTGCTAGGCAGGGGACATGGGTTCCAAAGTCAAGTGAGCAGAGAGAGGTTGGGGGTAGTTATTAGAGAAGTTGTTGTGTAATAAGAGAACTAATTTTGACTCTGGTAGTGATTTCAGCTCTGCAGCAAAAATCCTGATTTCTATGTCTAAGTGTTAGACTCACTTTGGGCTAGTGGTGCACTAGCACTGAGGCTCCTCTGCTACCAGCTAAAATCACTAGGTGTGTTAAGTAATGAGGGGACCTGAAAATAAATTGGTGAGTAGCTAGCAGAATGGTTAGTGGGGTGGTGAGTGTCTAGCAGGATGGCTTGCAGTGAAGACTACAGCAGAATCCTATGGACAGGGCATGGTAGTCATCTGTTGACACAAGCATGTAAGGTGCCCCCATATCCCCCCTTTCTGGCCAGGTGGGAACTCTGGGGGGTGGCACTGACCAAGGGCAGAAACAGTGGGAGGGGTGACTTTTGGTTGCTGGGCTCAAGAACCACTCTGGGGCTGCACTGACCAGGGACAGAAACTGGGTTGCTGGACTTAAGACCTAGAGGCGGGTGGAGTGGGGGAGGACACTACCAAACTTACTTGGGGGTGGGCGTTTTGCTCATGGTTTGTGTTAGGAATCCTGTTTGTGGTGTTTCCCCAACATAATGCTGCGTTGTTTCTCTCTGTTATTAAAAGGCTTTTGCTACACTCAGACTCTGTGCTTGCAAGAAGGGAAGTACTGCCTCTTAGAGGCGCCCAGGGGGGTGGCATGTATTTGTCATAGGTCACTGGGTTGGGGCTCGAGCTGGTTTTGCATTGTGTTATTGGAATGGAACCCCTAGATACTGAACCTGGCCCTTGTTGCTGCCAACTCTGACAGGCAGAAGGGTTGCATTTATAACTATACAATATAAGGAATTGAGAGCTTAAACTTATTGAGGCAATTGTATTTGAGAAAAGAGACAGCAAAACAAAAGAAAAATTTAAATAAGTAAGTTATTACCTTTTTATTTAAAACTTTTTAATAAGAATTGATAAAAATTCCTAGAAAGTTATGTGCCCACTTTTTATATTAATTTAGTTAACTTAAAGCAATTTCCATTAATTCATATTACTTTTATTTTTAAAATGCTGCTATTTAAAATAAGGACAGCCCATGTTTCAAATATTAGTTAGTGGCTGGGAGTAGAAGCAGAGTCTGCATTTCTGTTGCCTGGCAATTGTATCTTCAGATAGCTATGAGAATTTCCAACTGTTTCATTCCAGAAGGGTTGAAATAATTCATTTACTGGTCTCATTTAAAGTAACATTACCACATGCAGCATTTGGATGATTTTTTTCATTGCTCAGTTTCTTCCTGCAATGAGGGTCTTTGTAATAAGTATAAGTTTTAATTTTTAAAACCAAGAGAGGGCTGAAGGGGCTGAGGGACACAGCCTAGCAAGGGAGGGAGGCACGAGCCAAGAATGATTAATTAACTCTGTGGGGTCATTTTAAAGTATAGGCACCCACAAATTTAACAAGCAAACTGAGAGAGGATATAAAGAAAGGCTTACCTCTCCCACCACAACAATAATGTTTCCTGGAAGGCAGGATCTGGGAGCTCTTGAACGAGAGGGGAGTTCAGTCTCCAGAGTCTGCTCAGCCTGGGGCTGCCCAGCCAGACTCTGAGGGAGCATATTGCCAGTGACGGGTGAGGATGCCAGGTGGGGGGTGGTTACTGTGATTTCTCAGAGCTCTAACTGAGCACAGAGACCCCTCAGACCCTGACATGGGAGGTGGGGCCTAAATACAGTTTCCTCTTCCAAAGCCCCTCTGTACTCAAGGATTCAGATCTGGGGTTTTCAAGTGTCCTGCCCCCTCCCTCCCCTGCTGTGTGCGATTCCCCCAGGGGGTCTCTGGCAGGGATGGTGACAGGGATTCTGATCTAAACAGTGAGTTAGGGAAGGGATTTTCCTCACTTCAGGGGGCTGATGGAGTAAAACTCTTGAGTTCCTCCATCCCTTACTCTTATTAGCATGTCTTCCCCTCTGCAGCCTGGTTAGGGGCAGCAGGGGTCCAGGTATTACCACAGTGGGGCCCCTGGGGCTGAGTGCCATTTTCTGTCTATAAACAGATTTTTACCCCACAGGGATTCACCAGGCTGAGTGGGGCTGGAGGTGAGAGGACACCCCAGAAATCACCCAGAAACCAGATCTCACATTCAATGCTACGAGTGTCTGGAGTACCCTGGGCTGGAGCTTGAACCATGCAGAGCTCACAATCCAGCTGTCTGTAGTATCATAGAGAATAACATGAGGGGGAAAGGGGTCCAGGAGAGCTGGCTGTATTTTAAAGAATCCTTATTGAGGTTGCAGGAACAAACCATCCTGATGTGTAGAAAGAATAGTAAATATGGCAGGCGACCAGCTTGGCTTAACAGTGAAATCCTTGCTGATCTTAAACGCAAAAAAGAAGCTTACAAGAAGTGGAATATTGGATAAATGACCAGGGAGGAGTATAAAAATATTGCTCAGGCATGCAGGAGTGAAATCAGGAAGCCCAAATCACACTTTGAGTTGCAGCTAGCAAGAGACGTTAAGAGTAACAAGAAGGGTTTCTTCAGGTATGTTAGCAACAAGAAGAAAGTCAAGGAAAGTGTGGGCCCCTTACTGAATGAGAGAGGCAACCTAGTGACAGAGGATATGGAAAAAGCTAATGTACTCAATGCTTTTTTTGCCTCTGTCTTCACAAACAAGGTCAGCTCCCAGACTACTGCACTGCGTAGCACAGTATGGGAAGGAGGTGACCAGCCCTCTGTGGAGGAAGAAGTGGTTTGGGACTATTTAGAAAAGGTGGATGAGCACAAGTCCATGTGGCCAGATGCACTGCATCCAAGGGTGCTCCCTGTCCCAGGGATGCTAAAGGAGTTGGCGGATGTGATTGCAGAGCCATTGGCCATTATCTTTGAAAACTCATGGCGATCGGGGGGAGGTCCCAGATGACTGGAAAAAGGATAATGTAGTGCCCATCTTTAAAAGAAGGGAAGAAGGAGGATCTGGGAAACTACAGGCCAGTCAGCCTCACCTCAGTCCCTGGAAAAATCATGGAGTAGGTCCTCAAGGAATCAATTCTGAAGCACTTAAAGGAGAGGAAAGTGATCAGGAACAGTCAGCATGGATTCACCAAGGGCAAGTTAAGCCTGACTAATCTAATTGCCTTCTATGATGAGATAATTGGCTCTGTGGATGAGGGGAAAGTAGTGGACAGTCTCATTTGACACATTTGATATGGTCTCCCACAGTATTCTTGTCAGCAAGTTAAAGAAATATGGGCTGGATGAATGGACTATAAGGCGAATAGATCGTTGGGCACAATGGGTAGTGATCAATGGCTCCATGTCTAGTTGGCAGCTGGTATCAAGTGGAGTGCCCCAAGGGTCGGTCCTGGGGCCGGTTTTGTTCAATATCTTTATTAATGATCTGGAGGATGGCGTGGACTGCACCCTCAGCAAGTTTGCCGATGACACTAAACTGGGAGGAGTGGTAGATACTCTGGAGGGTAGGGATAGGATACAGAGGGACCTAGACAAATTAGAGGATTGGGCCAAAGAAACCTGATAAAGTTCAACAAGGACAAGTGCAGAGTCCTGCACGTAGGATGGAAGAATTCCATGTACTGCTACAGAATAGGGACCGAATGGCTAGGCAGCAGTTCTGCAGAAAAGGACTTGGGGTTACAGTGGATGAGAAGCTGGATATGAGTCGACTGTGTGCCCTTGTTGCCAAGAAGGCTAACAGCATTTTGGATTGTATAAGTAGGGGCATTGCCAGCAGAGGAATAGCTAGGGGAAGGGATAGCTCAGTGGTTTGAGCATTGGCCTCATAAACCCAGGCTTGTGAGTTCAATCCTTGAGGGGGCCACTTATGGATCCGGGGCAAAATCAGTACTTGGTCCTGCTAGTGAAGGCAGGGGGCTGGACTTGATGACCTTTTGGGGTCCCTTCCAGCTCTAGGAGATAGGATATCTCCATATATTAGATCAAGGGACATGATCCTTCGGCATTGGTGAGGCCTCATCTGGAGTACTGTGTCCAGTTTTGAGCCCCACACTACAAGAAGGATGTGGAAAAATTAGAAAGAATCCAGCGGAGGGCAACAAAAATGATTAGGGGTCTGGAGCACGTGACTTATGAGGAGAGGCTAAGGGAACTGGGATTGTTTAGTCTGCAGAAGAGACAAATGAGCGGGGATTTGATAGCTGCTTTCAACTACCTGAAAGGGGGTTCCAAAGAGGATGGATCTAGACTGTTCTCAGTGGTACCAGATGACAGAACAAGAAGCAATGGTCTCAAGTTGCAGTGGGGGAGGTTTAGGTTGGATATTAGGAAAAACTTTCTCATTAGGAGGGTGGTGAAGCACTGGAATGGGTTACCTAGGGAGGTGGTGGAATCTCCTTCCTTAGAGGTTTTTAAGGTCAGGCTTGACTTAGTTGGGGATTAGTCCTGCTTTGAGCAGGGGGTTGGACTAGATGACCTCCTGAGATCCCTTCCAACCCTGATATTCTATTATTCTAATTCTCCCTTGCATGGCCCTGCCCAGGGCTGGATTGTCAGAGGTCTCCGCCCCCTCCTTGGCTGCACTTGGAGTTGGGAGTGCCTAGTGCCTCTCGGAATCAGCCCAGATGGGCCCTGGCACAAGACAGAACATTGAATTTTTTTCCTGTTTCTCGGTCTGTGCAAGGAAAATAGTTTTTCTCTGTGCAATGGCCACGAGGTGTCAGCACAGGCTCAGGAAGTAGGAAACTTTCACAGAGACCTGACTCAGCTCCAGTCATTTGTGCTGCAAATAGATATTATATCCATGGGACAGGGAGGAAAATGGGACATTGATTCCCTTCAGGCAGGTTTCTGCTTCTTTCCCAGCTGGGTCCTGCCAATCCCAGCAAGATGTGAGAGACTAAAGCCCTGCCCTGAATAACCCTTGGATACAGGCTCTTTTCTCAGAGGCAGCTGCAAATGTTACTTATTTGCAGCTCAACCAGTGCCCCATACCCTTGCCTGTGGTCAGTCCTGGCAGCTGCATTGTGAATGTGCAATGATGCTGCAGGTGGAGAAGTTGCAGTGTAGGTAGGTTTGAGGGGTGGGTGCAATAAGTATCTAGGTGGTGCCACTCAATGTAACTTAAATGGCACAGCACTAGCCTCCCTGTCAACCACCAATGGGCCTGATAAACTTTAATTATGTTTGGATTCTATAGAGTGGAGGAGCCGGGATCCAGTCTCCTTGGGGAGGGTCTTTTTGGCAAGGTTTTTGTGTCTATGAAGCAATTGTCGGAGAAAAACAGAGTTCTTACTATTTGTTTAGGTATAGCAAGTCAGATGCTTTATTAACTCTTACAATTGCGCAGAGGGAGAGAGCTAAGCAGGTCTCTCAACAGGTAAACAATTACAGCAAGCATTTATACCTTTTGTTACAGACAATAATGAGCAACAGTTGCATTTTGTTTATACATAGGTCATTCTGATATCTTGTTTTGCTCACTAATGTAGACTCTTAGTCTACATTCCATATTATTTACACAAGGTCGCAGCAACTTTTTACACAGTTCTTTTTCACTTGCCTCACACATTTTTTGCTTTTACAAATTTCGCGTTATTAGGGTTACAGTTAGCTTAACTCTTGCTAATGAACTGTCATGCATTGCATTCTCTTTTTGTCAGTTCTTTTTTTGCTTTTACAACCCTCCCTTTTGTACTACTAGTACAACAAACATTTTTAAATTTTTATTTGCATTAAATCTCGGAATTCAGATTTTACATCAGATGCTTCAACTTTAGGGGTTTTGATTGGATGTAATGACAATGCATGATGAGCATGGACATGAAAGGTATTCCTATTATTACGTTTTTTACAACAACAATAACATACTTTTACACTAGCTAACAACAACACAAGCAATAACATTCTTATAGCGATAATACGATGGGGTTGTTGTACAATCTTAGTCATATAACACAATACATTATACTTAGTACATAAGGTGGATACTTTATAAGCTGTCTGAAAGGCATACTTTTTAACTTGATACATATTTTGAAGCATGTGAATTTGCTCTTGTACTTTAGAGATTTTTTGAACTTCTGGTAACAGTGAAAGCAAATTTTGAAATCGATTAGGTACTAAACTAGTCCAATTAAAGGGTATTTGGAACCTAAGGACTACTTGCAAAATTCTATCTGCAGGCCAGTAAATAATATGATTGCCTGCAGTGGTAATGAGATTAAAATGTATGTCTTGCAATGTGGTGGTTTTAACAAACACACAGCTATTTTTAGCTTGAAAAAATAAGTGTCCTGTCAGGGTAGTTCTTTTTTTTCTACTTTTTTAGCAAACGTAGTCATGAAGAGTAACAACTTCTTCTGGCTTCAGTTTACGGATACACTGAAGCTGTGGGGGTTGTAACGGCCAAAATGTCCATTGACTCCTTAACTTTATCTAAATGTCAGATGTAATCTTAGGAGCACTGACTAAAAATCGATTGGGCATACCAGGAGGTCTAATTTCCCAGATGTTTCGGTGAATTACTTAATTTTACATGCATCTTTTTCATGGACCCAGCAGGATTCGGTATGTGGGAGCCCACACCTTCTGAACCGGTCCATATGCTTGGAAGGAGCACTGAGAACGTCCGCACTTCTACTTAGAAAGTTTCCAAGTATGTTTCCATGGCCACAGATCAGATGGTACTTTTGATGTGTCTGTAAGGGCAGTGGGCCAAGCCTGGTGCTCTAGATCATTCCGAATGGCCATTAGCTGGTCATTTAAGAAATCCTGAATCTCTGAGCATGCTAGATCTCACTGCAATGCCTTTCCAGCTTCAGTGATATTTAATACTATTTTTGTCAGCAACTTCTGGGTCATTGAACTAAGGGCAGAAATAACATGTAACTCACTAACTCTAGCCTGTACTTGGGTTAGTTGTGCTTCAGAAACAAGGCCAATGGCCTTCTCTAGTTGGCCCAATTTTTTATTATGTTTTTGGTTCTTAAAAATATTCCAGACTGCTGCTGCATTATTGGCTTCATCCCACAGGGATCCAGTCAAGTCACTTTTTTTTTTAGAGGAAATAACTCAAGCCCTTTGTTGTGCTAATTTAATGGCAGCCTCTTGTGAGCAATTTGGGTATGTAGAGGTAATTTGGAAACTGGATAAGGGTAATGAAAATTTAACAGTTTCTAGTGTAGTGTTAATTACAGTTCATTGATATTTTAATACATTTTTTTTGGTGTAGTACTATACCACATTTCTAAGCATGGGTCCTACAAGTTTCTTTTTGCCAGTGTATAATTTTTTGTTTCTTTACTAGGGTTAGTTCTTAATGTCTTTTGTAGTCAGGAATCTCTGGACTTTGTGGTTTTAATGAAGCAAGTGTTTTTTTTTCTTTTTTTTTGAAACAGTGTGGTTTAGCATTATACAGGGGAGAGGTTACTAGCACATCACCCTGTAATGGTTTTGCTTTTTCTAGAAAAATCCAGAGGCACAGTAGGTCTGTCAGTGGACAAGGGAGAGGTTACTAGCACTTCACTTTGTCTTTTTTTTTTTTTTGCTGTCTAGAAGACACAGCAGAGCTAGAAGGAGAAATAGGCTTATTATTAGTTGGAGAGTTTTTCCGGGGTGGAGGGGTCTTTTTACAGTGAGAAGCATGGGTCCAGGCAGGTAGTCCTTGGCACTTCACAGTGGTGGTGGTGGTTAACAGGACTTGGAAAGGGCCTTTCCAGTGTGGAGCCAAAGCAGTCTTTCGTTGATGGACTTTACGTAGACTTAGTCTTCTTGTTTCAATGAATGGCAGGGCTGCTAGGGTCTTTGGGTAGCACTTTTTTTATTTGTGAGAAAAGAAACCTAACACATTTCATTAATGCCTGGCAGTGTTTTGCAGATCTTATAGTTGCTTGGGCACATTCAGGCCCCTTTTTTATTGGCTGTCAGCCAAGTCTTAGCTGTGGGTAGTATTTTTGGATGGTGCTAGCATTTTATTTTTGGACTGAGCTTGCTAGCTATTTTTTTTTTAGTTAACTTATTTTGTTTTTTTTTTTTGTTTTTGTTTTTTGGCTTTTTTTAACTTACAAAGGAAACTTTTACTTTTTACTTATACACTTTTTTTTAACAATGAACACATACACATTGCTATTATACAGTACATTAGTTTTATTATTTAATGTATGCTATGTACACTTTTCTAGTAAAATAACTTTATTACAGAGCTTTGGAGCAACAAACCAGGACAAGCACACCCACTTTTGAGGAGTCTACTCGGTACAACTTTAGGTGTCCAATAGCTTTCTTTTTTTTTCAGCCCTTTGGCTAGAAATCTGAAGTAGCCAGAAGGATCCCATGGGCAATATGGGGAGTGGGTTAATCTTCCATGTCTTTGCTTTCAAAGACTGTTGGTATGCAAATTTTAACAACAATTTTTTCAATTAAAAAAAAATCTGGCCAATGAAGTTTTTTTTTTTTACTTAAGCAACTGTATTAGACTTTAGTATATTACATTTTTTTGATTTATTCAAACACTTTTTGTATTTCAAGTTGAATAAAACAAGTATCTGCTTTTTGATTTAACTCTTCTATTTAATTTTGAACTAGACGGTTTTATGAAAATATTAAACTCAACAATTTTGGCCACAAGACAAACACCACAAGACAGGACAAAGAACACAAAAATAATTCTTATTGTGCCAGTAAATGCATGGTACGTTGAATGCTATTCAGCTGGCATCCGTTTTTTTTGATGATTTGAAAGACAAAAGAACAGAGGTCTACCCTTTCTGGGTAGTCAGTCATTGCTTAAAATATTTTTTTTATATACACACATATTTTTGTTGATTTTAGACAAAACAGAGGAATTACCTTATATTTCTTTGTATTTGTTTTATAGGCAGCCCAGGTTTCAGTGGCTTCTACTTTATTAGTTAGAAAATTGCATTAATACAGATGCTTTTTGGCTTGCTTCTAGATCTAAAGCTATCTACAGCTTAAAGATTCTTACTTAAAAAGGGTCACAATTAACTTTACCAGACTTTTGATTGCCTTTTACTTCTAACTCTTGCTTTTAAACACCCAGTGATCTGAAAGGGACGACACAACCTATATTGGTAGGTTTGCATTTCTTTTACTTTTGCTACAATATACACTGCACATGTTCTGGGGAAAATGCACATTCTATTCACAATTCAATTTCTACAACACTAGCCACATCAATTTTTACACAAGGTGTAACTGTTTTTTTTGTGCTTACAAAATCTTCATGCACTCCTAGTAAAGTGACAGCTCGACCACACAGAGCCAGGGGCACTGTCTTTCTTTTTTTTTTTACTAGATTTTTTATTTGCTATTTTGTTACCCAAAAACAAATTCAAATTTTTATTTTTTTTTGAACACTGGGTAAAGGCCATTTACTTACTTCTTTCTTTTTACTATGCCTTCAAAGTTTCTAACCTGTTCTCTAATTTCTTTATTTATTGCTTGCCCGCTTGGGCCCGATCCTGCTTTTCTCGCTGAACTGTCTTTTTCATGGGCACTAGCTTTTTTACTACTAATTTAGATAGGAGGGTGGGCTTCTTAACTAGCCTCCACTCTTCTTGGTCTTTTTTCTTAAACATTCTTACTCACAAGGCTACTCAATCCTCCCTCGTGAGGCTTGCCACTTGGGCAAAACACATGGCCCATTGGCATTTAACTATTCAATTTTCTTTTGTGGCAAACACACTGCTCTTACAGCATATGCAAACACAAATGGTTAAATTTTGACACGTCCCTGAAGGACCGGTACTTGCTTAGCCAGTGCTTCCTTTTCTGCCTGGAAGTCCTGTCTCAAGGCTTGCAACTTGCCTTGGGCGTAGGTTTGAGTTGCTGCCTGGTTCATGATCTATGCTTTTAATTGCTCAATTCTAGTTATCAAGTACACAACTTTTCTCTTTTTTTTAACTTTTTTATTGCCCAGTCCTGCTACGACTGGGGTAGATCCACCTGACACTCTTCTCGGTCAACCGGGGTGGAGAGAGGAATGCTAAATCCCTCTCCGGTTTTCAGACTTACTGCGGCTGAGAGTAGGCACACTTTTATACTCACACACGTACGTCCAGACTGGCCATGTCTGTGTATAACGTTCAGAGAAGGTGCTGTGCAATCTCTAACTTGCTTCCTCTCTTGGGAGGGCAGTTCTTTTACGCCCTGGGGTCTCCTGGGGCGTCTTTTCAGTGATTCCAGTCCAGGCCGGCTGCCTGTGGCTTCTTCAGCTTCCCCAAACCACGCCAGCTCCAGGGTCGCAAAGGCAGACTGTTGGATCTCACTGGACAGTTAAGCTTTGCAAATGTAATCTCAGCACTGTAACTTGTATTGCCTTTGGTTTGACTATGTCTATATTTTTTCACAGTCAGCTGGGGCTGAAAGCAGTTTTTCTTTGTACTTAGCCTGGTCTGCATTGATTCTTGACCTTGAACGCAGATTAACTTTCTTTTTATTTTTGGACCAAGCTGAATTTCAAATTAACCCGTTCTTTTCCTCAATAGACAAATTGCTCCCATTGTGTGTCAGAGGCTTTTTTTGTGATTAAAAGCTCTTCTGAGATGTATGATTTTATCTAGATTGAAGGTAGCTTCTAGTGGGCATTGTTTAGATGAATTTTCACGCGTGTAATGATTCCAATTCTCTAAATACCTGCAGGTTTTAGGACCATAATGTACGTACATGAAATAAGATGGGGTACCCTTAGGGGGTGAGAGGGAATCCTTAGACAGTCCCCCACCCATTTTCCAATCACACACACAGGGAGGAGGATGCCCTGTCCACGCTAGCGGCACATAAACTAAGGATCTCTCCCTACAGGGTATTCACACAGGAGAGACTAACGAGGATGGCTACGACCCTCCTACACCTCCTTTCAGCAAAGAGCGTCGGCTAGTCTCAGAGAGACGGCGCCGCTTACTCTGTTGCATCCAGTGAGATGATCAGACTGTCAGTGGCTCACACGGAGAGGAAAAGGGGAGGGAAGATGGGTTCACACACTCTTAGACCCAGGTAGCCTCCTTGCCGGACGATGCCAGGCCGATTTAGCCCACCGTGGGTCGGATCGCCTAAAAGATCCTCTAGTTACCGGGCTTGCGTTAGAGTAGTTCTGGTCACGAGCCAAAAGACTTCGCAGAGTACTCTGGGCGTCTTCCGGTAACACTCAATTCACACTGCTCACACACACACACACAGACCACACACACACACCAAGGCCTTATACCAGGTACTACTCCTAAGTACCTCCAGGTACTATTCCCAAGTACTTCGATGCATCACTTGAGGCGGTAAAAACCCCTCTTGAGGCGGTAACAACCCCTCAACACAGGTGCAAACCCTATGCACCTAGCATATGCATACAGGGGGCGGCAACAATTCCCCTAAGCCGCTCAGCATCTGACCTTGCTGCACAGTCAATAAGTTCGGATGGCGTGAGCCCAACAGGGACAGACGGCCCCACGGACAGTCCTCCTCCGACACCCCAATAGAGATTTCAAAAGGTCTCCTACCTCTATTGTGGCGCCATGGGGTTCGAAGGGGAACGATCCGTAGCAGCTGCCGGTGCCTCTGCGGGCGTTGCCATCCCGGACGAGCCCCCAAATTGTCGGAGAAAAACAGAGTTCTCACTATTTGTTTAGGTATAGCAAGTCAGATGCTTTATTAACTCTCACAATTGCGCAGAGGGAGAGAGCTAAGCAGGTCTCTCAACAGGTAAACAATTACAGCAAGCATTTATACCTTTTGTTACAGACAATAATGAGCAACAGTTGCATTTTGTTTATACATAGGTCATTCTGATATCTTGTTTTGCTCACTAATGTAGACTCTTAGTCTACATTCCATATTATCTACACAAGGTCGCAGCAACTTCTTACACAGTTCTTTCTCACTTGCCTCACACATTCTTCGCTTTTACAAATCTCGCGTTATTAGGGTTACAGTTAGCCTAACTCTTGCTAATGAACTGTCATGCATTGCATCCCCTTCTTGTCAGTTCTTTCTTTGCTTCTACACAATGAATGAAAGGCTGTCTTTAAACCGAAGGGGGAGGGGTCTTTTGGTAAGGAGGGTAGAAGAATATAAACATCCAGTGAGGATGAGGTTTGAACCTAAACATGTGAAGCAATGTGGATTAAATGGCTAGTATCGTAACTAGTCAGGCACTTCATTTGTAAAGGCACGGAAGTGAAAATCTATGGCCAGCAGAGTTAAGGACATAAGAAGGAGTTTTTAAAAAATCTATTAGTAATTAAAAGAATTCTGACAATGCAACTGCTGTAGGGTCAAGTCATACTGCCTAGAAGTTTCAGCAGAAAAATGTAGAGCTCAAACTCTGTGTTTGGAGGAGGGGTGTGTTTATCCTTTTAAATATCTTCGATCATTTTTGAAGGTAAAAATCATAGAATCATAGAATATCAGGGTTGGAAGGGACCTCAAGAGGTCACCTAGTCCAACCCCCTGCTCAAAGCAGGACCAATTCCGAACTAAATCATCCCAGCCAGGGCTTTGTCAAGCCGGGCCTTAAAAACCTCCAAGGAAGGAGACTCCACCACCTCCCTAGGTAACGCATTCCAGTGTTTCACCACCCTCCTAGTGAAATAGTGTTTCCTAATATCCAACCTGGACCTCCCCCACTGCAACTTGAGACCATTGCTCCTTGTTCTGTCATCTGCCACCACTGAGAACAGCCGAGCTCCATCCTCTTTGGAACCCCCCTTCAGGTAGTTGAAGGCTGCTATCAAATCCCCCCTCATTCTTCTCTTCTGGAGACTAAACAATCCCAGTTCCTTCAGCCTCTCCTCATAAGTCATGTGCTCCAGACCCCTAATCATTTTTGTTGCCCTCTGTTGGACTCTTTCCAATTTTTCCACATCCTTCTTGTAGTGTGGGGCCCAAAACTGGACACAGTATTCCAGATGAGATCTCACCAATGTCGAATAAAGGGGAACGATCACGTTCCTCGATCTGCTGGCAATGCCCCTACTTATACAGCCCAAAATGCCGTTAGCCTTCTTGGCAACAAGAGCACACTGTTGACTCATATCCAGCTTCTCGTCCACTGTGACCCCTACATCCTTTTCTGCAGAACTGCTACCTAGCCATTCGGTCCCTAGTCTGTAGCAGTGCATGGGATTCTTCCGTCCTAAGTGCAGGACTCTGCACTTGTCCTTGTTGAACCTCATCAGGTTCTTTTTTGGCCCACTCCTCTAATTTGTCTAGGTCCCTCTGTATCCGATCCCTACCCTCTAGTGTATCTACCACGCCTCCTAGTTTAGTGTCATCTGCAAACTTGCTGAGAGTGCAGTCCACACCATCCTCCAGATCATTAATAAAGATATTAAACAAAACCGGCCCCAGGACCGACCCTTGGGGCACTCCGCTTGAAACCGGCTGCCAACTGGACATGGAGCCATTGATCACTACCCATTGAGCCCGACGATCTAGCCAGCTTTCTATCCACCTTACAGTCCATTCATCCAGCCCATACTTCTTTAACTTGGCGGCAAGAATACTGTGGGAGACAAAAGCTTTGCTAAAGTCAAGGAATAACACATCCACTGCTTTTCCCTCATCCACAGAGCCAGTTATCTCATCATAGAAGGCAATTAGGTTAGTCAGGCACGACTTCCCCTTCGTGAATCCATGCTGACTGTTCCTGATCACTTTCCTCTCCTCTAAATGTTTCATAATTGATTCCTTGAGGACCTGCTCCATGATTTTTCCAGGGACCGAGGTGAGGCTGACTGGCCTGTAGTTCCCCGGATCCTCCTTCTTCCCTTTTTTAAAGATGGGCACTACATTAGCCTTTTTCCAGTCATCCAGGACCTCCCCCTGATCGCCATAAGTTTTCAAAAATAATGGCTAATGACTCTGCAATCTCACCCACCAACTCCTTCAGCACCCTCGGATGCAGCGCATCCGGCCCCATGGACTTGTGCACGTCCAGTTTTTCTAAATGGTCCCGAACCACTTCTTTCTCCACAGAGGGCTGGTCACCTTCTCCCCATATTGTGCTGTCCAGTGCAGCAATCTGGGAGCTGACCTTGTTTGTGAAGACAGAGGCAAAAAAATCATTGAGTACATTAGCTTTTTCCACATCCTCTGTCACTAGGTTGCCTCCCTCATTCAGTAAGGGGCCCACACTTTCCTTGACTTTCTTCTTGTTGCTAACATACCTGAAGAAACCCTTCTTGTTACTCTTAACATCTCTTGCTAACTGCAACTCCAAGTGTGATTTGGCCTTCCTGATTTCACTCCTGCACGCCTGAGCAATATTTTTATACTCCTCCCTGGTCATTTGTCCAATCTTCCACTTCTTGTAAGCTTCTTTTTTGCGTTTAAGATCAGCAAGAATTTCACTGTTTAGCCAAGCTGCTCGCCTGCCATATTTACTATTCTTTCTACATGTCGGGATGGTTTGTTCCTGCAACCTCAATAAGGATTCTTTAAAATACAGCCAGCTCTCCTGGACCCCTTTGCCCTTCATGTTATTCTCCCAGGGGATCCTGCCCATCCTGCCCATTCCCTGAGGGAGTCAAAGTCTGCTTTTCTGAAGTCCACGATCCGTATTCTGCTGCTCTCCTTTCTTCCTTGTGTCAGGATCCTGAACTCGACCATCTCATGGTCACTGCCTCCCAGGTTCCCATCCACTTTCGCTTTCCCTACTAATTGTTCCCTATTTGTGAGCAGCAGGTCAAGAAGAGCTCTGCCCCTAGTTGGTTCCTCCAGCACTTGCACCAGGAAATTGTCCCCTACACTTTCCAAAAACTTCCTGGATTTTCTGTGCACCCCTGTATTGCTCTCCCAGCAGATATCAGGGTGATTAAAGTCTCCCATGAGAACCAGGGCCTGCAATCTAGCAACATCTGCTAGTTGCCAGAAGAAAGCCTCGTCCACCTCATCCCCCTTGTCTGGTGGTCTATAGCAAACTCCGACCACGACATCACCCTTGTTGCTCACACTTCTCAACTTTATCCAGAGACTCTCAGGTTTTTCTGCAGTTTCATACCGGAGCTCTGAGCAGTCATACTCCTCTCTTATATACAACGCAACTCCCCCACCTTTTTTGCCCTGCCTGTCCTTCCTGAACAGTTTATATCCATCCATGACAGTACTCCAGTCATGTGAGTTATCCCACCAAGTCTCTGTTATTCCAATCGCATCATAGTTCCCTGACTGTGCCAGGACTTCCAGTTCTCCCTGCTTGTTTCCCAGGCTTCTTGCATTTGTGTATAGGCACTTAAGATAACTCATCGATCGTCCCTCTTTCTCAGCATGAGACAGGAGTCCTCCCCTCTTGCGCTCTCCTGCTCGTGCTTCCTCCCAGGATCCCATTTCCCCACTTACCTCAGGGCTTTGGTCTCCTTCCCCCGGTGAACCTAGTTTAAAGCCCTCCTCACTAGGTTAGCCAGGCTGCTGGCGAAGATGCTTTTCCCTCTCTTCGTTAGGTGGAGCCCGTCTCTGCCTAGCACTCCTCCTTCTTGGAACACCATCCCATGGTCGAAGAATCCAAAGCCTTCTCTCCGACACCACCTGTGTAGCCATTCGTTGACTTCCACGATTCGACGGTCCCTACCCAGGTCTTTTCCTTGCGACACCACTCGCGCCTCAAACTCCTTTATCCTTCTTCCCAGAGCCACGTAGTCTGCAGTGATCTGCTCAAGGTCATTCTTGGCAGTATCATTGGTGCCTACGTGGAGAAGCAGGAAGGGGTAGCGATCCGAGGGCTTGATGAGTCTCGGCAGTCTCTCCTTCACATCGTGTATCCTAGCTCCTGGCAAGCAGCAGACCTCTCGGTTTTCCCGGTCGGGGCGGCAGATAGATGACTCAGTCCCCCTGAGGAGGGAGTCCCCGACCACCACCACCCTCCTCCTCCTCTTGGGAGTGGTGGTCGTGGAACCCCCATCCCTAGGACAGTGCATCTTTTGCCTTCCAATCGGTGGAGTCTCCTTCTGCTCCCTTCCCTCAGATGGGTCATCTAGTCCACTCTCCGCATTAGTACCTGTAGAGAGAACATGGAAACGATTGCTCACCTGTATCTCCATTGCTGGTGCATGGACGCTCCTCTTTCTCCTTCTGGAAGTCACATGCTGCCAAACCTCTTCACAATCCTTCTGTCCCTGCTGCGCCTGCTCTGAATCTTCAGAATATTGTGGCCGTAGAAGCATCTCCTGACGTCTGTCCAGGAAATCTTCGTTTTCCCTTATGCAACGCAGAGTCGATACTCGTTTCTCCAGCCCTCGAACCTTCTCTTCCAATATGGAGACCAGCTTGCACTTTGTACAGACAAAGTCGCTTCTGTCCTGTGGAAGAAAGACAAACATGGCACAACCTGTGCAGGTTACAACAGCTGATCGCTCACCTTCCATATCACCGTCCTCTTAAGAGCTTCCTCAACTGTTGCAGGAACTACTCAGAGAAACCTGCAGATGAAAGCCTCAGTGCGCTCTCCCAAAGCGAACTCCCAGGCAAACTCCCTCTGTTAGCCTCTGCTGTTCGCCTCTCAGCTGGTTCGCTGCTGACTGCTCTTATGTACCAGTCAGGACCACTCAAGGCCCACCTGGAACAAAGCACTCCCAGTTGGTACAAGACCAAGTAAAAGGAAGAAGACTTGAAAATCTGCATGAAAGCGTGAGGATCTCTGACTGCCAGGGCAGGGGGGGAGATTTTCATTGAGAGGGATTAAGGGATAAAATAGTCTTTTGCTGGAGCAAAGGGAGAGCTTTTTGCAGTTTAATTTTACCAATTGATAAACCCACCATCCTGCTACCCCAGCTCAGAGTCCATTGTCACCTCCCCTAAATACTGGCAAAGCATCTTGGTGGCCCTGAGACACACCCCTTAGTCTGGCCCTTCTCTCACATGCAAAACCTTCACTGATGCCAGAGCAGTCACCTCCCAATTAGGTCCCCTGGCAGTCACAGCTCTTCGAGCAGCTCCTCTGGGTGATGCCCTCAGTGTCTGTGCAAAAACACCTAGCAGCTTTTTCCTCCTTGGGCCAGTGGTGAGTTTCCCTGCCTCTCACACAGGAGCCCAGGTGTTGATTCCCCAACAAGGAGGCTGCAATTTTGACACAAATATCCAAAGTTGGACACTGAGGTCTGGCCTATACTAGGAATTTCCTTTGGTGGAGCTACGTTGCTCAGGGGTATAAAAAAAGCCACCCCTTGAGATATGCAGCTATTGACCTTACCCCAGGTGTAAACCAGTGCTAGACTGACTCCCATCACCATAGCTACTGCCTCTCAGCATAGCTACTGCCAATGGGAGAAGCCTTCTCACCACTGTAGGTAGCATCTTCACTGAGGAGCTGTAATGGGGCAGCTGCACCGCTGTAGTGTTTTAAGAGCACACAAGCCCTGACTCAGATCTTCCTTCTGATCAGCCCTTTCCTTTGTGCAGATCCATGAACAGCAAAACATTTCTGTGCCTCTTACAGAGGGGAGGGATAGCTCAATAGTTTGGCATTGGCCTGCTAAACCCAGGGTTGTGAGTTCACTCCTTGAGGGGACTGTTTAGGGATCTGGGGCAAAAAATTGGGGATTGGTTTTGCTTTGAGCAGGGGGTTGGACTAGATGACCTCCTGAGGTCCCTTCCAACCCTGATCTTTTATGACTACCTGAACCAGGACATTCAACTCTATTGAAACCTTCTCTCCTGCAATGGAAATGATCAGACAGAGGGAAGGTAGCCACCTTTCTCCCTGACAGTGAGATATTCGCTCTCCTCTTTCTTCATGCTGCTGTTGTTATTCCATGCTTTGGCCGGATGAGAACTGGAACATGCTAGGAGAGCACCTGCCCCACTGAGCTTTCTAGGCTGGTTGCAGACCCAATGTTGTTCACACGGCTTCACTTGGCTGAATCAAATTGAAATCTGAATCTTTGGAAGTTTGCCTGACACTGGTCATCTTGGCTGTTTCATGTTTCTGTAATGAGATGGCTGATTTACTTGTATATACCATCTCTGCTTTACCCTGGTCTGGGCAATCCTGACTGCCAAAAAAACTCTCACTGCTCAGCACTGAGTGATGCCCATAAGCCTATTTCAAGGACGATCCTGCCTGAATCCCACCCCTCCCCTTGTTTAAAAAAATGATTCTGGAATTTCTGGGGAGTTTTGAAAGCCATGATCACTAGGGAAAGATCCTGGCTCTGCTTAGGCATCCACTGCTGCAGAGATCTGCAGAGACATCAGCAAACCTTGATTTGAAAGTGATTTGTATCCCACAGGCATGTTGAATACAGAAGAGGGCCTCATTGTGCTATTTGACAGTGGTGTAACTCCCTTGACTTCTATAGATCTACTCTGGATTTAACTGGCTTAACTGAGAGCAGAGTTTGGTTCAAGAGTCTCCATTCACTCTCAAAGTCAAAAAGCATTGATCCACAGATGGAGACCTTGGCACTTACTGTTAGCTCGAAGGAAGAGAAAATGACCTAGATGGAAAATCCCTCCTGGAAGATTGAAGGAAGACTTAATGTGTAACGTCACCAGGTCCTGGCCTCCCCAGGAAAAGAGATGAGAGAGTCTCCTTGTGCCACTGAGCCCTGGGGCAGGATGGAATGGAGCATGGAGCAGGATGGAGCTGTTGCAGGGTGAATTGCTAGTTGAGGATACCACCCAGGGACATTGCAATGCTTAACTTTTAGGCACCCTGCGGTGTCCAGGCTCCCCATACAATGCATGGGAAGAGTTAGATGTGTGTGTGTGTCTCTGTGTGTGTGTGTGTATATATATACATAGGTATTAGATATTAGTTATTGGTCATAAATCAAATTGTGTTATCATAATAAACGTGGCATCTTGTCTTGTCCCCTGAAACGATCCTGTGTGGTTTTGTCTGCGTAACAGGAGTGGCCCACTGACCCACCTCTGAACGCACGGGCCACCAGCCTTGTAAGCCTATCTGCTTTCAGAAGCTGCAGCCTGATCGTGTCGCTTCTTCTCTGTATTCCAAGTTGACCTTGAACTCCTTGAAATGTCAGGTCAGCAAAGCTAGTATTACTGAGACGTTAGTCCATGGGCAGTACTGATGGAGGCCTGCTTTCCCCACAATCATTCTGCTGTTGGTGAGGGAGAGCGGCACGGTCCCAGGTCCCCTGCCCATCTGTCAATGACTGAGCTCAGACACGCTGGGACAGAGTTTATTTTTTCTAGGAAAGCTGATATCTTAAGGGATTTTGAATGGGGGAAGCAGGATGACGCTAATCTAGCAGCAATTGAATAAGGCCCTTTATCTTTGCCTTTGCCTTCCTGTGTCACTGTCTACAGTTTTTAAATAATGTTATGGGTTTTGTTGTTTTTCATATCAGCTCTGCCAGTTCCTGGCAGCTCTTCTCCTCACTCGAAAACTCCAGCCATCATACCCCATCTGTGGCAGCCACATTATAAGAAACTTGAATCGACTAAGGCCTGGTCTACACTACGAGTTTAGGTCAACTTTAGCAGCGTTAAATCGAATTAAGCCTGGACACGTTCACATGACGAAGCCCTTTCTTTCGACTTAAGGGGCCCTTTAAACCGGTTTCTTTACTCCACCTCCGACGAGGGGATTAGCGCTAAAATCAGCCTTTGCGGGTTGGATTTGGGGTAGTGTGGATGGAATTCGACGTTATTGGCCTCCGGGAACTATCCCACAGTACTTCATTGTGACCGCTCTGGACAGCACTCTCAACTCAGATGCACTGACCAGGTACACAGGAAAAGCCCCGAACGTTTGAATTTCATTTCCTGTTTGCCCAGCGTGGAAAGCACAGGTGACCACGCAGAGCTCATCAGCATAGGTAACCGTGATGGAGTCCCAGGATCGCAAAAGAGCTCCAGCATGGACAGAATGGGAGGTACGGGATCTGCTCGCCATATGGGGAGATGAATCAGTGCTAGCTGAACTCTGTAGCAGTAAACAAAATGGCAAAATATTAGAAAAGGTCTCCAAGGCCATGAAGGACAGAGGCCATAACAGGGACGCACAGCAGTGCCGCGTGAAAATTAAGGAGCTAAGGCAAGCCTACCACAAAGCCAGAGAGGCAAACGGAAGGTCCGGGGCAGAGCTGCAAACATGCTGCTTCTACGCGGAGCTGCATGCCATGCTAGGGGGTGCAGCTACCACTACCCCAACCATGTGCTATGACTCTGTCACTGGAGAAACACACAGGGAAGAGGGTTCGGGGTATGAGGAAGATGAGGATGAAGATAATGTAGATAGCTCACAGCAGCAAGGAAGCGGAGAAACCGGTTTCCCCAACAGCCAGGATATGTTTATCACCCTGGACCTGGAACCAGTAACCCCCGAACTCACCATGCTCCTGCTCGGCTTAACAGAAATGTTCCCCGCTGTTAGCCACGCAGTTGGGGGGAGGGGTGAAGTGATCATCCACGATAATTGGGTGTGTGGGGGGGAAGGGGGTTAGTTGGGTTTGTGCTGCATGTTAACCCGGGAACGGCAGCCCCTCCTTTTACATTGCAAACCCATTTTAAATGGCCAACCTAATGGGTCCTTGGTATGGGAAATGAGGGCGCTACTGTTTGAAACCATTCCCACATGTTAAGAAAGTTAAAAAAGCCAAAAGACTGTGGCTTACCATGGCTGCCTGCAAGCCGAAATCTGTTGCCTGGCACTGCGTGAGTGATCTCTCACACCAAACCGGCAGGCCCTCAATATAAGAGGAAAAATGCGACCTCGTAACGAAAGCACATGTGCTGTGTAATGTGAACAGCAAAATTTAACGTGAAAGAGTGTACTCATTGTTCTCTAAAATGTGTCTTTTTAACCACCTCTCCCTTCTCCTCCACCAGCTGCAAATGTTTTTCCTTCGCAGAGGCTAGTGAAGATTAGAAGGAGAAAACGGCGGACTCGGGATGACATGTTCACGGAGCTCCAGATGTCCTCCCACGCTGAAAGAGCACAGCAGAATGCGTGCAGGCAGTCAATGTCAGACTACAGCAAAGCACAGTATGAACGAGAGGAGAGGTGGTGGGCTGAATTGCGGGATGAACAGAGCAAGTGGCGGGCTGAAGATGATAGGTGGCATCAGCTTGCACACAGAAGGCAAGAGTCGATGCTCTGGCTGCTGGAGCATCAAACTGATACGGTCCAGCGTATGGTTGAGCTGCAGGAAAGGCAGCAGTAGCAGAGACCGCCGCTACAGCCCCTGTGTAACCAACAGCCCTCCTCCTCAAGTTCCATAGCCTCCTCGCCCAGACGCCCAAGAACACTGGGGGGGGGCCTCCGGCCACCCAGTCACTCCACCCCAGATGATTGCCCAAGCATCGGAAGGCTGGCCTTCAAGAAGTGTTAAAGTTTTAAACTGCAGTGTGTCCTCCCCCACCCATCCCAGGCTACCTTGGCAATTATCCCCCTAGTTGTGTGATGAATTAATAAAGAATGCATGAATGTGAAGTAACAATGACTTTATTGCCTCTGCAAGCGGTGCTCGAAGGGGGAGGGGAGGGTGGGGTGGTTGGTTTACAGGGAAGTAGAGTGAACCGGGTGGGGGGGTGGGGCGGAGGGTTCATCAAGGAGAAACAAACAGAAGTTTCACACCGTAGCCTGGCCAGTCACAAAACTCATTTTCAAAGCTTCTCTGATGCGCACCGCACCCTGCTGTGCTCTTCTAACCGCCCTGGTGTCTGGCTGTGTGTAATCAGCGGCCAGGTGATGTGCCTCAACTTCCCACCCCGCCATAAATGTCTCCCCCTTACTCTCATAGATATTGCTGCTTGCTGTGCGCTCCACAATAACAATGGGGATATTCTTTTCACTGAGGTCTGAGCGAGTCAGTAAGCTGCGCCAGCGTGTTTTTAAATGTCCAAATGCACATTCCGCCAGCATTCGGCACTTGCTCAGCCTATAGGCTGAACTATAGTTGAACAGGTCCTGACTACTGTCCAGGCTGCCTGTGTATGGCTTCATGAGCCATGGCATTAAGGGGTAAGCTGGGTCCCCAAGGATAACTATAGGCATTTCAACATCCCCAATGGTTATTTTCTGGTCTGGGAAGAAAGTCCCTTCCTCCAGCTTTCGAAACAGACCAGAGTGCCTGAAGACGCGAGCATCATGTACCTTTCCCGGCCATCCCACGTTGATGTTGGTGAAACGTCCCTTGTGATCCACCAGGGCTTGCAGAAGCATTGAAAAGTACCCCTTGCGGTTTATGTACTCGGTGGCTTGGTGCTCTGGTGCCAAGATAGGGATATGGGTTCCGTCTATCGCCCCACCACAGTTTGGGAATCCCATTGCAGCAAAGCCATCCACTATGGCCTGCACATTTCCCAGAGTCACTACCCTTGATATCACCAGGTCTTTGATTGCCCTGGCAACTTGGATCACAGCAGCCCCCACAGTAGATTTGCCCACTCCAAATTGATTCCCGACTGACCGGTAGCTGTCTGGCGTTGCAAGCTTCCACAGGGCTATCGCCACTCGCTTCTCAACTGTGAGGGCTGCTCTCATCCTGGTATTCTGGTGCTTCAGGGCAGGGGAAAGCAAGTCACAAAGTTCCATGAAAGTGCCCTTACGCATGCGAAAGTTTCTCAGCCATTGGGAATTGTCCCACACCTGCAGCACGATGCGGTCCCACCAGTCTGTGCTTGTTTCCCGGGCCCAGAATTGGCATTCCACGGCATGAATCTGCCCCAGTAACACCATGATTTGCACATTGCTGGGGCCTGTACTTTGTGAGAGGTCTATGTCCATATCAATTTCCTCATCATTCTCGTCGCCGCGCTGCAGTCGCCTCCTCGGCTGGTCCTGGTTTTGCTTTGGCATGTCCTGGCTCTGCATATACTCCAGGACAATGCGTGTGGTGTTCATAGTGCTCATAATTGCCGCGGTGATTTAGCGGGCTCCATGATCCCAGTGCTATGGCGTCTGGTCTGAAAAAAGGCGCGAAACTAGTATCTGACAGACGGAGGGAGGGAGGGGCGAGTGATGACATGGCATACAGGTACAGGGAATTAAAATCAACAACGGTGGCTGTGCATCAGGGAGAAACACAAACAACTGTCACACAGAATGGCCCCCCCCAAAGATTGAACTCAAAACCCTGGGTTTAGCAGGCCGTTGATTTCACGGAGGGAGGGGGAAACAAATTAATACAGAACAAATCTATTTTTTACATCTTAAGCTGGCAGACGACGGTGCAGCATGACTGATAGCCCTCGGCATCTTCTGGGTGCTTGGCAGAAAATACTGGGTGCTTGGTAGAAAATAGCATACTACGACTGATAGCCATCATCGTCGGGACTGCCCATGATTGACAGCCACTGCAGTACAATGACAACGGATACCAATCATAATATACCATCTTCTACCAAAAGGCAAGGGGCTGCTGCTGTGTACAATGCAGCCCCATGTCTGCCAGCCCCACGTCTGCCAGCACCCGGATTGGCGATGAAGTCTACCAGTCATACTGCACTGTCTACTGCCAAAAGGCAATTAGCTGTTGCTGTGTAGCAATGCAGTACCACGTCTGCCGGCACCCAGAGGACATATGGTGACGGTGAGCTGAGCTGAGCTGAGCGGGCTCCATGCTTGCCGTGGTATGTTGTCTGCACAGGTAACCCAGGTAAAAAGGCGCGAATCGATTGTCTGCCATTGCTCTGATGGAGGGGGAGGTGCCTGACGACATGTATCCAGAACCCCTCGCGACACTGTTTTGCATCATTCAGGCATTGGGATCTCAACCCAGAATTCCAAGGGGCGGCGGAGACTGCGGGAACTGTGGGATAGCTGTGGGATAGCTACCCACAGTGCAAGGCTCCAGAAGTCAACGCTAGCCTCGGTACTGTGGACGCGGTCCGCCGACTTCATGCACTTAGAGCATTTTATGTGGGGACACACATAATCGGCTGTATACAACCGATTTCTATAAAACCGGCTTCTATAAATTCGACCTAATTTCATAGTGTAGACATACCCTAAGTTGCAAGAGGGTCTTTGGTGCAGAACCTGAACTGTCTTTTGCTGTACTTGTTACTCCTTGGAAAGCTGTGGTCACTGTTAAAGCAACCAGCCATTTCTGTGTCCCAGCAACTACCAACAGCAACTGCCAGTCCTGTGTCCACGGTGTGTCATGAAGACAAAGGGCACAATGCAACCCTGATGCAACTCAAAGCTGCTCTGCCAGGGAGGACTGTGGTACAAGAGGCTTAAAATGTGTCCAAATGAAAGTGCTGGGGTCTCCCACGTGGTCCAGAGGGATTGTGGGATCTTCTCTGGGTGTATCTAACTGCAAAGGTGTTGCACCTCTTGTATTCCATGCTTTGCCCGTGCCCTAGAGTGGAGTGTGGGGGCAAAAGCTGTCAGCCACTGCGGGGACCCCAGAGCTCCAAGATGCTGACCCCGGAGCTCTGAGCTGCAGCGGGGGCTTTGGAGCTCTGAGCCATTGCCACAGGGGATGGGGGATGGAGCTGTTAGTCCCCTCCAGTCTTCCGCTCCTTTGTTTTTAGTAAACATCACAGACAGACTTCTTTGAATTTCTTTCTATTGCCCATGACCTGTCAGTAGCTTTTACTGGACATTACCGTGACAACATTACCTTACTGTTCACGCTAAGTACGCTTTTCCAGACAGTTGTGCATCCACCTAGGCTGTAGTTCCCTAGTTTCCTTATAAGTAGGTCATGTGAAATAGTATCAAATAGTATCAAAAGCCTTACTAGAGCTGAGATATATACCGCTTCCTCTATCCCCAAGGCTTGTTACACTGCACTGCTACCCAGCAGTGTGGGGTGGGATGGGGGGATTAAGTTTGCTCTCAGGGCAGAGACATAGTATTGTATGTGTATGTGTCATCTGCTGGCTGGGTGGCATAAATATAGTTGTTAAATAACTGACTGAAACCAACCCAGATCAACTAACACACGCTCCAGTGACTCATGAATCGATACTCAACAGTGGAAACTCTGGCCAGCAGGGTGGTGAACTCGGCATCGCTCTGCATGGAGAAACAAAGGACAGATGTGTCTAGCAAAGTATAAATGTGGGTTCTGGAAGAAGCTTGGGGCTCTCACCTGGGCTGAAAGAAGGAAGTCAGAGGGAGACAGAGACAGAGCCTGAGAATGGAGTTCACTGCAGCTTGGCTTGTGCATTGTGGCTTGACCAGAGTGGACTATGCTTTAACCTTCTTTTCTTTTATGCTCAGGACTTCCAGTGCTGCGTTCCAATTGACCAATAAACCCTCCTCTGGTCTGAAAAGGCTGCCTGAGGGTGTCACTGTCACTGCGAATACTTGCTGAAGGGCAGTAGGGGTTCTCACGACACATGTTTTGGTGGCAGTGCTAACAATTTTTCCTAAAATACTTAACTTTAGGGGGGAGAAATGTACATATCCACATCCAAGTCATTGTCATTTATTTATGTAGGGCTTTTTTACAGACTGAATAATCAAAATAATGTACAGTTGTCCTCTATTCTTTACCGGAGCTAAACAGAATAGAAACACAAATAAGGTGCTTTTTGTTATTTCTTGTTCTTTTTAGTTGATTTTTTTGACCTGCTAGTAAGTCAACTGTGAAAAGTGATACTTGTGCATTAATGTCACTTTTCATGACCTCCCAGCTAGCTACTAAGTCTGACAAGAAAAGTGATATTAACAAACAAACAAATATAACTTTTCACAGCAGATTTACTCAGCCTTGGCTATTCCAGGGACAAATTAAGCCCTGGATGGGGAGGTGGGCATGGAGGCAGTGGGGGTCAGGGGCGATGGGACGTGAGGGAGGTGAGCCCAGGGGCCAAAGCCCCAGGGCTGGAGCCTGCTGCCTGTCACCCCAAGACTGAAGTCTGACCCCACTGCCTCTGGGAAGATGGGGAACTCACTGGTTGCCTGCTTCTCCAGCATTTGTATCTCTAGAGGGAGGCAGGGCCCAACCCCTGCTGGGAGCACGTGGTGAGGGGGCCACTGCTTCCCACACACACATCACTGCATAGGAGGCTGTGTTCACAAGAAAAGACCTTGGTGGCTTCATTTGAGAAACACTCCGCTTGTCCCTGAAGAGTGGAGGAGGAGGAGGAGGAAATCAAGTCATTATTTCTGCAAGGAGCAGAACTCTGGAGTAGCTTTATTCAGTGGCGCACTGCTTCTGGGCTTGGCCAGTCCACACTGACGGGTGGGATGGGGTGGTGGTGTAGAACTGGGGCTGGCAGGGCTAAAGACAATAAGCACTTTAAGTATATTAGGAACAAAAGCAATCTTACAATGGCCTAGATGGAGACAGCAAACAGGTTAATGATGCAGAAAAGGCAGCTGTGTTCAATAAATATTTCTGTTTTGTGGCTTTCTTCCTTTGCAGGACTGTAGTGTACAGTTTTCACTCTCTTCTCGGTGACTCTGTATTTATCTATGTATATTTCCAGAAAATGTTCCATTGTTCAAAGCCAAGGGCACAATGAGACAATAAGCACTTTAAGTATATTAGGAACAAAAGCAATCTTACAATGGCCTAGATGGAGACAGCAAACAGGTTAATGATGCAGAAAAGGCAGCTGTGTTCAATAAATATTTCTGTTTTGTGGCTTTCTTCCTTTGCAGGACTGTAGTGTACAGTTTTCACTCTCTTCTCGGTGACTCTGTATTTATCTATGTATATTTCCAGAAAATGTTCCATTGTTCAAAGCCAAGGGCACAATGAGACAATAAGCACTTTAAGTATATTAGGAACAAAAGCAATCTTACAATGGCCTAGATGGAGACAGCAAACAGGTTAATGATGCAGAAAAGGCAGCTGTGTTCAATAAATATTTCTGTTTTGTGGCTTTCTTCCTTTGCAGGACTGTAGTGTACAGTTTTCACTCTCTTCTCGGTGACTCTGTATTTATCTATGTATATTTCCAGAAAATGTTCCATTGTTCAAAGCCAAGGGCACAATGAGCCTTGCAGAGACATAACAAGTACAAACCCTTTTATTTAGATCAGTCCCTAGCTATGTACTAGTGCCTCCTTGCTCAGAGTGAAAACCACTTGGTGGTTTATTTGTCAGTCTCAGCAGCACAATCTACTGGTGAGTCCATTACAATGCATAACACTTATATGAATTCACATGGCATCGGCCCTCTTTCTGAAAGCATCCTCCCAGGATGGACTCTGTAGACTGGGGTGTAAATACATCTGTTCGGAGCATGCAGCCACAAAGCTCTCTTCCCCATTCTGCTTTCCAAATGAGATAACCCGGCCCCAACACATATAGATCCTTTAGGAGTTTAATATAAACAACTAGGGATTGAGAATATTTCTCTAGATTTCATAATGAATCAATCTCTCCAGAGGCTGGAGTCCTCTGTCCATCCATGGCAGAGATACTGTGACAGGTAGGGAGTATTAACCGGATAATATTGCATGGGAGTTTTACTAGTTTATTGTCTGCACTAATACTAGATGGTGATGGGATATAACTGTTGTAACCTGCACAGGTTGTGCCATGTTTGTCTTTCTTCCACAGGACAGAAGCGACTTTGTCTGTACAAAGTGCAAGCTGGTCTCCATGTTGGAAGAGAAGGTTCGAGGGCTGGAGAAACGAGTGTCGACTCTGCGTTGCATAAGGGAAAATGAAGATTTCCTGGACAGACGTCAGGAGATGCTTCTACGGCCACAATGTTCTGAAGATTCAGAGCAGGCGCAGCAGGGACAGAAGGATTGTGAGGAGGTTTGGCAGCATGTGACCTCCAGAAGGAGAAAGAGGAGCGTCCATGCACCAGCAATGGAGATACAGGTGAGCAATCGTTTCCATGTTCTCTCTACAGGTACTAATGCGGAGAGTGGACTAGATGACCCATCTGAGGGAAGGGAGCAGAAGGAGACTCCACCGATTGGAAGGCAAAAGATGCACTGTCATAGGGATGGGGGTTCCACGACCACCACTCCCAAGAGGAGGAGGAGGGTGGTGGTGGTCGGGGACTCCCTCCTCAGGGGGACTGAGTCATCTATCTGCCGCCCCGACCGGGAAAACCGAGAGGTCTGCTGCTTGCCAGGAGCTAGGATACACGATGTGACGGAGAGACTGCCGAGACTCATCAAGCCCTCGGATCGCTACCCCTTCCTGCTTCTCCACGTGGGCACCAATGATACTGCCAAGAATGACCTTGAGCGGATCACTGCAGACTACGTGGCTCTGGGAAGAAGGATAAAGGAGTTTGAGGCGCAAGTGGTGTTCTCGTCCATCCTCCCTGTGCAAGGAAAAGGCCGGGGTAGAGACCGTCGAATCGTGGAAGTCAACGAATGGCTACGCAGGTGGTGTCGGAGAGAAGGCTTTGGATTCTTCGACCATGGGATGGTGTTCCAAGAAGAAGGAGTGCTAGACAGAGACGGGCTCCACCTAACGAAGAGAGGGAAGAGCATCTTCGCCAGCAGGCTGGCTAACCTAGTGAGGAGGGCTTTAAACTAGGTTCACCAGGGGAAGGAGACCAAAGCCCTGAGGTAAGTGGGGAAATGGGATCCTGGGAGGAAGCACATACAGGAGAGCGCAAGAGGGGAGGACTCCTGTCTCATGCTGAGAAAGAGGGACGATCGATGAGTTATCTTAAGTGCCTATACACAAATGCAAGAAGCCTGGGAAACAAGCAGGGAGAACTGGAAGTCCTGGCACAGTCAGGGAACTATGATGTGATTGGAATAACAGAGACTTGGTGGGATAACTCACATGACTGGAGTACTGTCATGGATAGATATAAACTGTTCAGGAAGGACAGGCAGGGCAGAAAAGGTGGGGGAGTTGCGTTGTATGTAAGAGAGGAGTATGACTGCTCAGAGCTCCGGTATGAAACTGCAGAAAAACCTGAGAGTCTCTGGATAAAGTTGAGAAGTGTGAGCAACAAGGGTGATGTCGTGGTTGGAGTCTGCTATAGACCACCAGACCAGGGGGATGAGGTGGACGAGGCTTTCTTCTGGCAACTAACAGAAGTTGCTAGATCGCAGGCCCTGGTTCTCATGGGAGACTTTAATCACCCTGATATCTGCTGAGAGAGCAATACAGCGGTGCACAGGCAATCCAGGATGTTTTTGGATAGTGTAGGGGACAATTTCCTGGTGCAAGTGCTGGAGGAATCAACTAGGGGCAAAGCTTTTCTTGACCTGCTACTCACAAACAGGGAAGAACTAGTAGGGGAAGCAAAAGTGGATGGGAACCTGGGAGGCAGTGACCATGAGATGGTCGAGTTCAGGATCCTGACACAAGGAAGAAAGGAGAGCAGCAGAATACGGACCCTGGACTTCAGAAAAGCAGACTTTGACTCCCTCAGGGAACAGATGGGCAGGATCCCCTGGGAGAATAACATGAAGGGCAAAGGGGTCCAGGAGAGCTGGCTGTATTTTAAAGAATCCTTATTGAGGTTGCAGAAACAAACCATCCCGATGTGTAGAAAGAATAGTAAATATGGCAGGCGACCAGCTTGGCTAAACAGTGAAATCCTTGCTGATCTTAAACGCAAAAAAGAAGCTTACAAGAAGTGGAAGATTGGACAAATGACCAGGGAGGAGTATAAAAATATTGCTCAGGCGTGCAGGAGTGAAATCAGGAAGGCCAAATCACACTTGGAGTTGCAGTTAGCAAGAGATGTTAAGAGTAACAAGAAGGGTTTCTTCAGGTATGTTAGCAACAAGAAGAAAATCAAGGAAAGTGTGGGCCCCTTACTGAATGAGGGAGGCAACCTAGTGACCGAGGATGTGGAAAAAGCTAATGTACTCAATGATTTTTTTGCCTCTGTCTTCACGCACAAGGTCAGCTCCCAGATTGCTGCACTGGGCAGTACAGCATGGGGAGAAGGTGACCAACCCTCTGTGGAGAAAGAAGTGGTTCGGGAATATTTAGAAAAACTGGATGTGCACAAGTCCATGGGGCCGGATGCGCTGCATCCGATGGTGCTAAAGGAGTTGGCGGGTGAGATTGCAGAGCCATTAGCCATTATTTTTGAAAACTCATGGCGATCGGGGGAGGTCCTGGATGACTGGAAAAAGGCTAATGTAGTGCCCATCTTTAAAAAAGGGAAGAAGGAGGATTCGGGGAACTACAGGCCAGTCAGCCTCACCTCAGTCCCTGGAAAAATCATGGAGCAGGTCCTCAAGGAATCAATTATGAAACATTTAGAGGAGAGGAAAGTGATCAGGAACAGTCGGCATGGATTCACGAAGGGGAAGTCGTGCCTGACTAACCTAATTGCCTTCTATGATGAGATAACTGGCTCTGTGGATGAGGGGAAAGCAGTGGATGTGTTGTTCCTTGACTTTAGCAAAGCTTTTGATACGGTCTCCCACAGTATTCTTGCTGCCAAGTTAAAGAAGTATGGGCTGGATGAATGGACTGTAAGGTGGATAGAAAGCTGGCTAGATCGTCGGGCTCAACGGGTAATGATCAATGGCTCCATGTCTAGTTGGCAGCCGGTTTCAAGCGGAGTGCCCCAAGGGTCGGTCCTGGGGCCGGTTTTGTTTAATATCTTTATTAATGATCTGGAGGATGGTGTGGACTGCACTCTCAGCAAGTTTGCAGATGACACTAAACTAGGAGGCGTGGTAGATACACTAGAGGGTAGGGATCGGATACAGAGGGACCTAGACAAATTAGAGGATTGGGCCGAAAAAAACCTGATGAGGTTCAACAAGGACAAGTGCAGAGTCCTGCACTTAGGACGGAAGAATCCCATGCACTGCTACAGACTAGGGACCGAATGGCTAGGTAGCAGTTCTGCAGAAAAGGACCTAGGGGTCACAGTGGACGAGAAGCTGGATATGAGTCAACAGTGTGCTCTTGTTGCCAAGAAGGCTAACGGCATTTTGGGCTGTATAAGTAGGGGCATTGCCAGCAGATCGAGGAACGTGATCGTTCCCCTTTATTCGACATTGGTGAGGCCTCATCTGGAATACTGTGTCCAGTTTTGGGCCCCACACTACAAGAAGGATGTGGAAAAATTGGAAAGAGTCCAGCAGAGGGCAACAAAAATGATTAGGGGTCTGGAGCACATGACTTATGAGGAGAGGCTGAGGGAACTGGGATTGTTTAGTCTCCAGAAGAGAAGAATGAGGGGGGATTTGATAGCAGCCTTCAACTACCTGAAGGGGGGCTCCAAAGAGGATGGAGCTCGGCTGTTCTCAGTGGTGGCAGATGACAGAACAAGGAGCAATGGTCTCAAGTTGCAGTGGGGGAGGTCCAGGTTGGATATCAGGAAAAATATTTCACTAGGAGGGTGGTGAAACACTGGAATGCGTTACCTAGGGAGGTGGTGGAGTCTCCTTCCTTGGAGGTTTTTAAGGCCCGGCTTGACAAAGCCCTGGCTGGGATGATTTAGCTGGGAATTGGTCCTGCTTTGAGCAGGGGGTTGGACTAGATGACCTCTTGAGGTCCCTTCCAACTCTGATATTCTATGATTCTATGATAAGGGTGTGACTTCACTTGAGGGATGATATTTGATGGCTAGCACATAAGCTAAGCCCAGGAGGCTGTTGGGGCCAGGTGACACCTTCTGTCCAGGAAATTGGACAAAGGCTGGAGGAGGAGCTGGGGTGTGTGGCTGGGTGAGACTGCTGGAGAGGGTTTCAGTTTGGAACTGGCGGGGGAAATGGAAGGGGGCCCAAAACCGGGATCTGGGCTCCCTACTCCCCAAGAAGGACCTGACTGAGGGGTCCTGTTCTCTGTACCTATTTAGACTAATCTTCTGTTTTACTGGATGGCTGAGAGTCATGGTGAATTGCAGGAATTGGGGGGGTGCAAGGCTCTGACTCCCATATGCTGCATGACAACTGGTGGACGGGGTGGGATGTACTGCACCCCGTGGATGGACATTTCTGCAGTGAGTGACTGGGGAACAGTAAAACGAAGGGGGATTAATGAGAACCAGGCGTGCTGAAGGCTAAGAGCGGTTTCAGGAGATGAAGGAGCTACAACTTAACTCCTGGGAGTGTGTGACCACTGAGAAGGACTGTTGCAGTAATGGGGTCCCCCTGAGGACTGCGGTTAGTGGTTCCAGGGGCAGAGGTGTATGTGGCTTGACCCTGGGAGAGAGAAGGACTGCTGCAGGAAAGGGGTCCTCCTGGTGAGCAGGTCCAGGGGTGGAGGAGTCTGCAGCTTGACCCTGGGAGAGAGGTGGTGACCAGGAGAAGGGCTGGCACAGTAGGGGTTCTTCCTGGAAACCGTGGGGCACTGAGAGCACACAACTTGGGAACAGCAGGTAGATGTATAACCATCTCCTTAAGATGGACCTTGTAGAGCTGTGCAGAGAGAGAGGGTTGTGCATTGGAAAGCTCACCAAAGCACAGCTGATTGCCCAGATGGAGGAGGAGGATCGCTCAGAGGAGCTGATTCCTGCCCAGGAGGGAAGCAGCTCGGCAGATGCAGTGCCAGTGCCGGTGTCTGTCCAGGCTGGGAGTGATCAGACTGCTGCCAAGGGCACTTTGAGGCCCCTCCTACCTATGGCGAGGGGAGGGGCTGGAAGGAGCCCGGCAAACTCCAGGGGCATTGTGCCCTCCACACAGTGTTTTCCCCAGGAATTGATATTAGGGGGGGTGTTGGAATATTCGGGAGGAAGGCCGATGAGGGCTGAGACCATGAGGGCAAAGGTGGGCTGTATGGCACCATAGTAAAAACTGCAAAATGTTTCATGACCATTTTATTAGATTTAACTCATTTAACAAAAATTAAAGTTGGCTACTCAAGCCTCCTATGAAGCACTACATCTACATCTGTCTTGGTTTCTTGTTGTAATTTTGCACTCCGTGGTGTCTTCTTGTGTGTCCGTTACTTCCAGTCCTTCATGATATGCTCATGATCAGGCAGAAGGCGACTTCTTTCAGAACACAAAATTCTATTCAATGAGGAAAAAATATGCTCAATTGTAGCTGTTGTGACTGGGATTAGCAAGAGATGAATTCCTACTTTCATCCCAGGAAACATAGCACAAAGATTGGGTCGAACCACTATTGATGATAAAGAAGTTGAAGTTAAATCTTCATTTGTTCAAAATTCTCTATTCTGTCCTAATCACATAGCAGCCCCATTGCTGGTAGTGCCTCACTCCACTCAACTGTGGGTGTTTTATAAGACAGGCGTCTGTAAAAGCTACGTGAAGGTTGAATAGAATCCAGAAATCTCTATTGTAGGTTTGTAAGAATCAAGTCTGTGTACTTTTTCAGCTCTCTTAACAAACATTTCTTTTCCTCTTTACTTATGGAGTCAATGTAAGTACCTTCATTAGTCAACTTCTCGACTGAAGAATTTGCTTCTTCCAATACATTTTCAATGGGTATCTCTGATCAAAGGATAGCTTCTATTTCTGCACAAAGATCTACTACCGTTGTAGCAGATGCCTGGATGACAATGTTTAATGACCCAAGTGGTTTCAACAGTAGACTTACAAGAGAGAGAATGGTGATCGTCTTCTCTGAACTTAGTAACAAAAGTAGTCCACCATTCTCACTACTTAGATCTGTCCTATCTTGGTGGATACTTTCCAAAGCCAGTAATAATGGTTGCAGTAATTTTAAAACAACTGCCAAGAATCACTCATGAGAAAGCCAGCAGGTTTTCCCAGTTTGGACTCATTTGAACTTCAATCCCAGTGTATCTTCTGTTTGTTTCCAAAATGTTCAGTCCTTTTGGACTCTTGCTGAAAAAAGAGTATAAAAAAAGCCATTTTGATGATTCTGCAGCTTGTACTAATGCTAGCTGGAGTAGATGGCCTCTACAGTGTGTATAGGAAAGATTAGGGTTACACTTTTCTCTGAGCAAAGTTTATACTCCACTATGTCTTCCAGAGAAATTTGTAGCTCCATCAAATGCACAAGCAGCCATCTGTTTGGGGTTCAATTTACAAGCATTTAACTCTTCTAAGATGTCACAGATGCAGCTGATATGTCTTCTATATAACCTGAAAATCTAGTATGCATCTACTGGCCTACCACAGACATCAAGATAACATACACAATGACTTAATACTTGATGCCTATTTGCATTGGTGCTTTCATCAGCCATGTATGCACATATTTTGAATATGGTGAGAGAATTCTTCACTTTTTCAACTCTTGAGTCTTTCACTGTTGCACCATATGTTTCAAGAGAGTCAGCTGAGTTTTTTGCAGAAAGATAGTGAGCATTTGCCAGTCTTGTTCGGAACCAGTGTCCAACTTCAGGATTAACAAGTGACAATGCACTTAACATAGGCCTCTAGTTTGTAGTGTGTGGTATCTCTTGCTTAAATAGAAAGTATGATGCAATTGCCATGTTGTTTCACATAAACTGAGTTCAGAGTAGCAGCCATGTTAGTCTGTATCCGCAAAAAGAACAGGAGTACTTGTGGCACCTTAGAGACTAACAAAGTTATTAGAGCATAAGCTTTCATGGGCTACAGCATCCGAAGAAGTGGGCCCACGAAAGCTTATGCTCTAATAAATTTGCTAGTCTCTAAGGTGCCACAAGTACTCCTGTTCTTTTTATAAACTGACTTGTGTCTCCAGCATTCTTAACAGCCTCATTAAGTTCTTGTAAAATTGGCTTTGACAGTGACTGGCTTATAAGGCTTTCTGCATGTTGATGGAGTCCAGAGGCATGGTGTTTTGCAGCCTTTTCATATAGGTTGTCAGTATTGGCTTAGCTGATCAGTGGCAAACCAAGCTCCTCCACTTTTACTATACAAATCCATGACATGCCCACATCTTAAATACTGTGTGTAGTTCTGGTCACACCATCTCAAAAAAGATATATTGGAAATGGAAAAGATACAGAGAAGGGCAACAAAAATGATTAGTTTCAGAGTATGGAACAGATTCCATATGAGGAGAGATTAAAAAGACTGGGCTTTTTCAGCTTGGAAAAGAGACTAAGAGTGGATATGATAGAGTCTTATAAAATCTTGATTGGTTTGTAGAAAATGATAACGAAGTGTTATTTACCCCTTCACTTAACACAAGAACCAGGAGTCATCCAATGAAATTAATAGGCAGTAAGTTTAAAACAAACAAAAGGAAGTATTTCTTCACACAACGCACAGTCACCTGTGGAACTTTTTGCCAGGGATGTTGTGAAGGCCAAAATTATAACAGGGTTCAAAAAAGAACTAGATACGTTCATGGAGGATAGGTCCATCAATGGCTATTAGCCAGGATGGGCATGGATGCAACATCATGATCTGAGTGTCCCTAGCCTCTGTTTGCCAGAAGCTAGGAGTGGACGACAGGGGATGGATCAATTGATGATTCCCTGTTCTGTTCATTCCTTCTGAAGCACCTAGAATAGTCACTGTCAGAAGACAGGATACTGGGATAGATGGACCATTGATCTGACCCAATATAGCCATTCTTACATAAAAAATAATTATAATAATAAAAAAGTTTAGTACAGAAACTCCCCAAGATAATGACCTCTTGAGATAGCTATGATGTAAGATAATGATCTTGGCAAATAATTCATTTTAAAAATCTTGGGCTATGAGGAAACATATATTTATTTAAGTTTCCCAGTCACAAATCTAGCTTCTGGAGAAAAGTCACTAAAACATAGTCCAATGCTCTGGCCGCTGTTCACTCTTTGCTTGTCTTGTCACCGTTCACTCTATTGCTCTGTCCCAATGGCCCTGCACTGTCCCTTCTGCTGTCACCTGCCACTGTGACCTCTGCGAGTCGGTCTCTCGTGGTTCCACCCGACTCTCAGTGATTTCAGATCTGGGGGGGGGGGGGGGGGGGGGGACCTCGGTGCTAGTGCAGACTGGGCCATCTCTTCCAGAGAAACACTATCCCACAGCAGGTCTAAGCACTTAGCCCTGATTATCAGAGATTTCAGCTCTAGTGGTCACTTAATGAAACAAAAGACTCTCTATGAAGCCTAATCAGCTCTGTCTTTAAACAATGGAGAGGGGAAGGTCAAATAGTACTTGTGACTCAGGCAGATCATCAAGCAAAACACCTGTCCCCACCCTCTCTCTTGATGCCCTCAATCAGCACAAGCTAAGGACAGTTCTACTGCCCTTTACTCATACAATAAAAACAACATATCATTCCCCCCCCCCCCCACATTCAAGTGATTTGTAACCCAATCCCAGCCAAAATCTGTCACTTGGGCAACACAGCTCTGTTTTCTGGATTCCTAGGTAGATTAGATGTGAATGTAAATACAATCTGGTTCTGAAGCCTTTTCCCCCAGCCCTTAGCTCATCATAGACTCATAGACTTTAAGGTCAGAAGGGACCATTATGATCATCTGGTCTGACCCCCTGCATGCTGCAGGCCATAAAACCGTCCCTACCCCTTCCCTGGACTCTGCTGCTGAAGTCCCCAATCCTGTTATTAGTGACTTCAATCAGCAGAGACCCTCCTGTTAGAGATCCCTGCCCCATGCTGCGGAGGAAGGCGAAAAACCTCCAGAGGCTCAGCCAATCTGCCCTGGAGGAAAATTCCTTCCCGACCCCAAATATGGCGATCAGTAAGACCCCGAGCATATAGGCAAGAGTCTCCATCCTGACCCCTGTTAGCCATTATACTATTTACCTACCATTGCTTGGTTTTCCTTGACTACTATGTTTTACCATTAAACCATTCCCTCCATAAACTTATCTGATTTAATCTTAAAACCAGACAGGTCCCTCGCCCCCACCGTTTCCCTCGGAAGGCCGTTCCAATATTTCACCCCTCTGACGGTCAGAAACCTTCGTCTAATTTCAAGCCTGAACTTCCCCACGGCCAGTTTATATCCATTCGTTCTTGTATCCACGTTAGTACTAAGCTGGAATAATTCTTCTCCCTCCCTTGTATTAATCCCTCTAATATATTTAAAGATAGCAATCATATCCCCTCTCAGCCTTCGCTTTGTCAGACTAAACAACCCAAGCTCCTCTAGTCTCCTTTCATACGACAGGTTTTCCATTCCTCTGATCATCCTAGTGGCCCTTCTCTGCACCCGTTCCAGTTTGAGTTCATCTTTTTTAAACATGGGAGACCAGAACTGCACACAGTACTCCAAATGAGGTCTCACCAGCGCCTTGTACAACGGAAGCAGGACCTCCTTATCCCTACTAGATATACCTCCCCTAATGCATCCCAAGACAGCATTGGCTTTTTTCACCACGTCACATTGTCGACTCATAGTCATCCTGCGGTCTACAAGGACCCCTAGGTCCTTCTCCTCTTCCATTACTTCTAACCAATGCGTCCCCATCTTGTAACTAAAATTGTTATTAGTCATCCCCAAATGCATCACCTTACACTTTTCACTATTAAATTTCATCCTATTTCTGATACTCCAATTCACAAGCTCATTCAAGTCTCCCTGCAGGATATCCCTATCCTCTTCTGAATTTACAACGCCTCCCACCTTCGTATCATCCGCAAACTTTATCAGCCCACTCCTGCAATCGGTTCCGAGGTCAGTTATAAATAGATTAAATAAAATGGGTCCCAAAACCGAACCTTGAGGCACTCCACTAGTAACCTCCCTCCAACCTGACAGTTCACCCTTTAATACGACCCGCTGCATTCTCCCCATTAACCAATTCCTTATCCACCTCTGGATTTTCATATCGATCCCCATGTTTTTCAGTTTAACCAATAATTCCTCATGGGGTACAGTATCAAACGCTTTACTGAAATCCAGGTATATTAGGTCCACCACATTTCCCTTATCTAATAAATCTGTTACTTTCTCAAAGAAGGAGATCAGATTCGTTTGGCACGATCTGCCCTTCGTAAAACCATGTTGTAATTTATCGCAATTGCCACTAACCTCCAGGTCCTCAACTAGTTTCTCTTTCAGAATTTTCTCTAACACCTTGCACACTACAGATGTTAAACTAACAGGCCTGTAGTTACCCGGATCACTTTTTTTCCCTTTCTTGAAAATAGGAACCACATTAGCTATTCTCCAGTCTAATGGGACCACCCCCGAGTTTACAGATTCATTAAATATTATCGCTAACGGGCCTGCTATTTCCCGCGCCAATTCCTTCAATATTCTCGGATGAAGATCGTCCGGTCCTCCCGACTTAGCCCCATTAAGGTGTTCAAGTTTTGTTTCTGCCTCGGATATGGTAATCCCCCATCCTGAATGCCCCTCTGTAGTGGTGCTAGTATCCCTAATACCTTCATTGGCCTCATTAAACACCGATGCAAAATATTCATTGAGATATTGCGCCATGCCTAGATTGTCTTTAATCTCCTCTCCGGCAATAGTCTTCAGCGGTCCCATTTCTTCTTTCTTTGCTTTCTTCCTATTTATGTGGCTGTAAAACCTCTTACTATTGCTTTTAATTCCCCTCGCTAGGTCCAACTCTACACGGCCTTTGGCCTTTCTCACTCTATCTCTACATTCTCTGACTTCACTTAGGTACATTTCCTTACTGATCCCTCCCCTCTTCCACTCTTTGTACGCTTTCTGTTTTTTCCTAATCACCCCTTTGAGTCGGTCGCTCATCCAGCTCGGTCTAAATCTCTTGCTTAGTAATCTTTTTCCCCTTTTTGGAATACAGGCCTCCGACAGCTCATGCATCTTTAACTTAAAGTAATCCCAGGCTTCTTCTGCCTTTAAATCCATTAATAAGTTTGCCCAATCCACTTCCCTTACCAGTCCCCTTAATTTGTTAAAATTGGCCTTTTTAAAATTATAAACCCTAGTCTTTGACTTAATTCTGTTACTCCTTCCATGTATTTTAAACCGAATTAGCTCATGATCACTGGAGCCCAAATTGTCCCCTACTACCACTATCTGTCAGGGAGAGCTCATTTAGACTTTGCTTACAAATCATAATTTGAAATTATTAGGTTGGCCAACATCATTGAAATGAATGCACTGACAGTCACAAAAAACAAAAGCTGTATAAGGAAGCTAGTCTATCATCATACTTTTCAAATATATTATACTTTTTCAGATACATGTATTTTATCATACACTTAATATGCTTTTAAAGTGTGTATTAATGTTTCAATTTCCATTCAAATTTCCAAACGATCACTAAATTGGCCACACTGCATGTAACTAGTTCACAAAACGGGTGGGGGGGGCGGTATTGGGAAAATTCAGGGTGGGGGGGGTAGGGAAATCCCTGCCCTCGTGGCCAGCAGGGAATCTGCACGGCCAAGCTTCCCCACTGGAGCTGAGGGGGCTGGAATAGGAGAGGGAGATAAAACTGAAAGAGCTAGAGCTGGAGGATCAGGAGAAACAGCAGCAGCATGAACTGGAGTTGGCAAGACTGAGGAGCAGAGAGCCCCCTGCTGTGGTGAGTGAGGGGAGGGGGACGCAGGACTGCATGGAGCTTTGATAAGCGCATCCTGTCCCAGTTTAAGGAAGGGAAGTACATAGATGAATACCTGATGGCCTTTGAGAAGTTCCTGTGGGAGAAGGGATTCCTGTACCGGGAATGGGCTCTCCCAGGGGAAGTGGAGTCATGGCGGATCCGGAGGCAGCTGGTGGTCCCCCTGAAGTATCGCTGCAAGCTACTGTACCTGGCCCGTGACATCCCTCTCTCAGGGCACCAGGAAATCTGGCACACCAGGCAGAGGCTGCTACAGAACTTTTACTGGGCTGGGGTCTTTACCACTGTCCAAGAGTATTGCCGATCCTGTGACCCCTGTCAGAGGGTGGGGAAAGCCCAGGACAAGGGGAAAGCAGCTTTGAGACCTTTGCCCATCATAGAGGAGCCTTTTTCAGAATGTGGCTATGGACATAGTGAGGCCTCTCAGCAAGACGACCTGGTTGGGGAAGAAATACATTCTGGTGGTGGTAGATTTTGCTCCCCGTTACCCTGAGGCCGTGGCAGTCACAGTGGCAGATGCACCGCTGACCATTTTCAGCCGTGTGGGGTTCCCCAAGGAAGTTTTGACAGATCAAGGATCCAACTTCATGTCAGTCGTGCTCCGGTTCTTGTGGGAGAATTGTGGGGTCTGGCACATCTGGACCTCAGCATATCACCCCTAGTCCAATGGACTGGTGGAGAGGTTCAAAGATGATACTGAAAACCTTTATGAACCAGCACCTGCAGGATTGGAACAAGTACTTACCTTACCTGCTGTTCGTGTACAGGGAAGTGCCCCAGGAGTCTACCAGGTTTTCGCCTTTTGAACTGTCATATGGAAGAAGGATAAGGGGGCCCTGGACCTGATGAGAGATGCATGGGAGGGGAAGGCCATGCCTGATGGAGAATCAGTGGTGGAGTACATCTTGACCTTCTGAGAAAGACTTGCTGAGCTCATGGGCTTGGCCAAGGAGAATCTGGCCAGAGCCCAGAGGAAACAGAAGGTCTGATATGACCACATGGTATGGGCCAGCCTACGCCACCGGAGACCAGGTGATGGTTCCCATCCCTGTGAGAAAAAACAAACTATAAGCTGCCTGGGAAGGCCCTTTCAAGGTTGTCAAGCAATTAAATGAGGTTTACCTCATTTCTATGTGGTAGAACTGTCTGTGTACCATGTTAATATGATTAAGCCATATTATGACAGGGGAAATGTGGTGCTGGCTGTGTGGACATTGGGAGGAGCAGGGAAATGACCCTTTAGTTGATTTATTCCCTGAGGTAGGATCTGGCTCCTCCCTGGAAACAATTTCCCTCTCTGATCAGCTAACCCCTGCCCAGCAAGCTGAGATCAGAGGGATGTTGCATCTGTACCAACAGCTGTTTTCCAACCAGCCTGGATTCACTAATCTGACTGTCCACCAGGTGGAGACAGGATTGCATCCTATTATAAGATGCTCCCCTGCTCAGGACCTGGAAAGAGAGGTTAGTGACATGCTGGCTTTGGGGGTGATCCAGCCATCTTCAAGACCTTGGGTCCTCAAAACATAGAAAATCAGGGTTGGAAGGGACCTCAGGAGGTCATCAAGTCCAACCCCCTGCTCAAAGCAGGACCAAACCCCTGATAGATTTTTGACCCAGATCCCTAAATGGCCCCCTTGAGAATTGAACTCATAACTGTGGGTTTAGTAGACCAACGTGCAAACCACTGAACTATTCCTCCCCCCACCAAGATCAGCTCAATCTGGTTCTGTGTGGACTATCGGAAGCTTACTACAATCACCATGTCTGATGTCTACCCCATGCCCAGGCCTGACGAGCTCCTAGTTAAGCTGGGAGGAGCTCGCTACTTTACCACTATGTAGGGTTACCAGATAGCAATTGTGGAAAAACAGGCATTATGGATCTTACAAAGGGCTACTGGCAAGTGCCACTGGATGCAGATGCCAGGCTGAAATCTGCCTTTATCACCCCTCTGGGGCTCTGGTTCCTGACCCTGCCTTTCAGCCTCAAGGGGGCGCTGGCTACCTTCCAACGCCTGGTGGATCAGCTACTGAGGGGGATGGAGAGTTTTGCTGTGGTGTACATTGATGACATCTGTGTCTTTAGACACATCAGACCTGAGAGGACCATCTGTCCCAGGTTAAACAAGTGCTGGACCGACTCCAAGAGGCTGGGCTGACCATAAAAGCTGAGAAGTGCAAGGTGGAGATGGCCGAAGTATCTTACCTGGGTGGGTGGGGAGCAGCTGCCTAAAGCCAGAACCAGCCAAGGTGCAAGTGATCAGAGACTGGCCCCCTCCTCAGAGCAAAAAGCAGGAACAGGCCTTTATTGGGATGGTGAGGTATTATCAAAGATTTGTGCCACATTTTAGCTCCATAGCTGCCACCATCACTGAGCTATGCAAGAAGGGAAAGCCAGACAAGGTGGTCTGCACCAAGCAGTGCCAGAGGCCTCTCTGTGCGCTGAAGGAGGCTCTGGTCAGTAGCCCAGTTCTGGTAAACCCAGACTTTGACAACCCCTCTATGGTGTTCACCAACGCCTCAGACATGGGGCTGGGTGTGTGTTAATGCAGGTTGATGAAAAGGGGGAGAGACATCCCATCGTGTACTTGAGCAAGAAGTTGTTACCTCGGGAGCAAAACTATGCGGCTATAGAGAAGGAATGCCTGGATATGGTATGGGCTTTTAAGAAACTCCAGCCATATCTATTTGGGCGACACTTCACTGTGTATGCATACTGACTACTCTCCCCTGACCTGGCTACACCAGATGAAAGGAGCCAATGCCAAGCTCCTGAGGTGGAGCCTGCTCCTCCAGGATTATGATATGGAGGTGGTCAATGTGAAGGGGAGTGCCAAGCTGATATGTTGTCCCGGAGAGGGGCGGGCCTGGACTTCCCCACTTAGTTCAGTCTTGAAGGGGGGAGAGATGTGACGGAGTATTAACCTGATAATGTTGCATGGGAGTTTTACTAGTTTACTGTTTGCATTAATACTAGATGGTGGTGGGATATAAGGGTGTGACTTCACTTGAGGGATAATACTTGATGGGCAGCACATAACCTGAGCCCAGGAGGCAGTTGGGGCCAGGTGACACCCCCTGCCTGGGAAATTGGCAAAGGCTGAAGGAGGAGTCGGGGTGTATAGCTGGGTGAGACTGCTGGAGGGGGTTCAGTTTGGCGCTGGCTGGAGAAACGGAGGGAGGCCCAGAACCAGGGTCTGGGCTCTCTACCCCAAGGCCATCCTTACCCTTACTCATAGATTCATAGACTTTAAGGTCAGAAGGGACCATTATGATTATCTAGTCTGACCTTCTGCACAATGCAGACCACAGAATCTCACCCACCCACTCCTGTAGTAAACCCCTAGCTTATGTCTGAGATATTGAAGTCCTCAAATCATGGTTTAAAGATTTCAAGGTGCAGAGAATCCTCCAGTAAGTGAATCATGCCCTATGCTGCAGAGGAAGGTGAAAATCTGCCCTGGAGGAAAATTCCTTCTTGACCCCACAGATGGCAATCAGCTAAACCCTGAGCATGTGGACAAGACTCACCAGCCAGACACCCAGGAAAGAATTCTCTGTAGTAACTCAGATCCTACCCCATCTAACATCCCATCACAGGCCATTGGGCATATTTACAGCTAATAGTCAAAGATTAATTAATTGCCAAAATTAGGCTATCCCATCATACCATCTCCCCCATAAACTCATCAAGCTTAGTCTTGAAGCCAGATCTTAGGTCTTTTGCCCGCATTGCTCCCCTTGGAAGGCTGTTGCAGAACTTCACTCCTCCGATGGTTAGAAACCTTCATCTAATTTCCAGTCTAAACTTCCTGCTGGCCAGTTTACATCCATTTGTTCTTGTGTCCACATTGGTACTGAGCTTAAATAATTCCTCTCTCTCCCTGGTATTTATCCCTCTGATATATTTATAGAGAACAATAATATCTCCCCTCAGCCTTCTTTTGGTTAGGCTAAACAAGCAAAGCTCTTTGAGTCTCCTTTCATAAGACAGCTTTTCCATTCCTTGGATCATCCTAGTAGCCCTTCTTTGTACCTGTTCCAGTTTGAATTCATCCTTCTTAAATATGGGAGACCAGAACTGCACACAGTATTCCAGATGAGGTCTCATTAGTGCCTTGTATAAAGGTACTAACACCTCCTTATCTCTACTGGAAATACCTCGCCTGATGAATCCCAAAACTGCATTAGCTTTTTTCACGGCCATATCACATTGATGGCTCATAGTCATCCTGTGGTCAACCAATACTCCGAGGTCCTTCTCCTCCTCCATTACTTCCAATTGATGCGTCCCCAGCTTATAACTAAAATTCTTGTTATTAATCCCTAAATTTTCACTATTAAATTTCATCCTATTACTATTACTCCAGTTTACAAGGTCATCCAGATCTTCCTGTATGATATCCCGGTCCTTCTCTGAATTGGCAACACTTCCCAGCTTTGTGTCATCTGCAAACTTTATTAGCAACATTCCCACTTTTTGTGCCGAGGTCAGTAATAATAAGATTGGTCCCAAAACTGATTCCTGAGGAACTCCACTAGTAACCTTCCTCCAGCCTGGCAGTCTCCCCTTTAACCAGTTCCTTATCCACCTTTGAATTTTCATATTGATCCCCGTCTTTTCCAATTTAACTAATAATTCCCCATGTGGAACCGTATCAAATGCCTTACTGAAATCATAGTAAATTAGATCCACTGCATTTCCTTTGTCTAAAAAATCTGTTATTTTCTCAAAGAAGGAGATCAGGTTGGTTTGGCACGATCTACCTTTTGTAAAACCATGTTGTATTTTGTCCCAATTACCATTGACCTCAATGTCCTTAACTACTTTCTCCTTCAAAATTTTTTCCAAGACCTTGCATACTACAGATATCAAACTAACAGGCCTGTTACCCAGATAACATTTTTCCCCCTTTCTTAAAAATAGGAACTATGTTAGCAATTCTCCATTCATATGGTACAACTCCTGAATTTACAGATTCATTAAAAATTCTTGCTAATGGGCTTGCAATTTCATGTGCCGGTTCCTTTAATATTCTTGGATGAAGATTATCTGGGCCCCTCAATTTAGTCCCATTAAGCTGTTCGAGTTTGGCTTCTACCTCGGATGTGGTAATATCTACCTCCATATCCTCATTCCCATTTGTCATCCTACTATTATCCCTAAGCTCCTCATTAGCCTCATTAAAGACTGAGGCAAAGTATTTGTTTAGATATTGGGCCATGCCTAGATTATCCTTTAGCCTCCACTCCATCCTCAGTGTTTAGCAGTCCCACTTCTTCTTTCCTTGTTTTCGTCTTATTTATATGGCTACTACTGGTTTTAATTCCCTTTGCAAGGTCCAACTCTACATGGCTTTTAGCCTTTCTCACTTTATCCTTACATGTTCTGACCTCAATAAGGTAGCTTTCCTTGCTGATCCCTCCCATCTTCCACTACCTATATGATTTCTGCTTTTTCTTAATCACCTCCCTGAGATGCTTGCTCATCCAGCTTGGTCTACAATTCCTGCCTATTAACTTTTCCCCCTTTCTTGGGATGCAAATTGCCCCAAATTTCCTGGTGCCCCACGCAGCTGCATGCTGCTCCCGCGGCCAGCCTGATCTCTCAGCCGGCTGAGCCAGCCAAGAAAGCTGCCCCCACGCCTGCTCCACCCTGCCTCTTCTCCAAAGCCCCCACCCCTGCTCTGCCCCCACCCCGCCTCTTCCCACCCCTGCTGTGCCCCACCCCCACCAGCTCTACCCCTTCCCACACCTGCTCTGCCCCAGCCCCGCCCCACCCCTGAGCTAAGTCCCAGGGGACTTCAGCAGGGGTCGGGTGTACCCTGCACTCACTGGGCAGCAGGAAGTGGAGCGACCCGGCCCCAGCTGGCTCCGCTCCGCCTGCTACCCTGCTGGTGAGTGCTGGGGGGCAGTTCCCCCAGGTCCCAAGGCTGGAGCCAGGGGAGCAGAGCGGAGCGGGCTGGGTCTGGGTCACTCCATTTCCTGCCGCCTTGTGAGTGTGGGGTCGGGCCCGCCCTGCAATCACTAGGCAGCAGGAAGTGGAGTGACCCAGCTCCAACCTGCTCTGCTCCACTGGCTCATGCTGGGGGGTGATTTCCCCCCTGCCCCCCAAGCCTGCTCCTGCCTCCCACAGACCTTGGGTGCAGCCCTCCATCCCTGCATAGGGCACTGGGAGTCCTGGGGCTAGCCCCCAGGGCACCACAGTGTCTAGGGATGGCCCTGCCTACTCCCTAAGATGGACCTGACTGAGGGGTCCTATACTCTGTACCTACAAGCTCTGTTTTAGACCAGGGGTCTCAAACTCAAATGACCATGAGGGTCGCATGAGGACTAGTGCATTGGCCCGAGGGCCGCATCACTGACACCCACCCCTTGCTGCCCCCGGCCCCGCCCCCACTCCACCCCTTCCATGAGGACACGCCCCTGTCCGGCCTCTTCCCACCCCTTCCCGGCCCCCATTCCAACCCCTTCCCAGAAGTCCTCATCCCAACTCTGCCCCCTCCCTGCCCCCAGAGGGTGCAGGAGAAGTGAGGGCTGTGATGGGGGCTCAGGGCAGGGAGTTGAGGTGCAGGAGCTGTGCGGGGTATGGCAGGGGGCTCGGCAGGGAATTGGGATGTAGGGTGCAGGAGGGGTGAGGGGTGCGGCGGGGGTTGGGGTGCAGAGTGCGGCAGGTGGCTCAGGGCAGGGAGTTGGGTGTGGGATGCAGGAGGGGTGAGGGGTGCAGCAGGGGGTCGGGGTGCAGGGTGTGGCAGGGGGCTCCGGACAGGGGGTTGGGGTACGGGCTCCTGCCCAGTGCCGCTTACCTAGAGCGGCTCCGGGGTGGCAGCACCACACACTGTGGCCAGGGCAGGCTCCCTACCTGCCTGCCTGCCCTGGCCCCTGGCCCCGCTCCGCTCCAGGAAGCAGCCGGAGTCCCGGGGTGGGGGGGATGGAGGACGGGGGACGGCGCCATGTGCTGCTCTTGCTCCTCCCCCAAAGCTCCCATTGGCCACTCCTGCAGAGGAGCATGTGGATCGGACAGAGACTTCTCTTAGGGGAGAGTCTAATGATAGAGAATCTCCAGGTTATAGTCAGGAGCAGAGGATGGAAGAGGATAAAGTAGGGGCCAGATCAGATGATAAACATTCACATAAAAAAGAATCTGACACATCAGAAAAGGGCAGACAAATAAACAGTGACAAGTTTTTAAAGTGCTTGTACACAAATGCTAGATGTCTAAATAATAAGATGGGTGAACTAGAGTGCCTTGTGATAAAGGAGGATATTGATATAATAGGCATCACAGAAACCTTGTGGACTGAGAGCAATCAATGGGACACAATCATTCCGGGGTACAAAATATATCGGAAGGACAGAACAGGTAGTGGGGGGGGGGGGGGGAGTGGCACTATATATGAAAGAAAATGTACAATCAAATGAAGTAAAAATCTTAAGCAAATCTGCATGTTCCATAGAATCTCTATGGATAGAAATTTCATGCTCTAATAAGAATATTATCGACCACCTGACCAGGATGGTGATAGTGATGGTGAAATGCTAAGGGAAATTAGAGAGGCTATCAAAATTAAGAACTCAATAATAGTAATAATAGTGGGGGATTTCAATTATTCCCATATTGACTGGGAACGTTTCACTTCAGGACGAAATGCAGAGATAAAATTTCTTGATACTTTAAATGACTGCTTCATGGAGCAGCTGGTATGGGAACCCACAAGGGGAGAGGCAACTCTAGATTTAGTCCTGAGTGGAGCGCAGGAGCTAGTCCAAGAGGTAACTATAGCAGGACCGCTTGGAAATAGTGACCATAGTACAATAGCATTCAACATCCCTGTGATGGGAAGAACATCTCAACAGCCCAACACTGTGGCATTTAATTTCAAAAGGGGGAACTATGAAAAAATGAGGGGGTTAGTTAAACAGACGTTAAAAGGTACAGTGACTAAAGTGAAATCCCTGCAAGCTGCATGGGCGCTTTTTAAAGACACCATAATAGAGGCCCAACTCAATGTATACCCCAAATTAAGAAACACAGTAAAAGAACTAAAAAAGAGCCACCGTGGCTTAACAACCATGTAAAAGAAGCAGTGAGAGATAAAAAGACTTCCTTTAAAAAGTGGAAGTCAAATCCTAGTGAGGCAAATAGAAAGGAGCATAAATGCTGCCAGATTAAGTGCAAGAATGTAATAAGAAAAGCCAAAGAGGAGTTTGAAGAATGGCTAGCCAAAAATTCCAAAGGTAATAACAAAATGTTTTTTAAGTACATCAGAAGCAGGAAGCCTGCTAAACAGCCAGTGGGGCCCCTTGATGATTGAGATACAAAAGGATCGCTTAAAAACTAAATGGATTCTTTGCTTCAGTCTTCACGGCTGAGGATGTTAGGGAGATTCCCAAACCTGAGCTGGCTTTTGTAGGTGACAAATCTGAGGAACTGTCACGGATTGAAGTGTCACAACAGGAGGTTTTGGAATTAATTGATAAATTTAACATTAACAAGTCACCGGGACCAGATGGCATTCACCCAAGAGTTCTGAAAGAACTCAAATGTGAAGTTGTGGAACTGTTAACTAAGGTTTGTAACCTGTCCTTTAAATCGGCTTCTGTACCCAATGACTGGAAGTTAGCTAATGTAACACTAATATTTAAAAAGGGCTCTAGAGGTGATCCCGGGAATTACAGACCGGTAAGTCTAACGTAGGAACCAGGCAAATTAGTCAAAACAATAGTTAAGAATAAAATTGTCCGACACATAGAAAAACATAAACTGTTGAGCAATAGTCAACATGGTTTCTGTAAAGGGAAATCGTGTCTTACTAATCTATTGGAATTCTTTGAAGGGGTCAACAAACATGTGGACAAGGAGGATCCAGTGGACATAGTGTACTTAGATTTCCAGAAAGCCTTTGACAAGGTCCCTGACCAAAGGCTCTTATGTAAATTAAGCTGCCATGGGATAAAAGGGAAGGTCCTTTCATGGACTGAGAACTGGTTAAAAGACAGGGAACAAAGGGTAGGAATTAATGGTAAATTCTCAGAATGGAGAGGGGTAACTAGTGGTGTTCCCCAAGGGTCAGTCCTCGGACCGATCCTATTCAACTTACTCATAAATGATCTGGAGAAAGGGGTAAACAGTGAGGTGGCAAAGTTTGCAGATGATACTAAACTGCTAAAGATAGTTAAGACCAAAGCAGACTGAAGAACTTCAGAAAGATCTCACAAAACTAAGTGATTGGGCAACAAAATGGCAAATGAAATTTAATGTGGATAAATGTAAAGTTATGCACATTGGAAAAAATAACCCCAACTATACATACAATATGATGGGGGCTAATTTAGCTACAACAAGTCAGGAAAAAGATCTTGGAGTCATCGTGGATAGTTCTCTGAAAATGTCCACGCAGTGTGCAGAGGCGGTCAAAAAAGCAAACAGGATGTTAGGAATCATTAAAAAGGTGTTAGAGAATAAGACTGAGAATATATTATTGCCCTTATATAAATCGATGGTACGCCCTCATCTCGAATACTGCATACACATGTGGTCTCCTCATCTCAAAAAAGATATACTGGCACTAGAAAAGGTTCAGAAAAGGGCAACTAAAATGATTAGGGGTTTGGAACAGGTCCCACATGAGAAGAGATTAAAGAGGCTAGGACTTTTCAGCTTGGAAAAGAGGAGACTAAGGGGGGATATGATAGAGGTCTATAAAATCATGAGTGATGTGGAGAAAGTGGATAAGGAAAAGTTATTTACTTATTCCCATAATACAAGAACTAGGGGTCATCAAATGAAATTAATAGGCAGCAGGTTTAAAACAAATAAAAGGAAGTTCTTCTTCACACAGCGCACAGTCAACTTGTGGAACTCCTTACCTGAGGAGGTTGTGAAGGCTAGGACTATAACAGAGTTTAAAAGAGAACTGGATAAATTCATGGTGGTTAAGTCCATTAATGGCTATTAGCCAGGACGGGTAAGGAATGGTGTCCCTAGCCTCTGTCTGTCAGAGGGTGGAGATGGATGGCAGGAGAGAGATCACTTGATCATTGCCTGTTAGGTTCACTCTCTCTGGGGCACCTGGCATTGGCCACTGTCAGTAGACAGGATACTGGGCTAGATGGACCTTTGGTCTGACCCGGTACGGCCTTTCTTATGCTCTTATGGTTCCCTGTTCCCGGCCAACGGGAGCTGCGGGGGGGCAGTGCCTGGAAGCGAGAGCACGGAGCCCTCTACTCCCCCCCCCACCCCTGCCCAGGGCTGCAGAGACATAGTTCCAGCCGCTTCAGGGAGCGGTGCGGGGCTCGCGGTGCCACGGGGTAGGCAGAGGGACGGGGAGGCGCATGAAAAAACCCCGCGGGCCATGTGTTTGAGACCCCTGTTTTAGACTATGTTCCTGTCGTCTAATAAACCTTCTGTTTTACTGGCTGGCTGAGAGTCACGGTGAATAGCAGGAAGTGGGGGGTGCAGTGCCCTGACTCCCCCACACTTCATGACAGATACACAGTCCAGATAGCAGCCAAGTAATTTTTCACATACTGTGCTGCCAGCATGTACCTAACTCTGATCTAGGGCAGAGCCAGGGCCGGCGCTTCCACTAGGCGACCCTAGGCGGTCGTCTAGGGTGGCAGGATTTGGGGGGCGGCATTTTGCCATCCCTGGCGGCAATTCGGCAGCGGGGGTCCTTTTGCTCCGCGTCTTTGGGACGCTTTGGCGGCGGGTCCTTCACTCGCTCTGGGACCCGCCGCCGAAGCGCCCTGAAGACACAGAGCGGAAGGATCCCAGCCGCTGAATGCTCTGAGGAGGAGCGCTGCTGCCTGGGGTGGTAAAAACCCTGGCGCCGCTCCTGGGCAGAGCATGGGGTTCACTCTCCTGGGCTCATTCAGCCATTAACCTCTCTGCTGAGGCTGCCAACTAGTGCCAGTTGGGGTTGCTTTGTGATGGGGACACCTGTCTGCTGTGATCTGGACTGAGACCCACCAGATTTGTTTCATACAAGCCACCGTCTGATGAAAACAATTTTCAGTCCTTTCTAACCCAATTAAAAAGGGTAAATAGGATGACGTGGGTAGTTATAGGCCTGTCAGTCTGACATTAATCCCAGATGAGATAATAGAGTGGCTGATATGGGACTCAATTGCTAAAGGAGGGTAATTAATGTAAATTAACATGGATTCATGGAAAATAGGTCCTGTCAAACTAACTTCGTATCTTTTTTTCCCAATGAGATTAGAAGATTAGCTGACGTAGTACTGTTGATCATGGGTGGCGGGTGAAGCTTCCCCTTGGAGAGGCTAACCCCATACCCCACCTCTTCTGGCCGATGCCACGTCCCCTCTTGCTGCACTCAAACACCGCCCCCGCCCCCCATCCGGCCCTGGCTGGGGGCAGGGGAGGGCTGAGACTTCAGTCGGAGCCATGGCTGAGGGGAGGGGAGGACTGTGACCTCAGTCCTGGCCAGTGTTGAGCTCTCAGCCACGACTGGGACCACGGACAGAACTCTCAGCCCTGGCTGGAGCTCCCGGCCTGGAGTCTCTCCCCACTTCCACCCCATTCCACCTCTTCCCCTGTGGCTCCTCTCCTATTCCAGCCCTGGGACCAGAAAAGCTCTGTGCCCCTGTCATGGCCCTGGGCCTGTGGCGGGGAGCAAGAGTTCCTCCAGTCCCAGGGCTGTGACCGGGGGAGATTTTTCTGGGGGCCCAAATCCGCCACTTTCCCCCACCCCCGATGGTGTGAGATTTGGCTTAGCCTCCTCCGGCCTCCATTACACGCCACCCATGCTGTTGATATAATAGACTTCTGTAAGGTGTATGACTTGGTACTACACAATATTTTTATTAAAAAACCTTAGAACGCTGTTTAATTAACATGGCACACATCAAATGGATTAAAACCTGGTTAACTGATCTGTCTCAATGTAATTGTCAATGGGGAATCATCACTGAGTGGGTGTGTTTCTAGCAGGGATCTGTTCTTGCAATGGTCACCTCGGGATGTGCATAAGCCCAAACAGAGCTGTGCCATTGGAGATGTCCCAAGATGTTGCTGTTTTGCAGCAAAAGCCTTAGTGACCTCATTAGGAGGGCTGAGCAGTTAAGGTGTGGGTCTTGGCCTTTTAATAGACACGGGTTCAAAGCCCACTTCTGAAGTGCATTTTCTCTCCTGGGTGGGAGCTGAAGGTTGGCGCTGTTTCTCTTTTGGGCTACCCTGGGACCTTACCATATGAGTCAGCTGGCAACTGCCCCAAGTGACGATGTGCAGGAGGGATCAGTGTGTTGTCAAGGCACTTGGTCACAAGGGGTTTGTCTGTTTCTTGTTTGCTATTTTTATTTTAAAGTGAGCAGGTGTCAAGTCCATAACCCAAGGAATCTCATGGGACTGAGCTTCAGGTGCTCCTGCTGAGCAGGGTCATTTTTATCCTTGTTTGTCCTCCAATGTCCGGAAGCCTGGCAGTTCCAGAGGGGTCTGGGGCAGATGTTGGCACACACCTCAGTGCAGGTCTAAGTGCAGGCATAAGCCATGGAGTCACAAGCTGCGGCACAGGCAGGGACAGGAGGGGTTTCACCTTCATGTGCTGTGCTACCATTCACTCTGTGCAGTGACTTTATAGTAGGGTTACCATATTTCAATCCTGCAAAAAGAGGACACTCCACAGGGCCCCGGCCCCACCCCAACTCCACCCCTTCCCCAAAGTCCCCACCCCAACTCCGCGCCCAGGGTGACCAGAGCAAAAAAAAACCCCAACCCCCCCCCCCCCCCCCCAACCATTCCTCCTCCCTCCACAAGCACTGGAGGGAGGCCCGGGAGACGCAGGGGGAGCGCGGAGCCGGGGTGAGTGAGTCCGGCCTGGCCCCGAGTGCAGGCAGGACTCGGGCGGTACCTGGAGGGAGAGTAGGGGGCGGCCTGTGGGGCAAGGCAGTGGCTGTTCGTTCTCCCCACCTGGGCAGCCGAACTCGGGAGCAGCCACTGCTGCAGCTCCCACTGCCGCGGGGGGAGGAAGCAGCCAAGCACGTGGCGCTCGGCGGCTGCGGCTCTGGCGCCCGGGCCCGAACCCTCCAAGCCCGGGCCTGCTGCGGCAACCTAGCATGCATGATGCGCATGCCCAGCCCCTGGCCAGTCGCGTCTGGGCTGGCTGCCCAGCTGGTGCAATCCCGCGGGCAGCCCTGGGGCGGAGGCATCGGCAGCCCCGTTCGTTCCCCTGCGGGACCCGAGCGGGACGGTGGGGCTGGGGCCTGCTGCCCCCACTCCGGGGCCACCCGCAGGATTGCACCAGTGGGGTCCCCACAGCAGGCCTGGGCTCAGGGGGTTCACGCCCCAGGTGCCAGAGCCGCAGCCACTGAGCACCACATGCTTGGCTGCTTCCCCCCACAGCAGTGGGAGCTGCAGCAGTGTCTGCTCCCGAGTCCGGCTGCCCAGGTGGGGAGAACGAACAGCCGCCGCCTGGCCCCGGAAAGTTGGAGCCCGGGGAGGAGGCGGTTCCCTTACCATGCCTCCCTATTTTCCCGGACATGTCCTGCTTTTTGGAAATTCCTCCTGGATGGGGATTTGAGGACCAAAAAGCCGGACATGTCCGGGAAAAGCCGGATGTATAGTAACCCTACTTTATAGTCTCAGGCCTGCCCTGCACACAGAGTTGCGGCAGGTTACCTAAGGTGTGATTTGAATCTGAGTTAGTGAAAGCTGTGAAGCCTTGAGTGTGGACATTCTTACATCATTTGAAATCTGGTTTACATCGGTTCAGCTCGCCTCTGTAAATATAGAGGTGCTATATACATATAAATATACTGGCAGCCGTCTTTGTTCTGTTCCACCCCCTTTTATGGCTTTGGCACAAGGTGGGAATCTTTTGTCTCTCTGAGTCCCACCCCTCCTTCTAAGGGTATGTCTACACTACAAAATTAGGTCGAATTTATAGAAGCCAGTTTTATAGATATCGGTTTTATACAGTCGATTGTGTGCGTCCCCACATAAAATGCTCTAAGTGAATGAAGTTGGCGGACTGCGTCCACAGTACTGAGGCTAGCGTCGACTTCCGGAGCGTTGCACTGTGGGTAGCTATCCCAAGTTCCCAGTCTCCACCGCCCATTGGAATTCTGGGTTGAGATCCCAATGCCTGATGATACAAAACATGTCGTGGGGGGTTCTGGGTACATGTCGTCAGGCCCCTCCCCCTCCGTCAGAACAACGGCAGACAATAGATTCGCGCCTTTTTACCTGGGTTACCTGTGCAGACAACATACCACGGCAAGCATGGAGCCCGCTCAGTTCAGCACAGCTCACTGTCACCATATGTCATCTGGGTGCCGGCAGACATGGTACTGCATTGCTACACAACAGCAGATAATTGCCTTTTGGCAGTAGACAGTGCAGTATGATGGATAGCCTTCATCAGCTATCTGGGTGCTGGCAGATGTGGGGCTGCATTGCTACACAGCAGCAGCCCCTTGCCTGTTGGCAGTAGATGGTGTATTATGACTAGTATCCGTCATTGTCGTATTCCAGTTTGATCAGAGGCACCTGGGCAGACATGCTTTGTCTCCTGGAGACTCAGTCCTGCCGGCAGTCCTAGTGAACTGTCTTGATGATGATGGCTAGCAGTCGTAGTACAGTATCTTCTGCCAAGCACCCAGTAGATGCCGAAGGCTATCAGTCATGCTGCACTGACTGCTGCCAGCTTAAGATGTAAAAAATAGATGGACCAGATTTGTTCTGTATTCATTTGCTTCCTCCTCCCTCCGTGAAATCAACGGCCTGCTAAACCCAGGGTTTGGAGTTCAATCTTTGGGGGGGCCATTCTGTGTGACAGTTGTTTGTGTTTCTCCATGATGCACAGCCACCTTTGTTGATTTTAATTCCCTGTACCTGTACGCCATGTCGTCAGTCGCCCCTCCCTCCCTCCGTCAGTTTCGCGCCTTTTTTGAGACCAGATGCCATAGCACTGGGATCATGGAGCCCGCTCAGATCACCGCGGCAATTATGAGCACTATAAACACCACGCGCATTGTCCTGGAGTATATGCAGAGCCAGGACATGCCAAAGCAAAACCAAGACCAGCCGATGAGGCGATTGCAGCGCGGCGACGAGAGTGATGAGGAAATTGACATGGACGTAGACCTCTCACAAAGTACAGGCCCCAGCAATGTGCAAATCATGGTCTTACTGGGGCAAGTTCATGGCGTGGAACGCCGATTCTGGGCCCGGGAAACAAGCACAGACTGGTGGGACCGCATCGTGTTGCTGCGAATTACCAGTGGCTGCGAAACTTTTGCATGCATAAGGGCACTTTCATGGAACTTTGTGACTTGCTTTCCCCTGCCCTGAAGCGCCAGAATACCAGGATGAGAGCAGCCCTGACAGTTGAGAAGCGAGTGACAATAGCCCTGTGGAAGCTTGCAACGCCAGACAGCTACTGGTCAATCGGGAATCAATTTGGAGTGGGCAAATCTACTGTGGGGGCTGCTGTGATCCAAGTTGCCAGGGCAATCAAAGACCTGGTGATATCAAGGGTAGTGACACTGGGAAACGTGCAGGTCATAGTGGATGGCTTTGCTGCAATGGGATTCCCAAACTGTGGTAGGGCAATAGACGGAACCCATATCCCTATCTTGGCACCGGAGCACCAAGCCACCGAGTACATAAACCGCAAGGGGTACTTTTCAATGCTGCTGCAAGCCCTGGTGGATCACAAGGGACGTTTCACCAACATCAATTTGGGATGGCCGGGAAAGGTACATGATGTTCGCGTCTTCAGGCACTGTGGTCTGTTTCGAAAGCTGGAAGAAGGGACTTTCTTCCCAGACCAGAAAATAACGGTTGGGGATGTTGAAATGCCTATCGTTATCCTTGGGGACCCAGCCTACCCCTACGTTGGGGACCATGGCTCATGAAGCCGTACGCAGGCAGCCTGGACAGTAGTGAGGACCTGTTCAACTATAGTTCAGCCTATAGGCTGAGCAAGTGCCGAATGGTGGTGGAATGTGTAAAGGGGAGACATTTATGGCGGGGTGGGAGGTTGAGGCAAATCGCCTGGTCGCTGATTACGCACAGCCAGACACCAGGGTGGTTAGAAGAGTACAGCAGGGCGCGGTGCGCATCAGAGAAGCTTTGAAAACCAGTTTTGTGACTGGTCAGGCTACGGTTTGAAACTTCTGTTTGTTTCTCTTTGATGAACCCTCCGCCCCACCCCAGGGTTCACTCTACTTCCCTGTAAACCAACCACCCCACCCTCCCCTCCCCCTTCAAGCACCGCTTGCAGAGGCAATAAAGTCATTGTTACTTCTCATTCATGCATTCTTTATTAATTCATCACACAACGAGGGGGATAATTGCCAAGGTAGCCTGGGATGGGTGGGGGAGGAGGGAAGGAAAAGGACACACTGCAGTTTAAAACTTTAAAACTTTAACACTTATTGAAGGCCAGCCTTCCGATGCTCAGGCAATCATCTGGGGTGGAGTGACTGGGTGGCTGGAGGCCCCCCCACCGTGTTCTTGGGCATCTGGGTGAGGAGGCTATGGAACTTGGGGAGGAGGGCTCTTGGTTACACAGGGGCTGTAGCGGCGGTCTCTGCTCCTGCTGCCTTTCCTGCAGCTCAGCCATACGCTGGAGCATATCAGTTTGATGCTCCAGCAGCCGGAGCATCGAGTCTTGCCTTCTGTCTGCAAGCTGACGCCACCTATCATCTTCAGCCCGCCACTTGCTCTGTTCAGCCCGCGATTCAGCCCGCCACCTCTCCTCTCGTTCATATTGTGCTTTTTTGCACTCTGACATTGACTGCCTCCACGCATTCTGCTGTGCTCTTTCAGCGTGGGAGGACATCTGGAGCTCTGTGAACATATCATCCCGAGTCCACCGTTTTCTCCTAATAATCTTCACTAGCCTCTGCGAAGGAAAAACATTTGCAGCTGGAGGAGGAGAAGGGAGAGGTGGTTAAAAAAGACACATTTTAGAGAACAATGGGTACACTCTTTCACGTTAAATTTTGCTGTTCACATTACACAGCACATGTGCTTTCGTTACAAGGTCGCATTTTTCCTCTTATATTGAAGGCCTGCCGGTTTGGTGTGAGAGATCACTCACGCAGTGCCAGGCAACAGAATTCGGCTTGCAGGCAGCCATGGTAAGCCACAGTCTTTTGGCTTTTTCAACCTTCATAACATGTGGGAATGGTTTCAAACAGCAGTGCCCTCATTTCCCATACCAAGCACCCATTGGGTTGGCCATTTAAAATGGGTTTGCAATGTAAAAGGAGGGGCTGTGGTTTCTAGGTTAACATGCAGCACAAACCCAACTAACCCCCCTCCCCCTCCCACACCCAATTATTGGGGATGATCACTTCACCCCTCCCCCCCCACCGTGTGGCTAACAGCGGGGAAGATTTCTGTTCAGAAGAGCAGGAACGGGCACCTCCGAATGTTCCCTTAATAAAATCACCCCATTTCAACCAGGTGACCGTGAATGATATCACTCTCCTGAGGATAACAAAGAGAGATAAAGAATGGACGTTGTCTGCATGCCAGCAAACACCGGGACCATACGCTGCCATGCTTTGTTATGCAATAATTCCAGACTACGTGCTACTGGCCTGGCATAGTAAAGTGTCCTACCATGGCGGACGGGATAAGGCAGCCCTCCCCAGAAACCTTTTGCAAATGCCTTGGGAATACATGAAGAAGAGCTTTCTGGAGATGTCCCTGGAGGATTTCCGCTCCATCCCCATACACGTTAACAGACTTTTCCAGTAGCTGTACTGGCCATGATTGCCAGGGTAAATAAATCACTAATCATTAAACACGCTTGCTTTTAAACCATGTGTAATATTTACAAAGGTACACTCACCAGAGGTCCCTTGTGTGCCCTCAGGGTATGGGAGCACGCCTTGGGTGAGTTCGGGGGTTACTGGTTCCAGGTCCAGGGTGATAAACATATCCTGGCTGTTGGGGAAACCGGTTTCTCTGCTTCCTTGCTGTGAGCTATCTTCATTGTCTTCATCATCATCATCATCTTCGGCGTACCCCGAAACCGCTTCCCTGTTGTGTGTTTCTCCATTGATGGAGTCAAAGCACACGTTTGGGGTAGTGGTGGCTACACCCCCTAGAATGGCATGCAGCTCCGCGTAGAAGCGGCATGTTTGCGGCTCTGCCCCAGACCTTCCGTTTGCCTCTCTGGCTTTGTGTTAGGCTTGCCTTAGCGCCTTAATTTTCACGCGGGACTGCTGTGCATCCCTGTTATGGCCTCTGTCCTTCATGGCCTTTGAGACTTTTTCTAATATTTTGCCATTTCATTTACTGCTACGAAGTTCAGCTAGCACTGATTTGTCTCCCCATATGGCGAGCAGATCCCGTACCTCCCATTCTGTCCATGCTGGAGCTCTTTTGCGATCCTGGGACTCCATCACGGTTACCTATGCTGATGAGCTCTGCGTGGTCACCTGTGCTCTCCACGCTGGGCAAACAGGAAATGAAATTCAAAAGTTTGCAGGGCTTTTCCTGTCTACCTGGTCAGTGCATCTGAGTTGAGAGTGCTGTCCAGAGCGGTCACAATGAAACACTGTGGGATAGCTCCCGGAGGCCAATAACGTCGAATTCCGTCCACACTACCCCAAATCCAACCCGCAAAGGCTGATTTTAGCGCTAATCCCCTCGTCGGAGGTGGAGTAAAGAAACCGGTTTAAAGGGCCCCTTAAGTCGAAAGAAAGGGCTTCGTCATGTGAACGTGTCCAGGCTTAATTCGATTTAACGCTGCTAAAGTTGACCTAAACTCGTAGTGTAGACCAGGCCTTAGTCGATTCAAGTTTCTTATAATGTGGCTGCCACAGATGGGGTATGATGGCTGGAGTTTTCGAGTGAGGAGAAGAGCTGCCAGGAACTGGCAGAGCTGATATGAAAAACAACAAAACCCATAACATTATTTAAAAACTGTAGACAGTGACACAGGAAGGCAAAGGCAAAGATAAAGGGCCTTATTCAAGTGCTGCAAGATTAGCGTCATCCTGCTTCCCCCATTCAAAATCCCTTAAGATATCAGCTTTCCTAGAAAAAATAAACTCTGTCCCAGCGTGTCTGAGCTCAGTCATTGACAGATGGGCAGGGGACCTGGGACCGTGCCGCTCTCCCTCACCAACAGCAGAATGATTGTGGGGAAAGCAGGCCTCCATCAGTACTGCCCATGGACTAACATCTCAGTAATACTAGCTTTGCTGACCTGACATTTCAAGGAGTTCAAGGTCAACTTGGAATACAGAGAAGAAGCGACACGATCAGGCTGCAGCTTCTGAAAGCAGATAGGCTTACAAGGCTGGTGGCCCGTGCGTTCAGAGGTGGGTCAGTGGGCCACTCCTGTTACGCAGACAAAACCACACAGGATTGTTTCAGGGGACAAGATGCCACGTTTATTATGATAACACAATTTGATTTATGACAATAACTAATATCTATGTATATACACACACACAGAGACACACACACACACATCTAACTCTTCCCATGCATTGTATGGGGAGCCTGGACACCGCAGGGTGCCTAAAAGTTAAGCATTGCAATGTCCCTGGGTGGTATCCTCAACTAGCAATTCGCCCTGCAACAGCTCCATCCTGCTCCCTGCTCCATTCCATCCTGCCCCAGGGCTCAGTGGCACAAGGAGACTCTCTCATCTCTTTTCCTGGGGAGGCCAGGACCTGGTGACGTTACACATTAAGAAGAACAGGAGGACTTGTGGCACCTTAGAGACTAACAAATTTATTAGAGCATAAGCTTTCGTGGACTACAGCCCACTTCTTCGGATGCATATAGAGTGGAACATATATTGAGGAGATATATATACACACACAGACAGAGAGCATAAACAGGTGGGAGTTGTCTTACCACCTCTGAGAGGCCAATTAATTAAGAGAAAACAAACTTTTGAAGTGATAATCAAGCTAGCTCAGTACAGACAGTTAGATAACAAGTGTGAGAATACTTACAAGGCGAGATAGATTCAATGTTTGTAATGGCTCAGCCATTCCCAGTCTTTATTCAAACCGGAGTTGATTGTGTCTAGTTTGCATATCAATTCTAGCTCAGCAGTTTCTCGTTGGAGTCTGTTTTTGAAGTTTTTCTGTTGTAATATAGCCACCCGCAGGTCTGTCACTGAATGACCAGACAGGTTAAAGTGTTCTCCCACTGGTTTTTGAGTATTTTGATTCCTGATGTCAGATTTGTGTCCATTAATTCTTTTGCGTAGAGACTGTCCGGTTTGGCCAATGTACATGGCAGAGGGGCATTGCTGGCACATGATGGCATATATCACATTGGTAGATGTGCAGGTGAACGAGCCCCTGATGGTATGGCTGATGTGATTAGGTCCTATGATGATGTCACTGGAATAGATATGTGGACAGAGTTGGCATCGGGGTTTGTTACAAGGATAGGTTCCTGGGTTAGTGGTTTTGTTCAGTGATGTGTGGTTGCTGGTGAGTATTTGCTTTAGGTTCGGGGGTTGTCTGTAAGCGTTCTGTTGTAATATAGCCACCCGCAGGTCTGTCACTGAATGACCAGACAGGTTAAAGTGTTCTCCCACTGGTTTTTGAGTATTTTGATTCCTGATGTCAGATTTGTGTCCATTAATTCTTTTAAAACAGACTCCAACGAGAAACTGCTGAGCTAGAATTGATATGCAAACTAGACACAATCAACTCCGGTTTGAATAAAGACTGGGAATGGCTGAGCCATTACAAACATTGAATCTATCTCGCCTTGTAAGTATTCTCACACTTGTTATCTAACTGTCTGTACTGAGCTAGCTTGATTATCACTTCAAAAGTTTGTTTTCTCTTAATTAATTGGCCTCTCAGAGGTGGTAAGACAACTCCCACCTGTTTATGCTCTCTGTCTGTGTGTGTATATATATCTCCTCAATATATGTTCCACTCTATATGCATCCGAAGAAGTGGGCTGTAGTCCACGAAAGCTTATGCTCTAATAAATTTGTTAGTCTCTAAGGTGCCACAAGTCCTCCTGTTCTTCTTTTTGCGGATACAGACTAACACGGCTGCTACTCTGAAACTTTTCGTTACACATTAAGTCTTCTTTCAATCTTCCAGGAGGGATTTTCCATCTAGGTCATTTTCTCTTCCTTCGAGCTAACAGTAAGTGCCAAGGTCTCCATCTGTGGATCAATGCTTTTTGACTTTGAGAGTGAATGGAGACTCTTGAACCAAACTCTGCTCTCAGTTAAGCCAGTTAAATCCAGAGTAGATCTATAGAAGTCAAGGGAGTTACACCACTGTCAAATAGCACAATGAGGCCCTCTTCTGTATTCAACATGCCTGTGGGATACAAATCACTTTCATATGAAGGTTTGCTGATCTCTCTGCAGATCTCTGCAGCAGTGGATGTCTGAGCAGAGCCAGGATCTTTCCCTAGTGATCATGGCTTTCAAAACTCCCCAGAAATTCCAGAATCATTTTTTTAAACAAGGGGAGGGGTGGGATTCAGGCAGGATCGTCCTTGAAATAGGCTTATGGGCATCACTCAGTGCTGAGCAGTGAGAGTTTTTTTGGCAGTCAGGACTGCCCAGACCAGGGTAAAGCAAAGATGGTATATACAAGTAAATCAGCCATCTCATTACAGAAACATGAAACAGCCAAGATGACCAGTGTCAGGCAAACTTCCAAAGATTCAGATTTCAGTTTGATTCAGCCAAGTGAAGCCGTGTGAACAACATCAGGTCTGCAAACCAGCGTACAAAGCTCAGTGGGGCAGGTGCTCTCCTAGCATGTTCCAGTTCTCATCTGGCCAAAGCATGGAATAACAACAGCAGCATGAAGAAAGAGGAGAGCGAATATCTCACTGTCAGGGAGAAAGGTGGCTACGTTCCCTCTGTCTGACCATTTCCATTGCAGGAGAGAAGGTTTCAATAGAATTGAATGTTCTGGCTCAGGTAGTCATAAAAGATCAGGGTTGGAAGAGACCTCAGGAGGTCATCTAGTCCAACCCCCTGCTCAAAGCAGAACCAATCACCATTTTTTTGCCCCAGATCCCTAAACAGTCCCCTCAAGGAGTGAACTCAAAACCCTGGGTTTAAGCAGGCCAATGCTCAAACCATCAAGCTATCCCTCCCCTCTGTAAGAGGCACAGAAATGTTTTGCTGTTCATGGATCTGCGCAAAGGAAATTGTTTCTCCCTGTGTGGCAACTGAGGTGGGAAATGAAGCACCCACACAGTGGCACAATGTCCTAAGGAATATGGGTGAAGGACTCTGGCTGAGAAACAACTGAAGTGGACTCACCTGGGATTGAAATGACATTTGTTCCTGTCAAATAGTGAGAAATGTGACGTTAATTCAGATATGGGGTTGAGGCTTCTTTTTACAAGAAGTAAAAACTTGAACTTGATTTCCGGGACGGGAGAGAGAGAAAGTCTGGAGCTGCTTTTTGTCCCAGGCTGGGGGCTCCTGGGCTGTCGAAAATGTTCCTTGTTTGCTGCTGCCAAGGGGACAATTGAGAGCTCAGATGTAGATCAAAGGGGGATGCTGGATGGAATTTATCACACACACACACCCTGCTCTTCATAGCCCCACCGGGAGAGTCTAGAGAAGGGAGGAGTCATACCTCACCTGCGTTCCCAGAAGAGGTGCTAGGGCTCTTTCCTGCCAGCTACTCACTCCCTGGATTCATCCTCACCTCCTGGGATCTTTCTGCTCCAAAGGCTCCAGACTCCTCGGGTAGGGAGAAGTGAAACAGAGAGAAAACGCCTCTTCTCTTTCCCAGCAAGAAATGTTATCAATAGGAAAACTCCCCACCATGAACGGCAGAGAACACAGAGAGATATTCCTCACCTGCTGAACAGTAACAGACTTCGTTCATTGTTCCTCTGTGAGAGAAAAGAGCCACTAGAGCTGAAATTGTGGCTACTGTGATCTCATTCCCAGAGGCTGGAATAATTAGCAGTTATAGAGACCTGGCTCAGGGCTGATCAGAAGGAAGATCTGAGTCAGGGCTTGTGTGCTCTTAAAACACTACAGCGGTGCAGCTGCCCCATTACAGCTCCTCAGTGAAGATGCTACCTACAGTGGTGAGAAGGCTTCTCCCATTGGCAGTAGCTATGCTAAGAGGCAGTAGCTATGGTGATGGGAGTCAGTCTAGCACTGGTTTACACCTGGGGTAAGGTCAATAGCTGCATATCTCAAGGGGTGGCTTTTTTTATACCCCTGAGCAACGTAGCTCCACCAAAGGAAATTCCTAGTATAGGCCAGACCTCAGTGTCCAACTTTGGATATTTGTGTCAAAATTGCAGCCTCCTTGTTGGGGAATCAACACCCGGGCTCCTGTGTGAGAGGCAGGGAAACTCACCACTGGCCCAAGGAGGAAAAAGCTGCTAGGTGTTTTTGCACAGACACTGAGGGCATCACCCAGAGGAGCTGCTCGAAGAGCTGTGACTGCCAGGGGACCTAACTGGGAGGTGGCTGCTCTGGCATCAGTGAGGGTTTTGCATGTGAGAGAAGGGCCAGACTAAGGGGTGTGTCTCAGGGCCACCAAGATGCTTTGCCAGTATTTAGGGGAAGTGACAATGGACTCTGAGCTGGGGCAGTAGCAGGATGGTGGGTTTATCAATTGGTAAAATTAAACTGCAAAAAGCTCTCCCTTTGCTCCAGCAAAAGACTCTGTTTTATCCCTTAATCCCTCTCCATGAAAATCTCCCGCCCTGCCCTGGCAGTCAGAGTCAGCTGGCTACTGCCCCAAGTGACGATGTGCAGGAGGGATCAGTGTGTTGTCAAGGCACTTGGTCACAAGGGGTTTGTCTGTTTCTTGTTTGCTATTTTTATTTTAAAGTGAGCAGGTGTCAAGTCCATAACCCAAGGAATCTCATGGGACTGAGCTTCAGGTGCTCCTGCTGAGCAGGGTCATTTTTATCCTTGTTTGTCCTCCAATGTCCGGAAGCCTGGCAGTTCCAGAGGGGTCTGGGGCAGATGTTGGCACATACCTCAGTGCAGGTCTAAGTGCAGGCATAAGCCATGGAGTCGCAAGCTGTGGCACAGGCAGGGGCAGGAGGGGTTTCACCTTCATGTGCTGTGCTACCATTCACTCTGTGCAGTGACTTTATAGTAGGGTTACCATATTTCAATCCTGCAAAAAGAGGACACGCTACCCCAATTCTGACCTGCTAAGGCCAATTTTATCGCTAATCCCCTCGTCGGAGGTGGAGTAAAGAAACCGGTTTAAAGGGCCCTTTAAGTTGAAAGAAAGGGCTTCATCGTGTAGACGTATCCATGCTTAATTGGATTTAACGCTGCTAAAGTCGACCTAAACTTGTAGTGTAGACCAGGCCTAAATGGAAAAGCACCAGGTTTAAGATGGATTCCAGTACCAGGTGACATGGTCACATGTCCTGTGAGACTCCAAGGGTATGTCTATTCGATGTATCGGGGATCGATTTATCGTGTCTCATCTAGATGCGATAAATCGATCCCCGAACGCACTCCCCGTCGACTCCGGAACTCCACCTCCACAAAAGGAGGAAGCGGAGTCGATGGGGGAGCCGCCGCAGTCGACTTGCTGCCGTGAGGACGGCCAGGTAAGTCGAACTAAGATACCCCGACTTCAGCTACGCTATTCACATAGCTGAAGTTGCGTTTCTTAGTTTGAACCTCCCCCCATAGTGTAGCCCAGCCCAAAGTCTCTGTTCTTCCCACCTGACTCACAGGAACACAGGACGGCTTACAAGTAAACAGAGCCATTTACAACCAATTGTCCTGGTCAATGGGAGCCATCAGGATTCTAAACCACCATTAATGGCCACACTTTGCATAATTACAATAGGACTTCAGAGTAATAATTCATATTTCTAGCTTCAGATACAAGAAATGACACATTCATACAAATAGGATGAACACACTCCATAGATTATAAGCTTTGTTATGATACCTTACAAGAGACCTTTTGCATAAAGCATATTCCAGTTATATTATATTCACACTCATTAGCATATTGCCATAAAACATATAGAGTGCAATATCACAAGGGGTTTGCACCAGTTTAACTAAACTGATTGCATTTAAACAGATGCAATTTTTGTGTGTAGACCAGGGGTTCTCAAACTGGGGATCGGGACCCCTCAGGGGGTAGTGAGGTTATTACATGGGCGCTTGCAAGCTGTCAGTCTTCACCCCATAGCCCGTTTTGCCTCCAGCATTTATAATGGTGTTAAATATATAAAAAAGTGCTTTTAATTTATAAGGGGGGTGTCACTGAGAGGCTTGCTATGTGAAAGGGGTCACCAATACAAAGTTTGAGACCCACTGGTGTAGAAGCATAAATTCCCCTACAACAAGACTTGTCTAACTTCCTCCTTTGCTTCCTCAAGTTAACTAGCTAATTCCTGAAACCTAGCTAATTCCTTTTTCCTCTTACCTTCTGTTGTTACCTGCACACTCTAGGGCACCCTCACTGGTTAATTTAGGCACCCGCACCCTTTCCCAGTTCCTAAGGATCCAGGCGAAAGGCACCTACTCTTACCCAGTTCCTAGGACTGAGGGTGTAACCTTCTGCGGATTGTGGGACCTCTTCGTGGTGAAAGTGCCTTACACAGTAATATCCTTAACCTCTATTTATTAACCATCACCAAGCAGATTACACACCTAAGCATACAATGCTCTGCTCAATGCTGATCATGCAGGAGGACTTTCCCTGTTGGCCTGGCAAGATCGGTCTCATCTGAGTTCTGGTTGCTGCACATCACAGTTGTGTGGAGGATTCTAGCAGCTCTGATCTTGGGCTGTGTCTTGGAGGTGAGTTCTTCTTCTTCTTCCCGGTATTTCCTTCTTATTCTTCGTTTTTCCTTTTCCTTTCTTTCCCAGTTGGTCTCCTCCTTGGACCCCAGTTTATATAGTGAAACTTGAGTCCTGCGTACCTTAACCAATCATTTTATTAAAATATTACAAAATAATTCTCTAACCAATCCTAACATGTTGCAAAGCAATTCTTTACCCAATCATACCCACCACATTAGTTGATTTAAATCTTGCATAATCAGTGATGCAACAGGCATAGACAATCAAAGAACGAGTCAGAAACCATACAGATAAACAATAGAGAAGTAGGGACCAGAAAGGCAAAACAATAAAGAAGTAGAGATTTCACAATCACAACTGTTGATAGTATTCTGTCTTGCAAGGAATCACTTATCAAACAAAGTTTTCTTTAAACATATTAAGATCTGTTTCTTTATCTGGTGGTGCTGGCTACTGTTAGGACAGGAGCAGCTTTCTTAACAGCCTGATATTTCATTGTTTTAATGTAATTTAGATGGAATGTGCAGATGTGACTTTCTGGTTTTTTTTGGCTCATGGCTGCTGCTGTCCTAATGTGGCTGCAAAAAAAAGGCCTTAGACCTTACACCATGTCTAGGGTTTCCAGGCATCTGGTTTTCAACTAGAACACCCAGTTAAAAAGGGACCCTGGCAGCTCCGGTCTGCACTGCTGACCAGGCCTTTAAAAGTCCAGCTGGCGGCACAGTGGGGCTAAGGCAGGCTCCGTGCCTGCCCTGGCTCCATGCAGCTCCCAGAAGCAAGACATGTCTCTGTGGCCCCTAGGTGCCCCCACCCCAAGCACTGGCTCCACAGCTCCCATTGGCCAGGAACCACAGCCAGTGAGAGCTGCGGGGGTGGTGCCTGTGGATGAGGGCAGCGTGCACCACGCAGAGCCATCTGGCCCTGCCTCCGCCTAGGGGGCAGACATCCTAGCTGCTTCCAGGAGCAACACCGACTGGGAGCCACCTGAGGTAAGCGCTGTCTAGATGGAACCCCCTCCCGCACCCAAACTCCCTCCCAGAGCCCGCACCCTGCCCCCCCCCCACAGCTGCCCAAGCCCTGAGCCCCCTGTCACACCCAAACTCCCTCCTGTAGCCCACATCCCAAACCCTGTCCTGCATCCCAACCCCATGCCCTGAGCCCCTCCCGCACTCCAACCCCTTGCCCCCGCCAAGTAAAAGTGAGTGAGGGTGTGCCAGGGAGAGAGAATGATGGAGGGAAGGGGGCTGGAATGAGTGGGGGCAGGGCCTCAGAGAAGGGGCAAGGCAGGGGTAGGGTAGTGGTGTTCAATTTTGTGCGATTAGAAAGTTGGCAACCCTAACTGTGGCTACTGCCCTTAATCTTATTCTGTGCACCCCCCAGGTAGAGAGGAAGTTGGCGCCTGCGGTTGGACTTTTGACAATAGCAACAACAGCATTTGCCAGCTCAGCAAACTTTTCCTTATTTTTAACCCGAAAGGGTAGCTATGATTGTCTTTGATCCCCTTTAACAGACTGCCAAATCAGGGGGGGGGGGGTTCCTTCTAAAACTCTCTGCAGCTAAAGGGAAGGGAAACAAAGGATGCTGTTCAAATAAAAGCCACGCTTAATACTTTACATTTCAAATGTCTTTTCTGTATCTCCAATAAAAAATGTAAAAGGGTTGTTATGGTGTTTGCCACATACTGAGTAGGCTGGAGGCAGTGCCGGGCCTAGGAGGCTATACTGGGGAGCAGTACTGGGAGCTGAGACAGTGGGAGGGGTGCAGGGCGAAGTACTGGGGAGCTGCATTGGAGGCGGGGCCTCGAGGAAGGGGGGGCGCGCTGTCCTATGGGGGCCGGGGGCGGAGCTGGCTCCCGGCGCAGCCCCACCCCCGACTCCGGCGCTGGTCGCTAAGGAGCGGAGCGGAGCGGAGCGGGCCGGGCAGGTGAGTGCGGGGTGGGGCTGGGAATGCATCGCCAGGCCGGGCCCCGCTTGTCGCCCTGGGTACCCGCCGCGGCGCGCTCCGGCGGAGAGATCCGGACGGCCCCACGGGGCGATGGTGGTCAGGAGCGCGGTTCCTCCCCCCGCTTCGCCTCGCCAGCCCCACGGGGCGATGATGGGTATGGAGCCTTGCTCCCGCCCGGGCGGACAAGCCCCACGGGGCGATGATGGGCACAGAGTATGTCTCCCACCCCCCCACACACACACCCCGGGTTGGCCCTGCGGGGCGATGGTGCGCGTAGAGCCCGGCTCCTCCTGCTCCCGGCTGGGTCGGCCCTGCGGGGCGATAACCGGGCTCACCAGTGCTCTCCCTGAAGGCCCACGAGACCGGGCTGTGGGGAAGAAGGTGCCCTGGGTCGGTATCCGCTGTTCAGTGTAGGTCAGGAGCAGCCTAGGGCACTGGTCACGATATCCTGATGCGTCCTCCCGGGCAGGTCTTGGCCAGCGAGAGTGAGATACGCAGCCCTGGCTCAGCAGTTCTCGCTCCGGAGTTGGGCTGGGGTCTGCACTACAGACTTGTGCCTAGAGCTGTGTGGGAATAGAGGAGACCCCTGAGCGACGCAGCTCCTGCTGTAGACAGCGCTTCTCTCCTCCACACAGCTCTAGTCCGGCCTCGGGGGGCGGTGGAGTTCCGACGCGGGCGGGAGAAGCTCTCCTGTCTGCTAAGAGCTCTGGCAGCACCGCATGCGTAGACAAGCCCTGACTGCTGACTTGTATGTTGTGGAGTCATTGGCACTGGTGCAAACGGTGCCATTCTGCCAGCCTCTGGTTTGGTGAATCAATCGCACGAGGTGCATAGAAACAGTGACTTGTGGCCCTGTATTTGTTAGTGTAGTTGCTAACATGTAAAGGTTATTAATATGGGGCATTTGGAGTGGAGACTAGAGGGACCCATTTTCCCAGGGAAACAGCATGTAATATTCCCTTTAAAAAAATAAGGCTAGTTAACTAATAACAAATGGCTAATATGTAGTTAGCACCATTCACAACTCCCTCCATACTTTCCCAGAGTCTAATGGGAAGATCATTACATAAGAACATAAGAAAGGCCGTACCGGGTCAGACCAAAGGTCCATCTAGCCCAGTATCCTGTCTACCGACAGTGGCCAATGCCAGGTGCCCCAGAGGGAGTGAACCTAACAGGCAATGATCAAGTGATCTCTCTCCTGCCATCCATCTCCACCCTCTGACAGACAGAGACTAGGGACACCATTCCTTACCTGTCCTGGCTAATAGCCATTAATGGACTTAACCACCATGAATTTATCCAGTTCTCTTTTAAACTCTGTTATAGTCCTAGCCTTCACAACCTCCTCAGGTAAGGAGTTCCACAAGTTGACTGTGCGCTGCGTGAAGAAGAACTTCCTTTTATTTGTTTTAAACCTGCTGCCTATTAATTTCATTTGATGACCCCTAGTTCTTGTATTATGGGAATAAGTAAATAACTTTTCCTTATCCACTTTCTCCACATCACTCATGATTTTATATACCTCTATCATATCCCCCCTTTGTCTCCTCTTTTCCAAGCTGAAAAGTCCTAGTCTCTTTAATCTCTCCTCATATGGGACCCGTTCCAAACCCTTAATCATTTTAGTTGCCCTTTTCTGAACCTTTTCTAGTGCCAGTATATCTTTTTTGAGATGATGAGACCACATCTGTATGCAGTATTTGAGATGAGGGTGTACCATCGATTTATATAAGGGCAATAATATATTCTCAGTCTTATTCTCTATCCCCTTTTTAATGATTCCTAACATCCTCTTTGCTTTTTTGACCGCCTCTGCACACTGCGTGGACATTTTCAGAGAACTATCCACGATGACTCCAAGATCTTTTTCCTGGCTTGTTGTAGCTAAATTAGCCCCCATCATATTGTATGTATAGTTGGGGTTATTTTTTCCAATGAGCATTACTTTACGTTTATCCACATTACAATAAGACAAGCATTGAAAAGGGGTGGGGGGGGAGCAGGAATCAAACTTCTAGGCTTTGTCTTCACCTCCAAAACCAGTGTGTTTTTACCATGGAATAATGAATGTGTATTAGCTATCCTACTGCAAAATCTCTGCGAAGGGATGGCACCATAGTGTTCCTTGCGAGATAAACACGGTGCCCTCTCCAGGGTTGACCTCGCTTATTTACCTTGCAGTAAAAGTGACAATGCTTTGTGTCCACTAGGATCTTACTGTGTGACAGTGAACAGGTGTAAAAAAGCCACGTTTGTTGCAGTGGAGACATGGCCCTAGCTGCACAAGGGGAAATGCCAACCCAGTGTGACTTAATTTAAACAAAGAGGCTTTTATTTTTGCTGGAATTTTCCAAGCACTTTGAGAAAGTTCAGGATTTCAGTGGGATTTGAAAACCCCAACCTTCTATGCCTAAATAATGTATGGTACTGCTTTAAAATGTCTGGTTGATGGTCTTAAAATATTGCAATATGTTAATGAGGCTTTAATACTGCAGTGTATTTGCTGGAACATAGAATAATCCAGGATTCTGCTAACCAGCACCATTGTAAAATGGGTCAAAGGAGCCGTTTAAGAACCCCAAAAAATTTACTTAAGGTTTCCCCAAATCTTTAAATGATGTTATCGGCTTTGTAAATGGGTGTTTTGTATCTGCATAGAGGGAGGAAAGAAAAACAGTACTAATTAGCTTAAACAGAGTAGTTTTCTTTCAATCACATACAGTATGCTCTCACTTTGTGTTGATTCTCTCCTTCATAATCATATGTAAGTCCCAAAGAGATCTGGCTGGCCAAGCACCTTCTCTTTCATGGCCTGGTCCAATCAGTCTGTACATATTAAAAACAAAACAAAAAAACAGTAAACCCATCAAAACGCTCCACTGTGTATACAGCTCTCCTTGGGGAGAGGATGAGAGAGAGAACAAGCCACAGGTGACAGATATTTAGCCATGTTGTTCAGTGCATGACTGGAGGGTGCTGTGACACTGCCATGAACCTGGATAATCAAATGTTGGGGTCTGATCTTGTGGTTTAGTTTCACATCTGTGTGTTATACCATGACTGTTTGTTATTAGGGATATTGTTGTTGCTTCCCAAAGCCAGCATGCAGATTTCACTGCTGTGTCACAATAGAATGAGGAGACTAAAACTTGTTTAAATGCAAATACTTTCTGCTGCCAGGAATGGGTTGCTAAAGAGCAATGTACATTTAAAAAAATAAATCCCTATGATGAAATGCACTCTTTATGAAGCATACCTAGGTGTCATTCAATTACCATGGGAGCCCTGACAGTAGAACTTCATTCTAGTAGACTGTTACTATAGTGCCTGGCATACATACAGGAGGATGGTAAATTTACATGGAAAGTCTGCCAAGAAATGACATACTGTATTGGGGTACCAGAGGGCTTGCCCAAAATGCAGCAAGACTCTGGAAGCTTGCATTCTTATTAAGCATTCAAAGTTGCAGAGGGATCTGCAGATTTATGCTATAGTTAACCAGTTGCAAGGAAGCATTCTCGAGGTACAAAATGCAATTTGTATTTTTATTCCTTGAATCCTTCTTTTCTCACAGTGCTAACTATCTGCCTTGATTCTATAGTGCAATTAGAATCTGAAGGTGTTTATGAATGGAAAACTTGTGCTGCTCGCATGTAATGAGGAATAATTAGCCACGAGGAAAACTGGTCTGCAAAATGGCTAGGAATGTCTGTTACTAGTAAAACAACAAGGAGTCTGGTGGCACCTTAAAGACTAACAGATTTATTTGGGCATAAGCTTTCATGGGTGAAAACCTCACTTCTTCGGATGTTACTAGTAGATTGCTAGAGGGTTTGTTAAAGCAAATCTTATAAATATGCTGGACTTCCCAGACTCACTTTATTAATAGCACTTAGCACTGTTACCATTATTACTTTTTTTACACCAGCTCAGGGGCTCACATTGTAATAGGCACTATACAGACATATAGTAAATGACAGTCCCTTCACATCTTCAAAGCATTTTGCAGATGCAAGCAAACCCCCAGGAAAAGGCACTATTGTCGTTTTGCTTTCTTTCTGCCAGTTCACTGTTTCATGCAGTTAATTTTAATATTTGCAATATCAGCTTAATTAAAAGCCAAGGAAATAATCAAAGTTAAATTCTATTAAATAAAATACAGACTGGGTTTCCAACTTCTTCCTGTTGCCAAATAAATAAATAAAAAAAAATCACCTCTATTCCCAGGACACTGAAATAGTTTGCAAACTCAGTCTTGTTCTGATTGAACGAAAGTCAGTTACCCAATTAATACACTCCCTGGCCTATGAGATTGGTTTAAACACTTTAAACCTTTTGGCTTTATAAACATCTGGATTGAATAAGCAGAGCTTAACTAGGTTTTACTCATTGCTAATTGCAAAGGATAGCAGGGTAAAATTAGTAGGGGAATGTCTGCCAGGAAGCCAGTACTCTTTCTGACCTAGCAATTCTAGCATCTGTGCTTCAGGCTTCTGTAATCAGTGACATGAAGGTTATTTTGATTTGTTTGCTCTGACAAACAGGTAAATGCAGTCAGTGAATTTTCAGCAGACTTCTGCTGACCTGGAAGACAGGAGCTTTAGCATACAGCTAGGTCAGACTGAAATTAATCCAGTTAGAGCATTTCCAGCTGAGAAGAATCCGATTACTGTACCTGGTAATTCACGACCATTGAAACCAGCCTATGGACAGCTACACCTCTCCTGTATTGATTTAATGCTTTTAGTGAGTTTAGTGCTAGTAAAAGGCAGTGGAGTGATTGGAGCCTTTACCCCAGAACAGTTAGAACATGGGCACAACAGTGTAGGCTTCCCCTTTGCTGCTTTGCCAGCGTGTATCAACTATTAGTTGGAGAGGTCACCCCAAGGTGACTGTCCCCAGGACCCATTTGATGCTTGTTTGTTCCCTGCTGCTGGGAATGGCACATTCACTGGGTTCTGGGTGACACAGGGCCAGGTGGGTTCAGCATTACTTAAACCTCTTGAACAACAGCCTATTTTTTCCTCTGGTTAGCGTTATTTGGGCTTTCCCCGAAGGTTAGCGTGATGCTCTCTGGAAGCCTGGGTGGATCGGGGGCCTGGTAATGGGACACAAAGACTTACAGTTCTAGGTCTCTAGCTCATCTCTAGTCTTGCTGTGACCAACGTTATCCTTAATGTAGGCAGCTTAGGAGTCTCAGACAGATAAGTGAGTTGGTAGTTGTCCACGTCATAAAACCTGCCAGAAACTGGCACCATGAAGGTCAAGGACTGAATGCCCATATTGACTGGGTAAGGCTGAGGTAGTTCAAGTAGGGACTGAGGTACATAATGAGGACACTTCCTATGCCATGCCTGTTCTGCAGCCACAGGGTAACGATCTGCCAGCCTGGCACTAGCACAGAATTCAGTTAATTACAATAAACTAGTCACAAAGACCAACAAAACAACAGTATAACCCAGACAGCACGCTCCCAGGAGAAACACACTCCTTTCAGCTAGTACTACGGGCCATTCTCATTTGGGGTGTTTGCTAATAAGATGCTGACTGAGTTGCCCATAAAGCAGTATCTGCTGGCCACACCTCCCAGCTGGAACTGTGCAGAGAGAAGCAGCAAGCATATGTTGTCAGAAGTGATGGATATGGGAATGGGAAGAGGAGTAAGGGAAATGCAAGGAAGCTAATGACTGGGTCTATAGTGAAAGTGATGCATTATCAGCATTGGATCCAATGGCTGTAAAGATCAGAATCGATTTATAAATTCCCCATAATGTGTCCTCTCCTAATCCCCCAGCTCCCAGAGATTGACTGAGATGCTGAGGTTTCGATGCTGAGCACTACATGCTGTATTACGGAGCTGCTCACCTTGGCTCATGGGGAAACTGCAGAGTAAAATCAACTGCAGCACCTCCAAATACAGGTAAACAATCTCCTGGGAATGCGATCTCCATGTTAAGTTACTAAACCCCATAATTGTATGGCAGGGAGGTTAGTGATCATATGTAATCATCTGGGTTTTATGAAATGTAACTTTTCCTTTTGATTCTAAAGGTTCTTAATTTCTCAATGGTCTAAAATACCTGTCTCTGCCTCCACACACATTCGAAAGCAGTGGCCTAGATCCCAGCACTGCAATGACTGTGTGGCTAAAATGGCAACTCCACCCCGACTCTGCATTTGCTTGTAGCCCTGAACATTAAAAGTTGCTTTAGTGGATGGAGTGTGTTGGCAGCTCACTCAAACTAATCCATCCTCTCTCGAGAGAGAGCGTCACTGACATTCACCTGGGCAGTTCCTAGGCAAGGGTGCAAAGTACCTGGGTGTACTATCTTGGGTGGAATATGGCTCCTCTTGACAAAGGAGATAGTGCTCTGCTAGTCCTGCACCCTGGGCCATCTAGCAAACAATTGTCCTTAGCCCTGCAGTATAGTGTCTACCAGGACAGCTGGGATGCAATTAGCTGCACTGTCACACACACATTATTTTCTTTTCATAGCTATTAGCCAGGGCAAAGGGAAAATTCCGGTGGGCACTGGCAAGCAGTGATCCCTTACTCTCCAGTGTTAATCCAAGGGAGGTGCTGGTGCCACCATGGAAGAGATCAGAGAGAGTTTCAGATATAGTTCCCCTCCTCTCCCTCCCCCAACCACACATGGAAATGGAGAGCTTCCCTCAAACTGAATGATCTGGGAGCTGTATCAAAGTATCTGGCAGCAAAAAGGGGATCTCTGGTTTGAGAGTATCCTAACAGCAACCCATTCAGCTTTGTCTTGCTCTCGTAATGAACCCAGTGGTGGTGCTGACAGCCTGTGTTGGGAGCAGTTCCTGTATTCCTGAGCCAGAATGATGTGCTGCAAACTCTTTGTGTGGGAGGGAGAGGGGAACTCCTGCTGGAGGGGTGGGGATATGCTACTGTAGGAGGGGACGTACCTGTGCATGCAGGGCTGGCTCCAGGCACTAGCCTACCAAGCATGTGCTTGGGGTGGCACCTGGAGGGGGGTGGCGCTCACCAGGGGAGAGCGGAGCTGCAGCGGGCTTGCCGCCCTCCCCCAGCGCTCCGGTCGGCCGGGGAGAGCGGGGCCGCAGCCGGGCTCACCGCCCTCCTCCCGGCACTACAGCCGGCTGGCCGGGGAGAGCGGGGCCCCGGCCAGGCTCGCCGCCCTCCCCGCCGGGGGACGGTGGGAGGATTTTTTGCCTGGGGCGGCAAAAAAGCCAGAGCCAGCCCTGTGTGCATGGGAGAAATGGTGAGCAGTCTTGTCTCTGAGAGTGAGAGACACACCCTCAGTAGCCTGAGCAAGTGACATGCATGGCTCCCTGCGAAGAAAGGGTTAAATTCTCCCTTTCTCCATGAGTAGGGAGATGGGCATACTGGCCCATAAGTACTGGAGATAAGCCAAGGGCACAGAGCAGCAAGAAGGAGAACAGGATTGTTATTGTGAGGGATATTTGAGACAGCAAAAAATGTCTGAACTGTTGGAACAGTGGCTGAGTCAGACCATCATCTGCCAGCTGTAGTAGGGAGACTGGTGAAGTTCTGTTAAAGTCGATCCCATGCACCATAGTGGAGGTGAGTAACTGTTCTGCAGGTTTAGGAATTAGAGGTGGAGGAGACCCTATTATGTCACATCTAGGAAACACATTTACGTCCCCGGAGAGCTGATCTCTGCATTGTCCAGAGCTTGCGTGTTGGCTTGCCTTTCTCCAGCATTTCAATATGCCGCGTTTCTTCCTAAAACAAGGCACTGCTATCCTTAAATTCAGTCTAATTGGAGCCAATGCCATGTGGTTTCAGAAGTGGGATGAGTGATCTACAGCATACAGTGACTTCTCTGTAACATGTACTGAAGTTCCTGCTGCTGTGTGTCTTTCCCTCTTTGGCAGGCCTGATGATTATGTGGAAGAGGACAGTCCTGCGCAGGCTGTTCAGCAATACAGCCCTGCTCACACTGGCGCCGTCACTTCTGTGGCTGCTCTAACATCAGATCTCTGTGTGTCGGGAGGAAAGGACAAGGTAGGGTGGGTCAAAATTCACAGGAACAAAATGAATGCAAGGAAATCAAGTGTGTCTGGAACTCCCTGCCATAGAGATAAGGGCAAATGACTTGATTCAAACGACAGGGTTTATGTGTTCACAGGCATCAGACCGACCGTTGGTTAAAATAAAAATGCAAAGGCTGTCAGTACTCCAGGCCACTGACTGTCCACCAGCTGGGGCGGGGAAGGAGTGCCCCTCCCATTTCCAGGTACTTGTGATGGGGAGGGACACAGTGGCCATGAGCCATTGTTGGCACCTGTGCTAGACAAACAGCTCTTGTGGGCCAATTCATTGGCTCTGAAGCATTTCAAACCGTGAAACATCCCTTTATTTCAGAGGAACTCATAACCAACTATCATGGCTCCATGAAATTCACCTTTGTGGGCAACGAATTACCCAGCCCACCTCTGAAGAGGGGTTCCAGAATAAATATACCTTCCCAGCTATAAGCACTGTGTCTCTTGTGATGCTAACACAGTTAGAGAAGGCTGAGCTGATGGCACCAAGCATGCAGGCCTTGCTGGCACAGGGGGATCACTACCAGAGCAGAGACTGAGTTAGACTGTGAAGTCGGGAGGACGTTAAGATGTGGCAATAGTGTTTCAAATAATGTTTATTTTTAAATCACTGCCCCCTTACCAGGGTGCCTGGAATGCCACGCAACACAGCTGTGCAATCCTCCAATTCAAAGGGCATCATAGAACCAAAGGGTTAGACGGGGTTGCAATTGTCATCTAGTCTAAGCCCCTGTTAAGACGCAGTGTTTGTTGTATCTAAACCATCCAGCCTCCTTTTGAAAACCTCCAGTGAAGGAGCTTCCACAGCCTCCCTAGGCAATCTCATTGTCCTATTCTGATAGGTAGGAAGTAATGTCAGTCTGCATGCATGGATGTGCTGGCTGAATTCACATAGACGTTTCTCTCTCCAGACTGTAGTTGTGTATAACTGGAGATCGGGAGCAGTGCTGAAGAGGTTCGTGGGACATCAACGCGAAGTGACTAAGGTAAATTTCAGACTTGTCAAAAGTGCTGGGTGAGTTTTATGTGGATCACTGACTTCTGTCATAGACAGACGTAACAAGGGACTATGATTAGTCATCATCCAGAGCTGATGTGACTTTGCTTGGTCAGCAAGGAAGGGATGGAACATGCCAGATACCCTGCAAACTGCCTCAGGTGCCCTGGATAGATCCTCTTGCTGCATAATATGAGTTGATTTTTCACGATTAGGAAGAGTGAGGTTTCTGCTCCCTAGAGATGAATATGCAGTGACAACATCCAAACAGCACTGGCTCTATGCAGCTTTAATATGTATTCATTCCTTCATATCAAGATACCATGACAGCAGGATGAATTGTTGGGTCAGGTTTTTATTTCAGGGACAATATCAGTTTGTCTTCAAGTCTTATGCTACTAGATTATGGGTACAGACTAATAGCTACTCACAGCCCCCAAAGGGCTTTGATCTGAGACCTGGTATTCTATTTGTGAAGCCAATTAGGCAGTGGCATAACGAGGGCAAGGCAAGTGAGGCACTTGCCTCAGGTGCGGAAGGTGAGGGGCGCAGAAAGTCTCTCCTTCGGCGGCAATTTGGTGGCAAGTCCTAACCTCCAAGAGGGACCCGCTGCCAAAGAGCCGGACGTGCCGCCCCTGTCCCTTGCTTCAGGCGCAAAAATCCCTAGTTACGGCTCTGCAATTAGGCTTTCTTTGTAGCAAATAGCAGGTGAATGTGCACACATGCATGCATGCACCCTCCCCCCCCCCCCATTTGTTATATAGCGAGGCAGGACTGGTAGCACCACCTATTATTAAGGTTGCCTAAGATAATTTTTCTGTTGCTTATAACTTTGCCAAACTTAAGGGGGTAGCCGTGTTAGTCTGTATCTACAAAAACAACAAGGAGTCTGGATGCATCCGAAGAAGTGAGGTTTTTACTCACGAAAGCTTATGCCCAAATAAATCTGTTAGTCTTTAAGGTGCCACCAGACTCCTTGTTGTTTTTGCCAAACTTTAACCAATTTGGTTGAAATTTTCCATGCTGGCCCCAGGCTAACTTGTTTTGCAAAGTTTCAGCCAAAATGGGTCAGCTGTTTCTGTGAGCGAGGCTGGGGCAAATGCATTGTTTTGCAAAATGTTGAAATGCTGGTGACTATTTCATCAAGAGGCTGTAGCGCATCTATGCATTGGAGCAGGAACATAGGTTCGACGGGGACAGGTGAGCAAAGCCCACAGGTAAGTGGGGAACATGGAGACCGGGGAGATGGGTCGGAAACGAGGGGGAGTGTGGGCTATATTGGCAGAGAGAAAGGAGAGTCAGGACAAAACTGGGAGGAAAGATCAAACCAGTATCTTAGATGCCTATATACAAATGCGAGAAGTATGGGGAATAAGCAGGAAGAACTGGAAGTGCTAATAAATAAATACAACTATGACATTGTTGGCATCACTGAAACTTGGTGGGATAATACACATGATTGGAATGTTGGTGTGGATGGGTACAGCTTGCTCAGGAAGGATAGACAGGGGGAAAAGGGAGGAGGTGTTGCCTTATATATTAAAAATGTACACACTTGGACTGAGGTAGAGATGGACATAGGAGACGGAAGTGTTGAGAGTCTCTGGGTTAGGCTAAAAGGGGCAAAAAACAAGGGAGATGTCATGCTAGGAGTCTACTACAGGCCACCTAACCAGGTGGAAGAGGTGGATGAGGCTTTTTTCAAGCAACTAACAAAATCATCCAAAGTCCAAGATTTGGTGGTGATGGGGGACTTCAACTATCCGGATATATGTTGGGAAAATAACACAGCGGGGCACAGACTATCCAACAAATTCTTGGACTGCATTGGAGACAACTTTTTATTTCAGAAGGTTGAAAAAGCTACTAGGGGGGAAGCTGTTCTAGACTTGATTTTAACAAATAGGGAGGAACTCATTGAGAATGTGAAAGTAGAAGGCAGCCTGGGTGAAAGTGATCATGAAATCATAGAGTTTGCAATTCTAAAGAAGGGTAGAAGGGAGAACAGCAAAATAGAGACAATGGATTTCAGGAAGGCAGATTTTGGGAAGCTCCGAGAGCTGATAGGTAAGGTCCCATGGGAATCAAGACTGAGGGGAAAAACAACTGAGGAGAGTTGGCAGTTTTTCAAAGGGACACTATTAAGGGCCCAAAAGCAAGCTATTCCGCTGGTTAGGAAAGATAGAAAATGTGGCAAAAGACCACCTTGGCTTAACCACGAGATCTTGCACGATCTAAAAAATAAAAAGGAGTCATATAAAAAATGGAAACTAGGACAGATTACAAAGGATGAATATAGGCAAACAACACAGGAATGCAGGGGCAAGATTAGAAAGGCAAAGGCACAAAATGAGCTCCAACTAGCTACGGGAATAAAAGGAAACAAGAAGACTTTTTATCAATACATTAGAAGCAAGAGGAAGACCAAAGACAGGGTAGGCCCACTGCTTAGTGAAGAGGGAGAAACAGTAACAGGAAACTTGGAAATGGCAGAGATGCTTAATGACTTCTTTGTTTCGGTCTTCACCGAGAAGTCTGAAGGAATGCCTAACATAGTGAATGCTAATGGGAAGGGGGTAGGTTTAGCGGATAAAATAAAAAAAGAACAAGTTAAAAATCACTTAGAAAAGTTAGATGCCTGCAAGTCACCCGGGCCTGATGAAATGCATCCTAGAATACTCAAGGAGCTAATAGAGGAGGTATCTGAGCCTCTAGCTATTATCTTTGGAAAGTCATGGGAGACGGGAGAGATTCCAGAAGACTGGAAAAGGGCAAATATAGTGCCCATCTATAAAAAGGGAAATAAAAACAACCCAGGAAACTACAGACCAGTTAGTTTAACTTCTGTGCCAGGGAAGATAATGGAGCAAGTAATTAAGGAAATCATCTGCAAACACTTGGAAGGTGGTAAGGTGATAGGGAACAGCCAGCATGGATTTGTAAAGAACAGATCATGTCAAACCAATCTGATAGCTTTCTTTGATAGGATAACGAGCCTTGTGGATAAGGGTGAAGCGGTGGATGTGGTATACCTAGACTTTAGTAAGGCATTTGATACGGTCTCGCATGATATTCTTATCGATAAACTAGGCAAATATAATTTAGATGGGGCTACTATAAGGTGGGTGCATAACTGGCTGGATAACCGTACTCAGAGAGTTGTTATTAATGGTTCCCAATCCTGCTGGAAAGGCGTAACGAGTGGGGTACCGCAGGGGTCTGTTTTGGGACCGGCTTTGTTCAATATCTTCATCAACGACTTAGATATTGGCATAGAAAGTACGCTTATTAAGTTTGCGGATGATACCAAACTGGGAGGGATTGCAACTACTTTGGAGGACAGGGTCATAAGTCAAAATGATCTGGACAAATTGGAGAAATGGGCTGAGTTAAACAGGATGAAGTTTAACAAAGACAAATGCAAAGTGCTCCACTTAGGAAGGAAAAATCAATTTCACACATACAGAATGGGAAAAGACTGTCTAGGTAGGAGTACGGCAGAAAGGGATCTAGGGGTTATAGTGGACCACAAGCTAAATATGAGTCAACAGTGTGATGCTGTTGCAAAAAAAGCAAACATGATTCTGGGATGTATTAACAGGTGTGTTGTGAGCAAGACACGAGAAGTCATTCTTCCGCTCTACTCTGCTCTGGTTAGGCCTCAGCTGGAGTATTGTGTCCAGTTCTGGGTGCCGCATTTTAAAAAAGATGTGGAGAAATTGGAAAGGGTCCAAAGAAGAGCAACAAGAATGATTAAAGGTCTTGAGAACATGACCTATGAAGGAAGGCTGAAAGAATTGGCTTTGTTTAGTTTGGAAAAGAGAAGACTGAGAGGGGACATGATAGCAGTTTACAGGTATCTAAAAGGGTGTCATGAGGAGGAGGGAGAGAACTTGTTCACCTTAGCCTCTAAGGATAGAACCAGAAACAATGGGTTTAAACTGCAGCAAGGGAGGTCTAGGTTGGACATTAGGAAAAAGTTCCTAACTGTCAGGGTGGTTAAACACTGGAATAAATTGCCTAGGGAGGTTGTGGAATCTCCGTCTCTGGAGATATTTAAGAGTAGGTTAGATAAATGTCTATCAGGGATGGTCTAGACAGTATTTGGTCCTGCCATGCGGGCAGGGGACTGGACTCGATGACCTCTCGAGGTCCCTTCCAGTCCTATAATCTATGAATCTATAAACTTTGGCAGAAAATGGCCCTTGTGTCAGGGATGAGTGTTTTGGTGTTCCTGTTAAAATCTGCCCTAGTAATAAGCCTTTGGAAAAAAAATCTGTTTGCTCATGTTCAAAGTTTCCTAGAGTTTAGCAGCTAAAATCTCCAAAGATTCCATCCTCCTTGAGGATATTCCAGCCCCTCTGTGCTATCGGGCTGAGCACGCATCATCCCCACAGAGTGACTGAGCAGCTAGGGGGCAAAGCTGGACTTTCCCTGTAATTGCACCTCCTGGCTAGGCCAAAGCCTAGGCACTGGAACTGAGAGTAGGGAGCCAGTCTCTCCTGTGCTCTCAGGACCCCCTTGCCAGTACCCAGGCAGCATGGAGGAGGAAGCCACTTGCCTCAGATGCAGAGGGAGAAGAGCCAGTTTGGTGTGGGAGAGGGAATGAAGTAGAGTGGAACAAGGAAACTGGGATTGGGAATTGGTGGGGGGAAGGAAAGAGTGTGTACTGAGAGCTGGAGGGGAGGAGACTGGGAGCTGGGAAGGGGAACAGGTGCAGGACGGGGGACTGGGAGACAGTTGGTGCGGGAAGTTAGACAAGGAGCTAGGGAAAGGGGGGAACTGGGATTGGCTGGACCCAGAGATTGGAACTGGGATGCTGTGGGGCTTCCTTATTCTCTGGGCGCCCTGGGATCTAATTTGCAGAAGTGTGGAGCACTCTCAGCTGGGACTGAAGTCACTGGGAGCTGTGGTATAAATATAAAAAGTGCTATAGAACGCTAAGGACTCTGCAAATCAGGTCCTAAGTGTCTCAAATTGGGCTCCTCAAATCCGTGGGAAGTTTTGTTCTTAATCTTTCTCTGCCCCAGCGGCTCATCTGTCAAATGGGGATAATCCCATCCTCTCTTCTTATGGGGGTGTTGTGAAGATTAATGTTGGTGAACGCTCAGATACTAAAGTGATGAGCCCCATCAAAAAGCCCTTGAGAAAATAATAATTCTGTTGTCAATGCAGGGTGTGGCCACCCATTGAACAAGGAGGAGAAAACAAAACCTTGACTAGCTGTTCATTCAGTGAGCACCATGCTCTGAGTGAGGCAAAAACCTGTACTTGAGCTTGTGTAATTAAAGATGATCATAATGGATATACACAATGGAGCTGAATTAAGGTTGCACCAGCAACCTTAATTGTGGCATGTGCGAACTTTTGAGTGCTTGGCTCACAACCTGAATATGTTCTTTTAGTGTAGATTTGTGAGAGATATATTGTTATGCTGCGTGAAACCTTTTTGAAGGTGGCCTTTCACTCAGGATAAATGTACAAACATTTAAGCACCTTTATGGAATACATTGTTGAAACAATAGGAGCTGCTGCCCAAAACGCAGGCCGTGTGCAAGGCTGTTCAGGAATCTGAGCTATGTGTGGGTGACATGGGTGGTTTCAGGGCTGGATGCAGACACGGGTGGCTGGATACTGTTTGAGGAAGCTATGTGCATGTGGAGAAAAGCAGCAGCAGCAGCAAGCAAGCCCCAGAGACAACCATAGAAACACTTGTAGCAGGACCCTGAGCTAGGGGAGAGAGCTTTGGGGTACAGTGCTGGCTGGAAGGAGGCTTGGAGCTGTGAACAAAGAAACTGTCTCCTGCTGTATGATTCCTACTGTGTTCAGAGAAACAACCTTTGTACATTCTTTGTAAATAAATATGATTGCATCAAGAAATGCCTGATTCGATCATCTGTTTCTCCCCCTAGCAGAAACAACCTTTAGGAGCCTGAATAGTAACTAACCACTAAGGTCACAGGGAGTAACAGCAGATATAGAAAACATTAAATCAAAGCGATTGCTGCAGGGGTACCGTGGCAGCAGTTTACTCCATGGAGACTAAACTGGCCCCCGGTTTACACAATCCCATTACTGGATCTAGCTCTGGAGAGCTCAGTTCATCTGTGCACTCAATTTTGGGAAAGCAGGTTAATTCTGCTTGCCTACCCACTCTGTACCACCTCCATAAACTAAAGTTTAAGTGCTAGCTCTGACTACAAGCGCTCCTCCCGCCCACAGAGGCGTGGCGCCTATCCCCCCATTCCCTCCTCCACAGGCCTGTGTAGGGCACCAAAATAGCTAGGGATGGCGCTGCTTGGTCCCCAGTTGTGTACATCACAAAGCCACTGTGCACTTTGAACAGCTCACCAGACATGAAGGGCTGGAATAGATGGGGTGTTGCAGGTACATAGCTAAACTGTACAACTGTGTTAGGTCATGCCTGGCTCTAGCCTCTGCTAGTAATCCCTTATTTTCAAGAACCCCTGTTGACTGTCAATGGGAACTAGTGACTGGGAGAAGAGGCTGGCACTCAGGAGACTCGAGTTCTATTCCTGGCTCTGCCGCTGACCTTCCTGGATGAGCTTGGGTCAGTCATTTCCCCTCCATGTGCTTCAACATCCCCCACTGCAAACGGGGATTAATAATGTGCTCTCTGCTTAGAAAAGGGCTGGCCTCAGATGAGAGGCCCTACCAAAATGCAGAGTACCCTGGAGAGTCCCCTCAGCGTGTAAGGAACTAAACCAAAAACACGCTCTCTTGCAAACTGCAGCTCCTTCCTAACCCATTGGCATTTCTGTAGAGCAGTGGTTCTCAAACTTTAGCAACCTGAGGATCCCCGTTTTGATTTAAAATTTTTCAGAGATTCGCAAATCCCCCACTCAGCCCCGGGCCTCACCCCCTCTCCAACGGTGCCCCTCTTCCACACCCCTTTCCACCCCCTCCCCGAAGCATGCCCTGTACTTGCACCTCCCCCTCCCTCCCAGTGCCTCCTGTATGCCCTTACAGACCCCAGTTTGAGAAATGCGGCTGTAGAGTATTTCATGTGGCCCGCGCCCTGTCTGTTCTGTGGCAAGCTGAGCCTAACTCCTGTGACAAGGCCTTGAGGGATGGCAGTGCTAAATCCCACAGTGCCCTAGGAGGCAAGTGGGTTGAATGTAAGGTGAACAGGCCAGCCTGTGACAATAGTTTGGTATAATCTCCATTGCAGGAGGTCTTGTGTGACGATAGTGTGGTATAATCTCCATTGCAGGAGGTCTTGTGTGACGATAGTGTGGTATAATCTCCATTGCAGGAGGTCTTGATTTACTCTGCCCTCTAGTGTCTTGTGTGCTGCGGCATGCTATACTTGCACTGCGTGGGGACTGAAATGGTTGCAGAGGAGGCAGGAGTCTGTATGGCTCCCGCTCGTGTGTGTATACCCTGTATCCGTGCAGCAGAGTTGGGGACTGTTAGGCTGGGAGGCAGTTTGGGCGTTTGCCACCCGAGTTCAGTGGAGGTTTTGGCACTGGGGTGGCACTGCATAGAATCATAGAATATTAAGGTTGGAAGAGACCTCAGAAGGTCATCTAGTTCAATCCCCTGCTCAGAGCAGGACCAACACCAACTAAATCATCCCAGACAAAGCTTTGTCAAGCCTGGCCTTAAAAACCTCCCTAGGTAACCCATTCCAGTGCTTCACCACCCGCCTAGTGAACTAGTGTTTCCTAATATCCAACCTAGACCTCCCCCACTGCAACTTGAGACCATTGCTTCTTGTTCTGTCGTCTACTACCACTGAGAACAGCCTAGCTCATTCCTCTTTGGAACCCCGCTTCAGGTAGTAGAAGGCTGCTATCAAATCCCCCCTTACTCTTCTCTTCTACAGACTAAATAAGACCAGTTCCCTCAACCTCTCCTCATAAGTCATGTGCCCCAGCCCCCTAAGCATTTTTGTTGCCCTCCACTGGACTCTCTCCAATTTGTCCAAATCCCTTCTGTAGCGCGGGGACCAAAACTGAACGCAGTACTCCAGGTGTGGCCTCACCAGTGCCAAATAGAGGGGAATAATCACTTTCCTCGATCAGCTGGCAGTGCTCCTACTAATACAGACCAATAGGCCGTTGGCCTTCTGTTGACTCATATCCAGCTTCTCATCCACTGTAATCCCCAGGTCCTTTTCTGCAGAACTGCTGCTTAGCCAGTCGGTCCCCAGCCTCTAGCGGTGCATGGGATTCTGCCTTCCTAAATGCAGGACTCTGCACTTGTCCTTGTTGAACCTCATCAGATTTCTTTTGGCCCAATCCTCCAATTTGTCTAGGGGACTCTGGACCCTATCCCTACCCTCCAGCTTATCTACCTCTCCCCCAGCTAAGTATCATCTGCACATTTGCTGAGGGTGCAATTAATCCCATCATCCAGTTCATTAATTAAGATGTTGAACAAAACCAGTCCCAGGACCTGGGGAACTCCACTTGATACCAGCTGCCAACTAGACATCGAACCGTTGATCACTACTTGTTGAGCCCAACATTGTAGCCAGCTTCCTATCCACTTTATAGTACATTCATCCAATCCATACTTCCATTTTAACTTGCTGGTAAGAATACTGTCATCAGACTGTATCAAAAGCTTTGCTAAAGTCAAGATATATCACATCCACCACTTTCCCCATATTCACAGAGCCAGTTATCTCATCATAGAAGGCATGATGTTGGTCAGGCATAACTTGCCCTTGGTGAATCCATGTTGACTCTTCCTGATCATCTTCCTCTCCTCCACCTGCCTCAGAATGGACTCCTTGAGGACCTGCTCCATGATTTTGCCAGGGACCGAAGTGAGTCTGTAGTACCTCGGGTTCTCCTTCTTTCCTTTTTAAAATATGGGCACTATATTTGCCTTTTTCCAATTGTCCTGATCACCACAAATTTTCAGAGATAATGGCCAATGGCTCTGCCATCACATCAGCCAACTTCCTCAGCACCCTTGGATGCATTAGATCTGGACCCATAGACTTGTGCACATCAAGCTTTTCTAAATAGTCCTTAACCAGTTCTTTCACCACTGAGGGCTGCTCACCTTCTCCCCGTACTGTGTTGCCCAGTGCAGCAGTCTGAGAGCTGACCTTGTCTGTGAAGATCGAGGCAAAAAAAGTGTTGAGTACTTCAGCTTTTTCCACATCATCTGTCACTATGTTGCCTCCCCCATTCAGTAAGGGTCCCACACTTTCCCTGACCACCTTCTTGTTGCTAACATACCTGGATAAACCCTTTTTGTTACCCTTCACATCTTTTGCTAGCTGCAACTCCAGTTGCGCCTTGGCCTTCCTGATTACACCCCACATGCTCTAGCAATGTTTTTGTACTCCTCTCTAGTTATCTGTCCAAATTTCCACTTCTTGTAAGCTTCCCCTCCTCCTCTCTGTAGGTGAACACGGCAGCAATCATTGACATTTTGGGATGGAGGGGGAACAGATCGAGGACCTTGTTTCCTTCTCCCTGCCCTACCAGCCTGTGACCACTTCCTGCCTCCCTACTATACCCCTGCATCCACTAAAGGTGGCTAGGCACAGCTCTGCAGGTTTCGGCCAAAATGATCAGCAGCAAAGCAGTTATTGACATTTAAATAGCCATCATTAGGTATCAGAGCTCTCACTTCCCAGGGAGGAACTGTTCACACCTCTCTGAGCGCTTGGTTCAGGCTTCTGTAGAGTCAGAAGAACAGAACTGCCTCAGTTTGTGTCTTTTTCGTACCTGGGAAGTTCCTTTCACACCCCGAAGGGTTGGAGAGTGATTTAGTTTTGTTAATGAAAGCTTAGGCCTGGTCTACACTATAGACCTAGAGCGATATAACTGCATGGCTCAGGGGTGTTAAAAATCCACCCTCCTGAGTGATACAGATGTACCGACCTAACCCTCCGTGTAGAGAGTGCTATGTCAGCGAGTAGTGGATTAATTAAACCAGTGGTTCTCAACCTTTTTTCATGAGAGGATTGTGTCTCTCGGGTCAGTGGTGGAGTAGGGTCCTTGCCTTGGAATCGTTGAGAGCTCAAGGTCCTGGATATATTCTAAATCTCTTCCTTTGCTTCTTGTCTTCTGCCCATGACTGTGACCTGGATCACTTAAGAGCCTCATGTTAATCTACTAGTTAACATTTGTCCACAGTTCTTCCATATAAGTTGAGGAGTGTGTTTCTGGGTTAGTTTAACTCTTGAGGGGAGCTATAAGGCTCTGCAGCCAGCAACAAGAATTCACTTTGCTGCAGTAATCGCCCTGAATTGCACAGCTTGGAGTCATCTTCATGTGAGTACAAAATGGAATTTGTAAGTCAAAATATCCCCCTTTCAGAGCTATGTGTTTCCTGGGCCTGACAGGTAGGAACATGGCTGCAGCCAAGTGCAGAGCTCTGAAACCATTGCAGACTTGCTGGGCTTTTCTTGCCTTGCCATTGGGTTGAGCTGGTAAACGGATCTTGTATCTCTCATTCTATTCTGTGCAGGTGGCCTGTGTCTTTGAATCCAACAGTTTTTTCAGCGCCTCCCGTGACAAGACAGTCATGATGTGGGAGCTACACAGGAACTCGGGGCCGAGCCAGCACTTCCCAGGACATGACTTGGTTGTAACTGGACTGGCGGTGAGCCCAGGTGAGGCCCAGCTGACTCCTACTGCTGGCAGCTGCAGTAATGCTGGTTTCTCTGCCCTCTCTTACATAGTCATTGTGGTTGTAGATTCTTTACAGCTGTGCACAGGTTCACGGGACAACACCATGTGCAAGTGGGACATAGAGACCGGGGAGTGTCTGCGGAGAGCTGCCATCTCCAGGAATCTGGTAAGAGCAGATGTCCCTGTTTGCCCTAGAATGGCAGCTCCCTACCCACTGGCTCGTGTGCATGTGAATCTATGCAAAGGGGAAGCTATTTTTGCTGCTGCCCTAGCAGCGATGCAGTGGTTTCCTTGTGCATATGGTGAGAGCAGGCCTTGCCCCCCACACAAACTCCAGTTGCATGTTTCATTAATGCTCTGACCTCAGGCAGGCCAGGGCAGTAGCCACTGAAAGCTATTCACAATGGATGGCACTTCAGGGGCCCTGGTAACTGGAAGTGGTGGGTCCACCTCACCAGATGCCCAGTTTGCACTGATCAGCATATTTGAAAGAAGCCTCTGCAAGGAGGCCAGTGGTGAGAGGGCACATTCTCTGCCTCTCCAGATAATGGCAAAACCGCAGAGCGTGTGGCTGGTACCTGGGAGGTGTCTATCCTGGGTGCACTGCAGCGTTTGCTTCCCAGTGCTTTATCTGGCACATCTACCAACCTAAAACTCCCCTGGGGAAACCCAGTGGTGCAGGTGTAACCCAAAGCTCCAGGACATGGACCCTAGCTTTCCAGAATGACTAAGGTGAATTTTAGAAGAAGCCTTTCACACTGGGTCCCAGCTTGATCAACCAGGAATCCCAGCAAAAGTCCTAAGCCTAGCACTCAGGCCATTGGATCAGAGGCAGCCTGGAGTGAATGGGTGTAACTACCTGGGGGAGCGTGGGTCACACTCAGCAGTGACTTCCGTGCTGAGGAAATTGAATGTGTCCTGGACACCTTGGACTTGTTGGAAGTGAGGTCCCTGCCCCAGAGTGCTCAGTGGACAATGCAAAACGAGAGGAGCAACAATGCAACAGCATTTTAGCGTAATCCTGCCCACATCCCCAAGAGCAGGAAGAGACCCCAGCAGGAGGGTGTGAGGTAAAGCAGGCTTCAGCTTCCATTCCATCATCTCTGCACTTCAATTACTGCATTGGTGACATCTACTTGCAGCACACGTGCTGTTCTGTCACTGCCACCCACTTTCTTACCCGTCATTTAAGACCCTACTATAGCGTCTGAGAGCTGTGATAGTGCAACACTGATTTGCTGTCACGTCAGTGTGATCATTGTACAAAGTAGTAATTGTGATAACCTGTTGCACGTGTAGCCCCCTTGTCTGCCATTGCCTGGCACATGAGTTAAGCCTCATGGCTCCTCATGTGAGGCAGGGTATGTCCTATCCCAGGGCCGGATTAACTTTTTATGGGCCCGGCGCCAAACATATTTGTGGGTCCCCATGGGGGAAGGTGCAGGGTGGTGGGATGGTCAGTCTCCAGAGTGAAGGGCAGGCTGGGGGCAATGAGGCACAGTGTGGCAGGAGCAGCCCCACTCCGCGCAGCCCAGCAGGAGGGCACTGTTTAGAAACCTGCAGCTGCCAGACGCACACTGGTCTGCCCAGCCCTGTGCTGCCAGTGGGCCCATTCCCCTTGGGGGTGGGCCTGCACCACACCGCCCCTCTGCCCAGCGCCCCACCCTTATGTCCAGTGCCTCTATGACTAGCCCTCACCCCTCCCAGAGACCTCTGCCGCTGGCCTCCCACCACAACTGCACAGCACCCTGCACACCACACCGCTCGCCCTGCGCCCCTTGCCCATAGACCTCCCCACTGCCCACCACCTTCCTCACAGTCCCGCCATCACAGCTGCATAGCACCCCATATTCCTGAGGGGATTCTGCACCAAAAAATTAAAAATTCTGTGCACGGTATTTTAAAATTCTGCAAATTTTATTTGTCAATAAATAAATCTGGAGGCTCCAACGTGGCAGTGGAGAGCACAGGCCACTGGTTGCATGGAGGTGGGAGATCACCATGCAGCCTCCTCCCACCCCACCCCGGGATAGGGACTCAGCAGTGAGGCTGCATCCAACCATGACACAGTGCAAGGGCCAGGTCTGCCACAGAAACACCCTGGGCCCCTGCCCCCATGTGCCAGGCGCACCAGGTGTGGGAGAGCAGGCTCAGCCCGGCAGCAGGATCCCAGTGCAGAGGGACTTAGTGTGGGGGGATCCAGGTGGGGATAAGAGAGTTCTCTGGGGGGCAGTCTGGGTGTGGGTGGCTCAGTGGGAGATTTGGATGCACAGAAGCTCATTGGGGAGTTCCAGGTGCAGGGGCAATGGGACTCTGCAGGGGATCCAGGTGAAGGTGTTTGGGGCTAGTGGGGGGGGTGTCTAGGTGCAGGGGAAGTGGAGTTTATTTGGGTGGGGGTCCAGGTACAGGTGGTTGAGGCTCAGTGGGGAGGGTGTCTGGGGGGGGGGGGCTCATCAGGGTGGTACAGATGCAGGGGAGGTGGGGCTTGTTAGGGTGAGGGTTCGATGGGCCTGCTTAACAGGGAAGCCCCAGCTTCTGCCAAGGGGATTCAGCATGCTGGGCTCCAGCCCCCCTCCCCCCCCGCCTCTGCTTCCCCCATCCTCTTCCCTTCTCCTCCCATGCTCCTTCCCCACTGCTCCATTTCCCCAGGCTTGGGAGGCAGGCAGGAAACCGCCCCCCAGCACTCACTGGTGGAGTGGAGCGGGTTGGGACCGGGTCGCTCCACTTCCTCCCACCTGATGATTTGGAGGGCGGGCCCGACCCCGCACTCACTGGGCAGCAGGAAGTGAAGTGACCCGGCCCCAGCACCCTCCTCTCTGCTCCGGTGGCTGGGTGTGCCCGATCCCTGCTGCAGTCTCCCAGGGCACTTAGCTCAGGGGAGAGGGCTTGGGGGGCAAGGGGTGGGGGCAGCTTTCCTGGCCATCTCAGCCGGCCGGGGCATTGGGCTGGCCGGCGCCCCTTCTGACTCTGGGCCTGGCGCCATGGTAAACCCGGTACTGCTGGGCAGACTGGGGCACTGAAGGGTTAGGGCCATCCCTTAGCCCATTGCGAAATCAGGCTCCAGGTGACTTGCCCAAAGGCAGAGAGTTGAAATGAGTCAGGACTAGAACCTGAACTCCCACTTCCCACTCCGCAGCACAAAAGTGGCTAGACTGGGTCAGACTCAATGTCCAGCTAGCCCCGTCTCTTGCCATCGACAGCATGCAGTGCCAGCTACTTGAGAGGGAAGGGCAGGAATCCCTGTAGAGAACAATGTGGAGTAACCTGACCATGGGGAAGCTTCTTTCTGACTCCCTTAAAGGTGGTCTCATGTCCTGAGACAGGAGGGTTTTCGATTACCCATAGAAATGTCCCGTTGGGATTTTGTGTAGGGCAGTTTAACGCTACAAGAGCCCGTACCTACTGACCAAGTCCCCTCTCCTCCTTCGTTGCACCTCAGATCACACACTGGCTACTAAGGGAGCAGCATTGATGGGATCCAGAGGTAGCTCCGCCCAGCCCTCCTGGCTCCAGTGATGGCTGCTTGGGACAGAGGATGGCTGGGCCCCAAGAGCAGTGTATGTTGGGCAGGGGTTCGTTTGGGCTGTGGTAGGTGGACAGGATTCTGGTACTTATTTCCCTTCGGCAGGTAACACACCTGTGCTGGGTTCCTGCAGAGCCGTATGTCATCCAGACGTCAGAGGATAAAACAATCAGGTAAAGCCTAGCAGTGGGAACCAGCTGCAGAGGTGAGACTTGGTGTATTCAGGAGAACGTGGGTGAGGAGTCCCAGAGCTTTGTAAAACCATCCCATGGACAGTGCTGGTGATTAGGCCTGTTGGTGGGATGGGGGCTGCTAATGGCCTTGGACTGCAGAGCTGCTCACTTGGGTCCAGAATGAGTGCCTCGGCATCCCCAGACCAGTGCACTATGGTTGTCGGGCGCCTTTCTCCTTCACTGGGTGGGCGGCAGTGGCATCTTTCATTCCTCAACCCATCTTTTGGCAGGCCAGGTGTTTCTAACCCTGGTGAGGAAGTAGATACACCAATAGAGTACTTCATTACTGCTTGAATTGGGGTAATAAGGAGGTTATTGTTTGGAGTCCGCAGCACAAACCACAGCAGGGAGTGGCTTTCTAGGTTAGTGAAGTTGTCTCCCAAGCTCTGTTGCTAGAAGCAAACCTTGTGCTAACCTCATATTTTGTGGAGAGCATGATCTACGGTGGGGTAGCGCATGATCAGGGCACCAGTGCTGTGAGCAATACCACTTGCCACTGGGTGGAAGCTACGTTAGTATTTGGCATGGCTTTGTCATCACTGATCAATATTATTACCATTGCTAGTAAGTTTGCAGACAGCATACGTGATACGCAGCAGAGCAGGAGGGTGACCAGCTATAAGAGGAGCAGTGTCCAGGGCTGCCCAGCCCTCTCCCAGGCAAAGGGAGCCACCAGCAAAGAAAAGAAACCGGCATTTCAAAGTGGCCAAGATGGAAATCCCCATGCAGCCGAGCTACAGGGTGGGAGATGGATGAGGCAAAGGGAATGGGGCTGAAAACATGTTGTGGTCTGAAGGGGGAAGTGTTGTTGTTTAACATGAGTATTTCAGTAGCTTCTCCTCAAGGCCCCAACCAAGACTGGGCCCTTTGTGCTAGGCCCATGGAGCTTGCAGGCATGGAGGCTAGATCTCAAGGGAGGAATGACTCTAGCTTGGGTGGAGGGAAGGAGGGCTCTGGTTCACACACGTGGAACACCACAAAGAACTAGAGAATTGGCTGGTCTGGGCCAGAACATGGGGATGAGTCATGGAGCTCGGTAACCTTTGAAATAGAGGAGAAGAGGCCCAGGCTGGAGGTGTGAAGAGATTGGGTTGTGCATATTGTCATGAGCATGCATCAAAATAGCCAGCTTGCATTCTCTTTTGTAGAGTCTGCCCCAGTAACTGGCCAGACGGTGCGAGGAGTTCAATCACTATATTAACTCTCCCTCGCTTGTTCTTTTTTCCTCCTTTCCAGGATCTGGGACAGCCGGGAGCTGCAGGTGGCCCATAGGTTCCCGGTAAAGCAGTATATTCAGACCTACTGTGATGTAAGCCAGGATGGCCGGTATTGCATCAGCAGCAGCAATGGCTTTGGTGGGGAGGGCTGCGAAGCCACAGTGAGTTTTCTGGCTGGGCAGCAAATTGCTGCTTGTTCTAGATCTCTCCAGAAATTGATACCTATAGATGGTAACCTGTCTCGCGGGCAGCAGGGCTCAGCGGGTTCACGTTGGTGCTCTGAGAGCAATCCTGCCAGGAAGTGCAGCCTGTGCGCTGGACTGGCTTTAGCCTTGGTATTACCTGTCCCCCACCAAAGGCTCTTACGTAAATTAAATTGTCATAGGATAAGAGGGAAGATCCTTTCATGGATTGAGAACTGGTTAAAAGACAGGGAACAAAGGGTAGGAATTAATAGTAAATTTTCAGGATGGAGAGGGGTAAATAGTGGTGTTCCCCAAGGGTCAGTCCTAGGACCAATCCTATTCAACTTATTCATAAATGATCTGGAGAAAGGGGTAAACAGTGAGTTTGCAGATGATCCTAAACTGCTCAAGATAGTTAAGACCAAAGCAGACTGCGAAGAATTTCAAAAAAATCTCACAAAACTAAGTGATTGGGCAACAAAATGGCAAATTTTGTGAGAAATTTGAAATTTAATGAGTATAAATGTAAAGTAATGCACATTGGAAAAAATAACCCTACTATACATACAATATGGTGAGGGCTAATTTAGCTACAACGAATCAGGAAAAAGATCTTGGAGTCATTGTGTATAGTTCTCTGAAGACATCCACGCAGTGTGCAGCGGCAGTCAAAAAAGCAAACAGGATGTTAGGAATCATTAAAAAAGGGACAGAGAATAAGATGGAGAATATCATATTGCCCTTATATAAATCCATGGTACACCCACATCTTGAATACTGCATACACATGTGGTCTCCTCATCTCAAAAAAGATATACTGGCATTAGAAAAGGGCAACTAAAATGATTAGGGGTTTGGAACATGTCCCATATGAGGAGATATTAGAGGCTAGGGCTTTTCAGCTTGGAAAAGAGGAGACTAAGGGGGGATATGATAGAGGTCTATAAAATCATGAGTGGTGTGGAAAAAGTGAATAAGGAAAAGTTATTTACTTGTTCCCATAATATAAAAACTAGGGGCCACCAAATGAAATTAATGGGCAGCAGGTTTAAAACAAATAAAAGGAAGTTTTTGAGTTTTTGGCTAACTGTTCTTCAAACTCCTTTTTGGCTTTCCTTCTTACATTTTTACACTTAATTTGGCCGTGTTTATGCTCCTTTCTATATACCTCACTAGGATTTGACTTCCACTTTTTGAAAGAAGCCTTTTTATCTTTCACTGCTTCTTTTACATGGTTGTTAAGCCACGGTGGCTCTTTTTTAGTTCTTTTACTGGGTTTTTAAATTTGGGGTATACATTTAAATTGAGCTTCTATTATGGTGTCTTTGAAAAGTGTCCATGCAGCTTGCAGGGATTTCACTCGAATCACTGTAACTTTTAATTTCTGTTTAGTAAATTGGTGAAGTGGCCTTCGGGTTGAGCTCTTTGTGTCTGTTCCTTTGCAGCTGTGGGACCTAAGGCAGACAAGAAGCCGAGTGCGTGAGTACAAGGGGCATTTCCAAACCACAGCATCCTGTGTCTTCCTTCCCAACGGTGTGGGTCTGATCCCAGTCGTTGCCACTTCATCACATGACTGCATGGTGAAGGTCTGGAACCAAGACAGCGGAGGTACGGCCTCGAAATGTGACTTAGGGCTTGGCTACACTTGCGAGTTAGAGCGCATTAATGCAGCCCCGGGCGCCCTAACTCCTGACCCATCCACACTGGCAAGGCACTTAGAGTGCCTGGACTCTGCAGCTGGAGCGCTCCTGGTAATTCAGCTCCACGAGAAGCATAGCACTTGCTGCGCCTTGGCTGAAACGCCCAAGCGTCAGTGGGAACAAGATGTTCCATCACTGCACTCTGATTGACCTCCAGAAATGTCCCATAATCCCCTTAGGTCAAGTGGCCACTCTTTTCATTGTTTTGAACTCAGCTGTAGGAATGCAGATATGCCCTTTCAAAGCTCCGTTTCTGACATCCCTATGCTTATCTGCTCCAGGACAAAGCAACCATTACTGAGGAATGCTGCTTGCTTTGAGTGAGTGAGAGAGAGGCCAGGGGGGAGGGGGGATCTACTGCTGTCTGAACTTACAAGACAGCATGCTGACACACTCTCAGCTCCCCAAAAACCCACTCTTCCCCCACATACACACAACACACTCCCTGTCACACTCCACCCCCCACCCCCGCATTTGAAAAGTATGTTGCAGCCACTTGCACACTGGGATAGCTACCATAATGCATGTTGCAAGACCTGCTAATGTGGCCACATCAGTGCGCTTCCAGCTGAGAGTGTAAACACAGGGTAGCGTTTTCCCTGCTGTGGTCTCCGAAGGCTGTTTTAACTCCCAGCACTCTACATCTGCAAGTGTAGCCATGCCCCTGGGAGGAACCACGTATTGATGGGGTGTTAAAACGTCCCTCTTTATTCCTCTCTCAGATGGTTGGTGATGTGCTACTGAGCCTTTATCCCAGCAGTCCCCAAACTTTGGAGGGTCGCGCCTCCCTTACCCATGTCCATACCCCTCCTCCCCGGGGCGAGGAGTGGGGATATGGCTCTGGGTGGGTGGGGGGACACGGAAAGGGTTAAGGGGGCCAAGGCTGGGGCCTCAACTGGGGATGGGTCTGGTGCTGGGAGCCATAGAGGAAAAATTTGCCAAGTTCTCCGCCCCCGCTCAAATTTGCCTCTGCCTCCTCCCCTGAGCACGCCGCATCCACGCTTCTCCTCCCAGCACTTGCCACTGCGAAACAGCTGTTTCATGGCGTAACAAGCTCTGGGAGGAAGGGGGGAGGAGCGGGAACACAGCGTGCTCAGGGGAGAAGGCGGGGAAGAGACTGGGACGGGGCGCGGATTTGGGGAAGGAGTTGAAATGGGGGCGGCGCAGGGGCAGGTCAAGAACTCACCGGCATCAGCAGGGCCACGGCCAGGAGCGGAATGGAGCTGCAGCTGGGCCTGTGGCCAGGTGCAGCTCCACTGCTTGCCTCGGCCCCAGGCCGGGAACGAAGCCGCAGCCAGCAGCTGAGGCTGGGAGCTGGCAGGGGCCGGGAGTGGAGCTCCGGCCGGGTGCAGAGCTGCACCGAGGCTGGGGATGGGGATGCAGCTGGGGGCAGGAAGGGGCTGGGTGGTGCTCCCTCCACACCGCCCATGGGGGCTGTCCTGGGCCCCACCACGCCCTCCCAGATGCTCCTCCATGCTACCATGGAGTGTGCACCCCACAGTTTGGGGACCTCTGCTTTATTCTGTAGGTCACTGACCCAGATCCAGCCTATGGGGTTTTGACAGAAATGGCTATTTCGTGACCTGTGATAAACAGCTTGGACTCAGTTTCTATATCACAAAAATAATGAGTGCTCAGGTTTGTAGCCTCGGAACTCAGTCGCATCCTGATTAAAGTGAAAGGATGCTATAAAGCGTGCAGTTTTACAGATGAGACAGTCCGGCAGCTGGGAGGACAGGATAACATATGAAAGGAAATGCCAAGGTGTTGTCCCAATTGGACTAGATGCTGTAATTGAATTTTGGAGCCAGGGCCTGGTTACTAAACATTCCCGCTCACTTTGGTTGATGTTCGCAGGGCTGGCTCTAGGCACCAGCAAAGCAAGCAGGTGCTTGGGGCGGCACATTTGCAGGGACGGCAGGGATCCAGCATAGGAGCTAAGAACCAACAGGCGGCCCTGGAAGCTGTAGTTCCTTGGTTAGCTCCCTGCCTATAGAGCCAACCCTGGAGCAGGGAAAGAACTACATTTCCCAGCATTCCCTTGGCCGCTATCAACAGGAAAGGGAGGGGGAGGGAGTGAGGTAGCTGAGACCTCATGCTGCAGCTTGCTGTGAATGGAGAGCTCACTGCTAGAATGGGGTGGCACTATGAACAGTAGGGTTACCATAATTAACATTCAAAAAAGAAGTATCAGAGGGGTAGCCGTGTTAGTCTGAATCTGTATAAAGCAACAGAGGGTCCTGTGGCACCTTTGAGACTAACAGAAGTACTGGGAGCATAAGCTTTCGTGGGTAAGAACCTCACTTCTTCAGATGCAAGTAATGGAAATCTCCAGAGGCAGGTATATATCAGTGTGGAGATAATGAGGTTAGTTCAATCAGGGAGGGTGAGGTGCTCTGCTAGCAGTTGAGGTGTGAACACCAAGGGAGGAGAAACTGTTTCTGTAGTTGGATAGCCATTCACAGTCTTTGTTTAATCCTGATCTGATGGTGTCAAATTTGCAAATGAACTGGAGCTCAGCAGTTTCTCTTTGGAGTCTGGTCCTGAAGTTTTTTTGCTGTAAGATGGCTACCTTTACATCTGCTATTGTGTGGCCAGGGAGGTTGAAGTGTTCTCCTACAGGTTTTTGTATATTGCCATTCCTGATATCTGACTTGTGTCCATTTATCCTCTTGCGTAGTGACTGTCCAGTTTGGCCAATGTACATAGCAGAGGGGCATTGCTGGCATATGATGGCATATATAACATTGGTGGATGTGCAGGTGAATGAGCCGGTGATGTTGTAGCTGATCTGGTTAGGTCCAGTGATGGTGTTGCTGGTGTAGATATGTGCGCAGAGTTGGCATTGAGGTTTGTTGCATGGGTTGGTTCCTGAGTTAGAGTTGTTATGGTGCGGTGCGTGGTTGCTGGTGAGAATATGCTTGAGGTTGGCAGGTTGTCTGTGGGCGAGGACTGGCCTGCCTCCCAAGGTCTGTGAAAGTGAGGGATCATTGTCCAGGATGGGTTGTAGATCACTGATGATGCGTTGGAGAGGTTTAAGCTGAGGACTGTAGGTGATGGCCAGTGGAGTTCTGTTGGTTTCTCTTCTGGGCCTGTCTTGTAGCAGGAGGCTTCTGGGTACAAAGACTGTGAATGGCTATCTGGAGATTTCCATTACTTGCATCTGAAGAAGTGAGGTTCTTACCCACGAAAGCTTATGCTCCCAGTACTTCTGTTAGTCTCAAAGGTGCCACAGGACCCTCTGTTGCTTTATTCAAAAAAGAAGACACTCCACGGGGGTAGCCCCGCCCCAATCCACTCCCTCCCACTTCCCGCCCCCTGACTGCCCCCTCCAGAACCCCCAACCCATCCAACCCACCCGGCTTCTTGTCCCCTGATCACCCCCTCCTGAGACCCCTGCTCCTAACCACCGCCTGGGACCCCACCCACTATTTAAGCCTCCCTTCTCCTTGTCCACGACTGCCCCCTACTGAGACTCCCCCACCCTAACTGCCCCCCTAGAACCTCACCCCCTACCTGTCCTTTGACTGCCCCGACCCCTATCCACACCCCCGCCCCCTGACAGGCCATCGGGACTCCCACGCCTATCCAACTGCTGCCTGTCCCCTGACTGCCCACCCCCAGAACCCCTGACCCATCTAACCCCCCCCTCCCTGCCTGTGACTGCTCCCCCGAACCTCTGCCCCATCCAACCCCCCCTTCTCCCTGTCCCTTGACTGCCCCCCGAGATGCCATACCCCTTCTCCAACCCCCCCCAGCCCCCTGACCGTGTCGCTCAGATCGGCATGTCTGGCTCCGAGCACAGCCAGACACGCTGCTGCGCTCCCCCGCGGAGCACGCAGCCCCGTCCCCCCAGAGTGCTGCCAGCGCAGCGTGCTGAGGCTGCAGGGGAGGAGCAGAGGAGGGGCTCTGGCTGCTGGAGGCCCCAATGTAAGCGGCTCAATCCATCCAGGCCGCCCTGTCAGCCGCGCCGCGCTCTGCATTGTTACTTCATTTCTCCCAAATCAAATATACTGATCCACTGTAACTTGCTGTAGAAAAAGTAGGATAAAATTGAGCAAGAAATGCTTCCCCGTGGTTATTAGGAGTGGAATTGCTATTTTCAACAGCCATTGCCATTTTTTTATTTTATTTGTTTAAAAGGAAGACAGTGATATTGCATTGGCAAATTCCCCATAGAAACAAAGAGTGGAACAAAAGAATAATAAAGGCACCTCAACTTTTCCTCATTTAGGACAGTCTTATAATATGCATCCAGATATCCTTCAATCACACAAGCTGAAAATTGTTCCACTTTACTGCAGTTCTGTAACCATATTGGAACCAATCCTGTCTGTGTTCTGTGCACATCCAAAATTCCTGCTGAATGACCTGCCCTGGGAGCGAGTTACCAGTGATCCAGGGCTGGGGCGGCAGGGGGGTGCGGGTGGGGGTGGGGGCCAGAGCTGGGACAGCAGGGGGTGCGGGTGGGGGGGGAAGAGCCCAGGGCTGGGGCAGCAGGAGAGAGCAGGGGAGAGCCCAGGGCTGGGGTGGGGGACAGCCAAAAATTTTTTTGCTTGGGGCAGCAAAAAACCTGGCCCTGAATGTTGTGACTGGGAATTACAGGCATTATGGAATTAATCTTGCTTGCTTCCCAGCCCCTCCCACCCAAGGGGTGTGATGAGGTTTGGCCTTACAATGATCTGAGAACAAAGAGCAAATACCTCCTAAGCACTATTATTATTATTATACTCGGAGGCTTGTGTTAGTTGCTGCTTATCTACCATCCAGTTTAGAATACGGAGGGGAGAATACAGCTGGGAAACAGCTGAACTTACAGTCCTGTTACTGAGCAGACCACATGAGCGTATCTAATGCAAATGATGATGATTAGACATTTTTGTTAAACATTTCTCTTAAAATGCAGTTGTTTAAAATTGTAGGGAAAGAGTGAAATTGGATGGTCTTCCCCAGAAACGGTCTTCACCAGCATGTTCTTCTGTGGCCATGTAGTAACTCATGTGATTATGACAGGTTTCAGAGTAGCAGCCATGTTAGTCTGTATCCGCAAAAAGAACAGGAGTACTTGTGGCACCTTAGAGACTAACCAATTTATTTGGGCATAAGTTTTCATGGGCTAGAACTGATGAAGTGGGTTCTAGCCCACAAAAGCTTATGCCCAAATAAATTGGTTAGTTTCTAAGGTGCCACAAGTACTCCTCGTTCTTTTTTCTCTAGAGACTGGCAATCCTTTTTATATTTCCCTTTCCACCGTCTGACTACACCTTTTATGCAATGTGTCTACTGTAAACAGGCGTTTGCATAGACTCTCTCTCTGCCCACAGACAGTTCAGCTTCCTGCACACACCCACACTCATCCCACAGTCTGCTGGTTGTAGAGGCCACTCTCCAGCCCTGGCAGTGAAGGAACCTGAGCTCAGGCTGGATCCACGATAAACTGCCTTAGTCCTCCTGCATGAGTGCAGTATGCTGAATGCATTATTGGTATGTTAGCCTCAGTCTTAACCAGCAGTTGATAACTGCACTTGTTTTAATAATAGTTAAACTAAGACTCTGAGTGCAAAATCATGTATTATTAATTTGTGTTACGATGGTGCCTAGGACCCCAGTCATGGCCCAGGATTCCAAGCACCTATGTACAAATATAGAACAACACTGAGTGAATTTGATTCTGATTGCCTGTTTCGTAAATACCCTGTGAAAGTCAGTGCTGGTGCCACTGGGATGGGAGGAACTACTACAAATGTCCTAGAAGACATGACATTAGGCTGTCTCCAGATATAGGTGCAAATGTCTGATGTTCTAGTCTCCATTTAAAATATATATTGTGCTGAAACCTCCTTCATTTTGGAAATAAGTTCAAGTCTAAGTCATTCTAACAGCCTTGCACACCATTCCACACAACCAGAATCAGACCAAAGTATTGCAGCCCTCAGGAGACTGAACTGTTGTGTGCCATAGGCAGAGAACCAGGGCAGCTGGTGGGTGACCAAGATGTGCCAATGCCCAAGGATCCTTTAATGACAGGGAACTGATTTGAGTGAGATATTACCCAGATGATCCTAGCTAGTGATCTGCACCCTATGCTGCAAAGAGAGTGAAAACCCTCAGGTTCCTGTCAGTCTGACCTGGGGAAAATTACTTCCCAACCCCCAATTTGGTGATCAAATGTACATTGCCAAAAAAAATGTAATAAAGAAATAAGCAGGGGGAGGGCAAGGAATCTGTATGGCATTAATTAGGGTTATCCCCAGAAGTGCAGTAACGAAGAATTTTATTGGCATTGGAAGAGAGGCTTGTTTTAATGTCCATTGGTGGTGATCAAAATCATCAGGCTGTGCTGAATTAATATGACGGCTGACTGTGTTTTCTGCTCTGAGACTAATGTGTTACGGGTTTCAGCTGCACCTTCTGCAAAGCAGTAAGGCTCTAAAGTTCTGAGGTTTCTTTCTGAATGTGATCCCACTCCCATCCCCATGACTGAGAACAATAAATCCAGCAACAATTAGGTCAAAGGAATTAATGTGTTGGTGAAACAGGACCCTGCAGACAAATCACTGTGAGAACAGCATGTTCTGTTTGATGGGAATGTCCTGAGGAGAAAATCTGCTAAATGATAGTGCCTAAGCAAAACAATTAACCCTCAGGCATAGATCCTTCCACATGCTATTGTAACATACCAGCTATTACGAGAGGATGTACAGTTCCTAACAACCCCTTATGTAATGGGTACCTGAGAATGTGTCTCAAACTGTGCCAATCCCATTGCTGTCGCAGTCAGTGTGTATTAGGACTGACTCCTCCATTGTCCCAGGCTTGCAGGAGTTTCTTAAGGCTATGTTGGCTCCTGAATGGGCTTCGGATCAGCATTCTGAGAGAGCCAATCGGAGGCACAGCAGGAGCCGATCCTGAGAGCAGCCCCTGCAAAATAAGCACCGCAACAGTCTGGAGTCCCAGCTCACAATCTGGGTGACCTGCTGTCTCTAAACTCCGGATACATGTTGCACCTGCTTGCCATGTCATCTCCCCTTAATCTCTATTCCTATCCGCCATTGCGGGGGGAGCAGAAGAGCAAAGAGATGACGTGACCCAGGTGGGGCCTAGTTTTGTGCTGGTTTTCAGCACATGTATATGTCATGAGACTGTTGAGCAGTAGAAGCTCTCACTTCTTTGGGTTGAGAGAGAGGCAAGAGGGAATCTTGATCATGTCCCTTTTTTAATCCTAGAAATACCAGCTGCTAACACCTGGCTTGCAGAGGGGCCCGTGGCCACTAGGAGCCCTAGGAAGGCTCATACAGCAGGGTGCTGTGGCGGTAATGTCAGGTGGGAGAAGTACCTGACCTGGAAGACAAAGTGGGGCCAGATTTCATATGCTGGGCCATAGCTTCCTTTGAGTGTCATCCCTGTGTGTCTGTAGAAAGACCCTATAACTGCACCCTCCTCCCCTTTAAAAAGCCCCTGTTTTCTGTAGGTGAATTGTTTGTTGTCTCAATGTACTTCTGAATTACACCGAAACACATCTGACTGACTAATGCTTCCCTGTTCTCTCCACAGCCTGCCTGGTCACCTTGTGTCTCGACGGATCTGGACCCCTTGCTTCCCTGGCTGTCTGTGACAGCTCCACACTTCTCTGTGCCAGCTTCAACTCAGGAATTCACTTACTCAGAATAAACAGCGTTAAAGGCCTGGAGCTCCAGGAGGTGGCAACGTTCTGATTCGTAGTGACCCTGTCTGCCCCAGACCATCATGGTCAAAATCCAAAACAGGAATTGCCTCTCTGGTTAAGAAGTCTCTCGGTTGCTGGTACTCATTTTCTGGCTGACTAGGTTTAATGGCACCTGAAATGTCCCTAGCCCCAAATAAGCAACAGTACAGAGCCAGCAGGGTCATCAGGTTCCAGTTTCTGAGATTATGGAAACTAGCTGCATCCATTTTTAAAGCCAAGTCATAGACGCATTTAGGCCAAATTTTAACTTGAAATAAGCCTTGCGCATTTGACACACAAAATCACAAGCAAACTAGTTATAGGTCTAGTTAGTCTTTAAGGTGCCACCAGACTCCTTGTTGTTTTTGTAGTTATAGGTCTAACAGTTAGATGAGAAAAGAGACACAAGCAGAGACTCTAGTGAAACAGGCTGCCAGCCTACAGGGAAGTGTGTTTCTGGGAACATCCTGCTGACCACGGTGGGGTAGCCTCCATCCTGTCGTGCAAGTATCTATTCCTTGCTATGCTGCAGGTTGCGTTGCTTTTCTTATTACAAAGAACCTATAAACGAAGGCCTGGATGCTTGTCAGCAGAGGTAAGGAAAAATCATGGATCGTTGTCCCTCTTCCCTTATCAATGTTACGTCGGGTTCCCCATTTGTTGCCACCAGGGCAGAGTCTGGCTCACCGAGAAGCCTGGGTTATTGATGCTGTGTGCAGTAGCAGACTGAGGAACAAAGGGTCCATTCTGTTATCTCACGTAGAAGCTGAGTACTGTGCTGTGAAGCAGCAAACTTGCTACGGATCTGAAAACCACCTTTCAGATGTCAGCATGTGGAATGAATGGCTTGTTTCGGAGCATACCAGTGATTGGCTAACTGAATGAACATACTAAGATGTCGACTAGAGAAGCTCAGCCCAGTTCTCATTGCTCAGGTTCAGTGTGCTGTTTAATGGTGTCGAACACTGTGCCCCAAAGCGAATGCTTGTTCTACAACCAGGGTTGGTGTACATGCACCCTGCTGGAAGGGGGAGAGAATTCATGCCAGTTAAAATGGCTGCTGGGTTGTCTTGTTGTGTAATGTTGTTTCATGTCTGTCCTCAGTGATCTGTCTTTTCCCCTTTTCTCTTGTAGGGATTTGGATTAATACCAGTGTACAGCTCTTTCTGTAGCACTTTGGCACCTTTTCACTTACAGCACATCAAGGGTCTTTTAAAACCCATCTCTGATTTATGTCAAACTGTGCCCCTCACTGGGGCCAGACAGTGCACAGGACACATGGCCCATTTCAGGCCGTGTCATGGTTGCTGGGGCTGGAAACTGACCATCCAGGGTTTAAAGTTTTACACTAAGGACTCTACCAGTGTATCTTTAAGCTGCCATTGATGCAGCGTGGGAGTAACAGAACCCCTCACTCCCAGCTGCTGACCCCTGGTAACCAAACCCTGTTGTGGGAGCTGCCATGTGAGCCAGGGAGAAGAGTGTTTGTAAGGGATGCACAGTGAGGCAGGAGACTCCAAGTTGCAGCAGTGTAGAAAGGTCACACTTGAGACCTAGCTTTGGAAAGTAACCCGTTTGTCTGCAAGTTAGGCCAAGATATGCGGCAGCAGCTATCTGCATGTGGTGGAGTTTAGCCAAAGCAGAGATAAGACTGAATAACTATGAAATCATCTTAGATGGCTGCCAAGTCCGACTGTACTGGTGCAGTGGACACACCTGCATTAACGGCAGTGGGATTTGCCTTCTTATGTCAGTGCTAAAGCTGGTCCTGCCGGATACCCCTTGCTCATCAGCAAACCCAAGTCCAGGCTCCATCTGTCTGTAGTGAAGGCGAGGCTGAGTACCTGACACAGAGAACACTGTCAGCTCAGACGAATACTGCCTTTCCCTCCCTTCCCTGCTCTTTGTGGGCTATGGTCTAGATTAGACAAGCATTAGGCCAAAAGCTAACAGTCTCCATTTAAAAAGGTAAATTGTAATAACTGTTGCTCTTACTGGCACTTTACATTCTTTACTGTGTAAATACATTTACCCTAAATTTGCACCTTCATTAGCCTTCATTTTCATGGAAGGTAGGTCCATGAACTATTAGCTAGGATTGTCAGGGATGCAACCCTATGCTCTGGGTTTCCTAAACCTCTGCCAGATGCTGGGACTAGATGACAGGGGATGGATCACTTGATAATTCATTCCCTCTGAAGCACCTGCCATTGGCCACTGTCGGAAGACAGGATACTGGATGGGATGGATCATTGGTCTGACCCAGTAGGGCTGTTCATGTGTTTCTGATCCAGTAGAGTTGTCCCTTGTTCTCTGTGCGACTCGCTAAGGGGGGCTGCTGCATCGTCTCAATGCATCTTTCTTAATCTCTTGTGCTTTAGATGCCATCTTGTGAGGAGGAAATGCCCCTTGCAAGCAAGGCCTTCCTTAGGCATATGCAGCATACGCAGCTGCGTAGGGCACCATGAAATTTGGGGCATACACGGTAGGGTTACCATTTTTTAAAATAACAAAATGAGCACACTCCAAGGGGCCCCGCCCCTTTCCCAAAGTCCCCGCCCCAACTCCGCCCCCTCACCGGAATGTTCCGCCCCCTGCTCCTCCCCCTCCCCTGCTTCCCGCGAATCAAATGTTCGCGGGAAGCCTGAAACAGGGAGGCAGGCAGCAGGTAAGCTGGGGCGGGGGGGTGCGAGAAGGCGCGGCCCAGTCCGGCCCCCTGGCCAAGTGGCTCGGGCCCCAGATCCAGCGGAGCGCGCCAGCCCCGGCCCCGACGGTTCCAGCTCGGCTCGGGCCCCTGGGCACCGGCCCCGGCCGAGCGGCTCCAGCCCCAGCGGCTGCGGCTCCAGCTTGGCTCAGGCCCTGGGGCGCCGGCCCCAGTTCTGGCGGAGCGCGCCGGCCCTGGCCCGCCTCGGCGGCTGTGGCTCGACTCGGGCCCCGGCCGAGCGGCTCGGCTCGGGCCCCGGGGCACCGGCCCTGGTTCCGGCTGAGAGCGCTGGCCCCGGCCATGCGGCTCCGGCCCGCCCCCGCCCCGGCCCCGGCGGCTCCAGCTCGGTCAGGCCCTGGGGCACGGGCACCAGCCCCAGCCAAACATCTCCGGCCGAGCAGCTCCAGCCCCGGCGATTCCAGCTTGGATCGGGCCCCGGGGCACCAGCCCCAGCCGAGCGGTGCCGGCCGGTGGCCAAGCACCGCCGGCCCCAGTGCGGATCCAAGCCCCATGACCCCTCCCTATTTTCCCAGACATGTCCGGCTTTTTGGAATTTCCCCCCGGACGGGGATTTGACAACCAAAAAGCCGGACATGTCCGGGAAAATCCGGACGTATGGTAATCCTAATACACAGTAGCACCAGCCCTGCCAACCAGCCCTATCCCTCTGCCAGCCCCCCGCAGGCTGCACCCACTGCAAGGGGCAGGGCCGCCCCTAGGGGGGTGTGGGGTGCCGGACAACTCCCTCTGCTCCACCTCTTACCCTTCCCCCCACCCTGCTCTGCCCCCAGCCCACCGCCATTCCAGCTCTTCCCCCAGCGACCCTGCACTCACTGGCCGGAAGCAGAGCAACCCGGCCCCGGCCCCGGCCCCAGACCGCTCTACTCCACCAGCTCCCAATGCGGCACTCCACTTCCTGCCGCCGGTGAGTGCGAGGAAGTGGGGAAAGTATGCACCCACGCTCACCGGCAGCGGGAAGTGGAGCGACGAGGCCCCTGCCAGTTCCGCTTCCCTTGCTCCAGCCATGTCGCTCAAGTTGGGGAAAGGACCGCCCCTGGCTCTCACCAGCGGTGGGAAGCGGAGCGCCGCGGCTGGGAGCTGGCAGAGTAGAGCGGGCTGCTCTACTTCCTGCCGCTGCCGGTGAGAGGAGGGGAATCCCTTCCCCCAAGCCTCCTCCCCCCAGCCACATGTGTGCGGTCGGGGCGAGGGAAGCGGAGCGGGCTCCTCCCAGCCCGCCACTAATCCACTGGATCACTCTGGGCCTGTGGGGCCCCCAAAAGAGGCCCCCCACAGCTCCTACCTACCAGATCCAAATGGCTAGGGACAGCCCTGCTTGCAAGGGGTTGTTGAGGGTTCTCAGCACTTTGCCGAACTGGGCCCTTGATGAGCGAGTTGCCTGGTCCCTGCTGTCACTGATTCACTGAATGGCCTTAGACCACTCTGATCATCTGGTCTGACCTGCATAGCACAGGCCAGAGAACTGCCCTGACATAATCCCTTCTCCTTAGTCTGCCCCTTGCCTTTTCACCCACCATGTTGCTCCTCGTTCCATAATCTCCCTTCCCTGACACCACCACCCTTTTTCTTTCCGTCTTCCTCTGACTCCTACTGTGTGAGCATAGGCACGGGAACTAGGAGTGCAGGGGGTGCTCCACTGCTGCTCCCCTCTCCCCCCGCCTCCCCTGCGTCTGGGCTGCCAGCTCAGGAGCAGACGGGTAAGGGGGCTAGCTTTCAGCACCCCCACTATTCGAAGTGTTCCTGCACCACTGTATGTGAGGCCTCGGCAACAGCATTGCGCTGGGCACTAATTCCTTCCTTTTCCATGGCTCTTTCCCCCCCCGCCCCCGGCGCCATCTTTTAGCTCACTGAGCTCCCCATTTCCTTCATGCTTTAGCCCACAATGTTGTTTTGCTGAAATTCAGCCCTTTCCCATTGCTTTAGCTCCTCCTGCACCAGCATCCAGCAAAGATGTGCACTGTGAGTGAGCTGGCAGGATCAGACAATGTGTTCTTATGCACCCAATCCTGAGTGTGACACTGACATCAGACGAGCTGCTGGTGCTCAGTGCCTCTTGAGCTCAGTTTTATTGAATCCTTAGTTTTGGTATGTGCCCCTTCGTTGAATTATGCTCTCTGTGTATCTGTCATCCAGGGATGTGTTTGCCTAGCCTTCACCCCCATGCTCTGAACAATCATGTGTTTTTGACTCAGGTGTAAGATACATGTCCTCACTTTTGTGTGTCACTTCTGTAGGATCTGCACAAAATGGAAATGGCCTCTTTGTGCTCTTTCAGACATGCTACTACAGTCTGTGCTAACACTGGTTTGTAAAGGACAAGGAATTGCTGTACTATGCTTTGTCTTACTTTTTCTACATTCTTTTAAAGTAAAGTCTAAGTGTCTGTGCTGGTGGCAATTCTTGTTAAGCTAATAAATGTTACTGTAGCAGAGTGTGTGGCATCCGGTGTGTTACCTGTTAGTCTCACCTGAAAGGAATGACGTGTGTTACTGTAACCTACTTAGCGGATCGGCTGGCACTTTTTACATAGCAAATACAAATGGAAGACGCTTTATAGATTCCTTGTTTGTTCCATCACTGCACTGAATGTTACTGTGCAGAAGCCACTGGCTCCCTGCTGCCCATCACTTGTTCCTCAGCCCGAGGGCTCCTCTCGGCCCCCTAGTCTCACCCCCCAACTCCTCTCTCTTCCTCCTGGCTGGACTCCAATGCACCTCCGGCTCCAGGCAGTCTCTGCTTCCTACCATCTGTCGGGTCCCTCGGAGCTGAGCTGCCTGGGACTGGTGCAGAAGTCTGGCCAGTCTCAGCCAGGTGTGGAGGGGGTGTGACGGAGCAGGGAGCAGGGCAGATTTGACCTGGGAATGTTGCAGGGGGGTTGCAGTGGGGATGTGGGACTTCCCTTGAAGGAAGCTACCTGAGCTGTAACCTGAGCCAGGAACGGGGGTGGGGAGAATTAACACCTTCTGCCCGGGAGACTGAACAAAGGAGAGGAGCAGCGGGAGGAGTTGGGAGTTTAGTTTCGGTTGGGGCTGGGTGGTACAACTCAGGGAACCCCAAGCTGGGGTCTAAGCTCCCTGAACCTCCCAGAGGGACCTAATTGAGGGGGTCTGGTCGTACCTACACGCTCTGCTTGAGACTGTGTTCCTGTCCTTAAATAAACCTTCTGCTTTACTGGTTGGCTGAGAGTCGCAGTGAATCTCGGGAAGAGGGGTGCAGGGCCCTAACTCCCCCACAATCCGCAACAGGGGGGTGACAGTGTGGGGGGCTTGCCTGGCCCCTCCAAGCAAGTGCGTCGAGAGCACCTGGTCAGGGCAGGCCCTGGCCTGGCTGCTCATGCCATTCCTCTGGCTGCATTGCTGGCTCAGCCTGGCAGACACGGTTGCCTCCCAGCAGGGCCAGGAGGCGGGGTGAGGGTGGGAGGGAATGGTGGGTGCTGGGCTGTGAGGTGGCAGGAAAGATCTGTGTTGTGTTGGGGCACTAGGGAGTGGAGATTCTGTGGGGGGTGCTGGGCAGTTGTGGTGGGGTTGTGGGCAGGGTGGTGCTGGGCAAGGGTGCTGTGCATTTGTGGGGGAGCGCTGGGCATAGCAGATCTGGAGGGACTCTGGCCATAGAGAATTCAGGGGGTGTTGCAGTGTTGGGCGGGGGAGCTGTGTGGCATGGCATGGGCCCACCCCCAAGGGGAAGGGGCATGCTGGCAGCACAAGGCCAGGCAGGCCACTATGCATCTGGAAACTGACGATTTGTAAATAGTGCCCTCGCACTGGGCTGGGGGGAGTGGGGCCATCCCTGCCATGCTATGTCCCATTGCTGCTGGCTGGCCCCTCAGTCTGGGGGATTGACATCCCCATTGCCATGCTCCATTCCCTCCATGGGGGCTGTGACAGGGTGGGGGAGACCCTGTCCAGTACGGGGTGAGTTCACCCCATCCTTCAAGCTGCCCTCGGTCTCCAGGCCCAGACACCTAAGGGCAGGAGTCCACAGAGATGCCCTGGTCTGCAGGGCTTTAAGGCCCACTGGCCAGATTCTATGGAATCACGTTGCTCCACAGGGCAATAGCATCACATGACCCATGTCCAGGGGATAGCCGTTCTCTGCCGGGCAGCAAGGCCTAGCGGCCAGAGTCCATAGGAGTACCCTGGGGTTTGCAAGGCAGTAAGGCCCGATGACCAAAGTCAGTAGAGATACCCTGGGTCTACAGGGCAGTAAGGCCTAGCAGCCAGAGTCATTAAGGTTCGCCAGCAGCCAGGTCTAGCAGCCCAAGTTGATGGAGATACCTCTCCAGGTGCAGCTGTAAGGCCTAGCGGCCAGAGTCAATAAAGTCATCCTCTGGGCGAGGCTGTATGGTCAAGCAGCCAGTTGGTGCGGGGCGACAACACCTGGGGGGGAGTTTGTGGGGGGTGGCAGCCAGATAGGGGGACCCAGGCCCTTACTGTTCCACTGGGTCCCAGGCCAGGGCCCTTCCAGTGGCAAGGGAATCCATCCACAATACACTGACTGGCCTCGGGACAATGGCTTGTCCCCCCAAGCTACTTCCTACATTGTCACTCCAGTCTGTGATCTGTGCGTCTTTAGGGTCTGGTTCTTTGGCTGGTGCAACTCCCTGTAGCTTGGACCTCCCTGGGGTGTCCTTCGCTAGCTGGGCATTTGTGTGGGTCTCAGTGCCTCTGGCTTCCTTGCTCCTGGGCTCCAGTGGTTCCCAGGCAGGAACCAGCAAGGAGTACCCTCCCGCTCCAGCAATCATCTTATACTGCTGCTACACCTGGAGCATGCCCAGTAGGGATGTGGGGGGCGTGGCTTCCTCTACACACAGTGAGGAGTTAACCCTTCCCCATCCAGTGCAGGGTGCATTCACCTGGTCATAGGGCCCATAAATATGTTTGGTGCTGGGCCCACACAGGCCCTGTCAACAGCCCCCACTTCACACAAAGGCCAGCCAGCCTTGGGGTCTGTGCTCCCGCAGCACACAGGCAGTGGTGTTATCGATGCTGAGGAGCCAGGGTGAGACTGCTGCCATGGCGGCCATCTCCTCCACTGTCCAGCATGCAGGTAATTCAGGGAACACATGGCCCATTCTCAAAGGGGGAGGGATAGCTCAGTGGTTTGAGCATTGGCCTGCTAAACCCAGGGTTGTGAGTTCAATCCTTGAGGGGGCCACTTGGGAATCTGGGGCAAAATCAGTACTTGGTCCTGCTAGTGAAGGCAGGGGGCTGGACTTGATGACCTTTCAAGGTCCCTTCCAGTTCTAGGAGATGGGATATCTCCATTATTATTATTATTATAAAGGGTGCTTCAAGAGTGCGCTTCCCCCATGACCCCCAGAGAGAGCTGCAGCTGGGACACTGAACATGGTCTGCCCCTCCGTCTCTGTGTCTGCCAGAGGCTCTGTGCACATAAGTGGCTTCCGGCCCTGATGCTATTGGCTAAAGCCTGGCCAGGATTATCAGAAATGGGGGCCTCAAGTCAGGCTCCTGGTTTAGACAACGAAGTTGCTGGCATGATTTCCCAGGGGAGCTGGTGAGCACTCTGCTGAGGTGAGCACATGGCCTCTGGCTTCCTAGCATTGGGGCTCAGCCTCCACCCCCAAGACAACATTGGGCTAGTGCCTCACTAGCTGCTGCCTGAATGGCCCGGCTGCCGGGTGTGATGTGACAAGCTCTCTTTGAGAATTGCTGCCCCGTTGTTGAACCTCTGCCACCAACTCTCTGCTGCTGCTCCCTGCCCTGTGGTTGCTGGCCCTGCCTCTGCCCCCGCCTGAAGGAGTTCCCATGGCACCAAGTAGCATCAGGTTCTTTCTTTCAGCCCTGCCCCCTTGCAATCCATGGATGTGGCTCCCCCTGAGCCTCCCAGCAGGGACCTGCAGCCACAAGCTCCTCCACCCCTGGTCACTAGGTCCAAAGCAGTCTCACCAGCTGTTCAGTGCCCCACGTGCCCTGGCTGCTAGTCTGTGTGGTCCATATTACCCAGCTACTCTCCCACATGCCACTCAGCCCATTCAGCCCTAGTGATTAACCGGTCTACTCCCTCTACTTCGAATCAGAGCTGTATCTTGGCAGCTCTGGGATGGTTCCTGGTGACAGCTGCTGCCTTTCTAAGAGCAATTACCTCCTGGCACTATGATAATACAAATGACAAACAACAATCATCATCATCAGCCTACCTAGCTCATCTCCAATGATTGTTATTAGTAGATCTCGTAATGCTTTACAAAGGAAGTCGGCCTTAGCCCTTTGTGTCCGCTGGGGAAACTGAGGCACAAGCATAGAATCATAGAAATGTAGGCCTGGAAGGGACCTCAGAAGATCATCTAGTTCAGTCCCCTGCACTCAAGGCAGGTCTAAGTAATAAGTAGACGATTCCTGACAGCTATTTGTCTAGCCTGTTCTTAAAAACCTCCCATGATGGACATTCCCGAACCTCCATAGGAAATTTGTTCCCGTGCTTAACTACCCTGACAGGAATTTTTTCCTAATGTCCAATTAAAACTTCCCTTGCTGCAGTTTAAGCCCATTGCTTCTTGTGCTGTCCTCAGAGGTTAACAAGAACAATTTTTCTCCCTCTTCGTAACAATCTTTTATGTACTTGAAAACTGTTATCACGTTCCCCCCTCAGTCTTCTCTTATCCAGACTAAACAATCTTCCCTCATAGGTCATGTTTTATTTAATAATTTCCATTGCTCTTCTCTGGACTTTCTCCAATTTGTCCACGTCTTTCCTGAAATGTAGTGCCCAGAACTGGACACTATACTCCAGTTAATGCCTTATAGGTGGACCCTGTCTCTGTTCAGCAGTCCTTCCCAGAACATCATCCATGGTCAAGGAAGCTGAAGCCCTCCTGGTGACCCCATCTGCCCAGCTGTGCATTCATCACCAGGATGTCTGTCTCTGCCCAGGCCCTTACCCTTGACTGGAAGGATTGAAGAGAACACCACCTCCCAATTCTTTCACCCTCCCTCAGCCCTGTAGTCACTTCTGATTTGCTCAGGATTGTACCTCGCAGTATCATTACTGCCTACATGGATGAGTAGCATGATCCTCAACAATCCCTCCATACTGTCTAGCTCCAGGCCCCTGGCAGGCAGCACGCCTCCTGGAATGCCATGTCAGGGCAACAGATGGGTGCCTCTGTCCCCTCAGAAGAGAGTCACCAACCACCACTACCCTATGTTTCCTTCTGGGAGTGGTGGGTGGCTGCGATCTTCCCAGTCTTGGGAAGGCTTCTCCTCACTTTTGGGGGTGATTCCTCATTGCCAGGGCAGCATAACGGTTCTTTATCACTGTGGTGGGTGGGTTGGGAGTAGGAGTTGAGCATGGCCTGTTGCCAGAAGTAACCAGAGGCCAGTGTCCTCCCTGTGACAGAGCCATATCCTCATCCCCTGGTGGTGCGACAGCAGTCCTCTCTAGGTGGATAGTTTCCTCAGCCTTGGATGTCTCCATATAAATACTCTCAATGAATTCCTCATAGGCGCAGATGTTCTTCAGCCTAGTCACCTCCTCCTGTAGCTCTCCCAGCTGCTTCCTCAGAGATTCTACCGGCAGGCACCTTTTCACACTGGATGGTCTCCCCAGCCTGACTTTCTGAGTGGGAGATGTAGGTCACAGTCTTTGCAAATCCACAGCTGGGTCTGGATAGAAGCATCCATGGTCAGATTCTCTGGGCTTGTCTATACTACCGTGCGGGTCAGTCTAGATCACTGGTTCCCAAATGGGGGTTCATGAACCCCTGGGGGTTCATGAAATGTTACAGGGGGTTCTCAGGAAAAAATTCCCTAATGGCAGACAGAGTTGTCCTTAGGGACCCCGGGCAGCACGGGACCAGCAGCCCGGTGCCCCTGGACTTACAAGAGCTAAGCAGTTCAAAGCAAGCATATCTATCACACTGAGGAGATTTAAACTTCAAGACTCCTTATAAGAAATGGAAAGGGAGGTGGATATTTTTTGCTGTTTTTAAAATTAAATAGGCAGCTAATCTTGTTTTTAAAATTATTATGAAGAACAAGTTTAAGCTTTGTTGTAACGTGCGTTGTTTGCCTGGACTGCTCAAGACCTGAATGCTTGTGTAGGAAGAACTCTTTGAGTTGGCTTCTTAAATCCCTTCATGCTGTTTCATGTCTGATACTCCTTGATGAAACATAGGAGCCTTGTCTTATAACAGGCTTATTCAAAGTGATACAAGCTATGAAAGTGAGATCTTGGAAGAGTGTTGCCCTTTTCATAAATGTAATAAAAATATGTAATGATAAACAGTAATTAATAATAAATAGTGTGTAATAAGCATGTCATAAAAACAAATTTTATATTTCCAAAATCACTGCTTTTATAATTTATACTCAGGTAAAGGAGAAAATCCCTGGAAATATTCATTTTTAGGAGGGGGTTCGCGAGACTTGACATTTTAGTGAAAGGGGTTCACAGGTGGTTAAAGTTTGGGAACCACTGATCTAGATACACAACTTCAGCTACGTGACTAGCGTAGCTGAAGTCAACGTACTTAGATCTACTTACTGCAGTAAGTTGACAGCTGACACTCTCCCGAGACGCGCAAGCGGAGTCGACGTTCTGGTGGAGTACCAGAGTCAACAGGTGAGTGCTCAGCGGTTGATTTATTGCTTCTATACTAGACATGATAAATCAACATCCCGTGCATCAATTGCTGCCCACTAGTCTGGCGGGTAGTATAGACAAGCCCACTGTCTGATCACAGGTGGAGGAGACAGGCGCAGTGTTGACCTTCCTAACCATAATAATTATATTACCGCTCCCTCCCACAAACTCCCGCTCAGACTCCCCTGTTTGCATGTAGGTGACTTGTTCAAGGTCACCCAGCAGGCCAGAGCCAAGACTAGAATACAGGTCACCTGAGTCCCAATCCAGTGCCTCATCCACTAGGCCACAGTGCCTCCTCTCTGGCTTCTGCCCATTGAGACACAGCACCCCTGTTACGTATAGATCTGATGTCAGGCATGGGAGCCATGACCTTTTGTTGGTCACAAAGCTCCAAGGTTTCAGAAAGCTTCAAGATCTCCTTGGGCAATGATGCCCTGGCTCCAAATACAGTAAAGCGGGGGAGGAGTTCTCGCTGCAATCCTGTGATCGAGAGTGGGGGCACTTTATTCTGGCCTGAGGATCTCCCAATCCAGCTCTTGACTCAGTTCCTCCTGGCTGAGCTGGTGGGAGCAGGGAGCTGTACAGAATTGACCCTTTCAGGGCTGGGTGTGGCGGAGAGGTCCTAGGGCAGGACTGACTCAGACCTAGATGGCCCCAAAGGAAAGGGTGAGGGGCCCAGTAGTAGGGCCACGGCCTCTCCATGGCTGCAGACGGGGAAGAGGAACAGATGAAATTTTGCCCTAAGAATCAGTGACCCTTGACCTCACCATGTTTGCTCAGCTCCCAGAGTCTGCCCTGTCTGGCCCCATGTCCCTCTTCCACAAGGTCCCACACACACAAAAACCCTATGGGTGCCAGTACCTCCCTGGCTGCAGCCAGGCAGTCTCAACCCCAGGCAATATTCCACCCTGCTCTGTGGGTGGGACCAGTCAGCTAGGCCATTGCTGGGGAGAGCTGCTGTTGCATTGGCTAGAGACGTTGCATCAAAGGAAAACAGATCCCACATAAATCAGAGTCCCACACAGCTCGCCTCCTCCTGAATCTCTGCTGCCTCATTGTGGGGCCGCCAACCCAGGGATCTCAGACCAAGTCACAGAGATTCCTAGATTCCAAGGCCAGAAGGGACCAATGTGACTATCTGGGCTGATCTCTTGTGTGATTCAGGCCAGAGACCTGCCCCAAAATAACCCCTGGAGCAGAGCTTTTAGAAAACCAGCCAGTCTTGAGTTAAACATTGTCAGTGATGGAGAATCCACCTCGACCCTTGGTCGTGTGGGAGAGGTTCGGGGTGCGGGCTCCGACCAAGGGTCGCTTACCTCAGGCGGCTCCCAGGTGGCAGGGAAGTGGGGCTAATGCAGGCTCCCTGCCTGCCCTGGCCCCGCACCACTTCCAGAAGTGGGCGGCATGTCTGGCAGCGGCTCGGGGGAGGTGGGGGGGAAGGGGCAGGTGGCGCTGCATGCTGCCCTTGCCTGCAGGCACTTCCTCCATAGCTCCTATTGGCCACGCTTCCCCGTTCCCGGCCAATGGGAGCTGCAGGGGCGGTGCCTGCAGGCGAGGGCAGTGCGGGGAGACCCCCAGCCCCTCACCCTCCACCCTCCGGAGCCACTACTCCCCAATCTAGCAACATCCTTCCTGAATTGTGGGCACCAGGACACAATATTCCAGCAGCCGTCTCACCAGTACCAAATACAGAAATAAAATAACCTCTCTACTCCTACTCAAGATTCCCCTGTTTTGGCCTCAGTGTCACACCAGCAGCTCATATTCAGCTGCTTATTCGCCACAATCCCGAAATCTTTTTCAGAGACACTGCTTCTGGGGTAGAGTCACCTGTATGGTCTACGTTTATTTCTAGCCTAAGACATGAGGCCTTGCATCAGAGGCCCAGTATGAGGCCTGAGGTCTGAACTAAAGTAGTGGTCAAGCCTGCTAATATACAGCAAAGTTAGCAAAGTCAGGCTGCGAGCAGAAGTGAGGCTCTGCCTGTGTGTAAAGCTCACAGAAACTTCACATTTATCCGTATTAAAAGCGCATATTGTTCACTTGTGCCCAGTTTGCCAAGCGATCCAGAGTGCCCTGAATCAGTAACTGGTCCTCCTCATTATTCCCCCCTTTTTGTGGCATCTGCAAAATTTACCAGTGATAACTTCATGGTTTCTTCCAGATCACTGATAAAAACGTTAAACAGCATAGGGCCAAGAAGTGATCCCTGCGGGACCCCACTGGAAACACATCTGTTTGATGATGCTTCCCCATTCACAATTACATTTTGCCAGTTTTTAATCCATGTAATGTGTGCAAAGCTAATTTTATACTGTTCTAGTTTTTTAATAAAAATGTTGTGCAGTATCCAGTCAAATGCCTTAGAGACATTTAAGAATATTACATCAAAATTATTTCCTTTAGCAACAAAACTTGTAATCTCGGCCAAAAAAAGTATCAGTTTAGTGTGATGGTATCTATTTTCCATAAATCCACCTTGATTTGCACTCCTTTAATTCTGTATTAATCGAGTCCTATATCAGCAGCTTCATTATTTTTGCCTGAGATCAATGTCAGATTGATAAATCTATAATTACGTGGTGGCCGATTTACCCTTTTAAAATATTGGCACAACATTCGCTTTCCTCCAGTCCTCTAAAACCAGTGTTTCAGGACTTATTGAAAATCAACAGTAATGGTCCAGAGAGCTCCTCAGCCAGTTTTTTTCCAAACTGTTGGATGAACAGTATCTGGATCAGTAGCAGCTGTTTAATATCCTCTAGAAATACAAGTGGAATGGAAAGAATGTCAGCATCATATGACATGCCTACATCATCATTTCCCCCAAATACAGAATACAAATATTTATTGAATACTTCTGCGTTTTCTGTATTATCATTGAGAATTCTACCATTTCCATTTAATAATGGACCAGTACCATTGAACCATTAATGAACCCTCGTATCCCACAAGGAAGCAGATGTAATTATCCCATTTTACAAATGGAGAAACTGAGGCAGGCAGCAGCAGTGACTTGCCCCAGTTCACACAGGCAGCCTATGGAAGAGCCAAAACCAGAACCCAGGAGTCCTGACTCCCAGTCCTCTACTTTAGCCATTTGTAAGCGGGGGAATGGTCCCGCTATTGTGGGGAACTTTCCTGGCTTCTGCACTACCCCGGTGAAGTGGGCTAGCGAAAGGATCTGAGTCCTCGCTCCCACTTCCTTTACCCAGAGTCCTCCCTGCCCTTGAGGACTCCCCTTCCACTCTTCTGTCTGGCAGAGTCCTCATAAACCCCGACAAGGCTGGGCCCCCAACCCTGCTGTGGTCACCCAGAACAGGGGCTAGGGTGTCCCCACTCTGGGGTACTCTCTTTGCACTGGGCACCTCCCTGACCCACTGATCATTTAATACAATTTAAAGCAAATACAAGTTGTTTAATTAACAATTAATTTTAAAAAAGAATAAGGAAAAATGGGAAAGGTTAAAGGAAAACACATCACCCCGCTCTGTGGCAGGGAACATTACAAACAGTGTCTCTGGAACGTCAGGGAAGTTCAGTCTGTTCCTTGTAGGTCCCAGGCTCGTTCTCAGGCCCTGGCTGTGCTGCAGAGACGCTGCCGGTTGGACACTTGCTCTGGCGGTGGCCACACGCCCTCAGGCTCTAGGTGGCAGGACCCTTTTTTCCAGCATTGCCCCTGCCCAATCGGGGTTATGATCCCCCTCCAAGTCTGGCCTGCAGAGCCTCTTGGCTGAGGCGTCTCCTTGTGCTGGGCCCACTGCCCAGGGTCCCCCTCCTCTCCCCAGCTGCTCACCGCACCCAGCTCCGGACGGCTCCAGCCCCAGCTCCAGCCCCAGCCCCACTCGGCCTCAGCACGGCTGCTGCTGCTCTGCCTCCAGCTCCTAGGCTGCTTCTCCGGCCCCTCTGGCTCTGGTTGCTACAGCTCTGCTCCCAGGACAGGTCTGCTCTGCAGGCTGCTTCTGTGACACTGCTCCCAGCTCTGACCTGCTTCCTGGCTGCTTGTCTGGCCCCCCTGGCTCTGGTTGCTGCAGCTCTGCTCCCAGGGCAGCTCTGCTCTCTCTGGGCTGTGCTCTGGCTTTGGGGCTGCAGCTCTGCTCCCAGCAGCTTAGCTCAGGCCCACTCTGTCTGACCCAGGCAATTCTAGTTCACACAGAGGACGGGACCTCCCTGCCTCCTGATTCTCTGATTAGCCTGCCCGCCCTGTCAATCAGGCTGATCTGGAGCATTGGCCTCTCCCCATTGTTCCTGGGGACTGTCCGTCTCAGGCTCCTGATTTCCCCTTTTAGTGCTGGGAGCTAGCCAACCAAAACACCCCCACTGAATGTTAGTAAGGGGGCAACAGTCCCCTTACACATGCACATCATCTACCTTTTACCCTCTCTACTGTAGCCATCTTCCAGCAGCTCCCACCTGCATCTGCCCCTCTGTCTTGCTTTTGGCACTGGTTGCCTCAGTCAAATAGAAGCAGTTATTGCATATTTTGGAGGGAGGCGAGGTTGGCATCTGCTGCATAACCTCCATCCCCACCCCCACCCCCACCCCACATGGAAAGTCACCATGCTCATGTCCTCTCATCTGGCATTTTAGGAGCAAGTTGTTGCAGCTCCTTGTCATGTGGCAAGGGCAAACTCAGGGACCGGGCAGGTGGGTGGCATCACCCTCTGTGCCCTCCAATGACAGTCTGCATCTGTTGCATTTCGCTGCTGCAAAGGGCACTTTATGCCGAGTGTATTTACCTCTCCATTCCGTCCCTCAATGTTAAACATTCCTGGACTGTGTCTCTTCCCCTGGACTTGAGCTGATCTGCATGTACCAAGGCAAAGGGGCGACAGTTATCACAGTGCAGAAACACGTTTGGAGCCAAGCTCAGCCCCAGGATAAGCAAGTGCAACTCCCCTGGCTTCATTAGCATCAGGCTGATTGACGTGAGGCCTGAATTTGTCTTTGGCCTTGGAAACCTTCCCAAGCTGGGCCCGAGCAGCTTCAGAACAACACAGCAGCTGAGGCCAGGCCTCTCGAGGCTGGGGCAAAAGTTATGGTCCAGCCCCAGCAGCTCCCCATCACCAAGCTATCCATCGGGCCCCCTCTGGCTCTCCTGGGCAAGTGAAGTAAAGCAGTAGGTGCACTGTGTTACACACAAGCAGAGGATGGCAAGTTGCTAGAAGCTCTGTGACCTGCTCAGACTGCTGCTTGGAGCATCGGCTGTCGGAAAGGTCCCCACCTGGTGCTGACCTTCTGGAGTCCTGGTCATGTGGGAATCAGGTATAAAAATGATGGGTAAAACGATCAATACCAGCAGCAGGATAGCAATCCAGAACACAGCCAGGCGACGCTCCCATAGGAGCTGGCATAGCCCCCTGCACATGGACAAGCGGGAGGGATGGTGGATACCTATCAGATCTCTTCTACTGACGTCCCAAGGGGCTGGGTTGTATAATAACTCCACTGTAACCAGCATCTCAAGGGCTTCTTCACCAGCACTCACTTGACAGGACAAAGACGGCTGTTTGATCCAGCACAGTCTGTGTCCATCTAGCCAGACCTCCTGCAGTGTCTGCAGCCATGGAGGGAACTGGGTCACAACATCCATATTGGGCGGGAGTTTGGGGATCCCTCCGTCGGGGACATGCACTTGGGCTCTGCAGAGAGGGCAGGGGAAGGTCTGGGCTTGTTTCACGAAGACACAGATCCTCGACAGGCATTCCAGGCAGAAGGTGTGAGCGCAAGGGAGGAGCAGGGGCCTCTGGAAGATGTTGTCGTAGGAGCCATAGCAGATGGGGCACTCAGGAATGGACTGCTGAGGGGCCTGCAGCTCCTTCTGGTTGGAAGGGCTGGGACCCCAGTCCATAGCCAGAGTCTAGCCACAGCCCCAGCAGCCCAGAGCTGTTTAACCCAAGCGGCACTTGCCAGGGCAGCAGAGTTGAGTAAGTTTTATCAGAGCCACCAGCAGTGAGTGAAGCTTTTCCTGCTTCTCAGCCCATCTCAATGCTTGTTGCTGCATGGCCTGGGCTGAGGCCCCAGGCTTGGGTTCCCTCCTCTGCCCAGCCAGTCGGTCTGAGGGGCTAAAGGCAAGCACTGTTCTGCTGCATAGCCAGACTGTTGTGAGTTCCTTCGCTTAGTAACTGACATTGAGCTCTAACTTTTGTTGAGCCAGGGTCAGTTCAGTCCCTCCCTCCTCACATAGCAACTCCAGCTCTGCATACACACAGCCAGCTCCCTGGGACACAAAGGAGACAGAGGCAGCCCTGGAAACTCAGAGCTCCCCAGGGTGGTGCAGGCATGCTCAGCACCCTTCAGATGAGCTAACAAGTGGCACGGCCCAGGATTTGGGCTGCTATGGTGGCAGGCCCAGTGGCACACACTCCTGGGCCCCCATTGTTACAGGAAGCTACCACACCTAGGGAAAAGCCAAGCCCAATCTGCTCTGTCAAGCAGAGAAATAACCATGGCCTTTCCTTAGTCATTAGTAGCTGCAATTGAACCGAGAGCTGAAGCCAGACTTGATGGAGCCTGATATCCCAGTCACAGGGCTGGGTCAGCCAGCTGCCCTGGACCGCTCAGGAGTGCAAGGGGGTGGTACTGATCTCCTTCACTCACAGGGAAAGCTGGGTGAGCCGGGAGCCACCAACAGCCCTCTCCAGCCGCCCTGGTGCCTGTCCAGCACAGAGACCCCAATCACCTCGGCTGAGTGGGTGCCAAAGCACAGCAGGTGGTGGGGGAGCAGGGGATGCCTTCTAGTCTCTGAGTAGGAGCCGATGGTATAACAGGTGTCCAAACAAAACCATGGAGCTGGGGAGAGAGCTGGGGGTGCTGAGCTACTGCAGGGCAGTGCCCGGCTGCAGAATCTAGGTAGGCTGGAACAGAGGGTCAGGTGATGCTGGCCTCCTTGGCAAGAAGGATGGGTCACCTCAGCAAGGGGCTGATTCACCTTTGTGTTGTCATTTATACCTGTGCTAGGAGGGGGAGCAATCCAGCAGTGCATTCTGCCACCAACTCTTCTCCCATACAATAACCCAACATGGCCAATCGTGCCCACTAGCGCCCAAGCCAGACCTGGCAAAGGCTGCCTCGCCTTCCCCAAGCTCAACACAGCTGAGGCAGTGCTGGAGTGAGTCCCCGCAGTGTGAAAGTGCCGTGACTGAGTAAAGAGGGTGCAATGCACTTATTGGCCTGTTAGCAGAACTAGACAGTGAAACTGCACTTGTTAATCCAGAGCTGCAGAATTTACCTACAAAGACCCCTATGAACCTCTCAACCTTCACACCTGCCCATGCCTGACAGGAACCAGCTGTGCGTGTGACACGAGAGCAAAGTGTGCAATGCCTGTGTCTGGCTGTGTTACACAAGTGACAGATTTCAGTGAGGCTTTAAGTGAAGAATTAGCTGATTCTTCTAGGTTTTAATGTTTTTTTTAATAACTAAGTTTGTCCTTAGGAGAAACATGAATGAACTTTACGGGGAGGGGGGAGAGGGGAGGAGGATATGACATAATATAGGTCCAAAGATGCAGATCAACATTAGCAAACTGCTGCCTAGACACTACATTTTAGGCCCTTTGTGATTCTGCCCCTTGTCCCCATATGTTAGCAAATATTGGTGCAGGGTGGGGCCTCACTAGGCTGTTTCCATTAGGGCAAATTTATGATAGAGTCAGGTATTGCTCTGGGCAATTCTGCTCATTTACAAAGCACACGCACACAGAGCCCTGTTTTCCTGAACACAGCAGGAACAAACAGCATTAGGCAGTTTCCTTGTTGACAGTTGCCGAGCCTGCTTCTCCAGACAGCCCTGTAGCTCCAGAAGCTCTGTCTCTGCTCCTGCTCAGGGCTATCCACATAGCTGCTTCTCTGGGATTTCTTGTTACTTTCCACCTCTGACCCTCACAGAGGCAACCAATCAGTGTTCCATCACTGCATTTTAAATCAGTCCCCAAAGAAACTCCTCTTATTTACCCTTAGTTCTTGCTCAGGCCTTCCATATGGTCCAGTGCCTTGGATGGTGGCTTCTGTTATTTCAGCTACGCTACGCCATAAACGAGCTTAATTGCTTCTTCCATTTAGCCTGAAGTGAGGATGGCTAGCACACCCATCCACTTGAGCTCTGAGGTATGTGATTGCCTGCAGACAGGGCCGGCGCTTCCACTAGGCAACCCTAGGCGGTCGCCTAAGGCGGCAGGATTTGGGGGGGCAGCATTTTGCCATTCTCAGTGGCAATTCGGCAGCGGGGGTCCTTCCGCTCCATGTCTTCAGGGCTCTTCAGCAGCGGGTCCTTCACTCACTCCGGGACCCGCCGGATGCTCTGAGGAGGAGCGCTGCCGCGTAAGGCGGCAAAAACCCTGGCATCGCTCCTGCCTGCAGATCAAAGCTGTGCCATTAACACCATGCAGCATAACTGCCATAATATTGGATTTCCTCTGCAATGTTCATTCACGTTTCTCCTCATGTGAAAAATCAGCAAAACCCCATAAAAATCCACTCAACCCATCGCTAGTCACAATGTCGATAATGCCACCAGTGGCACCCAGCTCATGACAGACAAGGAAATAAGAACATAACATAAGAACGGTCATACGGGGTCAGACCAGAGGTCCAGCTAGGCCAATATCCTGTCTTCTGACAGTGGCCAGTGCCAGGTATCCCAGAAGGAATGAACAGAACAGGGAATCATCAAGTGATCCATCCCCTGTCACCCATTCCCAGCTTCTGGCAAACAAAGGCTAGAGACATATCCCTGCCCATCTTGGCTAACAACCATTGATTGACCTATCTTCCATTAATTTATCTAGTTCTTTTTTGAACCCTGATATAGTCTTGGCCTTCACAACATCCTCTGGCAAGGAGTTCCACAGGTTGACTGTGTGTTGTGTGAAGAAATACTTCTTTCTATTTGTTTTAAGCCTGCTGCCCATTCATCTCCTTGGGTGACCCCTAGTTCTTATAAAGAGAAGAGCCCTGTCCCAGAGCGCACACTCAGCTGGAGTGGTAATGCTAGCACACAGCTGATTATCTCTATATTTGAGAAATGCATTAGCATGTCAGAGGGAATGAGGGGTTTACAACCTCCTACAGACAGTAAGGCCTTACTGGCCTCCTGGAAGCCATGTGGTTATTTCCAGGGGGGACTCTGGCAAGCAGCAGAGCAAATGAGTGCGGAAGTTCTAAGCCTTAAGGACTGGATAGAAGAAGGTGCAGAGCAAGTGTGAGAAGGATGTGAAGAGAGCAGTGCAATGTGGGGCTTAAGTGGAGTGAAAACAGAGGAGAATGAAGAGTTGTAAGAACAGCAAAGCAAGCACGTGCTTCGGGCGGCACATTTGCAGGGGCGGCAGGGATCCACCATGGGAGCTGAGAACCAACAGGGGGCCCTGGAAGTTGTAGTTCCTTGGTTAGCTCCTGCCTATAGAGCCAGCCCTGGAGCAGGGAAAGAACTACATTTCCCAGCATTCCCTTGGAAGCTATCAACAGGAAAGGGAGAGGGAGGGAGTGAGGTAGTTGAGACCTCATGCTGCAGCTTGCTGTGAATGGAGAGATCACTGCTAGAATGGGATGGGACTATGAACGGTAGGGTTATCATATTTTAACATTCAAAAAAGAGGACACTCCACTGGGTGGGTAACCCCGCCCTCTATCCACTCCCTCCTACCTCCTGCCCCCTGATGGCCCCCAACAGCACCCCCAACCCATCCAACCCCCCCCCGGCTCCTTGTCCCCTGATCGCCCCCTCCCGGGACCCCTGCCCCTAACCACCCCCTGGAACTCCACCCCCTATCTAAGCCTTCCTTCTCCTTGTCCCCTCCTGAGACCCCCACCCTAACTGCCCCCCTAGTACTCACCCCCTACCTGTCCCCTGACTTCCCTGACTCCTATCCACACCCCCATCCCCTGACAGGCCCCCCCAGAACCCCTGGCCCATCCAACCTCCTCTGCTCCCTGTCCCTTGACTGCCCCGACCCCTCTCCATACTTCCGCCCCCTGACAGGCCCCCCTTGAATCCCCGACCCATCCAACCCCCCTGCTCCCTGTCCCTTGATTGCCCCCCGGAATCCCATGCCCCTTCTCCAACCTGCCGTCATGGCGCGCTGAGGCTGCAGGGGAGGAGAGGGGGGGAGCAGAGGAGGAGGCCTGGCTGCTGGAGGCCCCAATGCGAGCGGCTCAATCCGTCCAGGCCGCCCTGTCAGCCGCGCTGCGCTCCGCATTGGGAGGGAGTTCTACAAAACTTTTGAGAGTTTTACTAATTCCTCCCGGATGGCTATTTAAAACCCAAAAAGCCATACATGTCCGTGAAAATACAGATCTATGGTAGGTAACCGTAGAACGGGGAACAAGTATGTCCAAGGAGTAGAAAGCTTTGGCCCAGATATCCCCTTCAGAAGACATCCCCAGACTGGATTAGGGATACTGGTGTGACCTCACCTTGCAGCCCCCAAAGAAAGAATTGGGTGGACTAAATGGACAGTGCACCTATCTCTCTGAAGCCTAGCAAGGGAGGTACATGGATCCCACTAGAATTTAAAATGAAAAGTAAGGGAGGGGAGGCTCTACTAGAGGACCTGGGCAGCTTTAGATACAGTACCAGGAATGTAGGAGGATTTCCACTTCTGAGCCATGGAAGCAGAAATTGACTTTTCCTTTCCAGATTTAGCTAATATTCAGAAAGGGAATCTAGCACCTGCCTTCCAGATTTGAACACCTCAAAAGTCAGGAGTGCTCAAGCTCAATTTGGGCAGCTGTTACTTCATTTCTCCCAGATCAAATATACTGATCCACTGCAACTTGCTGTAGAAAAAGTAGGATAAAATTGAGCAAGAAATGCTTCCCAGTGGTTATTAGGAGTGAATTGCTATTTTCAACAGCCATTGCCATTTTTTATTTTTATTTTTTTATTTTATTTGTTTAAAAGGAAGACAGTGATATTGCATTGGCAAATTCCCCATAGAAACAAAGAGTGGAACAAAAGAATAATAAAGGCACCTCAACTTTTCCTCATTTATGTAGGACAGTCTTATAATATGCATCCAGATACCCTCCAATCACACAAGCTGAAAATTGTTCCACTTTACTGCAGTTCTGTAACCATATGGGAACCAATCCTGCCTGTGTTCTGTGCACATCCAAAATTCCTGCTGAATGACCCGCCCTGGGAGCGAGTTACCAGTGACCCAGGGCTGGGGCGGCAGGGAGGTGTGGGTGGGGGCCAGAGCTGGGACAGCAGGGGGTGCGGTTGGGGGGGGAAAGAGCCCAGGGCTGGGGCAGCAGGAGAGAGCAGGGGAGAGCTCAGGGCTGGATTGGGGGGGTAGCCAAAAAATTTTTTGCTTGGGGCGGCAAGAAACCTAGAGCCGGCCCTGCTTCCAGCTCAGTATTTCTATTGCGGACAGACACCTCGCCTTGGCAGGGCAATCAGCAAGACAGATGGGGTTCTGTTAATTACAGCTCCCATTAGCAAGCTGCCCTGCCAGCATAATAACACGGACACCGATGACTTTGAGGCTCCTGTATTAGGGCTCCCTGAGCTGCTCTCTCCTCTCTGGATGTGATGGTTGCACCAGACACAGGGCCTTTGAAATATCTGGGCCAGTGCTGCTGCCCTCTAGGCTCAGTGCAGCCGCCATGGACAGTGAGTGATCAAAAGAGAACCATGGGCATGCTGGGTAACAATGAGATTTTCAAAACTAAGCACCATCCTGCATGCAGCCTGAGGACACAGCTCAGGTACCTTACAAATACAACTTAGAAAGCAGGTATGAAAGGAACAAAGCAGGACAGACGGGAGGCTGGTTTTGTTTTGGGGAGCAGAGTTAAGGTTGTTCGGGTTCCATCACTCTATCTCTATGCCTTTCAGTGTTTGGGCTGCTGTTAAGGTTAACCTTAACTCTGAATTTCCTGGGTTCCTACTAGCTGGGTTTATTTTAATACCTGCAATAATTTGTGAGGGTTTTTATATAGGGTTACCATTCGTCCGGATTTACCCGGACATGTCCTCCTTTTTGTGCTAAAAATAGCGTCCGGGGGGGAATTTGTAAATCACTCAAAATGTCCGGGATTTCCCCCCCATGCAGAGCAGAGCGAGCGGCTGGGAGGGCTGCAGGAAAGTCACGGGCTGGACTCCGGAGCAGCTGTAGAGCTCCTCCTCCCCGCCCCTCCCTCCCTGCATTCTGAGCCGGCAGCCCCTCCTCCCCTGCAGCCCAGCGCCCCGCTCCCGCAGCACTGTGCAGGGGCAGCGACCGGGTTGTGTGTTGCGCTGGGGAGCGCAGCCACGTGTCCGGCTCGCACAGAGCCCAACACCATGTTCTGAGCAGCAGGGCAAGGGGGCCAGGGGGCAGGAGAAGGGGCAGGGAGGTTCTGGAGGGGGCAGTCAAGAGACGGGGGGGGGTCGGGAGTTCGGGGGGGGCTTTTTGGGGGGAGTGGAGAAAGTTTTGGGCAGTCAGGGTACAGGTAGGGGGTAGGGTCCTGGGGGGCAGTTAGGGTGGGGGGTCTTAGGAGGGGGCAGTTAGGGGACAAGAGGCAGGGAGGCTTAGGTAGGGGGTGGGGTTCTGGAGGGCAGTTAGGAGCAGGGGTCCCAGGAGGGGGCAGTCAGAGGACAAGGAGCGGGGGGGGGGGTTGGGAGTTCTGGGGGCTGCTGTCAGGGGGCAGGAGTGGGGAGAGGGATCGGAGCAGTCAGGGGACAGGGAGCAGAGGGGTTTAGACGGGTTGGGAGTTCTGGGGGGGGCTGTCAGGGGGTGGGGAGTGGGAGTCCCAGGGGTCTGTCTGGGGGTGGGGGTGTGGATAAGGGTTGGGGCAGTCAGGGGACAAGAGGCAGGGAGGCTTAGATAGGGGGTGGAGTCCTGGGGGGTAGTTAGGGGCAGGGGTCCCAGGAGGGGGCAGTCAGGGGAGAAGGAACGGGGGGAGGGTTGGGGGTTCTGGGGGGGCGGGAAGTGGGAGGGGCAGGGCTAGGGCGGGGCTCCTCCCGTCCTCTTTTTTGCTTGCTGAAATACGGTAACCCTATTTTATACCTGTGTTACAGGCTTTCACCCTTAACTTGAGCCCTACAAAGATTTTGCCTGGAAGTTGCTCTCTGCAGTGCAGAAGGCTGAAGCAGTGGGCGTTGTTCTTGCTGCATTGATCATTTCCCCAGACTATGTCAAGAGCAGTACGGTGCTTCCAGAGAGCCTCACAAGGCAGGGCAGAGGCAGTACTCCAGGACATATGCACAGCAGAGCTTTTGCCAATCTCTCCCTCATCTGTTTACACAGCATGCAGGTCACTGATCCAATTAAACATTAACCCAGATGGTGAGAAAACAATCCTTAATTAGCCCTCAGTTCCCTGACACTGGCTCTCTAGCATAGCATTTCTCAAATGCGGCCACTGTGGCCGCATGCAGCCATCAGGGACTTTTCTTGCAGTCACGGCCTTCTGGGCTGTGATGGGGGGAGGGCAAAGTAACGCCCTCTCCCCCTCCCTGTTGCTCCTGGATGCACTGCCTTGGTGTTGGTTGCTACCAGCAGGGATTGGGCCCTGCCCTCCTCTGGAGTCACTTGGGGCACAACGCTGTAGGAGCAGGCAGCCAGTAAGTTCCCCACCTTCCCAGGGGAGTTGGGGTTCAGGCTTTGGGCTTTAGCTCTGAGGTGGTGGGGGCAGTGGGCTCTGGATATGGGGCTTCAGGCTCCAGCCCCGGGCTCGGGCTGCACAACAGCAGGCCCCAGGCTCCAGCCACACGGCTTCGGGCTCCGTCCCTGGGCCCTGTCCTCTGGCCGTGAGGCTTCAGGCTCTGGGAGCAGAGCTTCAGGCACCGGCCCTCCACTACCTCTCCCAGCCTCCAATCCCCATCTCCCCTAGCCCCCACTGCCTTCCCCGACCCTCCATCCAGGGCTTATTTGTCCCCAGGCTTGCCAGGGCTGAGTAAGGCTGCTTTAAGAAGTGATACTTGTATGTTTGTTAATACCACTTTTCAAAACAGACTTACTGGCTATCAATAAATAAACTCCAGTGATTTGGACATATCTGTGTGCATATTTATTTGGTTTTCCTAAAGCTAATGAAGTATTTTAGGAAAAAGTGAAAGCAGCCACCAGCAAGAGTTGGTGGCTGCATTCTGAGTCCACCAAAATTTTTGTCCTGAGAACCCCTGCTCTAGCAGGAGTTGTCAAGGCTCCTTCCCCCCTCTGAACTTTAGGGTACAGATGTGGGGGCCTGCATGAAAACTTCTAAGCTTAACTACCAGCTTAGATCTGGTCCACTGCCACCACTCCCAATGTGCTAATTCCCTTCCCTGGGTAGCCTTGAGAGACTCTTCACCAATTCCCTGGTGAATACAGATCCAAACCCCTTGGATCTTAAAACAAGGAGAAATTAACCATCCCCCCTCCTCTCTCCCACCAACTCCTGGTGGATCAAGATCCAACCCCCTTGGATCTAAAAAACAGGGAAAAATCAATCAGGTTCTTAAAAAGAAGGCTTTTAATTAAAGAAAAAGGTAAAAATCATCTCTGTAAAATCAGGATGGAAAATAACTTTACAGGGTAATCAAACTTAAAGAGCCCAGAGGACCCCCCTCTAGCCTTAGGTTCAAAATTACAGCAAACAGAGGTAAACACCCTAGCAAAAGGTACATTTACAAGTTGAGAAAACAAAGATAAAACTAACACGCCTTGCCTGGTTGTTTACTTACAAGTTTGAAATATGAGAGATGGATTGATGTCTGGTCCCTCTCAGTCCCAAGAGCGAACTCTCCCCAAAAACAAAGAGCACAAACAAAAGCCTTCCCCCCACCAAGATTTGAAAGTATCTTGTCCCTTATTGGTCCTTTGGGTCAGGTGTCAGCCAGGTTACCTGAGCTTCTTAACCCTTTACAGGTAAAAGGATTTTGGAGTCTCTGGCCAGGAGGGATTTTATAGTATTGTACACAGGAGGGCTGTTACCCTTCCCTGTATAGTTATGACAGGAGTGATGAATGTTTGATACATGTAGATGTGCTAGACAGAAAATCCAAAGCTATCTGATAAATCCACTGTGCCTGGCTGGAAAGCCACCCCACAAGTCCAGTCTTTGGTATTGAATCGGGATCATGACTCTGGATTAGATCCAAACAACATGCAGTGTGAAAGCTCAGCAGACTGCCTAGAATTTGTGACCACTGCTCTGACTGAAAGCCTCGGATTTTGCCAGCCATACTCACAGCCATGGTACTTGCTGGTCAGGAACAGTCATGTCAGTAAGGGTTGTTCAGGGGTCAAGACCCCTCAGATCTGCTTATTTGCAAACAGAGGGGCTTGTGAGAACTAGACATTGCCAAACCTATGGTCACCCAGTGAGAGCAGCAAAAAAAGCATGTGAAAAAAACAAATCATAGCCTGCAAATGATGAATGTGGAGTAGCGTGGTACTCGAGAGAAGCATATAGACAGGAAGGGCTTGCATGAACTATTGGCTGAATAATTGTGTATAAGGAATAAACCAGTAAAACCCCAAGTCACTTTTGGGGATAATTCATCCCCAGAAAAAGGGGCCTCATTGATTGATCTATCTTGCTTTTGATCTTAAAATTGGCCACTCGCCACAGGGTGCTCACCCACAGCTTTGGGTGCCCTTGGCATGCATTTAAACACACTGTGCAGGAATCCGCATCAGTCAATGAATTCTTTGCATCGGTCTTCACAGCTGAGGATGTGAGGGAGATTCCCAAACCTAAGCCATTCTTTTTAGGTAACAAATCTGAGGAACTGTCCTAGATTGAGGTGTCATTAGGAGGTGGTTTTGGAACAAACTGATAAAGTAAACAGTAATAAGTCACCAGGACCAGATGATATTCACCCAAGAGTTCTGAAGGAACTCAAATGTGAAATTGCAGAACTACTAATGGTAGTTGGTAACTATAATTGAAATCAGTTTCTGTACCAGATGACTGGAGGATAGCTAATGTGACGCCAATTTTTTAAAATGGCTCCAGAGGTGATCCGGGCAATTACAGACCAGTAAGCCTGACTTCAGTTCCGGGCAAACTGGTTGAAACTATAGTAAAGAGCAAAATTGTCAGACACATAGAGGAACATAATTTGTTGGAGAAAACTCAACATGGTTTTTGTAAAGAGAAATCATGTCTTACCAATCTACTAGAATTCTTTGAGGGGGGTCAACAAGCATATGGACAAGGGGGGTGTGATGGGTTGGGTCACAGAAACCCCTTTGGGACTGCCACCTGATGTGTCTAGACTACCTCTGAGCCCATTTTCCCTGCCAGCTTGGGACTTCAGTACCTTGCCTTGTTTGAGCCAGACACGCTTGCCTGCTGCAAACACAGATCCAAGTCTGAACCATGTCCCCCACAAGCTGCAGACTTAACTGAAAACAGCTTAAGAAGTGCTCCTGTCTCCAGCACTCAGATGCCCAGCTCCCAATGGGGGTTCAAACCCCAAATAAATCAGTTTTACTCTGTATAAAGCTTATAGAGGGTAAACTCAAATTGTTTGCTCTCTATAACACTGATAGCTGTGCATATCTCTCTATTCCACCCCCCAGGTATTAATAAGTAAAAAGTGATTAAATACAAAAAGTAGGATTTAAGTGGTTTAAAATAATAACAAACAGAACAAATATCAGAGGGGTAGCCGTGTTAGTCTGAATCTGTAAAAAGCAACAGAGGGTCCTGTGGCACCTTTAAGACTAACAGAAGTATTGGGAGCATAAGCTTTCTTGGGTAAGAACCTCACTTCTTCAGATGCAAGTAATGGAAATCTCCAGAGGCAGGTATAAATCAGTGTGGAGATAACGAGGTTAGTTCAATCAGGGAGGGTGAGTTGCTCTGCTAGCAGTTGAGGTGTGAACACCAAGGGAGGAGAAACTGCTTCTGTAGTTGGATAGCCATTCACAGTCTTTGTTTAATCCTGATCTGATGGTGTAAAATTTGCAAATGAACTGGAGCTCAGCAGTTTCTCTTTGGAGTCTGGTCCTGAAGTTTTTTTGCTGTAAGACGGTTACCTTTACATCTGCTATTGTGTGGCCAGGGAGGCTGAAGTGTTCTCCTTACAGGTTTTTGTATATTGCCGTTCCTGATATCTGACTTGTGTCCATTTATCCTCTTGCGTAGTGACTGTCCAGTTTGGCCAATGTACATAGCAGAGGGGCATTGCTGGCACATGATGGCATATATAACATTGGTGGACGTGCAGGTGAATGAGCCGGTGATGTTGTAGCTGATCTGGTTAGGTCCAGTGATGGTGTTGCTGGTGTAGATATGTGGGCAGAGTTGGCATCGAGGTTTGTTGCATGGGTTGGTTCCTGAGTTAGAGTTGTTATGGTGCGGTGCGTGGTTGCTGGTGAGAATATGCTTAAGGTTGGCAGGTTGTCTGTGGGCGAGGACTGGCCTGCCTCCCAAGGTCTGTGAAAGTGAGGGATCATTGTCCAGGATGGGTTGCAGATCACTGATGATGCGTTGGAGAGGTTTAAGCTGAGGACTGTAGGTGATGGCCAGTGGAGTTCTGTTGGTTTCTCTTTTGGGCTTGTCTTGTAGCAGGAGGCTTCTGGGTACACGTCTGGCTCTGTTGATTTGTTTCTTTATTTCCTTGTGTGGGTATTGTAGTTTTGAGAATGCTTGGTGAAGATCTTGTAGGTGTTGGTCTCTGTCTGAGGGGTTGGAGCAGATGCGATTGTACCTCAGTGCTTGGCTATAGACGATGAATCGTGTGGTGTGACCGGGGTGGAAGCTAGAGGCATGAAGGTAGGCGTAGCGGTCGGTGGGTTTTTGGTATAGGGTGGTGTTAATGTGGATTACCAAGCAAACAGAACAAAGTGGATTGCCAAGCAAAATAAAATAAAACACGTAAGTCTAAGCCTAATACAGCAAGAAAACTGAATAGAGATAAATCTCACCCTCAGAGATGTTTCGATAGGCTTTTTTCACAGACTGGACGCAGGGCCGGCTCTATAGTTTTTGCCACCCCTAGCACGGCAGTCAGGCGGCTTTTGGCGGGGCCACGCGGATTCGGTGGCATGCCTGTGGGAGGTCCACCGGTGTCGCGCCTTCAGCGTGCCCGCCGCTGAATTACTGCCGAAGCCGCGGGACCGGTGGACCTCCCGCAGGCATGCCGCCGAAGGCAGCCTGACAGCCACCCTCACAGCGACCGGCAGGCTGCCCCACGCGGCTTGCCGCCCCAGGCATGCACTTGCTTGCCTTCCTAGCCTGGGCCCAATCTTTTCCCCCGGTACAGTCCTTATTCCAGCTCAGGTGGTAACTAGGGGATTTCTCATGACTGCAGCCCCCTTTGTTCTCTTCTACCCCCTTATATGTCCTTTACACCAAGTGGGAATCCTTTGTCCCTCTCTGGGTTCCCACCCCTCTTCTAAATGGAAAAGCACCAGTTTAAAAATGGATTCCAGTTCAGCTGACATAATCACATGTCACTGTAAGCTTTCATTACCCATTTGCCAGCACACAGGGAGACTTACAAGTAAACAGAACCATTTACAACCAATTTGTCCTGGTTAATAGGAGCCATCAAGAGTCCTAGCCACCATTAATGGCCCACACTTTGCATAATTACAATAGGACCTCAGAGTTATATTTCATATGTCTAGTTTCAGATAACAAGAATGATAAATTTATACAAATAGGATGACCACACTCAGTAGATTATAAACTTCGTAATGATACCTTACAAGAGACACTCATTAGCATATTTTCATAACATCATAAGGAGTGCACCATCACAGGGGAATCTAGTGGATATAGTGTGCTTAGATTTTCATAAAGCCTTTGACAAGGTCCCTCACCAAAGGCTCTTAAGCAAAGTAAGCTGTCCTGAGATTAGCGGGAAGATCCTTTCCTAGATTGGGAACAGGTTAAAAGATAGGAAACAAAGGGTTGGAATAAATGGTCAGTTTTCAGACTGGAGAGAGGTAAATAGTGGTGTTCCCCAGTACTGGGAACAGTCCTATTCAACATATTCATAAATGATCTGGAAAAAGGGGTAAACAGTGAGGTGGCAAAATTTGCAGAGAATACAAAACTACTCAAGATAGTTAAGTCCCAGGCAGACTGTGAAGAGCTACAAAAGGATCTCACAAAACTGGGTGACTAGGCAACAAAATGCTAGATGAAATTCCGTGTTGATAAATGCAAAGTAATGCAAACTGGAAAACATTATCCCAACTATACATATAAAATGATGGGGTCTAAGTCAGCTGTTACCTCTCAAGAAAGATCTTGGAGTCATTGTGGATAGTTCTCTGAAAACCATTCAATGTACAGCAGCAGTCAAAAAAGCGAACAGAATGTCAGGAATCAAGAAATAATAGATATTTCTTATAATAAAACAAAAGATATCATATTGCCGCTATATAAATCCATGGTACGCACACATCTTGAATACTATGTGCAGATGTGGTAGCCCCATCTCAAAAAAGATATATTAGAATTGGAAAAGGTTCAGAAAAGGGCAACAAAAATGATTAGGGGTATGGAACAGCTGCCATATGAGAAGAGATTAATAAGACTAGGACTTTTCAGCTTGGAAAAGAGATGACTAAGGGGGGATATGTCCTTGTAGCTCTGTGAGTGCTTCCCTCACTGTTGTACAGTCAAGCACCCCTGCTGATCTCACTGTGGGCCGGAGAGGGCAGTGTCTTTCAAATAGTTAGGTCAAAATCTTCAGGCCCTACCAGCAGCCAGAGCAGACCCTGTAGCACCTGGCCAGGACCTCTGTTGGCACTGCTCTCTCCTGAGCACTCTCCCAGCTCAGCGTGCTGCACAGACATTAACTAACCCACAGCAACAGTGCCCGGAGTGCTTTACGCCAATAAACATACCGGGGTGGAGAAACAATCAAAGTTTATTTGCGATCTCAAAGTGGTGCAAGGAGACAGGCAAGTCTCAAATCGAGCACACCAGCAAAAACAGTTTCTCTCTTCTTTATACATTTTACAACTAAGCCCCCCTTCTCTACCACCCCTCCTCTACTCCCCCTCCCCTCTCTACCGAAGGCATGTTTATACATTTAAGCAACTAAATCATTCTAGGGCTATAAATCTAGCTTGTTAGTAACTTCTCCCTAAACAGTTATTTGGTCCTGTTTACCCTTAGTTTATTACCCCTTCCCCAGCTAGAAACATGCAAACCTCATCATTATTGTTTGGTACCGAATATGAGCAAGGTCGTAATTGCTAACTGGCTATTTACACATTCCAATTCCTGTCCTTGGTTGTTAAGGTCGATTAGAGTTAAACATGGAAGGACAGAGTTTAAACATGGAAGAACTCTGGCTCAGGCAGGCATAGTAACCCCAACAGTTCCCTCCTTTGAGAATACTCAACAAGCTTTTGGCTGAGTTTTCTCATATTCTATAGACAAGATACAATTGAGTGCCATGGAGCTGGGGTTCTCAATGAGAGAGAATGCTGGGATTTCTGGGGAACCACCCTCCAGGGTAACCCTGCAGCATGGTGTGGGATTTGGGAGCATACCCAGCAGTTGGGGAGGTTAAACTCTTGGGCAAAGCAAACCTTCAGGGACTCATATGTGTTTGTCTCTAAGTTAGTAGGGATTCCTTTCCATCCCGCACGTGCCTGGGGGGAAACGGGAGTTAACAAGAGGAGTGTCCCTATGGCAAAGAGCACCACTATGGCAGATGCTGGATCTGAACTCATATTGGGCAGGTGATCCTAGGGCCTAACAATCACAATTCCCCAAATACCCACAAAATAACAATTACCAATAGCAAGCAGATTAAAAACAAAAGGGACCAGGCCACCAGGTTAGGCCGGTCCTGTGAAAACAAACACAACCAACGCACAGAGGTCTTGCAGGGAGTGCGCTGTGACTGTCCAAAGAGATCACAGGGCATTCCCAGCAGACACTACTGTCGTCTGAATAACAGCTTAAGTCCCAAATCGCCGCTGGCAGTCTTCTCTGCAGGCTGGACGGTCCACCGTTCAGGAGCAGGCACTGCTTTCAGACGAGAGTGATGAATCCAGTTTTTGTGTCCCTCAACCTTTGCTGCTATATGGGAGACCAGCAGGACGGTGTAGGGTCCCTTCCACTTCTCTTGGAGAGGCTCATCCTTCCAGGTCCGGACGAGTACGAAATCGCCTGGCTGCAAGGAGTGGATCGGGGCATCCAGCGGGAGAGGTTACAAATCTTTGGTATACCTGTGGAGAGAACAGAGAACAGCAGACAGAGAGCACATGTACTGAGATAAGAAGCCACACCCCATTTTCCACTCCCCTGCCAGAACCGGTGTACCATTCATAGGCCATGCCCTTCCAAACATAATCTCGAAGGGACTGAGCCCTAACCTACCCTTAGGGAGAGCGCGAATGCGGAGCAGAACAAGGGGCAAAGCATCAGGCCACTTAAGGGAAGCCTCTTGGCAAACCTTTCAGAGGTGCCGCTTAAGTGTCTGATTTGTACGCTCCACTACCCCACTGGCCTGCGGTCGCCATGGCGTGTGAAGCTTCCAGGGGATCTGTAGGGCATCCGATATCTTTTGAATGACTTGGGATGTGAAGTGTGTTCCCTTGTCAGATTCCATCCACTGGGGGAGTCCGAAGCGAGGAATGATCTCTTTGACAAATTTAAGAGCCACTGTTTTGGCAGTGTTGTTACGGCATGGGAAGGCTTCAGGCCATCCGCTGAATCAATCAGCCAAGACGAGGAGATATCTGAATCCTTGAGTCCGGGGAAACTCAGTAAAATCTATTTGCCAAACCAGTCCCGGGCCTGGGGTAGGCTCCAGAGTGGCTGGCAGTACTGACACTCCCGGTCGAGGGTTGTTCTTTTGGCAGACTAAACATTCAGCCTGCACCTGGGAGGCCAGAGGCCTAAGTCCAGAGGTTAAAAAATATTTACCCATTAGCTGAGAGAGAGCCTCCCTCCCTGCATGAGTGGTTTGATGTAGTTTCTGCAGCACTGACCGAATTAGGCTCTTTGGTAGTAGGATCTTTCCTTCCAGGGAGTGGAACCACCCCCCTTTCTCCTGGAGACCGAGTCTGTCGGCCAGATCTCTTTCTTTCTTTCTTTCTTTCTTTCTTTCTTTCTTTCTATCTTTTGTAGATACAGACTAACACGGCTACCCCCTGATACTTTCTTCGCCGGAGTACTGAGGAGTCGGGAGCTCACCCACTGATGGGATGAGGACATGCATATGGGCATCTTCCGCTTCTAGTGGTTCCAGGGTAGCAGCTCGCCTAGCTTCCCTATCCGCCCTAGCATTACCTCTGGCCACATCTTGATCTCCCTTTTGATGAGCCTTGCAATATACCACTGCTACCACTGTGGGGAGCTGTACCGCATCTAAAAGCCGGAGAATCTGGGGTCCATGTTTGACAGGAGAGTTTTGCGCTGTCGATATTCCTCGTTGCTTCCATAGACCAGCATGGGCATGTAGTACTCCAAAGGCATATCTGGAATCAGTAAAAATGTTAACTCTTTTCCCTTTTGACAGTTCAAGTGCACGAGTTAAGGCTACCAATTCAGCCAGCTGGGCTGATGTCCCAGCAGGTAAACTCTCTGCTTCCACAGTTTCATGGAGAGATACAATAGCATAGCCAGCCCTCCTTTGCCCATTTACAACTGTGCTACTGCCATCCGTATACCACTCATAATCAGCATTCAGGAGAGGTTGATCTTTCAAGTCTGGGCGGCTAGAATATTGGGCATCTATGACCTCCAAACAGTCATGTTCCTGCTCCTCTGTCTCCAGAAACAGGGTAGCTGGATTAAGGGAGGGACAGGTCTGTAAGGTAACTTCAGGATTTTCTACAAGCTTTGCCTGATACCGAGCAACTCGAGCCTGTGTAAGCCAGAGACCACCTTTAGTATCCAGCAGGGCTTGAACCATGTGGGGAGTATACACTTGCACAGCTCCTCCCAGTGTCAATTTCTCAGCTTCCCCAAGCATTAGAGCAGTTGCTGCGACTGCTCGCAAACATGCCGGCCATCCCTTAGCAACTTGATCCAGTTGTTTAGAGAAATATGCCACGGGACGTTTCCAGGTGCCTAATAACTGAGTAAGCACTCCCAGGGCCACCCCTTTCCTTTCATGGACATACAGTTGGAATGGCTTAGAGAGGTCTGGCAGACCCAGGGCTGGAGCTTCCATCAGTTTCCTTTTTAAAACCTTAAATGCCTTGTCGGCTTCTGAGGACCAGTAAAAGGGGTCATGATCATGATGGGAGCGCCCTTAACACATTCATACAAGGGTTTAGCCCACAGTCCAAACTCTGGGATCCATATCCTACAGAAGCCTGCCATACCCAGAAATGCCCTGAGCCGTTTACAATTGCTTGGGATAGGAATTTGGCAGATAGCTTCCTTTCTTTCGTTTGACAGCTGACGTTCCCCCTGCCTTATATAAAATCCTAAGTAGTGAACTTCTGGAAGGGCAATTTGAGCCTTACTCTGTGCTACTCGATATCCTCGAAGTCCAACAAAGTTCAGGAGGCTCACAGTGGCTTTAAGGCAAGAGGTTAGACCCACTGCAGCAATTAACAAGTCATCCATCTCATATTGCAGGAGGAGGACTTTGTCCTCATTGTCCCACTCCTCCAAGTCTCTAGCCAGGGCCTGGCTGAAAAGGGTGGGGGAATTTTTAAATCCCTGAACCAGCACTGTCCAGCAAAGCTGCTTTCAAACCCTCTTTTTGTCCTCCCATTCGAAGGAGAAAATCTCCTGAGACTGGAGGTCAACCGGAATCGTGAAGAAAGCATCCTTTAAATCCAGGACTGAAAAATGGGTGTACTGCCCCCCTATAGAAGCCAACAGTGTATACGGATTTGGAACAAGGTGGTGTAGAGTCTTAACCCGCTCATTAACCGCTCTCAGGTCCTGGACCAGCCGGTATGTGCCATTGGGCTTTTGTATAGGCAAGATAGGAGTGTTCCAAGCTGACTGGCATTCTCAAAGTACCCCGCACTTTAGGAACTGGTCTATAGTTTCCTGCAATCCCTCTCTGGCTTCCCTTTTGATCGGATACTGCTTAATTCGCACTGGACCTTTTCCTGGCAAGAGCTGAACAGTAATAGGAGTATGATGGGCTGCCTTTCCTGGAATCCCTGATGCCCATACCAGAGGAAAAACCCGCTTCTCCCATTGACTCCACTCTGGGGCTTGCATGGCTGAGGGCTCAATTGCAAGTGTCATTATCCAGGCATTCTCTGGAGGTAAGGTGAGGCTTATTTCATCTTGAGTGAAATGCAAGGTGGCACCTAAGCGACAAAGCAGATCCCGTCCTAATAGTGGCGTCGGACAATCGGGGAGGTAAACCAGTTTGTGAGATAGAGTTCTGTTTCCCAAAGCACATTCCGCTGGGGCATATACTGGGCACTTAGTTCCTTTCCCTGTGGCTCCCACCACAGTGAGGGAATCTGCCACAGGCAGCTGCAGGGGTTGGTTTACAGCAGTTCGTGCAGCTCCAGAGTCTATTAAAAAGTCTATGTCTGAATCTCCCACCCGCATTTTTACTCGGGGTTCCGGGGGCAGGATAGTACGTCTCCCCTGACACCCCTATTCTTGATCCTCCGCTGCCATCATAGGGGTACCTTCCCTTTCGGGGCACTCATTTTTCCAATGTCCCTCCTTTCGGCACATGGCACACTGGTTGCGACCCAGACGCCTTTCCTGTGAGCCAAGGCGCACACGCCCACATTCCCCGGCCCCTTCCACCTTCCTGAAATCTTCCCCTGCCACCAGCCTGTACTGCTGCAACCATCATTTTCACTTGCCTCTTTTCCTTTTCTCCCTCCCTAAGGCTGTAAGCCCTGTTTGCAGTTTCCAAAATCTGTGCCATTGTCATGCCCATCAAATCCTCCTTTTTCTGCATTTCCTTTTAATATCAGGGGCGGCATGGCTGGTAAAGATACCCTTTATAATTGCCTCAGTAGCCTGATCATCAGGGTTTGCATTAGTAGTTTGCCTGATAGTATCCCGAATACGCTGCAGAAAAGCAACCGGACTCTCTTTTGGCTCCTGTACTAGCTCATAACGCTTAGCCCAATTGTTATGTCGGACAGCTGAGTGTTGGAGACCATGGAATAGGAGCTCCTTGTATACAGTGAGACAGGTCAGATCCGCCAGCAAGCTGGGATTCCACCGGGGGTCTGCTGTAGGGACCTGAACTGCAGCAACAGGAACGTTTGCTGCGTTTGCCTCATGTCTAAGCTGTGCCTCCTCTCGTGCCTTAGACACAACCTGATTACGCTCCACCTCAGACAGCAGGGTCCGCATAAGGACATTACAGTCATCCCAGTCAGGCTTATGGCTAGCCAGACACCCTTCAAAGACCGAGATAAACTTGCTTGGATTCGTAGAGAATTCCCCTGCCTGTGCCTTAAAAGCTGCTAGGTCCACTGGGTTAAAAGGCACATGAGTGTAAACCTGCATTGTAGTGGCTTGGCGATGTTCTGCTCCAGGACGGGCTATCCGAGTCTCAGTAATTAATGGATAGAATCCCACCGAGGGGGCAATCTCTGAGACCTGAGGCACCCTATCTTTATACGGTGGGGGTGTTGGAGCCGAAGGGGACACCGACTCTGCCATTACAACCGGGGGGGGGGGGGGGTTTCTGACGGTGAGCTCAGCTGAGCTGAGCGGGCTCCATGCTTGCCGTGGTATGTTGTCTGCACAGGTAACCCAGGTAAAAAGGCGCGAATGTATTGTCTGCCGTTGCTGTGACGAGGGGGGAGGGGCCTGACGACATGTACCCAGCACCGCCCGCGACACTGTTTTGCATCATCCGGGCATTGGGATCTCAACCCAGAATTCAAAGAAAAGGCGCGAACCGCTTCTCGGCTCTCTGAGCTGTGGCGCAAACATAGTATCTGACGGACTAGGGGAAGGAGGGAGGGGGGCCGAGTGACGACATGGCGTACAGGCACAGGGAATTAAAATAAAGAACGGTGGCTGTGCATCAGGGAGAGACACAAACAACTGTCACAGACTGGTCCCCCCCAAAGATTAAACTGAAAACCCTGGGTTTAGCAGGCCGTTGATTTGACGGAGGGAGGGGGAAGCAAATGAATACAGAGCAAAGGGAAGCAAATGAATACAGAGCAAATCTATTTTTTACATCTTAAGACGACGGTGCAGCGTGACTGATAGCCCTCGGCATCTTTCTGGGTGCTTGGCAGCAAATACGGGCGGTGTATGACGATGGTCTTCAGGCCTATTGCACAATCGGCTGCTCAGGAAAGACTCTGCTAATGTACGATGACCCGACTTGTAATAGGATGGCTAACAGTCGTAATACACCATTTACTGCCAAAAGGCAAGCCCCACGGCTGCCAGCACCCAGATCGCCGATGAAGGCTACCAGTCTACTGCACCGTCTACCGCCAAAAGGCAGTTAGCAGCTGCTGCTGTGTAGCAATGCAGTCCCACTTCTGCCGGCACCCAGAGGACATATGGTGATGGTGAGCTCAGCTGAGCTGAGCGGGCTCCATGTTGTCTGCACAGGTAACCCAGGTAACCCAGGTAAAAAGGCGCGAATCTATTGTCTGCCGTTGCTGTGACGGGGGAGGGAGGGGCCTGACATGTACCCAGAACCGCCCGCGACACTGTTTTGCATCATCCGGGCATTGGGATCTCAACCCAGAATTCCAAGGGGCGGCAGAGACTGCGGGAACTGTGGGATAGCTGTGGGATAGCTACCCATAGTGCAATGCTCCGGAAGTCGACGCTAGCCTCGTACTGTGGACGCGGTCCGCCGACTAGAGCACCTAGAGCATTTTATTGTGTGGACACACACAATCGGCTGTATACAACCGATTTCAATAAAACCGGCTTCTATAAATTCGAACTAATTTCGTAGTGTAGACATACCCTAACAATAGTTACTACCGAACCTGTCGGAGTCAAATTATACTTTTGCAAAAGATCTGATCTATCTCTTAACAACATAAACAACTGTACATACATATGTTCATTCCATTTACCCGTACGCTGACAAAACAAAAGCAATTGAAGGATCGTATTATAATTAAGTGATCCCTCCGGTGGCCACCTTTCCTGGTCCTCTAGCTGATATTGAGGCCAGTCTACTGTACAGAATCTTTTTAATTTACTTTTAATCAACGGATCCGATCCAAACACTTTCCAGTTCACCAGAATGAATTCTAAGGGCGTACACCTTGCCCTGCCTGCAGTACTCTGTCCCTGCCCCATACTCTAGGGAGACACTGGGCGTCCCCAGGTCAAAACAGGTAAAGTCCCCACTGGACTGTTCCTACCTTATCCAAGGGTCCGGTTCTGCACCGTTGCCCGCAGCTGTTTCTCCACTAATCAAGCGCGTTGCACCGTTGTGCCCTCTGGGGAAAGGTTAAAGGAAAACACATCACCCCGCTCTGTGGCAGGGAACATTACAAACAGTGTCTCTGGAACGTCAGGGCAGTTCAGTCTGTTCCTTGTAGGTCCCAGGCCTGCTTCTCAGGTACTGTCTGTGCTGCAGGGACGCTGTGGGTTGGACACTTGCTCTGGCGGTGTCCACACGCTCTCAGGCTCTAGGTGGCAGGACCCTTCTTCCCAGCGTCGCCCCCACCCGGTCGGGGTTATGATCCCCCTGCAAGTCTGGCCTGCAAGGCCTCTTGGCTGAGGCGTCTCCCTGTGCTGGGCCCACTGCCCAGGGTCCCCCTCACTCTCCCCAGCTGCTCACCGCACTCGGACTGCACACGGCTCCGGACTGCCCCAGACCCAGCTCCGGACTGCTCCAGCCCCGGCTCCAGCTCCACTCTGCGTCAGCACGGCTGCTGCTGCTGCTCTGCCTTCAGCTCCCTGGGCTGCTTCTCTGGCCTCTCTGGCTCTGGTTGCTGCAGCTCTGCCCCCAGGACAGCTCTGCTCTGCAGGCTGCTTCTGTGACTCTGCTCCCAGCTCTGACCTGCTTCCTGGCTGCTTGTCTGGCCCCTCTGGCTCTGGTTGCTACAGCTCTGCTCCCAGGGCAGCTCTGCTCTCTCTGGGCTGTGCTCTTTTCTTTGGGGCTGCAGCTCTGCTCCCAGCAGCTCAGCTCGGGCCCCTGCTCTCTCCTTAGCTCGGCCCCACTCTGTCTGACTCAGGCCATTCCAGTTCACACGGAGGACAGGACCCCCCCCCGGCCTCCTGACTCTCTGATTAGCCTGCCTGCCCTGTCAATCAGGCTGATCTGGAGCATTGGCCTCTCCCCATTGTTCCTGGGGACTGTCAGTCTCAGGGTCCTGATTTCCCATCGACCCCTCCCCTTTTGGTGCTGGGAGCTAGCAACCAAAACACCCCCACTGAATGTTAGTAAGGGGGCAACAGTCCCCTTACACCCAGGCCCAGGACTAGTGTGGCAAATAGACTTTACTGAGTTCCCCCGGACCCAAGGATTCAGATACCTTCTCGTCTTAGTGGATCGCTTCAGCGGATGGCCTGAAGCCTTCCCATGTCGTAACAACACTGCCAAAACGGTGGCTCTTAAGTTTGTTAAGGAGATCATTCCCCACTTCGGACTCCCCCAGTGGATGGAATCTGACAATGGAACACACTTCACATCCCAAGTTGTTCAGAAGATATCGGATGCCCTGGAAGCTCCACACTCCATGGCGACCGCAGGCCAGTGGGGTGGTGGAACGCACAAATCAGACACTTAAGCGGCACCTCTCAAAGGTCTGCCAAGAGGCTTCTCTTAAGTGGCCTGATGCTCTACCCCTTGTTTTGCTCCGCATTCGTGCTCTCCCAAAGGGCAGGTTAGGGCTCAGTCCCTTCAAGATTATGTTTGGAAGGGCATGGCCTATGAACGGTACACCGGTTCTGGCAGGGGAGTGGGAGGTAGGCTGTGGTTTCTTATCTCAGTACATGTGCTCTCTGTCTGCTGTTCTTTGTTCTCTCCACAGGTATACCAAAGATTTGCAGCCTCTCCCGCTGGATGCCCTGATCCACTCCTTGCAGCCAGGTGACTCCGTACTTGTTCGGACCTGGAAGGACGAGCCTCTCCAAGAGAAGTGGAAGGGACCCCACACCGTCCTGCTGGTCTCCCATACAGCAGCAAAGGTTGAGGGACACAAGAACTGGATCCATCACTCTCGTCTAAAAGCAGTGCCCGCTCCTGAACCGTGGACCGTCCAGCCTGCAGAGAAGACTGCCAGCGATGATCTGGGACTAAAACTGTTGTTCAAAAGACAATAAGGCCTGCTAGGGATGCCCTGTGATCTCTTTGGACAGTCATAGCGCTCTCCCCACGAGAACTCTGAGTGTTGGCTGTGTTTATTTTCACAGGGCCGGCCTAACCTGGTGGCCTGGTCCCTTTTGCTTTCAGTTTGTCTGCTATTGGTAATTGTTATTTTGTGGGTATTTGGGGAATTGTAATTGTTAGGCCCTAGGGTCACCTGCCCAGCATGGAAACAGGTCCAGGGTCTGTCACAGTGGTACTCTTTGCCATAGGGACACTCCTCTCGTTACCTCCCGTTTCCCCCCAACCACATGCGGGATGGAAAGGGATCCCTACTAACTTGGAAACAAACACGTATGAATCCTTGAAGGTTTGCTTTGCCCAAGAGTTCAACCTCTCTAACTGCTGGGTATGCTCCCAAGTCCCGCACCACGCACCACGCAGCAGGGTTACCCTGGAGGGCAGTTCCCCAGAATTGGTCATATATCTGTTGGGGATGGTTCAGTAGGGGAAGAAACACCTCGGGTACCCCCTTGTCACAAAACTGTACCATTGAATCCCAGTATGCATTAAGGGACAACCCTTGGGAGCCGCGGGCCAACTCAACGCAGATCCCTTCCCCTATTAGGTCAATGGCCCCCGGGTTGGTGTGCTATCGACAGTTCAAGTCCAGCAATCACACCTGGTCCGCTGGGAATAGCACCTGTCAGTATTATTTATCCCCTGACAGTGATGCTTCTGTCCCTGTCTATGTTAATGGCAAATCCAACTCTGCAGTCCGGTTCGCAACTTTTAGTGACAAAGAAACAAATAAGTGGCACCGAGGTTATAATGGTTTGGTAGGAAATGGCCACTCCTTTTACATTTGCGGAATTTCTGCCTATAAGTGGCTACCGCATCGGTGGTATGGGAGCTGCTATCTAGGATATCTTGCCCCTCCCCTTCGTGTTCTCCCTAGTCTACCTCCTCGCCGCCCCAGGCAGCGTAGATCTTTGTATGCCACCCCAGAGCCCATTACAGAAGGAGACAGGTTGGGTATGATCCTCCTCCCATCCTATGGGGTAGGACGGCTAACCCAATTTTATCGCAGGCTCTCTGTGTTTCTCACCAAGTTCTCCAATAAAACCTTGGCCATAGAGAAAAGCCTTAACTCAGAGCTTTACCAGCTCCGGCTGCTGTCCCTGCAAAACAGACAGGCCTTAGATTATGTTTTAGCCTCCCAGGGCGGGGTGTGTGCCCTTATTGGGAGTGAATGTTGTACTTATGTCCCAGAAAACTCACAGGACATTAACAAACACATCCTGTCAGCCAAACAGGCTTTTGAGCAGTGGAAGGCCCAGGAAAGGGAACCCACAGGTTTCGATTCCCTTTGGGGTTGGTTGCCCAACCTAGGAGGACTGGGAAATGGCCTTGTGCGTCTCCTCCTCACAGGTGTGGTACTGTGCTTGGTCACCCTCCTCCTGATTGCTTGTTTTAAGATGCTCCTCCGTAAGCTTTGTGCCCCCCGTTCCCCAGAAATCCCAGCATACCCTCTCATTGAAAACCCCAGCTTCATAGCACTTAATCATATCTTGTCCACAGAATATGAGAAAACTCAGCCAAAAGCTTGTTGAGTATTCTCAAAGGAGGGAGTTGTTGACGTCACCAGGCATTACCATCACCCTAGGTGACTCAGGAAGGTGGAAAATCACAAGTGTCAATGAAGCCTTCCTGCACTAGGCCTGAACCAAACTCCTTCCATGTTTAAACTCTAATCGACCTCAAAAGCCAGGTGCAAGTGGAATGTGTAAGCAGCCCGCTATCAGTGGTAACTCCCCCCCCCCCCCCCCTTTACCAGTACCAAGCGGTAATCATGAGGCCTGCAGACCTCTGGCTGAAGGAGAGAGAGTAAATCAAAGGAAAGGGACAAGATAGTAATTCAAGGAGACTTACTAACGAGCTGAATTTATAGCTGCCAACCTAATCTAACTGCTTAAATGTAATGCTATTTGCCTAGTAATTGTTACCAGGGATGGGAGGGGTAGAGAGAGAGGGGAATGGGGGGGGGGGGGGAGAAGGGGAGAGGTAGTGGGGGGGGGGGATGAGGCTTGACTGCAAAATGTATAAAAGAAGAAAAGCTGTTTCTGTTAATGTGCTTGATTTGAGACGTGCCAGTCTCCTTGCACCGCTTTGAGATCTCAAATAAACTTTGCTTGCTTCACCACCTGGTGTGTTCATTGACACGAAGCACACCGGGCAACAAACCCACTGTTGCTGTCCTGTGCTGGCAACACATGGCTCAGAAGCGGAAATCCTCCTACATTCCTGGTACTGTATCTAAAGCTGCCCAGGTCCTCTAGTAGAGCCTCCCCTCCCTTACTTTTCATTTTAAATTCTAGTGGGATCCATGTACCTCCCTTGCTAGGCTTCAGAGAGAGAGGTGCACTGTCCATTTAGTTCACCCAATTCTTTTTTTGGGGGCTGCAAGGTGAGGTCACACCAGTATCCCTAATCCAGTCTGGGGATGTCTTCTGAAGGGGATATCTGGGCCAAAGCCTTCTACTCCTTGGACATACTTGTTCCCTGTTCTACGGTTACCTATCATAGATCTGTATTTTCACAGACATGTCTGGCTTTTTGGGTTTTAAATAGCCGCCGGGGAGGAATTTGTAAAACTCTCAAAAGGTCTGGGATTTCCCTCCCAATGCAGAGTGCGGCGCGGCTGACATGGCAGCCCGGACGGATTGAGCTGCTTGCATTGGGGCCTCCAGCAACCAGGCCTCCTCCTCTGCTCCCCCCCTCCCCTGCAGCCTCAGTGCGCCACGCCGGCAGCACTCTGGGGGGACGGGGCTGTGCGCTCCACGTGGGAGCACAGCAGCGTGTCTGGCTCCACGTGGAGCCAGACACGCTGGTCTGAGTGGCACGGAAAGGAGGCCAAGGGGTTGGAGAAGGGGCAAGGGATCCCGGGATCAACATGTCAAGGGACAGGGAGCAGGGGGGGTTGGATGGGTCGGGGGGTTGGCGGGGGTGTGGAGAGGGGTCGGGGCAGTCAGGGGACAGGGAGCAGGAGGGGTTGGATGGGGTGGAGGTTCGGGGGGGCAGTCAGGGGCAGGGAGCTGGGGGGTTAGATGGGTCAGGGGTTCTGGGGGGGGCCAGTCAGGGGGCAGTTAGGGGCAGGAGTCCTGGGAGGGGGCGATGAGGGGACAAGGAGCGGGGGGGGGGTTGGATGGGTTGGAGGTTCTGTGGGAGGTGGGAGGTGGGAAGTGGGAGGGAGTGGATAGGGGGCAGGGGGTGGAGTGTCCTCTTTTTTGAATGTTAAAATATGGTAACTCTACCATTCACAGTGCCACCCCTTTCTAGCAGTGAGCTCTCCATTCACAGCAAGCTGCAGCATGAGGTCTCAGCTACCTCACTCCCTCCCCCTCCCTTTCCTGTTGATAGCGGCCAAGGGAATGCTGGGAAATGTAGTTCTTTCCCTGCTCCAGGGCTGGCTCTATAGGCAGGGAGCTAACCAAGGAACTACAGCTCCCAGGGCCCCCTGTTGGTTCTCAGCTCCCATGGTGGATCCCTGCCGCCCCTGCAAATGTACCACCCCAAGCAGCTGCATGCTTTGCTGGTGCCTAGAGCCGGCCCTGGGTTGATCCCTGCCTGCAAGTCAGCAAAGCGAGATTGTGTCTCTTTTCCTTTCACCTGATCTCTTCCCAGACTGCCTCTCTCGCTTTCCTTCCCTCCACGCTCCCCACCCTCCGGCCACTCCCTCTCTGGACTGTCATTTGTCTTTTGGCCGCTCTCCGCCAGCGCCTCATGTTTGGGGTTAGCTCCTGAAGCCCAGGGCTCTTCCAGCCAGATGGTTTCTCCCTGCAGCCAAGCTATTCCCAAAGCCATGGTCTCTTTAGTGGTCTCTTTCACAGTCTTTGGCCAAAGCGTCCCCCGGGGTTTCCTGACAGGCAGGCCAAGATCAGGAAGATGTTGCTCAGACTAACCCACCAGTCCCCTCCCCTGTAGCTGATGGAGCACACACACGCTGCCCCGTGGCTCTTGGGGTGCCCTATGGGAAAGGAACGAGGTGTCTCAGGGTAGTTCCCAGGACTCATGAATACATCACAGACCAGCCATCCCCCCTAAGTGGTACTAATGGCCGACAGTGTTGCCCATGGAGCCTGCCCTCTCCCTCACTCCTGGGAGTGCTGCCTTCAGCTCAGCCTGAGGGACACTGGCAGGGCAGTGCTGGGAAGCTCGTGGTACCAGGGCAGGTCCTGTACTGTGCCTAAACCAAGGCTGTTCATCTCCAGAGATGCCAGGCTGGCACCTTCTCCATGCTTAAGGCATACAAGAAACCAAACAAGCCTCACATCTGTTGAGATGACAAGTTTGGCCGATAAAGGCAGTAGTGGTGACATATGAGACAGACTTCTGTCAGGCGTTTGACTTGGTGCTGCACAACATTGCGATTAAAAAAACTAGAAAGATATCAAATCAACATGGCACATGTTACATGGATTAAAAGCTGGCTAACTGATAGATCTCCACATGTCATTTGCAAGGTGGGGAATCATCATCAAGAGGAGGTGTTTCTAGTGGGGTCATGCCGGGATCAGTTCTTGGCCTTACCCTATTTAACGTTTTATCAATGACCTGTAAGAAAACATAAAATCATTACTGATAAAGTTTGCCGATGACACCAAAATTGGGGGGGTGGTATATAATGAAGAGGACAGGTCAGTGATACAGAGCGATCAGGATCACTTGGTAAGTTCGGCACAAGCAAACAACATGTGTTTTAATGTGACTAAATGTAAAGTCACACATCTAGGAACCAACATAGGCCACACTGACAGGATGTGGGGGCTCCATCCTGGGAAACAGTGACTCTAAGAAGGAGTTGGGGGTCATGGCGGAAAATCAGCTGCATATGTAATGGTGTGGGCAAAAGGGCTAATGCCATCCTAGGATGCATAAACAGGAATAATCTCAAGTAGGAGTAAAGAGGTTATTTTACTTCTGTATTTGGGGCACTGGTGCGTGCGACCAGTGGTGAGCTGGAGCTGGTTCGCACTGGTTCGCGGGAACCGGTTGTTAAATTTAGAAGCCCTTTTAGAACTGGTTGTCCCGCTGGGCAACTGGTTCTAAAAGGGCTTTTAAATTTAACAACAGGTAAAGCTCTGGCAGCTCCCCGCCCCCAGCCCCAGCTCACCTTTGCTCCGCCTCCTCCCCTGAACGCTCCACCCTGCTTCTCCTCCCCACCCTGCTTCCTGTGAATCAGCTGTTCATGCGGGAAGCCTGGGAGGGCTGAGAAGCAAGCACTGCCCGGCTCCAGCCGCTGCGCCGCCCGGCTCGGCTCCAGCCGCCCGGCTCGGCTCCAGCCGCGCGGCCTGGGCCTGGCCCTGCCCCGGCTCCAGCCGCACCAGCCACCTCCAGGCAGCGCAGTAAGGGGACAGGGAGCGGGTGTTGGATAGAGGGTAGGGGAGTTCAGGGTGGTGGGGGGGGGTTAGATAGGGGTCGGGGCAGTCAGAGGGCAGGGAACAGGGGGATTGAATGGGGGCAAGGGTCCCGGGGGGGGGCAGTCAGGAAGGAGCAGGGGTTGGATGGGGTGGTGGGAGGCAGTTAGGGGCAGGGGTTCCTGGAGCAGTCAGGGGACAGAGAGAAGGGGTGGTTGGATGGGACAGGGGTCCCGGGGGGGGGGGGAGGGGCATCAAGGAACGTGGGAGGATGGATGAGGCAGGAGTCCCTGGGGGCGGGCCACACGACCCTCTCGTGGGGTGAGGAGGGAACCGGTTGTTAAATTTTTGGCAGCTCATCACTGCGTGCGACCCGGAGCGAGTGAAGGACCCACCGCCGACGTGCCGATGAAGACCCGGACTGCCACCAGGTGAGTAAAAAAGTTTAAAAGACGCTTAAGTTAGGCACTCTTCTTTAGGGCACGAGGCCCTCTAAGGCGCGGGGCCCGATTTGGGGGAATAGGGGGAATCGGCCTAAATGCGGCCCTGCCCAGGCTTGTGCAGCTGTTGGTTTATTACGGCACCACTGACCCTGCATGGCAAAAGAGTCAGGCTGATGGGCCTTATCCCAGCTCTGCAATGAGCAGTGAGCGCTTGCAAGGCTGGGGCTGACGCTGGCTGTCTGGAATCACCTCCAGGGCCGTGCTTTCATGGGGGTACAGATCTGGGCTACAGTCTGCGCCCACCTTTCCTTCCTTTCAGACTGAGCTCCCCTCTGCTGAGGGCGGCAGCGCACAAAGTGCCACCCGAGGCACCGGGAGCCTGGGGTGTTGGGCCCGGCTGTGGCAGTGAATTACTGAGTAAGCTGTTCGCTTTGCCTCTGCTTCTCCAGGTATAACATGATCCAGCCTATGAATGGTGCAGTGGGGATGTTCTCAGTGAGGTGCCATCATGAGTTCAGCCCCCAGCACAATTCACCAGCTGGTGTGTTTGCATCAGTTCAGTATTTTTGCCTGCTAAGGGCACTCTGACCTTGAGCTGCACCTGCACCGCCCCTCCAGACAGATGATCTCACATTGGCCTCTCTTTGGGTGTAATTGCCGTGGTTACTGTTGCTTTGTCACAGGCCTTGGCTACACTCAGGACTTCCCAGCGCTGCCACGGCAGCGCTGTGAAGCGCGAGTGTAGTCACGCTGCCAGCGCTGCAAGAGCTGTCTCGCAGCATTGTAAGTACGCCACCTCTCCGAGGGGAGTAGCTTGCAGTGCTGCGAGCGAGCGTGCAGCGCTGCAGGCTCTGATTACACTGGCGCTTTACAGCGCTGCACTCGCTGCGCTCGGGGCGGGGGGGGGGGGGGGGCGTTTTCACACCCCTGAGCGCAGCAAGTTGCAGCGCTGTACAGCGCCAGTGTAGCCAAGGCCACAGTGACAGGGGCACAGCTTTAGCTGGGACAGGTGAGCAGTGAAGGGCAAGTGACCTTAGGAGCCAGAAATGTAAAAAACTGGCATGAGAGCCAGCCAGGCCTGACCCAAACCACAGGCTCTGTGCCCTGGGAAACTCTGGAGCCAGCACCGAGCCATGCAGCTGGCCTCAGGCCCAACCGAGTGGGGCCAGGGGCTGCCACACAGCTCCAGTAAGTGTCCGGAAGTGCGTTTCCTGCAGAGGTATTGCTGAAAGAAGCCAGCAGGAAGGAGGGGACCTGAGGTTTGATTCTAGCCACCAGCTGGAAGCAGGAGGACGGTGGTGTTGGCTCGCTGCCGAGGGCAAGTGAAAGCCAGCACAGGCCTGGAGACTGCTGCCCTCAGCCACAGCCCTGCAGCTCCCTGGGAATTGTGCTTACACCCCAGAGGGTCATCCATGGGCTTGTCCTAACTGGCCACTAGGTGTCACCATGATGCCACAGAAATCAGCCTGCAGGGAGCACTCTGGGGTGTGAGCATTGCTTTGGGCAGCAGCAGGAATTCCCCACATGTTGCACCATCCACAAGGCACTGACCCCCAGGAGAGCCGCTGGGAGCTGTTGGCAATACGGGAACACGGGACCCCACGCATGGCGACGAGAGAGAGAGCAGAGGGGTGCTGCCTGTCACTCGGGAAGGGAGGAGGGAAGGGGTGACACTTGTCACTGAGGGGGAGGAAGATGAGGGTGCAGCTGGCTGAGAGGAAGATGCTCAAGGTGTGGGTGGCTTGGAGGCTGAGTCCAGGTGGTTGCTGCTGACAGTTCTGGGGCCCTGAAATATGCGCCTGGTTTAGCCTGCCCATGCAGGCCTGGCAGGTGCCTCAAACCCCCAAGCCTGACACCCAGTGACACTTGAAGGCCATTTTCCCCACCAACAGCACCATTGTCCCTTCCTCCCCCATCACAGCTGCACTTCAGCAGCACGAAACCCCTCACCACCTGCTCACAGCCCTGCCAGCTGACAACAGGGAGACAAGGCTCCCACCTGGGCCCAGAGGACACTAAGCACTGGGCTGTGGAGCTCCGTACCTGGAAGATGTTCCAGCTGGACTCGCCAGGAGCTGGGTACACCTTCGGGAGGGGTATCTGCTGCAGCTGGCACTTCTAAATTTTGGAACAGGGGGGGCTGGCACTCCTGACAAACAGGCCCTGGGGACTGGGCACCCAAAAGCAGAAGGACCCAAACGTAGTGGCCATGTTTGTACATTTAGGCCTAAGTGACTCAGGCCCAATCTGCAGGGGAACATTGTTCCAGTTTAGCTAAAGGAGCTACTGGGCCATTTCTGATTACTGTTGAACCTGGGCTTAGTCTGGTTTAGCATAAGTCACTAGGAACTGTTGATGCTAAACTGAAATAAGCTGCTCTAAACCAAAAACTGAGCAGCCCCACAGGTTTGCAGCCATTAAACTAAAGGGTTTAAAAACCCCTTTATGTTAAACCCCAGACCATCTCTAGGCACCAGCAAAGCAAGCATGTGCTTGGGGTGGCACATTTCTTGGGGCGGCAAAAAAACCTAGAGCCGGCCCTGGCAGCAAAGATGGCTGCAACTGAATGCAGCAACGCTGTGGATTTGCTCTCCTCATGTCACGTCTTTCAAGGTGTTTTGCAAGGCAGCTGCGGGGTTAGGTTGCTGCTGCGGGAGGGAGGCAGACGCGGACCTTGCCGCGTAACCTGGGGCGGGTGTGCCATGAAGTGCGCAGGGGTGGCTGTTTCTGGGGACGGTGGGAAGTGACTACCCGGAGAGGAGGATGTATAAAACCCCCAGAGCGCCGCCTCGAGGAACTCCTCTGCCCTGGAAGTGCCACTGCCCCTGCGAACCCTCTGTGTTTTCAGCTGAGATCAACTGTACTTCATGAGGCTGTCAATGTTTTAATCTCTGTCACTGGGTAGAAAATCCCACCTGTCCCCCAAGGGACCTGGGCTAGCTACCCAGGGGGAGCCAGGGCGCAAGGGGGAAGCCTTGGCCTTTCCCCTTGGCCAGCTCTTAGAGGAGACCCCTCTGCTCCCCGGCCCAGGAGCTATTGGGGCAGCCCCAGGCCGGAGTCCCAGCAGGGGGAGGGGGCGCTCCCTGAGCCCCCAGGCCAGGCAGCAGCTCTGCCCGCCATGCACCAAGCCGAGCCCTGCCCCCAGAGCACCCCGCCATCCATGTCTCCTCTGCCCTGGGACAGGCGCCCTACTGGAGAGGGGGGCCTGTCCCTCGGCCCCCTCATTAGGAAAATTCCAGTTGCGCCCCTGCGGGGGTGGGGGGGAGCAAACAGTGGAACTTACTGTACCTAGGCAATGTCAAAATGCACCAAGGAAAAACTGGGGTAATGGGAGGGTGCGGAGGACACAAGTTGCTTTGATTCTATAGAAATGTCAGCCAGTATTTCAACCACAGACGTGATGCTGGGGAGAGGGTGGGGGTGTCTTTCTCTAAATAGCTGTAGGAAGACTTTTGCCATGGAGTTAAAAGAACTGCATTGTTACCATGTGTTCGGGGGCTCTTCCTGTAGCCAGGAGGTGAGGGAAGGGAAGGGCAGGGCTGCTGTTGAACTACCATTCAGTGGGATGGGGGGGTCTTTAATTCAATATTAAAACCCCGCTCCCTACATTGCAGCAGTCTTCCCTCGAGCCAGGCTGGGGGGTGGGAGTGGGGCGCAGGGGTGGAAAGGCGCATTGCCCAGTGCTCTTGCATTTCCTGATGGATGCTTAACCCATGCAGCGCTGCGGCGGGGGGTGTCTCACCCTTCAGAACAGGGGGTCAGCAAAGCCCCTGCTGGCTGGCGGGCATGCCCCGGGTAGCACAGAGCAAAACAAAACAAACAAAAAAACATTGCAAAGTACAAATGTGTAAAAGCCAAAAAGGGGACGGGGGTGTTGCCGAGGGTTACCATACATTCGGTTTTTCCCGGACATGTCCGGCTTTTCGGCAATCAAATCCCCGTCCAGGGGGAATTGCCAAAAAGCCGAACATGTCCGGGAAAATGCTGGCTGGGCACTTCCCCTCCCGCAGAGGCTCTGCTCCTCCCCTGACTCTTCGGCTCTGTTTAAGAGCCGAGCTGCCCGAGCGCTACGGGCTTTGGGCAGCCCCCATGCTTCCGGACCCTGCGCCGCCGGAGCCTGGGAGGGGAAGTGCCCGGCCGGGGGCGCAGGGTCCGGAGGCATAGGGGCTGCCCGAAGCCCAAGCGCTACCGGCTTCACGGTTTGCCGGGCAGCCTCCGGACCTTGCGCCCCCGGCCGGGCACTTCCCCTCCCGGGCTCCAGCTGCGCTGCGGAAGCGCCAGCCGGGGGCGCAGGGTCTGGGGGCTGCCCGGCAAACCATGAAGCCAGTAGCGCTCGGGCAGGGGCGGAAATTGGGGTGGGGCTGGGGTGGGAAATGGGCAGGGCCAGGCCCCGTGGAGGGTCCTCTTTTTTTATTTGTTAAATATGGTAACCCTAGTTTGCCGGCCTAGAGAAGGCCCAAGGGGGCAACAGGGTCCGTTTGCACCAATGAAGACACCGAGGTGGAGAAACAAAGCAAATTTATTCGAGATCTCTGAATAGGCACCAGGAGACCAGCATGTCTCAAATCAAGCCCAGCACATGCAAATTTCCCTTTTTATATTCCAAGCTTCTGTGTAAGCCTTTGTCTATTTCACCCCTACCCCTCCCTTCCAAACAACAGTTACAGCAGGTACACATTGTGCATGTTAGAAACTTTCCCTTCGCCTGCTTATCTTTTGGCCTTGTAGATTAGGGTTACTATTCGTCCGGATTCCCCCGGACATGTCCGGATTTTTGAACTAAAAATAGCGTCCGGGGGGAATTTGTTAATGTCCGGACTTCCCTCCCCCCCCCATGCAGAGCACGCGCGGCTAACAGGGCAGCCGGATGGTGCTACTTACATGTGGCTCCAACAGCGAGAGAGACCCCTCCTCCACTTCCCCCTCCCCCCCTGCAGCATAGCTCCCTCCCTCCCTCCCTCCCTCCCTGCATTCGCCTCCGGCAGGCTGGAGCTCCTCCCCCGCTGCTGGCCAGCGTGCCGGGAGAACGGCTCAGACTCAGCAAGCTCCCAGAGAGCCCTTAGGCGAACCGAAGGCCAACAACAAGGGAGCCAGGGGGCAGGGAGGTTCTGGAGGGGGCAGTCAAGGGGGAAGGGGGGGGCTCGGGAGTTCGGGGGGGGGCTTTTTGGGGGGTGTGGAGAAGGTTTTGGGCAGTCAAGGTACAGGTAGGGGGTAGGGTCCTGGGGGGCAGTTTGGGGGGGGTCTTAGGAGGGGGCAGTTAGGGGACAATGAACAGGGAGGCTTAGGTACGGGGTGGGGTTCTGGAGGGCAGTTAGGAGCAGGGGTCCCAGGAGGGGGCAGTCAGGGGACAAGGAGCCGGGGAGGGTGTTTGGGAGTTTGGGGGGGGCTGTCAGGGGGCAGGGTTGGGGAGAGGGATCGGAGCAGTCAGGGGACAGGGAGCAGAGGGGTTTAGATGGGTCGGGAGTTCTGGGGGGGGGGCTGTCAGGGGGTGGGGAGTAGTTGGATGGGGTGTGGGAGTCCCAGGGCTCTGTCTGGGGGTGTGGATAAGGGTTGGGGCAATCAGGGCACAGGTAGGGGGTAGGGTCCTAGGTGGCCAGTTAGGATTGGGGAGAGGGTCTCAGGAGGGGGCAGTCAGGGGACAAGGAGCAGGGAGGCTTAGGTAGGGGGTGAAGTCTTGGGGGGGCAGTTAGGGGCAGGGGTCCCAGGAGGGGGCAGTCAGGGGACAAAGAGCGGGGGGGGGGAGGGTTGGGGGTTCTGAGGGGGGCGGGAAATGGGTGGGGCAGGGGCGGGGCTAGGGCAGGGGCGGGGCTAGGGCGGGGCTCCTCCCGTCCTCTTTTTTGCTTGCTGAAATATGGTAACCCTATTGTAGATTCATGCGCACACAGTCGTTCCCCCTCCTACTTTCCCCCCTTACACTTATCACTACAGCATTTGTGAGCGAGCAAAACAGCAGCTGTCTGCTAGAAAAGCTGACCATTACATATTCTGCTTTTTAGGCTGTCAGCACTCTAGGCTGGGTATTGTTCACAAGATGGAGTTACTGTGGCTCACCTAGACCCAGAGCAGAAGAGCTTCATCGGCACTTCTGCCTTCCATTCTCCCGAGTTACCTGGTAGCTATGTCTAGTGACACCAACAGGGGGGGCGGGGGCAGCCAAAAATTTTTTTGCTTGGGGCGGCAAAAAACCTAGAGCCGGCCCTGGTTAAACCAGCACAACTCTCTCAAGCAGCCCAGGCCTAGGCAGGGCTGGTGCTCACAGGGGGAGGACGCAGACCTCTAGCTTCAGCTGCCCCCTCGTAGGACCCTGCTCGAGGGCTTTGAGGCCGTTGTCAGGAACACATTTTTTGTTTGTTTGTTTGTTGCTCTGTCTGTTGGCCGAGTACCCAGCCCAGCGCTTTGGCTCTGGGGGAGCCCACAGCAAACGAAGCGCAGTAGTAGTTAGCAGGCAGTTCCCTCTCTGGAACCAGGGTGCACTCCAGTGGGGCGAATACTGGGGCTGGGGCAAGAAGAGAGAGGCAGGTTAAATCAGATAGGCACAACAGAGCCTGGAAGGGATGGGGATGGGGGCAGGTAGTGGTGCCCTGTTGCCCCAAGAAATCCAGTGTGTTTATGTTGCTCTGTTAGGTGGTTTTGCCTCTTTTGAATGGGAAGGTGCTGGAGCAGAGGCAGAGCCTGGGGTGAAAGGAGGCTGAGGTTGGCGTATTGGAGGAGAGGCCGGAGTGGGGGACAAGGGCGATGGGGATCAGTGCATTTCAGTGAGCTGGGGTAAGGGAGACGGACTAGGATGGTTACTGACACAAAGGGGAGGCAGGATGGCACAGTGCTTAGGGCTCTAGCTTAGGATTCAGGAAGAGCCATGTTCAGTGTCCTGGTCTGCCACTGGCATCCCCTGTGACCTGTGTGACCCCAGGCTGCCACATCCCGTGTCATCCTGGTCTGCTGCATAGAAGCTGATGCACATGACCTAATTCCCTCCTGTTGGTATTTTTATCCCCTCCCCTGCCTGCGCCTCTCTCCGGTGCCAGGTGCATGCTGTAAACAACAGTCACTGACAGCCCTTTGGAGCTCAGTGCCTTGTGTGCTGCTCCATGGAAATCAGTTGCAGCTTGCACAGTGAGAAGGCACCAACCCCCAACTGGCCAGCACAGCTTCTCTGGAGCAGCTAGCTCATGGCCATCTATCTTTCCCTCCCTCTTCTCTCCAATAGAAACCTGTTTGTCAAGGCCACCGCTAGTCCTGCCCGCTGCTAAGCCATGGTGTGTGGCTGCAAGTGAGGAGCAGGCAAATACAGACTGCAAAGGAGGATGAAGGGCGAGGATCATTGCACAGGATGTGTTCGCTAGCCTCTCTGAGGAGCAGGAGGACAGCTCCGCCACCCTGTGCCCCCTGCCAGGGGCTCCTGCTTAGCAATGTTGCCGGCGCTCAGCTGTGATACCGGGCCCCCTTTGTGAAAGTAAGTGTCCCCTGCAGCCCCTGGTTCCCCAAGGGCAGCTGGGAGGGAGCTTTCTGTAGCACAGCCAGGCATGTTTCCTTGCTGTGCAGTTGCTGTTTGTCTGTCCAGGGGCAGGGGGTGGGGGGTAGCATCTTGGCAATCAGTCAGGAGCCCTCCTGAGTGGTGCTTTTGTGCTAGTGCCAGGCGCTGCTCTCTGGGCTCCCCTCTGCACTGTCACCATTCAGCAGACCATGCCCAGACTGCCCTGGCTGGGGCGTCTCTCCAACACCCAGGTTGAGAACAACGCACTGACTCCCAACAGACCCTCAATTTGGGTGCTGCATGCATTGGACAGATGTGGCTAGCTGGATGCAAGTGTTTGTCAAGCAGAACTAGTAGCCTGGTGCCCCATTGTGCTCTTGATCTGAGCCCCTCCCCCAGCAGGAAGGGCTCAGGGCATTATGCTGAGCCTGCATTGGTGGTGGGGTTGGTAACCAGAGCATGCTTCTACTTCTCCAACAAGAGGCTGAGACCTCTATGCAATGAAAAAGACTTGGCTTTGCTTTGAAATGTGTTTGTTGCTCTGGCTTGAAGGCACAAGCTCTTTGGGGGAAGGCCAGACCTGCTTCTGGGTATATTTGCACAGGGCCCAATCCCGACAGGGGCCTCTGCTGCTATTGGGGTAGAGCTTGGGCATGCTCCTGCCTGGCCTTTGCCCGTGTTCTCCGGTTTCCTGGGCTAATTGAACACATTAAGGGTTCCCCAGCACATTCTGTATCAGAGTCAGCTGCATTCCCCACTGCTAAGGCCCATGATGGCTGTGAGCCATCTGCACCAGAGACAGCTTTAACGCCACCTGGACGGGCCAGACCTCCGAGTTCACAATTACCCGAGGATTTGTCTGAGTTCCAAGCTGAAGTCGCTGGGAGGAAGGGTCTGGCCTAACAGCTTCATGGCTTCTCCTGTTCGAAAGCCCATCAGATCACATTGGAGCTAGCGCAACAGCTCTCATGCTGTCACTTTTATCAGGCCATTGAGAGCATGTTTTTTATGTCCAGTTCCCTGTAGCACCCACCCAGCTCCCTGTCTAGGGTCAGGTTCCTCACTCCCTCAAGGGACTTTGCTGCTGGTTGGACTGACCTGTTACCTGCACCGATTCTCCCCTTCCTGGGGTCCTTGCAGTGTGTGGCTGGATCAGCCCACGTCCTGAGCAGGGTATATGTGCCTGGGGAGATTAGCAGCTCACTGGGGTGCAGACGGATGCATTGTTACTGGGCCTTTTGTGTTGCTCCAGGCAGCTGGTGGGATCATCTTTCCTGCAGCCCTCACAGCAAATGGGCTTCATGGGCGCAGCAGCTGGGGATGGCGCCTTGCCCCACTGAGACCATGTCAGAAGGGCTGCGCAGGGAGCCAGAGCCAGACTGTCCTGTTTGCTGGAACCCCTACAACAACACCTTCCGTACCCCAAAGCTCCTGGAGTGCCAGCACTCTTTTTGCATCGAGTGCCTGGCACACCTGAGCCTGGTGTCCCCTGCCCGCAACCGGCTGCAATGCCCACTCTGCCGCCATCCCACAGTGCTCCCCTTCAACCAGCCCATCACTGAGCTGCCCACCAACTCAGATGTCCTGCGGCTGCTCAAACTGGAGCCCAACCATATCATCCTGGAGGGCCGGCAGCTGTGCCTAAAGGACGAGCGGAAATCACGGTACTTCCTGCGCCAGCCCAGGGTTTATACCCTCAACCTGGGAACAGATCCAGGGCCCAGGCTAGGTAGCTCCCAAGCTTCCCCTAGGCCGACCTCCAGCCCCAGCCGCTCTTCCCTTCGGCAGTGCATCCGCCACCCCCAGTTCCGCATCTTCGCCTACCTGATGGCCATCATCCTCAGCGTGACACTGCTGCTCATCTTCTCCATCTTCTGGACCAAGCAGTTCCTGTGGGGCATAGGCTGAGGGCTTGGCAAACCCCACAACTGGAGCTCAGAGTTCAACATCTTCTCAGACAGCAAAAGGTGCCAGGTGACATCAGCTACTTGGCATCTGCTCTGGGCAGGGGAGCCCTCTCTGCACCCTCCAGGACCATCTCTGCAGGCTCTGGCTAATGAGCTCTGTTCCTGATCTCTTCTCAGTGATACACCCAGCCATACTAGTGGTCTGGCTGCATCCCAAGACCTGGGGGCTCCCCGGCAGCACTGAGCATTGTGCACCAACAGCAGCAGAACCTGTATGATGTTCTGGAACTGCCCCATCAGCTGAAGCTCTTTGCTGCCTGTCATGGGGTCTGGGGCCCCAACATGAGCTCCAGGGCACTATGGGAATACAGATGCTCATAGTAGTGGGCAACAGGGCCATTATACTGAATGGCCATGACTCAAGAGGAGGGGATGCTGCAAACCCCAGCCCAGGAGGAATGAGCCAGAACCTTATGGAAAGTGAAGATTTCTACAGCCTCGCCTGTGACTCATCTTCTTGTCTCTCCTGGGATAATACCACGGATCTGGGTGCCACCAAGGATAACATGCAGGCCAGGACATTCATGTCCACAGACTGACACCATCTGTTGTGCCAAAGGTCTTCACGGGGGGCTGCGCTTTTTCCATCTGCTGGATAAGCAGACCCCTAGCCCACAGCAAAGACCTGCAAGAAATTTAATCTTTTGTCTTTTTGAGCTAATTGTTGCACTTTTTGTTGTGTTGTTTACAATCAAACACATTCAGCTCCTGTGCCAGGGTCCCAGCTCCTCCTCTGCTCTCACCCCTCAACCTCACTTTCTTTTCCAGAGGCAAGAAAATAAATGTGAACGGTTTCCATTTCCATGGGGCAGACATGGATTGCCTGAACAGAGAAAGCACCAGTGTCTGTCCTATTTCCTTGTCCTGCCTCTGGATTAAGGCCAGTGGGTTCAGATTGCAGCAGCTCTGTTTGAAGGGCAGCATGGGGAAGGCTGTTCCAACTCCTCAGGTTTGCACTGACATGTGATTCCTTGGCTGTGCCTGTTCTACACCAAGATGGGCTCAGTAGCAGTGACAGTGTTCTCCATTGTGTACCTGGCTGACAGCTGGCAGGAACTGCATGGTACTCTCACTGTGGGTAACTACTTTAGTCCCCAGGAGTGCTCAGTATCTACACAGCCTGAGCAGCTTTGTTTCTTTAACATTTACTCCATCAGCCCATCATAAGTTGTGCTTTAGTCATACTGAGCAACCCTGGGCCTCGCTAATGTGGATGGGAGACCTTTAAGGAAGCAATAGCCATGAGCCAGTCAGGGGTCTCTTCCCTTTGCCTCAGCACTCAACCAGTGTTCTGGAGGTGCTGTCTTTACCAGGTGAGACCTCAGGTCCCAGGCAGTCAATAAAGAGCAGGTGTGGCAGCCACTGGCCACATGCCAGGTGGGATAATTACATTCTGTTTCCTGCAGTAAGAGTTATGGAAGTTTGGCCTCATGTCCTTCGCCAGACTGTTGGGGAAGTTTACTGTGTGCTGTCATGCAGTAGGTGTGTTTCACCTCAGAGTTGGCTGCATTTCAGGGGTGGGAGCTGCAATCCAAGAGGTAGGAACATAGTTGCATCAATGCTGGAATTCAACTGCCACAACTGGGGAAGGAAAGGGCCCCACTTTTAACAGTTTGTTCGGCCATCAGAAAAGGCCTTGGCCTGCAGACAGTGTCATGGGGAAGAGGGTGGAGCTTCCTTCTTGCTGCAGGCTGTACCCCACCACCCCATTGGTGGCTCAAGTCTCCATCATAGCAGGCAATTCCTGTTGATGTGAGAAAGGGGGCAGGTAACATGATGATGGTACCCATCGCTCCTCTTGGCATATTAACCCATCCCTTCTGCTGCAGAGACTGACAAGTCTGGACTCCCGTGTGGGGAACGACAGCCTGAGGATGGGGTGAGGCCAGGAGGAGAAGAGAAAATAGAAGCTAGAGTCACTAAGGAAACTATAAGGGACTGGATGGCTTCGGAGTGGAGGCTGCTGGTTTGGATCCAGGTGTTACCATCTGAGAGCTGGCATGGGCCTCTCTACAATGAATTCCATGATCAGCAGGCAGGTGGCTACATTTATTTAATAAAGCAAGTCCTGCTAGGTCAGAGTCCAGCTAGACCTCCGCCTGTTCCAGCAGCAGCTCCTTCTGCTAGCACCTCTATCTAAGGTCACTGTAGCTGATGCAACCCAGAGGAGGGACAGGGCTGGGTAGCTGAAGGGAACTCAAATGATGTATTGCTGCTCAATCAAGTGATTTCTATTTGCCTGTAAACTACAGTGTAACCTTGTTTAAGGTACTGTCCAGAAGACCAAACATCGGTTGCTTAGTAAAGATGGATCTTAAAAGAGCAAATAAATGGCACTGGATAGCTCAGGGGATATTTTAAGTGGTGTCTCCAGGCCAGGGCTGACTAGAAGTGGTAGGACTTGTTTTAGGTTTATATGCAATGTCTGTGCTGCACTTTGGCCGTATGTTGCCACTACAACCCCTGGGCCCGAAAGATGGCCACTCCTAGCAGAGTACGCACCAGGCAGAGAACATGAAAAAGTGGTAGTAACTAGACCAACTGTAAGAGGCCAATCAATTGAGATGAGCTATCATCAGCAGGAGAGTCGAGAGACTGCTGAACTTGAATTAATATGCAAATTAGATACAATTAACTTAGGTTTAAACAGAGACTGGGAATGATTGGGTCATTACACTAATTGAATCTGTTTCCCCATGTTAAGTATCCTCACACCTTCTATCTGTCACCTCGATTATCACTTCAAAAGTTTTTTCTCTCCTGCTGATGATAGCTCATCTCAATTGATTGGCCTCTTACAGCTGGTCTGGCTACTCCCACTTTTTCATGTTCTCTGTATGTATAAATATCTTCTTGCTGGGTGTTCCAGTCTATGCATCTGATGAAGTGGGCTGTAGTCCACGAAAGCTTATGCTGAAATAAATTTGTTAGTCTCTAAGGTGCCACAAGTACTCCTGTTCCTCTCAATAATGAATCAGAGGTGATGGGGCAAAGAGCAGGTGAGACCAGATGCTTCATGTAGTCAGCTAGAGAGACAAGGAGTAACCCCACTTCCTCAGCCAAAAGGGGCCCATTTCATTCCTTTTCACTAACCACAGTACTTAGGGAATTGGTGGTGGAGAAGAACTACGCTGCTGTGGGCATGCACTGCTACTCTCAAGAGGAATGGGAGAAGATGAAGCTACTTCTCCCTTGCTGGGGGCACTTTTCAGAGAGCCCCACAAAGAGATCAGCTTTTCCACACTCCATGGCTATCTCCCTCACTCTGTTTAATGCACTGGTTAGTGCATACAAACAAAACACAGGGAAGCGTGCAACTGAGAACGAGCAACCCTGTATCACCCATCCGCTCTCACAAGTACACACGCTGCTGCATGCAAGGTTCTTATATTGCTGATCGAAGTGTAGGGAGAGAAGAGAGACAACAGCTGGCCTGATGTCTCCCCCTGTAATGGGACTGCTTCCTGGGTACACAGCTGTGGCTGGTAACAGATGCTGCAGGCCCCTCCCCCACACAGCTCCAGCACAACCAAAGTGCACAGACACTGAGGTCACAACAGGTTTCTTAGAAACAGGCACCTGCAAAACTTGACTGGGAAGATTTGAGAAAGTGAATGTTCTCTACAGTGGGTGGCTAGAGCAAGAACCTTAAAGTGAAACAAACTAGCAACAAAGCTGTAACTGACACCTCTGTATGCACCTCCCGGCAGAGACTTGCAGACAGCTTAGGCTGGAGAAGTCCATGTGATTTGAAAGTGTTTGTGGTTTAATACTCGGAAGTATCACAGAAGCAGAAGGGGATCTAGGGCAGTGGGCAGTTCAAGCTTGATTTTGCATGAAGAGAAACTCCCTCCTCTCCCGCCGCTTAAAATTCACCCACAGCAGATGCCTAACGGGGCATGGGCTTCCACGTTCTGCAGAAATCCAATCTCTGTGCTGGGAGAACCAATGTGCCATATTTAAATGACTGAAGCAGCTGGCTCTTTGCCAAAAGCAAGATCATTCAGGCTCCATGGCTGGGGAAAGTCTCCTACACAACTGATCTTGAGGGTGATGCCAACCGATGGGTTTTATGGCACAGTGCATCTGAAGGGAGGAGGGGGGGTATTTACAAACATGTATAAAAAGAGAGTAAAGCCCATGATGAAGGGGAGGTAGAGCAGATGGCTCACACCAGAATTTCTCCCCAGAGGCAGGGGGTAGAGATTATATAAAGCAAATCATACAAGGTGAGGTTACTGCATCACTCCAGGAGCTCAGATCAACTCTGACTTTGGCCAACTCCCAGCACAGGGGATGCACCAGCACCATGGGGAAGCCGACACAAACCAGTAACTCCAGCCACCATCGTAATTAATGCAACAGTTGATTTTTTTTTTTTAATATAAAAATGCAGGGACAGCCCAGTCTGTGATATTCCCCATCCTGAGTCACTGGCAGCTCAGAGCTACTCTGCCATCCACAACTTGAAGGTCCTGTCATATGAGCATGTTGCTATTAGCTCCCCATCTGAGGAGATATCCAATCCCATTACTTTTCCCTCGTGGCCAGCCAGCGTTTTCAGAGGGGACCAGCCTGGGTGAGTCCAGATCTTGGCTGTGTTATCGTAAGCACCGGTGAGCAGGAAGTTACCATGCGTAGCTGCAGTGAAGGAGAGGGGAAGAGGTGAGGTTCGCATGTAGAAACAGCAGACAACAATAGATTGCCAACACCAGATTGCAGATTCTGGAGAGGAGTCTGCTGAGTTCTGGGATTTCTGGCTATTACCAGCACAGATTGTTCTACAGTTTTGTTGCACATACAGCTATTCCAGCCACATCAGCCCAGGGAATTAGGAGAAAGTGTTGCTAAGCAAACCAAAGTGTGGGAAGGGAAATACTTACGTTCAAACTTCACTCCCGTCACCAGGTTCTGGTGGGCAGGTATGGTGTAGACACACTTCCTCTGGCGGAGGTCCCACACTTTGCATGTGTTGTCCCCGCTCCCAGTTGCTATGTGATATCTGCCATGAGGAGAAGGAAGAGCACACTGGTCTCAGCTGGAGTTCATGCTCTCAGAACCCCTAGCTGCACCATTCCAGCTCCCTCCTTACCCATTTGGGGAGAAGTTAATCCCATAGATTTCCTTCAGGTGGCCCTCCAGGAACATGATACAGCGCCCAGTACGTAGATCCCACACCCGACCAAAGGCATCCATGCCACTGGGGAAAGAAAACTCAGCACTGACACTTCTTAAACACACAAGAGCTCAAACAAACACACCAGCCCAGCAAAGGGCATCTGATCCTGAGCGACAACCTTGCTAAGGTTCAATGTAAATCTTACCCAGTCCCAGCAAGAGAGCCATCAATGTGGAAGGCGATGTCATAGACCCCCTTGCTGTGCCCCTCCTGATGGAGAATCTCCTCTTGAGCTTGCAGGTCCCAGAGGCGCCAGGAGTGATCATAGCTGGAAAAACAAAGCCATGTGTCCAACTCAATGTATTTTTCAGAATTCTAACCTTGGCTCAGACTAGAAGGTATGTGGGTGCTCAGACACCGTTAGAAACACGAACGGATAATAACTGCTTCATCAGCACATCACTGCTGGTCAACCCAGAACTTCATCTGCTGCACAGCATGGGATGACTAGGAACAAGCCTTGTCGCCCTGATGACACTGAGAAGACGTTAGTGTTCTGCAGTGTCCTTGCAATGTGCTGGGGAAAAGGACGCTTCTCCAGTGCCACATGACAATCGCAGCCAGTTGGCCAGCCACCAAAGGGAGCACAGATCCTGCCAATAAAATGAACATTTCACCCACTGAGTGCCCTGCATGGTATAAACGCAATAGCACATGCACGCCTGTGGTAGTGCTGCTGGGATAAATCAGCCCTGTGGTCAGCTGTTTGGCTGCATGTGTATTCTTTCTGTGTGCTGTACTGATTCTGGCCAGAAAGCCCGTACAGGAGGTTCAAATCAAACTGCCCAATAAATCCACAGACTTGGTTCATAGTGAAGGCACTTGGTCAGGTTTATTGTCAACGAAACACAGTCCCAGTGCCCTGGCTCAATGGTTATAGGTACACTAACACATGGATGACTGTTGCAATGGACTAGCTCAGTTAATGGCGGGACTTTCCATTATCCCCAGGCCAGCCAAACACACTCACTCAGAGATATCTTTTATACATCAATACAAACATCCTGTTACACACTGCCCCTCTGACATAGTCAGTTACCACCCATCACCTTGCACATCTCTATGCATCACACTGTCATACTGACCTTATCTTTAGGATGGGTCAGTGTGTTCCTGTTATCTTTAGGGAATATGTTGGTATCAAGGTGTTCTGGTACCACCCTTCTGGAATATGTTCGTGGGAGTGCTCTGTTCCTAGCCTCACACTCTTAGGAGTGTGTGTTTTTGCAACATCAGCCCTGTTCTTGCCAGATTCTGTGAGCAAGGCCTGCCCCTAGTTCACAGCCCGATTTTGCTTTATATCAGCAAAGTTTTGACTGCTAATTTAGCCCAGGCCTCAGGCTTCATACCAGGCCTCTGACATAAAAGACTTATGTTTCAGGCCCTCTTCCTACTACAAGCCTCAAAGAGCAGAGCAAAGATGTGTATTCACTCGCCACACATGGAGAATTGCATTTGCCCCACACTGTCAGATGCTCTCCTACAGCTCACTATGCCCAGCTTTCACTCCGCAGGCATGTTTCCTAGCAGGGGGCTGAAAGATCAAGTGACGGCACCTGAGTGAGAATTTGTTTCTCCAGGTAAGTCAGTCAGTCATAGTGACAAGCTGCCAGTTTGCATCATTTTGGTTCCAAAGGGAACTGACTGGCAGATTTCCGAACAGCATGTGAGCTTTGGCACCCAATACTCTGGGAAGATTGGCAGATATTTACTTAAGGGGCGGTTGAGAGAGAGGCATTATTTTTAATACCTGTGCAAAGTTGGAGGGGAGGGGAGGGTGAGTCCCCATTTAAACAAAGAGTCAAGTGATGGTTTAAAGACCCAGGAAAAGTACATTATAACCTGCCATTTACAGATGCAAGACACAGCAGGGAATAGAGTCTGGAGATCCCCTGGAACTGGAATGGAGGGAAGAGAAGCAAAGAGTGGGGTCACTGACTCATAAGGGTTATTACTGTTCTCCGTGGGACCATTTCAAAGAGATTCTACTAAGCAGCAGGGTCTGTGGCTCCTTCTGGAGCCAGCATTTCAGATATATTCAGGCTATGTGTACGGCTGGGTTTCAGGATAGATCAGACCCTCTGCCCTCAGGGTATCTGGGTCTTAACAATGACTCAATAGGATCTGCTCCACTCTTTGCCCAAGCCCATTCGCAGGAGAACCTCCATTCCCAGACTTATTTGCTCATGCTTTCTACTGATCAAAATCAGTGTTAACCACGGGCAGTGAGCTGATGGTATGGCTCGACAACAGGGCTTTGATAGTTGGCACATCCCAAAAGGCAGGAAGTGGTTATTCCACTAGTCAGTGTTTCCACAGGGATAAATATTATTCTGACCGCTTGTACTTTATACCCACTTGGAGACCAACAGGGTCTCACTTGAAGGGAAGAGAATGGAGGTCTGTACAGGGTCCTGCCCTTTTAAGGCCCCAGCCTGCGGTAACTTGTGGCTTATTGCCAAAAAAATGGCTGGGTGTGACCCCTGTTGGACGATTTGAGATGAGATGTGCCCCCTTACTTTGGCAATCAGTTTGCCAACCCCGCTCTGCAGACATACACCAGCTCCTATTTGTTTGTTATAATTTAAGAGCTAAAGCTTAGTACCCTCAGTACGGTAAATCAACGCCACATACCAAGTGGTGCCCAGGAACCTCCCAGAAGGATGCCACATCACTCGTGCCACTCTCATTGTATGGCCCTCGATATCTGCCACCGGTTCATCACTGAAAGAAACAAACCAACTCTGTTACACATTCTCTCCAGGGAGGACAGGCCTACTGCAGCCACTAGGGTCACACAGCAACATGACTGACAAAAACTTGTATGCACATGGATGTGTGTCCAGAGCTAGAAACACCCAAGAGAAGGGTCGCCCCAAGAGAGAATTAATTAGAATGTTAGAAGCTCCTATTGTTTTCAGGTGCTTTGTAATTAAAATAGCAGCAGCAGCAACAAACAATAACACTATTAAATGCCTGAGCACCCTAGGGCAGGGCCTATCTTGTCTGTGGCTGTATAGCACCTCCTAGATGCTACAGTAATACAGAGAATTATAAACAGCGGACACGAAATCTGAACATGACCGAGGGGAGCAGCAGTTATCACCATCCCAGTTGCCCAGAACAAGTACAGTAATGGGAAGACACGACACCAGCCATGCAGAAGGAGTCACATGGTGGTCACGAATGGGCTGATATCCGTTCTGCCAAAATTACATGCATCAGCCCAGCAGCCACTAAGAGGTTTGAAAGAGTATCAGAAAGAAAAACATTCATCCAAACAGGCCAATTAAAGAGATAACCGTCTCCATGTCCACATGGGACAAATAACTAAATCCCCTGGTGCAAATTTACTGCTGCCATGCCAAAGACAATTAAAAACCATCCCTCAAAGCTAATAGGAAGCTGCTGAGGCCCTCAAAGCCACCTGTGTCTCATGCAGAGAGACACTGCAGGGCTTTGCTTTTAAAACAAGCCAGATGTCAATATCCTGCACCCCTCGTTGTTTTATTCTTGCCAGACTAAGGGCTGGACATGGCTTTTGATGACAGCCACTTCTGCTCCTGATCCCAACAAATGACTCTTCGGTAGCAAGGTGTTACATTTGGTCCATCCCTCTTTGGATACTGGTGTTAACTGAGAGCCCAGACAATGTAAAAAGTTAACTCCTTAGCTCCCGTGGCTGGGAATTTTCTCCTGGCAGAAGACTATGGTGAAACACTGAACTCCTAATGCAGGGTTTTAAGACCTCAGCAGCACTTAGTCCATCACCCAGAACTTGGCTCCACTGTCCAGTGTCATTCTGACCTTTCAAGGTTCCAGAGTTTGACAGAGCCATCAGCTGCACAAGAGGCCAGGTTGATGTCCTTCTTGTCCAGGGAGACAGTAGCCTGGGGATGGAACACTATTGCTCCTACGTTGGTGTTGTGCCCTTGGCGAGGGTGAGAATGAGAGAGAGAAAGTCAAAAGACTGCATGCTCTGCTGGGTGATCTCTGCTTCCCCCCCACCAGCTCTTCTGACAACAGGTTTTATCAGGTCAGAATTGTGCAACCAAGTTCTGGCTTATTGGACATGGAACCACAGGATTCTTCCTCACTGTGGACTAACCAGGGACTTGGACATCTGGCTAAAGTATGTCAGCACAAACTAGGAAAACCCCCCACCAATTTCAAATGACTAGTGACAAACAATGAGCTCATGGCCCCCTCTCCTCCCCTCTCCAGCACTGGTGACAGTTGCAGAGAGTCACCCACAAAGAATCCAGTTCCCAAAGCATCTTTAGCCAAATAGCAATGGTTTACATTATAACCAGACTCTGAGGGGAATAAGGGTACTTAGCAAAGAGCTTGTATCAGCAAAAGCACCTCTACCTCGTAAAGTATGAACAAGATTGCAGTCAGGCACAGACCAGAGCTTGCACAGGCCACTCCTGTTGAACACAAGAAACATGGTTGGAGTCACGGTCACAACACAGGAGGGATTGCGAACCCCAAAAGCACAGCTCAAAAAACAACTAAGAAAACAGAGTGTGGGGTTACTGCAGTGACTAAAATACTGGTAAACACTGACCTAACTCCCACAAGACTGATCCCTGAAGGGTTAGAGGGGGCGTTGGCAGGTAGTCCACTGAACAGATGAGAAGTCTCCTCCCTTGAGGAGTGATTGTGGGTGAAGGGCTCAACCAGTAGGAGAAGTGACAGTTCTCACTGCTCTTAGTCAATGCAAGAAGAGCCACCTCCAATGCAGAGGTGGAATGTGCCACTCAGTGGGTGGGTGGGTGGGTGTGTGTGTGCGCGCGCGGTAGCTGCAGGCTCAGATCCTCTTTGTGGTGCAGACACTAGAGCATGACATGATCCCACAAACCACACACTGAAGGGCTGGGCACAGGGCTTGAGGTACAGAAGTGAAAAGTGAGGGCATGAAATGCCGGGAATGCTTTGTGACCTTGCTATAAGGGGAACAGATGCTTCAAACCCTTGCTAGGAAGTAAAATGGTGTGAAGGCACGGTTTAGAAAAGCAGGCATAAGCCTTACTTGAGATCTCAAAACTCTACTCCTAGAGGAATTTTGAACCACTGTGCAAGCGCAGAATTAATGTCCTCCGCAGTCTTTTCCCCCCTGCAGAATAATGTATTCTGACGAGGTGTCCAAGGGAAGCCGTGAGAGGGGTCACACTGCAATTACACCTTTCACCCACTAGAGGCTGATGTGGTGCCAGAAGAGAGGGCACCTGACTCAACGGCCATGGAGAGGGAGGGGCCAGAGGCTGCCTTCCTCATAGTGCCCTGCCGGTCCAGGTGAGAAGGCACGGGATATATTGGGGAGGGGGTGGGGGAGAGATGGACAGAGCAACAGGGCACATGGGGATGCTAGGGGCGGTCTCACACAATGGGGTTCAGAAGAGCTAGTGGGGGAGGCAGACTGGGGCAGGGGCACAGGAGCTAGTGGGGTGACATTGAGCCAGGGGCTGAATGGGCCTGGGGGTGAAGGAATACATGGAGACAGGGGCAGCTATGGCTGGCTGAGTGAAGGTGCAGGGCCACACAGGGACAAGGGGGTACAGGACCACAAGGGGACATGTGCAGACATACCTGGCTGATTGGAAAGTTGGGGTGCAGGGACACATGTGAATAGGGCAGATGTACTTGACTAAATGGGAGAGGCTAGGGGTCAGCCAGGGTCTGCATGGGGGATGCTCCCCAACTCCCTAACAATCCCTGCCTCCCCTTCCCCCCCAAATCCTATTCCACAGTTCTCCCACCAACACCCAACAACCCTCTGGGTTCACTCCCAGGCTGCTTCCCAGCAATTACTTCCCTCTCCCTAAGTTCCTCCATTACCCCTGAATCCCCCCAAGCCTTCTCACTGCTTCTGAGGGATGCAGAAAATACACACCTGTATTGTAGTTTAAATGAATCATTACTCAAAGTTCTGTATTAATATGCATAGTAAGGGATCTATTTGTCAAAAAACATTTCCTGAATCTTTTTTGGTCTATATTGTTACAGACACTTGTTAATGGGTATTTTGAAATAAATTACCAAAATAATTGAAACGGGTGTGATTATATTTGACAAAAAATATGCAGAATATTGCAGAATTTTAAAATATTGTGCACAATCTTTAAAAAAATTTGGCACAGAATTCCCCCAAGAATAAATCTCCCAGGACTCTGCCACATCCTTCTCACCCCTCCCAAAAGGTATTGTAAAAGGAAACTGACCAGCAGGCTGTAGCGAGGAGTTTGGAATTGGGACTGAAATGGCAGTAAGATATCGGGCGGTCATCTCCAATCTGACTGCAGAAATTATTCAAGGACTGCAAAGACATAGAGACAACTCTGACTCAAAACAGCACAAACCAGCAAGAGCCTCCTCTTTTTAAGGAGGCCATTCAAGTGACACACCCAAGCAAAGAGAACGGAGACCTTCACCAAGTCACTCTGCAAAGAGGTGAACTGCCCCAGCACCATGCCAATTCCATGGAGCAGACACATTGTACTGTAGGGCAGGTCTTACACGACAAAATTAAGTTGACTTAAATCAATGTACAGCCACTGCAGTAATTAAAGCAGTGGTTCCCATCCACACTATGTTCCTTCTGTCTGCGCTGTGCTTCCTCACCAGGAGCACTTCCACCAAGACATTGTGGGGCACTGACAGCTGTGAGTCCTACACAGGATAGGGCTGACAGCTGAAAGGTGATGTAAGTAATGCAGTGTCTATATGAACACCTTGTCACCCTAAGTACATTGATCTAAGTGCTACGCCTCTCACGGAGGTGGAGTTATTAAATCAATGTAGTAGGTGACTTACATCGGTGGGATTTTTAGTGTAGACGCTTAGAGTTAGATCAGCATAAGCTCTCAGCTTGCTGGGCCCTGCACTACTGGATATGTTTGAAGGTGCACTTCCAAGTGTTGGTTCTGATCCAGAGAGCCCTATGTGGTCTGGGTCCCTCTTTTCCTACATACCAGGTGCAATCACCATTGATTTTGCCAGGGCTAGAGGCAGGGTGTTCTCAGGAAAGAGTCCACCCATCTAAAGCTGCCCCCCTCTGGAGGTATTAGGTAGAATATTACTGGCTTTAGAGCACAGTGTGAGAATGCTCTGTTAATTGGCTTCTAGTTCCATTTTTACAGAAGGGGGGGGGGAATTCATTGACTCATTCTGAAACAATTGTTACTATGTTGGTTTTTTCCATTGGTTTAAGGCTCCCAGGTGCCAAGGAAGCAGGTGAGAGAACAATCTTTAAAAAAAAACCATGATCCCTCTTCCCTGCTGAAAAAAGCCAGTGACCAGCCCAGGCAGTTTCTTTATCACCATAGGCTACTTGTGCAAAAGTGCACAGATGTGTCTCCATCCCTTTGCCCTGCAGGGAGAGGATTAATAGAGCTGCGCGGATACAAATTTATATCCATGTATGCGGATATCTGCAGGTATAAATCGGCATCGGTGGAACTGGAGGGCTCTCCCGGGAACTGCGGTGGGGAAAGGAGCAGAATGTGGGGCCGCTGCTCCCAGGAGCCAATGCCCCATGCTGGCAGGTCCTCTGGCACGGCTATAATGCCTTCGCCCTGCCCCCGTCCCTTCCATGCAGTTGACTGTGTCTCCTGTTTGGGATATAAATTTGTATCCGTGCGGGGCTATAAGGATTAAACCCAAACCCTGTCCTCTGAATCACTGACGGGACAGGACCATTTTAGGTTCAAGGCCCAGCCTGGTCACACAATCAGAGAAGGGGCAGAGCATGCTAGGCAGGGCTTGGAGAATAACATGCAGCTGGGAAGTCACTCTAGGCCTGGGAGCTTTGCTCTGGTAGAGCCATCTCTTGATCACTTATGCTTAGAGATAAAACCACCCCTTACCCTCAAGGATTTGTGCAGTTCTTGCTTCTGGGATGTCCTGGTCGCCTCTGGAATCTCTTTGTACAGACGGGCTTCTTCCAGCCGCTTTGTTGCCCTGTGGCATGAGCAAAATTAGAGTGATTATACCTCACATCCCCCTGCCCTAGGGCTGGCATAGGTCCTGTCCTCTCCTTCTTGGCCTCAAAGCTGGGCTATTGCCAGCGCTAGTCATGTGTACAACCCCATAGTCCTTTATGCTTGGCTCCAACCACAGCTATGAGTCCCCTGTTCTCAAGTTCCCAGCTTTGCCCACCACAGGGCAATCATTAGCTTGGTTTAACAAGTCTGCTGCTCCTTATAACAGCTCATGTCTTCTCCCACTGTTTTCAATTGGTAACCTGGTTCCTTACCTGGGGAGCGAGTAGTTGGCGATCCACAGCCTAGCTATTTTCAGGCTGTTGGGCCCTTCATGGTACCAAGTTTGCTGATACTAAAAAACAAAAAAAACCCAGAAAAAGTCTGAGTGATGCCACTGCAGCATCTGCTGTTAAATCTGTGCTGAGAGTGGGAAGCAGCTATTTCCGGGGGTTTATAAAGTGTGTGGATTAGTGTGGCTCTACTATCCCTAGAGAAGGGTTTAAGGCAGATGTGTCACACATACGGTCTCATGGACCAGATTTGGCTTGTCTGAGATGTTTACATAGCCCACATGCCATGTTCAGATTGCGCAGTCTCAGCTTTTCATTTAATCACTGCATAGTTAATTATTTTAGCAGATGGAAGGGGGAAGGAAGTCCAGGGAGTGGGAAATGAGAGTTGCTGCAAGGAAGAAAACGCAGAGAGAAGAATAAAGGAAAAACAAAATGAAGAGGGAGAGAAAGGAGGGTAGAGAAGGGCAGAAAAAGTGGTGTAGTAGCTCAAAGTAGATGGCAAAGACAATGAATGTGGCAATAAAGTACTTAATAATAGAAATTAAAAGGTTAATTACTCTAAAAGGACACATTCTGGCCTTGCTCTTCATGCAGTCCTCTCATTGCCAGCAGCAAGCTTTCTGCTGTGGAAGGAGAGGGGCATGGAGCCCTACATCTACACTTCTGGCTCATGGACAATAACTAAATGTGGAATGCAGCCCTTTCTACACAATACATTTGACACCCCCGATTCAATAGGTTATAAAAGTGGAAGCAACAGGCTTTTTCAAATGGGTAGCAGTGGCAGGAAGGGATGATGTGTGGAGTGAATTCATACTATCAGACCCTCTGTTGAAACAAGAATCCACCAGGACAGAGGCCTGGAAATAATACAGGCTGCCAAACAGGCTGTCAAGCAGCCTCCTCCTCTCTGCATTAACAGCCAGCAGACACTAAGAATGGGAGATTTTACCTCTTCTTTGGATTTCTTAGATTTTTCATCATCTTTCTTGGTCTTTTTTAAGGCATCTGTGCCAACCACCGAGAGGATATTTCTCAATCTGTAATGAGATGCATCAAAAGTTAACCCTATTCACTCAGTGAGTTCTAGATAATCTTGGCCAGGAGAGATGGTCAGTTTCTTTCACTGTCGCCTCCCCTCAACTCCTTCTACATCACCATGAAGACTCACTGGTCAACAATACTCACTGCACTCAACATCTCAAGGAATTTGACAGGAGATTTGAATGGGGTGGGGGTGGTTACCACTATCAGCCACACAGAGGACTAGGTACAGCACCTTTCTCTCCGTTCTGCAGGCCCCTCTCCAAAGAGCGTGATGGGCTCCCCAAGTGCTCGTAGGCACGCCTTGACTTCAGAGTCATCTGTGGAAACGTTGATCTGCCTGGCACGCTTCCTGCGCTCAAACTCAGCCAACACTTCTGCCTGACGCTCACTTATGTGGTCTTCAAGATCAAAGACCTCACCTACGCCAGAAACAGAGCCATCAGATTAAAACAACAAATGAAATTAAAGCAGCAAAGGTTTGGACAATTCTAACCACTAAAAGATATATATAATTAAAAAATGATTCTCACAATCATTTAAAGCAGGGATATTTGGTACCAGCAATGGCATGTTCCTCCAGACACCCTGCTCAAATCAAGATGGTGCACTGGATATTAGGACTTGTAGTCTCAGCAGCCCCAACCTCTGTATTGAAGTTCAGCAGCTGATTAAGTACAGACCTCAGGCTTCTGGCAAGCTGCCAGCATGCCTAGGGTCCTATGAAATCCATTTTATTTTTGTGGATTTTTAGATTTATTTTTTAAAAATGAATTCACTCTTCTCCAGCCCTGGAGCCACAGCAGGAGTGAGAAAAGGAATTCTGTGTTATTGTTTTGCTTCCATGATTCCATCTGTGTTCTTGTTAACGTAGATTTCAGAGGCCCTACATGCCTTTCAGCTGGGCAAAGTTTGTGCATCTACAATTTTGGCCAATAGTCAAACCTAATCAAAGACTCATTTTCCTTATAAACGTCTCTAAGTCAGTTAAAAATTAATTCCATTTTTTGGGGTGGGTGGGTGTTTAAATCAAGACTGTTTGATACACGGACAATAATTAAGTAGCCTTACTATAAATGCAAAAAAATGTTCATAACTGAATTGCAATGGGAAAAGCTGATTTTAAAAAAATGCCTACAATTTAAACAAAAGATCCTGCAAATATACAGTATATGGTAAAAGTGACACATTTTAAATCACCTTTTAAAGTAGCACTCAGTAATATGACTGTCATAACTATAAAGGGAAGGGTAACAGCTGTCCTGTGTACAGTACTATAAAATCCCTCCTGGCCAGGGACTCCAAAATCCTTTTCCCTGTAAAGGGTTAAGAAGCTCAGGTAACCTGGCTGGCATCTGACCTAAAGGACCAATAAGGGGACAAGATACTGTCAAATCTTGGGGGGGGGGGAAGGCTTTTGTTTGTGTTCTTTGTTTGGGAGTGTGTTCGCTCTCGGGACTGAGAGGGACCAGACATCAATCCAGGTTCTCCACATCTTTCTAAACAAGTCTCTCCTATTTCAGACTTGTAAGTAAATAGCCAGGCAAGGCGTGTTAGTTTTCCTTTGTTTTCTCAACTTGTAAATGTACCTTTTACTAGAGTGTTTATCTTTGTTTGCTGTACTTTGAACCTAAGACTAGAGGGGAGTCCTCTGAGCTCTTTTAGTTTGATTACCCTGTAAGGTTAATTTCCATACTGATTTTACAGAGATGATTTTTACTTTTGTCTTTAATTAAAAGCCTTCTTTTGAAGAACCTGATTGATTTTTTCCTTGTTTTAAGATCCAAGGGGTTTGGATCTTGATTCACCAGGAGTTGGTGAGAGGAAGGAGGGGAATGGTTAATTTCTCCTTGTTTTAGATCCAAGGGGGTTGGACCTGTATTCACCCGGAGTTGGTGGGAGGAAGGAGGGGGGATGGTTAATTTCTCCTTGTTTTAAGATCCAAGGGGTTTGGATCTGTATTCACCAGGGAATTGGTGAAAGGTTTCTCAAGGCTACCCAGGGAAGGAAATTAGCCTTGGGATGGTGGCAGCGGAACCAGAGCTAAGCTGGTAGTTAAGCTTAGAAGTTTTCATGCAGGCCCCTACATTTGTACCCTAAAGTTCAAAGTGGGGATCCAGCCTTGACAATGACCAATCTGACATTGCTGAACAGTAACACAAGAAGTCCACAGTAGTAAGTGTGTGTGTGTGTTAGGGGAGTTAGTGAGACAGCGTGTGTGTTAGGGGAGTATATCTGCATGCTGTCTCTTTAAGCAGTGCACTCACCAGTCTGAACACTTGTTCAGACAGCAGCCAGGCTGAGCCAGAAGCTGGTGCAGACAGGTGCCCCTTTGTCCCCCCACCCAAGCTGAGACTGGGTATACCAGCAGGGGGAGGGGGACAACCTGACATCTGTGCCCCTCTCCCACCCCACAAACCACAGCAGATCAGGGGCTCCCAATCGAGAGCAGCTTGACTAAGTGCGCCTGTACCTAGCTCAGCCATGCAGCCCTCCCTGACAATGGCAGCAGCTCTAGTGGCGGGAGAGCAGGATTCCACGTTAATGTTTTGATTCTGTGATTCCGCCTGTGTTCTCATTAATGCAGATTTCACAGGGCCCAAACAAGAGGGTGGTACACAGAGTGCACTCTTACCGCTGGTTATGTTAATATTGCCTGCTTCAATTGCAGCTTTCACTCTCTCTCTTCCCAGCAGCCCTGATTCTCCTTTGGCAAGACGTTCCCTTTCCTTCTCCTCCAAACTGCCGTAGAAGATATGGGATCTCTTGGGTGGGGGAGCATCACTGTCCTCTGAGAGCTTGTTTTTTGTTGCCTGGAGGCAGGATTTCAAGAGACTTGTTAGATATTTATCTGGCTACAAAGCAGCAATTCAGCAATCTCTTCAGCTGTGTGAGACAGCATCCTCCAGGGAGAAAGAGTTAATGAGGTCATCCAGGTGAGAAGCCCTGAAATTATACAGAAAAGTTCATTTGAACATTGAGACTATTCCCCAGCAAAACTGTGTTAAAGAAGAGTTAGCAGCAAAGGAGTTTTTAAAAAACTGGACATGTGATCTTTTCTGTTTCTTTATGATGTTAACAAAAATCCTCTCAGGCTCTCCTTAACTTTTTTTTCCCTGCTAGTTTCTTCCTTTGGGGCTACACTTGAAAGTTAATTTTGATTAAGGTAGGTACAAATTTAAACGGCATCAGCTATTTCTGATTAACTCCCTGCGAGGACGCTCTTATTCTGAAATAAGAGTGTCGCCTTGCTCCTCTCGATTCAGCTAAACCAGAACACCACACTCATGCTCCAGAATATGAGCATGCACACAGAGATATTCCTGAATAACTCCACGTAGAGACAAGCCCTTAAAATGTAGAATCTGCTCTTCCCTAGCTTTTCTGGAGGATGTCTGGGTGATATAAGGCATGTCTTAACACTCTAACCGAAAGGAGGAAGGATCTGAATCTTTCACAAGGAATTTCATTATTCAAAACATTACTTAGGCCTTGGCTACACTTGCAGATGTACAGCGCTGTGAGTTAAACCTGACTTCGTGCTGCAGTCTGTCCACACTGACAGCTGCCCAGCGCACTGTCGTGGCCACATTTGCAGCAACTGCAGCGCTATTGGGAGCGGTGCATTATGGGAAGCTATCCCACAGAGCACCTTTTCCCATTCTGGCGCCGTGGGTTGTGGGAAGGGGGTGTGGGTGCGGGGGATTCTGGGTCCTGTCCCAACGCCCCGTGATGCATCGCTTCACATCCCAGAAAACTCTTTTGTTTCCGTCCACCTTTGGCGCCATCTTTCAACGGTTTCTGTGCAGCGTGATCTGTCTGCAGGAAATGGAGTCCGAACTGCTGAGGCGTATGCTGACGAGTCTCGCCAGCATGTCACGTTTGGCTGTCAAACTATTCCTTAAGATCCAAAGTGACAGTGAGGGTGAGGAGTCCGACGATGCTATTGAGCTGCGTAACGCGTATGACACGAAATTGCTTGTGGCATTCACGGACATGCTCAGCACCGTGGAACGCCGCTTTTGGGCTCGAGAAACAAGCACCGAGTGGTGGGATCACATCATCATGAAAGTCTGGGATGACGAGCAGTGGCTGCAGAACTTTCAGATGAGAAAAGCCACTTTCATGGGACTGTGTGAGGAGCTTGCCCCCACCCTGCGGTGCAAGGACACAAGATTGAGTGCTGCCCGGCCAGTGGAGAAGCGGGTGGCTATTGCAAACTGGAAACTGGCAACTCCAGACAGCTACTGGTCGGTCGCAAACCAGTTTGGAGTGGGAAAGTCGACCGTTGGAATCGTGTTGATGCACGTTTGCAAGCCCATTAATTTCATCCTACTCAGAAGAACCGTCATTCTGGGTAACGTGCAGGAAATAGTGGATGGCTTTGCACAAATGGGGTTCCCTAACTGTGGAGGGGCCATAGATGGGACGCACATTCCTATTCTGGCACCACCCCACCTAGGATACCGAGGGGTATTTCTCTATGGTTCTCCAGGCGCTTGTGGATCACCGTGGGCGTTTTATTGACACGAACACAGGCTGGCCTGGAAAGGTGCATGACGCACGCATCTTTCGGAACACTTGGCTGTTCAGGAAGATGCAGGCTGGGACTTTTTTCCCAGAGTGGAAGATCACGGTAGGGGAAGCTTAAATGCCCATTGTGATCCTTGGAGATCCCGCTTACCCGTTAATGGCATGGCTCATGAAACTCTACACAGGGAGCCTTGACAGCAGCAAGAAACGGTTCAACTACAGGCTGAGCCGGTGCCGAATGACTGTGGAGCGTGCCTTTGGCTGTTTAAGGGGCCGCTGGCGATCTCTGTATGGGAAGCTGGACTTGGCCGAAAACAGCATCCCCGCAGTTATATCCGCGTGCTGTGCCCTCCATAATATTTGTGAAGGGAAGGGTGAAAGCTTCACTCAGGCATGGACCTCCGAGGTTGAACACCTGGAGGCTGAATTTGCACAGCCAGAGAGCAGGGCTATTACAGGGGCCCAGCGCGTGGCTGCAAGGATTAGGGATGCCTTGAGGGAGCAATTTGAGGCTGAAAACCAGCAGTGATATCTGGTGCCCTGCATGGGAGTGAAGTGCAGTAGCTCCAATCTTTAGGAATCAGTGTTTGCTAAGCAGACAAGCAGACTTGCAGTGCCTGTTTCTTTCCTGGGCTAAGGAGTCTTCTACTTTATGCAATAATAAAGAATGTTTTCAAAGCCAAAGAATCCATTTATTGAAAAGAAACAAGGGGGTGGAGTGGGGAACAGTACAATCACAGATTCGCATATGTCTTGTCTGGTGTGCTGGACAGTGAATGCTGCACTTCAGGACAGCTATACTACATAGTGATGGGGGTTGAGTGCAGAGGGTAAGGGTTGTGGTTTTCAGGGCTGGGTGGTGAAGGTACTGGTGTTGGAGGTAGCGGGTGGCGTGAAGAACACGGAAGTTGGGTAAAGTGGGTTGGAGGTGACAGTGGGGCACAATGGAAAGAGTTTTGGGACAAGGGCTGTGGGGGGGGGTGGCGTTTGCAGTACTGCTCCTTTCTGCATGGCTACCAGCTCCTGGATAGCGTCTGCTTAGCGCTCCAGGATGCTTATGAGCCTATCAGTGCTTTGCTGCCGGTGCGCGGTGCTTTGCCGCCGGTGTGCTGCGTTTTCCTGACAGATCCTGCTTTCTCTCTCCCTCCAGTCCTGTGCTTTCTCATTCTCTTTAATAGATTGCCGCATCATTTCTTGCAGTATGTCTTCTTTGCTTTTTCGCGGTCTCTTCCTGAGTCTTTGCAGTCTCTGAGCAGGCGATAAGAGGGATGGCGGAGGTCTCAAGGTTGATGCAGCTGCATAGGCAAAAAACGCAACATTTAACAGAGGCAGCATTGTTTATATCAGACAGAGTAATGATTCCCCCCGCACTTAAGGAGTAGAAAACACACAGGGTCTACACAATAACAATTTTCCCGTCCGAAACAACGCACACATATCCCACGGGAGCTTCAAAATGGTGAGTAAGGGGGACGGATTGTTTCAGGGTTGCACTGTCCTCTGGGTTTCTGTGCCTTGGGGAGAGCCAACAGCTTCAGGGGGCACCTACACTGAACACTGTCCCAACATTTTCCACAGGAGTTCGTCCTGGACGACATCTCGCTGCTGAGGGTGACCTGGGAAGCAAGGGAGGGTCTTCTACTGCAATGCAGCTTCTGCCCTGGCCCATATGCAGCTTGCCTGTGTGCAGCAATGGTCCTCCCGCCCCTCGCGGCACAGTGGCACGGACACGTTAGCCTGGCTGGGACAAGGACCACGGTGGCTCTCCCGATAAACCTGCGCAAGCGCATTGAACACGTTTTGGATGAGACATTTGAGATTACCGAGGCCGATTACCGCGATGTGATAAACCACATCAATGCACTATTCCGCATCTAGGCATGCATGCCTAACCCTCCTCTCCCAAAGAGCCCGCACCGAAAAAATTTCTTCCCGAAAAAAAAAAAAAAAAACGCTTACCGGGAACCTGCTCTTCTGTTTGTCCTCCACAGAGTACCGGCCGCTGCGACTGGTTACCATCCTCCTGGCTCGAGAAGAGCTCCTGGCTGCATGGCTCCAGGGATTCTGGGGTGTCTCCATCTGGGCCACCACCATCACTCCCGTTTTCCTCCTCCTCCTCCCCCCCCCCGCCCCGGCTATGAAGTGTCCATGGTGGTGCTAGGAATGGAGGTGGGTTTAACCCCAAGTATCGCAGCCAGCTCTTTGTAGAATCGGCAGGTCGCGGGGGGAGTACCCAAGTGGCCGTTTGCGTTGCGGGCTTTGCGGTAGGCACTCCGCAGCTCCTTCACTTTAATCCTGCACTGCAGGGTGTCCCGGTCATGGCCCCTTTCCATCATGTCCTTTGATACCTTCCCAAAGGTATCGTAATTCCTACGGCTGGAGCGCAGCTGGGACTGGACAGCTTCCTCCCCCCAAACACTGATGAGGTCCAGCAACTCACCATTGCTCCATGCTGGGGCTCGCTTGGGGCGTGGAGGCATGGTCACCTGGAAAGATTCGCTGATAGCACTCCACACCACGCCGGGATGAGCAAACAGGAAGGGGATTTTTAAGATTCCCGGGGAATGTAAAGGGTCGGTCACATGGTTGGTACCTGAGGCCAGGGCAGTAGAGTTTGAACTGATGACCAGAGTGGCTAGAACAGGCATTGTGGGATACTGCCGAATAATTCTGGAGGCCATTCACAGCGCATTGGGCGGCCACACTGGTGCTGCAGCACTGCAGCAGCAGCGCTGCACTCGCTATTCCTCTTGGAGAGGTGGAGTACATGCAGTTCTGCAACCACGGAGATACAGCACTGCAAATGCCTTGCCAGTGTGGACGGGGAGTGAGTTACAGCGCTGGGGGCGGCTTTACAGTGCTGCAACTCGCAAGTGTAGCCACGCCCTTAGCCTTAGAAGCTAAACAGGTTTTAAAAGTAAACAGAAAAATGTTAACCAGTAATCCCTTCTCCACTTTAAACCTGAACCTTCTCTGATCTTCAGATAAGAACATAATAATGGCCATATTGGGTCAGACCAAACATCCATCCAGCCCAGTATCCAGTCTGCCGACAGTGGCCAATGCCAGGTGCCCCAGAGGGAGTGAACTTAACAAGTAATGATCAAGTGATCTCTCTCCTGCCATCCATCTCCACCCTCTGACAAACAGAGGCTAGGGACACCATTCCTTACCCATCCTCGCTAATAGCCATTAATGGACTTAACCGCCATGAATTTATCTACTTCTCTTTTAAACCCTGTTATAGTCCTAGACTTCACAACCTGCTCAGGCAAGAAATTCCACAGGTTGACTGTGCGCTGTGTGAAGAACAACTTCCTTTTATTTGTTTTAAACCTGCTGCTCATTAATTTCATTTGGTGGCCCCTAGTTCTTATATTATGGGAAGAAGTAAATAACTTTTCCCTATTCACTTTCTCCTCACCACTCATGATTTTATAGACCTTTATCATATCCTCCCTTAGTCTCCTCTTTTCCAAGCTGAAAAGTCCTAGCCTCTTTACTCTCTCCTCATATGGGACCTGTTCCAAACCGCTAATCATTTTGGTTGCCCTTCTCTGAACCTTTTCTAATGCCAGTACATCTTTTTTGAGATGAAGAGACCACATCTGTACATAGTATTCAAGATGTGGGTGTACCATGGCTTTATACAAGTGCAATATAAAGAGATAGAGCGAAAGCTGTCTTACTCTCAATCCCTTTTTAAACGATTCCTAACATCCTGTTTGCTTTTTTGACTGCCGCTGCACACTGCGTGGACGTCTTCAGAGAACTATACACAATGACTCCAAGAACGAGCGGCGAACAGCAGAGGCTAACAGCGGGAGTTTGCCTGGGAGCTGTCCGAGAGGAGGTACGCTAAGTGCTGCATTAGGGGGGCTGTGTTGGTGAGTATCTGAGTGTCTGCTGCTGGGACAGTTGGTCAGTTTGACCGTGTGCTTGATTGCTTGCTTGTTTGTTTGAAAAGTGTGAATTGGGAGTGCTTTGTTCCAGGTGGGCCTTGAGTGGGCCTGACTGGTATATAAGGGCAGTCAGCAGCGAACCAGCTGAGCGGCGAACAGCAGAGGCTAACAGCGGGAGTTTGCCTGGGAGTTCACTTCGGGAGAGCTCACTGAGGCTTACATCTGCAGCTTTCTCTGAGTAGTTCCTGCAACAGCTGAGGAAGCTCTTAAGAGGACGATGATATGGAAGGTGAGCGATCAGCTGTTGTAACCTGCACAGGTTGTGCCATGTTTGTCTTTCTTCCACAGGAGAGAAACGACTTTGTCTGTACAAAGTGCAAGCTGGTCTCCATATTGGAAGAGAAGGTTCGAGGGCTGGAGAAACGAGTGTCGACTCTGCATTGCATAAGGGAAAATGAAGATTTCCTGGACAGACGTCAGGAGATGCTTCTACGGCCAGAATGTTCTGAAGATTCAGAGCAGGCGCAGCAGGGACAGAAGGATTGTGAGGAGGTTTGGCAGCATGTGCCCTCCAGAAGGAGAAAGAGGAGCGTCCATGCACCAGCAATGGTGATACAGGTGAGCAATCGTTTCCATGTTCTCTCTACAGGTACTAATGCGGAGAGTGGACTAGATGACCCATCTGAGGGAAGGGAGCAGAAGGAGACTCCACCGATTGGAAGGCAAAAGATGCACTGTCCTAGGGATGGGGGTTCCACGACCACCACTCCCAAGAGGAGGAGGAGGAGGGTGGTGGTGGTCGGGGACTCCCTCCTCAGGGGGACTGAGTCATCTATCTACCGCTCCGATCGGGAAAACCGAGAGGTCTGCTGCTTGCCAGGAGCTAGGATACACGATGTGACGGAGAGACTGCCGAGACTTATCAAGCCCTTGGATCGCTACCCCTTCCTGCTTCTCCACGTGGGCACCAATGATACTGCCAAGAATGACCTTGAGCGGATCACTGCAGACTATGTGGCTCTGGGAAGAAGGATAAAGGAGTTTGAGGCGCAAGTGGTGTTCTCGTCCATCCTCCCTGTGCAAGGAAAAGGCCGGGGTAGAGACCGTCGAATCGTGGAAGTCAACGAATGGCTACGCAGGTGGTGTCGGAGAGAAGGCTTTGGATTCTTCGACCATGGGATGGTGTTCCAAGAAGGAGGAGTGCTAGGCAGAGACGGGCTCCACCTAACGAAGAGAGGGAAGAGCATCTTCGCCAGCAGGCTGGCTAACCTAGTGAGGAGGGCTTTAAACTAGGTTCACCGGGGGAAGGAGACCAAAGCCCTGAGGTAAGTGGGGAAATGGGATCCTGGGAGGAAGCACAAGCAGGAGAGCGCAAGGGGGGAGGACTCCTGTCTCATGCTGAGAAAGAGGGACAATCGATGAGTTATCTTAAGTGCCTATACACAAATGCAAGAAGCCTGGGAAACAAGCAGGGAGAACTGGAAGTCCTGGCACAGTCAGGGAACTATGATGTGATTGGAATAACAGAGACTTGGTGGGATAACTCACATGACTGGAGTACTGTCATGGATGGATATAAACTGTTCAGGAAGGACAGGCAGGGCAGAAAAGGTGGGGGAGTTGTGTTGTATGTAAGAGAGGAGTATGACTGCTCAGAGCTCCGGTATGAAACTGCAGAAAAACCTGAGAGCCTCTGAATAAAGTTGAGAAGTGTGAGCAACAAGGGTGATGTCGTGGTTGGAGTCTGCTATAGACCACCAGACCAGGGGGATGAGGTGGACGAGGCTTTCTTCTGGCAACTAGCAGAAGTTGCTAGATCGCAGGCCCTGGTTCTCATGGGAGACTTTAATCACCCTGATATCTGCTGGGAGAGCAATACAGCGGTGCACAGGCAATCCAGGAAATTTTTGGATAGTGTAGGGGACAATTTCCTGGTGCAAGTGCTGGAGGAACCAACTAGGGGCAGAGCTTTTCTTGACCTGCTACTCACAAACAGGGAAGAACTAGTAGGGGAAGCAAAAGTGGATGGGAACCTGGGAGGCAGTGACCATGAGATCGTCGAGTTCAGGATCCTGACACAAGGAAGAAAGGAGAGCAGCAGAATACGGACCCTGGACTTCAGAAAAGCAGACTTTGACTCCCTCAGGGAACAGATGGGCAGGATCCCCTGGGAGAATAACATGAAGGGCAAAGGGGTCCAGGAGAGCTGGCTGTATTTTAAAGAATCCTTATTGAGGTTGCAGAAACAAACCATCCCGATGTGTAGAAAGAAGAGGAAATATGGCAGGCGACCAGCTTGGCTAAACAGTGAAATCCTTGCTGATCTTAAACACAAAAAAGAAGCTTACAAGAAGTGGAAGATTGGACAAATGACCAGGGAGGAATATAAAAATATTGCTCAGGCGTGCAGGAGTGAAATCAGGAAGGCCAAATCACACTTGGAGTTGCAGTTAGCAAGAGATGTTAAGAGTAACAAGAAGGGTTTCTTCAGGTATGTTAGCAACAAGAAGAAAATCAAGGAAAGTGTGGGCCCCTTACTGAATGAGGGAGGCAACCTAGTGACAGAGGATGTGGAAAAAGCTAATGTACTCAATGATTTTTTTGCCTCTGTCTTCACGCACAAGGTCAGCTCCCAGATTGCTGCACTGGGCAGTACAGCATGGGGAGAAGGTGACCAGCCCTCTGTGGAGAAAGAAGTGGTTCGGGACTATTTAGAAAAACTGGACATGCACAAGTCCATGGGGCCGGATGCGCTGCCTCCGAGGGTGCTAAAGGAGTTGGCGGGTGAGATTGCAGAGCCATTAGCCATTATTTTTGAAAACTCATGGCAATCGGGGGAGGTCCCAGATGACTGGAAAAAGGCTAACGTAGTGCCCATCTTTAAAAAAGGGAAGAAGGAGGATCCGAGGAACTACAGGCCAGTCAGCCTCACCTCAGTCCCTGGAAAAATCATGGAGCAGGTCCTCAAGGAATCAATTATGAAACATTTAGAGGAGAGGAAAGTGATCAGGAACAGTCAGCATGGATTCACCAAGGGGAAGTCATGCCTGACTAACCTAATTGCCTTCTATGATGAGACAACTGGCTCTGTGGATGAGGGGAAAGCAGTGGATGTGTTATTCCTTGACTTTAGCAAAGCTTTTGATACCGTCTCCCACAGTATTCTTGCTGCCAAGTTAAAGAAGTATGGGCTGGATGAATGGACTGTAAGGTGGATAGAAAGCTGGCTAGATCGTCGGGCTCAACGGGTAGTGATCAAGGGCTCCATGTCTAGTTGGCAGCCCGTTTCAAGCGGAGTGCCCCAAGGGTCGGTCCTGGGGCCGGTTTTGTTTAATATCTTTATTAATGATCTGGAGGATGGTGTGGACTGCACTCTCAGCAAGTTTGCAGATGACACTAAACTAGGAGGCATGGTAGATACACTAGAGGGTAGGGATCGGATACAGAGGGACGTAGACAAATTAGAGGATTGGGCCGAAAAAAACCTGATGACGTTCAACAAGGACAAGTGCAGAGTCCTGCACTTAGGACGGAAGAATCCCATGCACTGCTACAGACTAGGGACCGAATGGCTAGGTAGCAGTTCTGCAGAAAAGGACCTAGGGGTCACAGTGGACGAGAAGCTGGATATGAGTCAACAGTGTGCTCTTGTTGCCAAGAAGGCTAACGGCATTTTGGGCTGTATAAGTAGGGGCATTGCCAGCAGATCGAGGAACGTGATCGTTCCCCTTTATTCGACATTGGTGAGGCCTCATCTGGAATACTGTGTCCAGTTTTGGGCCCCACACTACAAGAAGGATGTGGAAGAATTGGAAAGAGTCCAGCGGAGGGCAACAAAAATGATTAGGGGTCTGGAGCACATGACTTATGAGGAGAGGCTGAGGGAACTGGGATTGTTTAGTCTCCAGAAGAGAAGAATGAGGGGGGATTTGATAGCAACCTTCAACTACCTGAAGGGGGGTTCCAAAGAGGATGGAGCTCGGCTGTTCTCAGTGGTGGCAGATGACAGAACAAGGAGCAATGGTCTCAAGTTGCAGTGGGGGAGGTCCAGGTTGGATATCAGGAAAAACTATTTCACTAGGAGGGTGGTGAAACACTGGAATGCGTTACCTAGGGAGGTGGTGGAGTCTCCTTCCTTGGAGGTTTTTAAGGCCCGGCTTGACAAAGCCCTGGCTGGGATGATTTAGCTGGGAATTGGTTCTGCTTTGAGCAGGGGGTTGGACTAGATGACCTCTTGAGGTCCCTTCCAACTCTGATATTCTATGATTCTATGAACTCTTTCCTGATTAGTTGTAGCTAAATTAGCCCCATTATATTCTATGTATAGTTGGTGTTATTTTTTCCAATGTGCATTACTTTACATTTATCCACAGTAAATTTCATTTGCCATTTTGTTGCCCAATCATTTAGTTTTGTGAGATCTTTTTGAAGTTCTTCACAGTCTGCTTCGGTCTTAACTATCTTGAGCAGTTTAGTATCATATGCAAACTTTGCCACCTCACTGTTTACCCCTTTCTCCAGATCATTTATGAATAACTTGAATAGGATTGGTCCTAGCACTGACTCTTGGGGAACACCACTAGTTACCCCTCTCCATTCTGAAAATTTACCATTTATTCCTACCCTTTGTTCCCTGTCTTTTAACCAGTTCTCTTATCCCCTGACAACTTAATTTACGCAAGAGCCTTTGGTGAGGGACCTTGTCAAAGGCTTTCTGGAAATCTAAGCACACTACGTCCACTGGATCCCCCTTGTCCACATGTTCGTTGACCCCTTCAAAGAACACTAATAGATTAGTAAGACATGATTTCCCTTTACAGAAACCATGTTGACTTTTGCCCAACAATTTATGTTCTTCTAGGTGTCTGACAATTTTATTCTTTACTATTGTTTCAACTAATTTGCCCAGTACTGATGTTAGATTTACCGGTCTGTAATTGCTGGGATCACCTCTAGAGCCCTTTTTAAATATTGGTGTTACATTAGCTATCTTCCAGTCATTGGGTACAGAAGCTGATTTAAAGGATAGGTTTTACCACAGTTACTAATTCCGCAATTTCACGAGTTGAGTTCTTTCAGAACTCTTGGGTGAATGCCATCTGGTCCTGGTGACTTGTTACTGTTAAGTTTATCAATTAATTCCAAACCCCTCCTCTAATGACACTTCAATCTGTGACAATTCCTCAGATTTGTCACCTACAAAGGATGGCTCAGGTTTGGGAATCTCCCTAACATCCTCAACCGTGAAGACTGAAGCAAAGAATTCATTTAGTTTCTCTGCAATGACTTTATCGTCTTTAAGTGCTCATTTTGTATCTCAATCGTCCAGGGGCCCCACTGGTTGTGGCTTCTGATACACTTAAAAAACATTTTGTTATTACCTTTTAAGTTTTTGGCTAGCTGGTCTTCAAACTCCTTTTTGGCTTATTACATGTTTACACTTAATTTGGCAGTGTTTATGCTCCTTTCTATTTACCTCACTAGGAACTGACTTCTGCTTTTAAAAAGATGCCTTTTTATCTCTCACTGCTTCTTTTACATGGTTGTTAAGCCACGGTGGCTCTTTTTTAGTTCTTTTACTGTGTTTTTTAATTTGGGGTATACGTTTAAGTTGGGCCTCTATTATGGTGTCTTTGAAAAGCGTCCATGCAGCTTGCAGGGATTTCACTCTAGTCACTGTACCTTTTAATTTCTGTTTACCTAACCTCCTCATTTTTGCATAGTTCCCCTTTCTGAAATTAAATGCCACAGTTGGGCTGCTGAGGTGTTCTTCCCACCACAGGATTGTTAAATGTTATATTATGGTCACTATTTCCTGTTATAGTTACCTCTTGGACCAGATCCTGTGCTCCACTCAGGACTAAATCGAGAATTGCCTCTCCCCTTGTGGGTTCCTGTACAGCTGCTCCAAGAAGCTGTCCTTTAAAGTATCAAGAAATTTTGTATCTGTATTTTATCCTGACGTGACATGTACCCAGTCAATCTGGGGATAATTGAAATCCCCCACTATTATTGAATTCTTTATTTTGATAGCCTCTCTAATCTCCCTCAGCATTTCATAGTCACTATCACTGTCCTGGTGAGGTGGTTGATAATAGATCCCCACTGTTATATTCTTATTAGAGCATGGAATTACTATCCATAGAGATTCTATGGAACATGTGGATTCATTTAAGATTTTTACTTCATTTGATTCTACATTCTTTCACATATAGTGCCACTCCCCGGCCCCGCACGACCTATTTCCGATATATTTTGTACCCCAGAATGATTGTGTCCCATTGATCGTCCTCACTCCACCAGGTTTCTGTGATGCCTTTATATCAATATCCTCCTTTAACACAAGACACTCTAGTTCACACATCTTATTATTTAGACTTCCAGCATTTGTGTACAATCACTTAAAAACTTGTCACTCTATTTGTCTGCCCTTTTCTGATGTATCAGATTCTTTTTTATGTGAATGTTTCTCGTCTGATCTGACCCATTCTTTATACTCTTCCATCCTCTCCTCCTGACTAAAACCTAGAGAATGTCCATCAATAGACTCTCCTCCAAGAGAAGTCTCTGTCCGATGTACTTGCTCCTCCGCAGCAATCAGCTTCCCCCCCCCATCTCTTAGTTTAAAAACTGCTCTGCAACCTTTTTAATGTTAAGTGCCAGCAGTTTGGAGCCACTTTGGTTTAGGTGGAGCCCATCCTTCCTGAATACGTTCCCCCATCCCAAAAGTTTCCCAGTTCCTAATAAATCTAAACCCCTCCTCCCTACACCATCATCTCATCCATGCATTGAGACTCTGAAGCTCTGCCTGCCTACCTGGCCCTGCGCATGGAACTGGAAGCATTTCTGAGAATGCCACCATAGAGGTCCTGGATTTCAGTCTCTTTCCTAGCAGCCTAAATTTGGCCTCCAGAATGTCACTCCTATCCTTCCCTATGTCATTGGTACCTACATGTACCACAACCACAGGCTCCTCCCCAGCACTACACATAAGTCTATCTAGATGCCTCGAGAGATCCGCAACCTTCGCACCAGGCAGGCAAGTCACCATACGGTTCTCCCGGTCATCACAAACCCTGCTATCTATGTTTCTAATGATTGAATCTCCCTTTACTAGCACCTGCCTTTTCCTAACGCCTGGAGTTCCCTCCCCCGGAGAGGTAACCTCAGTGCAAGAGGATACCCCAACATCATCTGAAAGGAGGGTCCCAACTATGGGAAGGTTGCCCTCTGCTCCTTCCTTCTGATCACAATTGTCACCATTTCACAAGTTCTCCATCACAGAATCTTTTAATATAGACAGTTCCTTAATTTCTCCTGTAGAAAACAAGTGGGAAAAACAAACTTTAAAAACCCACACTTTCTTCCCTTCTTTATCCATCAGATAGAAGCAAAAAGGGTACAAGACTATTTGCAGGTCACCTTTAAGACTGACAATGTTTTTCAGTCCAGCTAATATGCACAACAAAATTACAATCCCTACAAATTATTAAGACCTCCAAAAGCAAAAAGACCCCAAACTGTTGGAAAACGTAGCTGTGAAGCTGAGGGATTCAGTGAGTTCCTTCCCGTTTATAACACATTTCACTGACACCCTACCCCCCTACCCTCCCCCATTTTTCCAAAATAAAAACAAAGGTCAAACCAACCTGTTACTAGATTATAGAATCATAGAATATCAGGGTTGAAAGGTCATCTAGTCCAACCCCCTGCTCAAAGCAGGACCAATTCCCAACTAAACCATCCCAGCCAGGGCTTTGTCAAGCCAGACCTTAAAAACCCTCTAAGAAAGGAGATTCCACCACCTCCCTAGGTAACCCATTCCAGTGCTTCACCACCCTCCTAGTGAAAAAGTTTTTCCTAATATATAACCTAAGGCCCCCCCCCCCCCCATGCAACTTGAGACCATTACTCCTTGTTCTGTCATCTGGTACCACTGAGAACAGTCTAGATCCATCCTCTTTGGAACCCCCTTTCAGGTAGTTGAAATCAGCTATCAAATCCCCCCTCATTCTTCTCTTCTGCAGACTAAACAATCCCAGTTCCCTCAGCCGCTCCTCATAAGACATGTGCTCCAGCCCCCTAATCATTTTTGTTGCCCTCCGCTGGACTCTCTTCAATTTTTCCACATCCTTCTTGTAGTGTGGGGCCCAAAACTGGACACAGTACTCCAGATGAGGCCTCACCAATGTCGAATAGAGGGGAATGATCACGTCCCTCGATCTGTTGGCAATGCCCCTACTTATACAGCCCAAAATGCTGTTAGCCTTCTTGGCAACAAGGGCACACTGTTGACTCATCTCCAGCTTCTCATCAACTGTAACCCCTTTTCTGCAGAACTGCTGCCTAGCCATTCGGTCCCTAGTCTGTAACAGTGAATGGGATTCTTCCGTCCTAAGTGCAGGACTCTGCACTTGTCCTTGTTGAACCTCATCAGGTTTCTTTTGGCCCAATCCTCTAATTTGTCTAGGTCCCTCTGTATCCTATCCCTACCCTCCTCCCAGTTTAGTGTCATCTGCAAACTTGCTAAGAGTGCAGTCCACACCATCCTCCAGATCATTAATGAAGATATTGAACAAAACCGGTCCCAGGACCGACCCTTGGGGCATTCCGCTTGAAACCGGCTGCCAACTAGACATGGAGCCATTGATCACTACCCGTTGAGCCCGACGATCTAGCCAGCTTTCTATCCATCTTATAGTCCATTCATCCAGCCCATACTTCTTTAACTTGCTGACAAGAATACTGTGGGAGACCGTATCAAATGCTTTGCTAAAGTCAAGGAATAACACATCCACTGCTTTTCCCTCATCCACAGAGCCAGTTATCTCATCATAGAAGGCAATTAGGTTAGTCAGCCATGACTTGCCCTTGGTGAATCCATGCTGACTGTTCCTGATCACTTTCCTCTGCTCTAAGTGCTTCATAATTGATTCCTTGAGGACCTGCTCCATGATTTTTCCAGGGACTGAGGTGAGGCTGACTGGCCTGTAGTTCCTCGGATCCTCCTTCTTCCCTTCTTTTAAAGATGGGCACTACAGTATCCTTTTTCCAGTCATCTGGGACCTCCCCCGATCGCCATGAGTTTTCAAAAATAATGGCTAATGGCTCTGCAATCTCACCCGCCAACTCCTTTAGCACCCTCGGATGCAGCGCATCTGGCCCCATGGACTTGTGCTTGTCCAATTATTCTAAATAGTCCCGAACTTCTTTCTCCACAGAGGGCTGGTCACCTCCTCCCCATACTGTGCTGCCCAGTGCAGCAGTCTGGGAGCTGACCTTGTTTGTGGAGACAGGGGCAAAAAAAGCATTGAGTACATTAGCTTTTTCCACATCCTCTGTCACTAGGTTGTGTCCCTCATTCAGTAAGGGGCCCACACTTTCCTTGACTTTCTTCTTGTTGCCAACATACCTGAAGAAACCCTTCTTGTTACTCTTAACATCTCTTGCTAACTGCAACTCCAAGTGTGATTTGGCCTTCCTGATTTCACTCCTGCATGTCTGAGCAATATTTTTATACTCCTCCCGGGTCATTTATCCAATCTTCCACTTCTTGTAAGCTTCTTTTTTGCGTTTAAGATCAGCAAGGATTTCACTGTTAAACCAAGCTGGTCGCCTGCCATATTTACTATTCTTTCTACACATCGGGATATCATATTCTATTCCCTATGTAAAAGATCCATTTCCAATGATTTCATAACATCTTTGGGTACGACTCCATATTTAGATGCTCTTATTCTGGAATAAGAGTGCCCTAAATGGTCCCAGTTACTTGACATTTTCCCTAGTTAGTGGATTTTTCACACCCTTGAGCAACGTAGTTATACTGACTTAATGCCCTAGTGTAGACCAGGCTTCAGATGAACAGAGCAGTTACACATCTCAGAGCTATTGTTTCAGGCTCTATACATCTCCATGGGGCATTCCTCTTCACAGGAATACATCACAGTGAGCTCAACTGGCCTCTCCATACACCTCTCTGAACCTCCTATGCTGAAGATGGATATGTAGAACCCCTTCCAAGGGCTTGTCTACACCACGCAGCTTTTAGCAACAAGGCTGTGTTTGTCGCTAAAAGTCAGTGTGTGTAAATGCTGTTTTTTGGTACTTTGTCGGCACTTTTGCTGACAAAATACTTCCAGCCCCGCAAGCGGCATTAGCTTTGTCAACAAAGCCACGCTCACACTGCCACTTGCATCGACAAAACTTTTGTCTTTCGGGGGGGTGGGGGGGAAGCTTTTTTAAGTACTTGTGAAAGACAGAAGTTTTGTCGACAACTTCACGGTGTAGACAAGCCCCAAGTCACTACAACTCTTTATCCTTCCGTTTCCCCATCTGTACAATGAGGATAAAGTGTTTTGAGATCTACTGATGAAAAGCATTACAAAATATCTAGGTATTATCATCGTTACCTAGCCACAGTAGTGTCCCAACTACCAACCTAAATAACTACTACTTCCAAAATGATCACTAAGGCTGTGTCTACACTGCCACTTTCAGTGCTAAAACTTCTGTCGTTCATTTTTTTTTGTTGTGAAAAAAACAACACCCCTCTGAGTGACAAAAGTTTTAGTGCTGAAAAGCACCAGTATAGACAGTGCTTTATCGCTGGGAGCATAAAGCGACCACTGCTTGTTTGGGGTTTTTTTTTTTTTAAATCACTGGAAGAGTTCTCCCCTGGCAATAAAGCATGACTACACTGCGCATGTCACAGTTCTGCCGCAGTCACGCTGTAATGTGGGCAGTGTAGACATACCCTTACTCGAACACCAACATTTCTCTTTATGTTCAAAAAAGTTAGCGTTACCATATGTCCGGGTTTCCCCGGACATGTCCGGCTTTTGGGTCTTTAAATAGCATCCAGGGGGAATTTGTAAAAAGCTAAAAATGTCTGGGATTTCCCCCCGGACGGCTATTTAAAGACCCAAAAGCGGCTGACGGGGCAGCCGCGCCAGATTGAGCCGCTCACTTGGGGCCTCTCCAGCAGCAAAAGCTCCTCCCCCACTTCCCCCCCTCCCTGCAGCTTCAGCACGCCAGCAGCGCTGCGTGGGGAATAGGCACCGACTTTAGCCAGCGCCGGTGGGTGCTCGGGCCCCCCCCTCCCGCTCCGCCCCTTCCCCGCCCCCATTCCAACCCCTTCCCCAAATCCCAGGCCCTGCCTCCTCCCCCAGGTGCGTCGCTTTTCCCCTCCACCCCCCTCCCTCCCACCCAGACTTTTGCGCGGAAAGCCTGGGAGGGAGGGAGGAAGAAGTGGAGGTGAGCTGGGCAGGGAGGTGCGGGGAGGGCTGCCCGCAGCAGGTAACGGGGGGCGCAAGGGAACTGCTCCCCGCCCCAGCTCATTTCCGTTTCGCCTCTGCCTGCTGCCTTGAGCGCACAGCCACGCTGCTCCGCTTCTCGCCCCCTCCCTCCCAGGCTTGCCGCGCAGACAGCTGATTCGAGGCAAGTCTGGGGGGGGGAGGGGGGCTGAGAAGCGGAGCGGCTGCGCGCTCAGGGGAGCAGGCACAGCCAGAACAGGGGGGTTGGATGGGGCAGGGATTCTGGGGGGGCCTGTCAGGGGGCAGGGGTGTGGAGAGGGATCAGGGCAGTCAGGGGACAGCGAGAGGGTTGGATAGGTCAGGGGGTTCTGGGGGGGGTGCTGGCAGGGGTGTGGAGATCCCTCTCCACACCCCCGCCCCCTGACAGGCCCCCCCAGAACTCCTGCCCCATCCAACCCCCCTGCTCCCTGTCCCCTGACTGCCCCAATCCCTCTCCACACCCCTGCCCCCTGACAGGCCCCCCCAGAATCCCTGCCCCATCCAACCCCCCTGTTCTGGGGGCAGGAGTTCTGGGGGGGCCTGTCAGGGGGCGGGGGTGTGGAGAGGGATTGGAGCAGTCAGGGGACAGGGAGAGGGTTGGATAGGTCAGGGGGTTCTGGGGGGGGGGCTGGCAGGGGACAGGGAGGGTTAGATGGGTTGGGGGGGCACTCAGGGGATAGGCAGCGGTTACATAGGCACGGGAGTCCCAGGGATCTGGCGAGGGCGGGGGTGTGGATAGGAGTCAGAACAGTCAGGGGACAGGTAGGGAGTGAGGTCCTAGGGGGGCAGTTAGGGTGGAGGGTCTCAGGAGGGGGCAGTCGGGAACAAAGATAAGGGAGGCTTAGATAGGGGGTGGGGTCCCAGGGGGTGGTTAGGGGCAGGGGTCCCAGGAGGGGGCAATCAGGGGACAAGGAGCAGGGGGGGGGGTTGGAGGTTCTGGGGGGGCAGTCAGGGGGCAGGAGGTGGGAGGGAGTGGCTAGGCGGCGGGGCTACCCCCCCCTTGAGCATCCTCTTTTTTGACACTTCAAATATGGTAACCCTAAAAAAAGTAATACATTCACTGCCAAAGAACTTCGTTCACACAGAGTTACGGTTGCCCAGTTCAATCTGCTTTCCTACCAAACATGAGATTCATCAAAACTCAGACTTTTGAAAACCAGGAAAAGCAGTTAATTACCTTAACTTTGCCCCAACGCGCCCAGCACACACCCCTGCTCTCTGCCTTGGCCCTGTGGTGCACCGGAGCTCCCTGCTCCTGCCTAGCCCAGACACCCTCTCAGCCTCCCCGCCAAAAGCTACATTATAGCCCCTTCCCCGGCATCAGACGCGCCCATCCCCCCCACGTTATGGGCGGCCCCTGCGGCTCTCCCAGAGCCTGGCCTCCGACCACACGTAAGGCTCGGGAGGGGCTTCTCCCCACAACACCGCACACCAGGCACTGCCCAGCCGCCGCCCCGTGCTCGGGGGGCGGGCACCTCAGCGCTGCGGCCTCCGGAGCGACACAGGCGGGAAGGTGCGCAACGGCCCCCCGACGCCCTCGGAGCGCCCCGAGCAAGACCCTACCCGCGGGGATGGAGCCGGGCCCGGCTGAGGAAGCGGTGCCCGCCCCGGGGCGACACGCATCGCGGAGGCCCGCGAGGAAGCCATGCTGCTCAAGAAAGGAGGAAGACCTGTGCGCCGGGCCGGGCCGCGCCGGGCCTCACATCCACTTCCGGGTCACAGGGTGGAGGGGAGTGTGCGTGTGCTTCCGGGTTACATGGGCATGGAGGGAGGGGCTGGCCGGCCCGGAAAGTGGCGCGGGGCATGCCGGGAGGTGTGGTCCCACGGGGCGGCAGGGCCGGTCGGATTAGGGGCCCGTTTGCTTTTGGCGGGGCCGGGCCAGGGCGGGTGCGGCCGGCGGTGAGTGCTGGGGGCCGGGGCGTTTGGGGTGGCAGGGGTCTGTGGGTCTCCTGGGGCCGGGGAGGAGTGAGAGAGTGTAGGAGCCCATTGGGGTCCTCTGTAGACCAAGGGCTGGGGATCCCTATGCCCAGGGCTGCAACGCCCTCCCCGCCCTCACCCACTGGTGCCATTGTAAACTGTCCGGGCAGGGGCCATTCTGTGCGCAATACCCAGCACATGGGCCTGGCCTGAGTGCAACGTCTAGTTACTAGGGGATTGCAAATGATAACTGGTCAATTGCAGCAGGAGGTAGTTAATCTACTTGCCCAATCCACACCCCATTCCATCAGAGGCGGCCAGGCCCTGTTCTGAGACCTCCCCTTACTTGCAGCAATAGCCAGCAGGCCCTTGTTGTCACGCTGTGGAGCATTCTAGCTAATTAAAACTAAACTGCAGTTTTCAGAGTAACAAGCCAAGTAGTCTGTGCTACAGTATACTTAGTCACTGGCTAATTTACAACGTTCAGACATTTGTCTGGTTCTCCCTTGTACTAGTGCAGGGTTGGGCAAACTACGGCCCGTGAGCCGCATCTGGTCCGCCAGTCCTTTTAATCCAGCCCTTGAGCTCCCACTGTGGAACGAGGTCTGGGGCTTGCCCCACTCCAGCTGGGGCACAGGGTCAGGAGCTGCTCTGCATGGCTCCCAAAAGCAGCGGCATGTTCCCCCTCTGGCTTCTACGCGTAGGGGCAGCTAGGAGGCTCTGCTCTGCATGCTGCCCCCAGCCCAAATGCTGCCCCTGTAGCTCATATTGGCTATGAACCATAGCCAATGGGAGTTGCAGGGGCAGCACCTGTGGACAAGGCAGCACACAGCAGAGCCACCTGGCCACGCTTCTGTGTAGGAGCTGGAGGGGGGACATGCCGCTGCTTCCGGGAGCCACTTAAGGTAAGTGCTGCCCCAAGCCTGCTTGCCAGAGCCACCCTCTCCTGCCCCAGCCCTGATCCCCCTCCTGCTCTCCAAACCCCTTGGTCCCACCCCAGAGTACCTATCTACACCCAAAGCCCTCATCCACAGTCCCACCCCAGAGCCCTCACCCCCAGCTAGAGCCCTCACCCCCTTGTACACCCCAACCCCAATTTTGTGAGCATTCATGGCCTGCCATACAATTTCTATACCCAGATTAGGGTGACCAGATACCAAGTGTGAAAAATCGGGACGGGGTGGGGAGTAATAGGAGCCTATATAAGAAAAAGATCCACAAATCGGGACTGTCCCTATAAAATCGGAACATCTGGTCACCCTAACCCAGATGTGGTCCTCGGGTCAAAAAGTTTGCCCACCATTGTACTAGTGCAAGATAGCCAGGTTCTGCTGACCCTCTATTAAAAATTCAAACAGGAACCAGTTTGTCTGAGAAGCATTCGAAATGCTGCGTCGGAAACCAACCCGCCTGGAGCTGAAACTAGATGATATAGAAGAGTTTGAGAGCATTAGAAAGGATCTTGAGGTGAGAGTAAACCTTCTGGAGACACTCCTGTATGGAAACCAGGTGATTGAACCCTGGTAATTCGGATTTGTGCATAACGGGGCTTGTCTGAGAATAGAACCTCACTCTGCAGCAGTGTACGAGCATGTACAAAAACCAATAGAAAATTTCAGCTAGTGCAGAGCAGCAGCCTTTTCATTTAGTGATGGTTCATGTACCGAGCATCTTACTTCTCTGCTCTACAGTCTCTGCAGCCTCCAGCTAACGTCTGGGTGCAGTTCAAGTTGGCTGTTGTGTATCTTAGACATCTGCTTCTCTCCTCTTCTCAGTAGTCAAGTGAAGCTGGGAGTCTTGATTTGACAGTCCCTAAATTAGTACCTCTGGGGCCTGTCATTCTCAATGGAGAACTCTGATGTTGGAACTTGCTTTCTTGGGACCCTAATTGTGGGACCTCCATTCACTTTATCTCTAAACGCATCCTGAGCAAGACTTGGCTTCCCTTAACTTGCAGGTTTCAGAGTGGTCGCCGTGTTAGTCTGGATCCGCAAAAAGAACGAGGAGTACTTCACAACTACCACTTTGAAACCTGTCACCATGCAAGGCACTGAATTTAGCCATATGAAGTGGAAATCTTTAACTTGCAGTGCACTGCCATGCACCTGTGTGACTGTAGCATCACCCCTATTAATTGATAGCCATTTGTATACATGCGGGGTGTGAGATGTCTTAATTCTGTGACTCGTGTATTAACACTTATGGGACAACATATTTTCATTAGGGCTGTCAATCACAGTTAACTCACGCGATTAACTCAAATTAATTGCGATTAAAAATTAATCAGTTTTAATTGCACTGTTAAACGATAGAATACCAATTTAAATATATTCAATATTTTTGATTTTCTACATTTTCATATATATTGTGTTGTAATTGAAATCAAAGTGTATATTTTTATTACAAATATTTGCACTGTAAAAATCATAAATAGTATTTTTCAATTCACCTCATACAAATACTGTAGTGCAATCTCTTTGTTTTGAAAGTGCAACTTACAAATGTACATATTTTTTTGTTACATAACTGCACTCAAAAACAAAACTGTAAAACTTCAGAGCCTACAGGTCCTACTTCTTGTTCAGCCAATCACTAAGACAAACAAGTGTGTTTACATCTACAGGAGATAATGCTGCCCTCTTCTTATTTACAATGTTACTAGAAAGTGAGAACAGGCATTTGCATTGCACTTTTGTAGCTGGCATTGCAAGATATTTGCGTACCAGATATGCTAAACATCCGTAGGTCCCTTCATGCTTCGGCCACCACTCCAGAGGACATGCTTCCATGCTGATGACGCTTGTTAAAAAAAATGTGTTAATTAAATTTGTGACTGAACTCCTTGGGGGAGAATTACAATTGTCGTCTGCTCTGTTTTATCCGCATTCTGCCATATATTTCATGTTATAGGAGTCTTGGATGATGATCCAGCACATGTTCATTTTAAGAACACTTTCACAGCAGATTTGACAAAAAGCAAAGAAGGTACCAATGTGAGATTTCTAAAGATAGCTACAGCACTCGACCCAAAGTTTAAGAATCTGAAGTGCCTTCCAAAATCTGAGAGGGACGAGGTGTGGCACTTGTTTTCAGAAGTCTTAAAAGAGCAACTCTCCGATGTGGCGCCTACAGAACCCGAATAACCAAAAAAGAAAATCAACTTTCTGCTGGTGGCATCTTTCTCAGATTATGAAAATGAACAAGTGTCGGTCCACACTGCTTTGGATTGTTATCAAGCAGAACCCATTATCAGCATGGACGCATGTCCCCTTGAATGGTAGTTAAAGCATGAAGAGACCTATGAATCTTTAGCGCATCTGGCACATAAATATCTTGTGATATCGGCTACAACAGTGTCATGAGAACGCTTGTTCTCACTTTCAGATAACATTGTAAACAAGAAGCGGGCAGCGTTATTTCCTGCAAATGTAAAAAAACTTGTTTGAGCAATTAGCTGAACAAAAAGGACTGAGTGGACTGGCAGGCTCCAAAATTTTACATAGTTTTACTTTTGAATGCAGATTTTTTTTGTACATAATTGTACATTTTCAACTTTGATAAAGAGATTGCACTACAATACTTGTATTAGGTGAATTGAAAAATACTATTTCTCTTACAGTGCAAATACTTGTAATCAAAAATAAATATAAAGTGAGCACTATACTTTGTATTCTGTGTTGTAATTGAAATCAATATATGAAAATGTAGAAAACATCCAAAAATATTTAAATAAATGCTATTCTATTATTAACACATAATATATGTGTTAATATAATTAATCACAATTAATTTTTTTAATTGCTTGACAGCCCTAATTTTCATCATTACGGCTATCCAAAAACATCCAATGAACTTGTTCAGTCTGTAAGCAGTTTCTCTGTAATGAAATCAGCTTACCTAACATTTTTCATACCTTCACAGTTTGAAGGCTCTCCCTGTGGTCAGTTGTCAGAGCTGAAATGGACATCTCCTTGACAGTGCTAACATTCCATCCATTGAAGAGTTTCTCTAGTTTTCCATTGTCCTTATTTTTAGTTGATCACTTTTCCCCCCCACCCCCCAGAGTTGTAAGAAGCAGCGTGAAGATGTGGATGAAGTGGGAGCCGGTGATGGAGAAGGAGCTATTGGTCTGAGCAATGACCACAAGAGTCGAGAACAAATGATAAATGACCGAATTGGTTACAAACCTCAGCCCAAACCCAACAACCGTTCCTCCCAGTTTGGAAGTTTTGAATTCTAGAGATTTGATGGCCTGCCACCTTCCACGGGCAATTGAGTATTGGACCATGATGGGGTGTTCATCCCAGACAGTGCTGGCAGAGATGTTCAAAGGCCGTTTGGGTAGTTCTAGAGTTGGCTGGGACTGGCCTGTGTCTGCCAATGAGTCTTGGGCTTCAATAGGAGAAAGTGTTTGCCTTTTCCCAAGGCTGGTGGGATGTGTTTTTAACTTGACTTGTTACTGTACCTCCAGAAACCCCTCTGCCCAGCCACCTTGTTTTAAATAAATATTTTTTTTTAAATGAGAGGCTCTTAACGTATCAGAAAACACACAGGGGCAGGTAAAGATTAATGGAAAATGTTAACAGCAGAGTTGGCCTCCTGTGGGGTAGAAAAACAGGAATCAACCGAGGCCACTGCCCCCATAGGGGTTTGCACAGAGGCAAAGCTCTGCCTCCCTGGAGCAATCTTTTTGATGTTCTTAAAAACCCAGCTCCAAGTGGTGCAGGTGTTTGAGCCCAGGGGAGTAATTCAGAGGTGTCACTCACATTTTTATGGATTGGGTAGCTGAGTGAAAGCCTCAGTTTCTCTGCACACCAGGGGGAGGCAGGGCAAACTTCCCTAGATACTGCGCTCGCACAACTGCCTTCCTGTTTACTCCCAAGTTGTCAAATCCTTGGCCTCTCCTGAGCGTGCCACGAAGGAAGCCAAGTACGATGGCTGCTATGTGGATTGCTGGTTTACCAGGAAATGGACCAGGCTTCAACTCATTTCACAGAAGTCATTTCATAGCTGCATTCGGACAGCTACTGCCAAGCTAGGGGGATTTGAGCTGGTGCCTCACAGATGAAAGGCTCAAATCCTTTTCACAATCCAATCTCCCTCTCTAAATACATCCAAGAGTGCAAGCGTATAAATGGGAGGCGACTCACTTTGTGGGCTTTCTGATAAATAAGTTTGACTTGGACAATGGAAGTAGTAAATAATTAAAAGCCGGTCCGTGTGACTAGGCTGTAGCTATTTGGAGAGGATTTTTAGAGTGCTGAGGGGCATTGGCTGTAAAGAGCAAAGGCCACTAATCATAGCTGTATAGCTTAATGTCACAGACAAAAAATATGCCTAAATAGATTGTTTTCTGGCAGAGGCTGATCAGCAAAATACACAGATCTGAGATGAAAGTTAGCAGTGCTAGGGTTAACTGGCTGCATGGCCAGCACCTGTACCTGAGTGAGGTCATGGTCAGCTAAAGGGATGGAGTTCAGGCCACACAAGTAAATGACTGAGAGAAAGCTAGGTTACAAAAACTGAGGGAACTGAGTCTTGGTGTACAAGACTGACACTCCACTCCCTACTGGCTGAGCCTGGGGACAGAAGGCAGGACATGGACCCTCAGAGTGGATGACTAAGTTAACATCTCTTTATCACCTTCTGTCCAAGGTTGTTTCCCACCAGTTTTTGACGCATTGGCCATTCTTGTTCCAAGTAGCCCAAGTGATGGAGTAACCACCATTTTTTGAGGGAGACCAGTACTACACAGGGGCAGATTTTCCTTGTCTTAGTTTTGTCCTGCTACTCCTAGTTATAAACTCATCTATCATACTAAATTCCTCTCCAGCATTGCTATTCACCCACTTGAAACAACTGTAGGTTTATGGCCCCTCCAAAATCTGCTCACTACTGTTCCTCTCCTTGACTTTTCCTATCCCTTGTAAGCTTACATGAGCAGAAAAGTTACCCTTGCTGGTCATGCATCAGTGAGCTCCAGCACTACTATCCCAAGAGCTTTGAAGGCTGTTTTTCATGGGCTGGTATTGGTACTCAAGTGCCCCAGCAGATGCTGTTTCTTTTCTCCATTCTTAAACACAGCAAGCCTGGTACTCAAAGCCTCTGCAGTGTACTTGTCCTGTGAAGGTGGGTCGGCTGGAAAGGAACTCGGGATAAGGCCATGTTGAGCAGTCTAGGTGCTGACTGCATCAGCCACTTACAGCTGGGTAGTTACTCTTCGTGGAGACTGGTGGTGTCTGCTCTGGCTCAGTGCCCAGCTTTACCTTTTCCATGTTGGAGGTAGCTTCCAAGACACTTCCACCCCAATAAAATGCAGTCTACTTTATTAACTAATTATATACAGGAAGAGCTCTATTTTCATTTCAAACAAGTTGTTTCCAGAACAGTGGATTTAAAAACAAAGTCATGGTCCCCTGTAACCAACCCTGTGATACAGCTGGAACCAGCTATAGCTCAACTAAAAGGCACTACCCCCAATTGTTTCCTAAAGGCACTTAGATAAAAAAAAAAAGCAACAAAAGACAGTTTATTTGCAACAGAATTCAGAGCCTAGGAGTTGAGTGAACACTAATTCATCCAAGGTCACAATCAGGAGGCACAGTCTGAAAACAACATACTTGCATACAGCTCATCATACATTATCTTTAAGCTTGTTAAATAAATGTATTGTTTAAGAACAATTATTAGTCATTGGAGGGAGGCTTTCCTCCAATAGAAGTCTAGTGTCAGCATCAGGTCTGCCTCAAACACTCCTGCAAAAGATTCCAGGCAGGAAAAGGGGTGTTACTAGAAGGTGCTCTAGAGAGGTTGGCAAATCAACCAGCCTGGGCCAGGAACACGGGGATGTTAGGACTGATGTACCATGTGGAGACTGTAACCCAGTGAGGGATGTGGCTCTGTCAGTTTATTTTATAAACGCATCACTAGATTGTCAATTTACATTTAACCACAAAGGGTAAAACCTGGCCATAGACTGAAGGCTCATGAGAAGCCCACAGAGATAATAGGGGCACACTCATTAAGTGAGCCTCAAGGCTAAGACATGGCCCTGGCCACTCTTAGCAAACTTATGAAATACAATGATTCAGGCTAGTAAAGTCTGTGGACATTGTGAGACAGCAGGGTCTCATCAAGCAGAGAAAGCATGCTGCAACCAGGCTCGAGTAGAGAGGCACAATTCATGTATGGGGGATGGGGAAGAGTAGTTTTGAATTGTACTTGTTACCGATGTGCCCCTCTCTTCCTCTCCCAGCCTTGGCCTGACTAGCATCAGAATATACTTCATGCACTTGAACCAGTGCCAACCCCTCTAGTGAAGTTACTTAAACTTCAGGGCATGGAGCCATTAACAGCTAGGAGGCAGAAAGGAGGGAGTTGAGGGGGGGGGGCGCTAAGTGCTATGACAGGAGAGAATTGTTTGAAGTACATTAGGAGGCTTTTTCCTTCCATGATGCAGCTGGTACAGGCCACTGCTGGAGAGAGGACATCAGTCTGGCTGGAACTTTGCTGCACTATTGTACCCTACCTAGTTTTCACTGTACATTAGTTACTCCTCAGGAAGCCACTCCTTCCACATCACCTTGGATATTTATTTGGGTCTGGAAAACACCAGGATTGTAAAGGGAAGAACCTGCACTGCCAGGCATGGAAGAATGGAGCCAGGAGTCTTCCTTATCCCCTGTCAAAATCCCAGAAGGGGTAGTCACATCTGATCCCCTTGATTTTCATTCACATGCTGATCAGCTACATGAAACGGCAAAAGCTGAAAGTGCGAGTGTGTTCATGTGTGAGCGCTGGGAGAGAGCTCTCCCACCACTCCTGGTAAACCACCTCCATGAGGTGTTTAGCTCTGAGCGCTGGGAGCCTGTCCACACTAGCGCTTTAAAGTGCTCAGACTTGCTGTGCTCAGGGGGGGTGATTTTTCACAACAGAGCCAGCAAGTTCGAGCGCTATAAAATATAAGTGTAGACAAGCCCTCAGAGACTCTACAATGAGTACACGGTGACAAAGAAAACACTACTGCCAGTTCATCACAGCTGAGCCCATAGCTTTCTGGGACATTAACAGCTGGCAGCAGTTGCTTAAAGTAGCAGCAAGCCACAATGTGCTGAGAGGTCAGTGGCTATTTGGACACGACCAGAACATGAACTGAAGTTCATGTTGGGACTGATTCTAAGGCCGCACTGACCATGCATCCCCTGGGCCAATCTAGCTTTTTCTTCCTTGCCTCTGCCATGTCTCACCCTCTGGTGATTTTACTTAATTTCAGAACATCTGGGGATAGTAGAGTTTGTGTAAGAGGCTGCTTGAGACCATGCAGCCCTGCCCCTCATCACATTCAGGGGCTGTAAAACAGATATTTTTGTAGCATCTTTCATCCCAAAGTACCTTACAAATGAGCTAATCAACTCTGAATAGTAGCAGTTCTCCAGCTTTCCCATTCCATGACACTTTGGGGGAGACCCAGGTCCACCTTTCCCACAGATCAAGAAGGGCTCCAAGGGCCCAAGATTGACCTTAGGCCAAAGTATCAGAACCAACAATATACAGAGATCACATCAAGAACCCGAGCAGTCATTTCACACCACACAGCTGCTTAGGACAGGAGATGTGGTGTAAAATAACCAGTTAAGCTGCAAGGGGATTTAAGGAGGCAGAACAGCATTTCTCCCATCAGAATCAGGCCAGCACACTCAGCTAACAGCCCACCTCCTACCCAGAAAACCAAGAAATCTTTAAAAAAGCGGTCAGGAACTCAGCTTTACATCTCATCTCTAGCACCTTAGCAACACAGAATTCCCTAGTTCCACAGTTTAGCTGTGACTCAGAGGGAAGACCACCAACTATTGAATCAACCCTGCTGCCCACAGGGATCTCACAGAAGGACCTGAACCCTGCCTTGTTCGTGAGATCTGTTGGGCTCCTAGCACGAGGGGCCTGGCTGGAGGGTGGGAAGCTCTCCAGTGGCTGCTGCCCAGCTCTGACATTGGAAGTGGTTGCTCCAGCACAGCCATTTTGAGAAGTTCCAGTTTGGTGATTATGATAAAGAAGAGTCCTCAGGGTTGGAACTCCTTTTACTGACCCTACAGTCTCTTATCCCCCAACCCTCATCTAAGAGGAGCAAGTTTTAAGGCTGCTATATCCTCCCTACACAAGTTTGGTTCTTTACCTGCCAGCCCAGCCAAGGAATATCCTCTACAGAAATGTCACTCTTTAATAGCTTTCTTCGTGTCACTTGGTTTAACCGGAAAGAAAAAAGAAAAATCACAATATTGTAAACAGTCAGAACAATAGAGCCAGCTGCTGACAATTTGCATTGAATGACAAATCTGAGTCTAACAGTACATGGCTGCAAAATCGAGATGAAATCAACAGGGTTTCAATGGTTTATTTAAAGTCTCTTTCTGCTACTTAAAAATGCAATTGCATGATCAGTAAGCCGAAGTGGCCAGTTTGAAATGTTCCTGCTGTTCAGAGCTGAGCAGAACAAGAATACAGCAGAAAACCAGCAACATTAAACAGACTTGAAAGCGGCCCCAAGTCTGGCCCAGATACAATATGCCCACTGGAGTTAATAAGAATGGTGCACGCTTCTCGGAGCAGACCTGAGCCCACTAGGCCTCTGGTGATTTACCAGCAGCACTCTAATTTTGTGGACAGAAGTTTCTACAAACTGTCCCAGAGGGTTTTGCTGGCCCAGAGATCAGTCACATCCCCGCCTCCCTCCCCCAGGCATTAAGTACAGAATTTTTTAGAAAATTAAAATAGCCATTGTCTCATACTGGCTCCTTTATCAACCATTCATAAAACCTCCCAGATCTGAGCATTTATTCTTTAAAAATAAAATGCTTTAAAAGGACAGTTCAATAATCTTGTAAATATCTACTTGCTACATAATTTCAATCAGGGAAAATCTACAAATACAACATAAATCGTGGTCAAGGGTGGCTCTGGTGTGACCTCAAGAGCTGGTCCATCTAGCATGGGTGCCAGGCTGCTGGGTGGGAAATCCCCAACACCAGGAATCCCTGTGAGCTGCCCAGGCATTGTCCTGACTAGGACATTGGTGGTAAAACACACACTGATTTTCATGGTGTATGTTGCGTCTCAGTCAGCCGGGGAATGATCCTCATCCTCTTGGTGACTGCAGTTAGAGCGAGCGAAGGGGCAGAGAGAGGCTCTCGCTCTGTGTCCAGCATTAATGGCAGTGCTCCGTGATATCCACAACAACTGCCTTTTTCCAGCTGAAGAGGAAGTAGCCAGTGCCTGCGCCTGCTGCCACAGCTATGCAGAGGTATGCATTGTAGGTCATGAAGATCAGCATGAGGAAGTAACTGACCACCACTTGTATGATGTGCAGCACTGTCTGCAGGAGATGAGGGAAGCTCAGCATCTGTTGTCTGAGGAATCAGAAAAATATGACCAGTCAGTGAACAAGAGTCACAGGATGGGAAATGCAGGGTCCCCGCAGACAGAAAATAACCCATGGGCTAGGAATGCCAAATTACATAACATAAGCCTGGCCGTACTGTGTCAGACCATAGGTCCTACCACCCCAGTATCCTGCCTACCGACAGTGGCCAATGCCAGGTGCCCCAGAGGGAGTGAACCTAACAGGTAATGATCAAGTGATCTCTCTCCTGCCATCCATCTCCACCCTCTGACAAACAGAGGCTAGAGACACCATTCCTCACCCATCCTGGCTAATAACCATTAATGGACTTAACCTCCATGAATTTATCCAGTTCTCTTTTAAACCCTGTTATAGTCCTAGCCTTCACAACCTCCTCCGGCAAGGAGTTCCACAGGTTGTCTGTGTGCTGTGTGAAGAACTTCCTTTTATTTGTTTTAAACCTGCTGCCCATTAATTTCATTTGGTGGCCCCTAGTTCTTATATTATGGGAGCAAGTAAATAACTTTTTCTTATCCACTTTCTCCACACCACTCATGATTTTATATACCTCTATCATAGCCCCCCTTAGTCTCCTCTTTTCCAAGCTGAAAAGTCCTAGCCTCTTTAATCTCTCCTCATACGGGACCCGTTCCAAACCCCTAATCATTTTAGTTGCCTTTCTCTGAACCTTTTCTAATGCCAGTATATCTTTTTTGAGATGAGATCACATCTGTACACAGTATTCAAGATGTGGGTGCACCATGGATTTATGTAAGGGCAATAAAATATTCTCCGCCTTATTCTCTATTCTTTTTTTAATAATTCCTAACATCCTGTTGGCTTTTTGACTGCCACTGCACACTGTGTGGACGTCTTCAGAGAACTATCCACGATGACTCCAAGATCTTTTTCCTGATTAGCTGTAGTTAAATTAGCCCCCCATCATATTGTATGTATATTTGGGATTACTTTACATTTAACCACATTAAATTTCATTTGCCATTTTGTTGCCCAATCACTTAGGTTTTTTGAGATCTTTTTGAAGGTGGCCATGAAACACCAAGAGAGATGGGATAGTAAAGGGCAGAGATCTCCTGTCATGTGTATTTGTCACAGATGACTAGAATGTCCTCCATGAAGCTGGGTGCTTTGTAATAAAACCAGTTATTCCTGGATAAGGAATAATGAGGTTCACAGAGTGATCACAGCTGCTAAGGTTTGAGGGTCAAAATCATTCCAGCTCATTTTACTACCTGGCCCTCATTGCCAGCCACACAGGGCAGCTTGTCTGCAAACAGAGGCCTTGACCACTCGTGGGCACAGAAAGATCCTTTGGTGCCTTATGTAAGAATAGGCAGAGTCTAGTGTCCTGGCCAAATTAAAATGTGGAAACAGCACACCTCCCTACGAGCTTCCCCTGCTTTTATTTCGTAAAAAGGGCCTCATGTGGCTGATGCAGAGTAGCTGTTGCATTCCCTTCCCTCCAAAAAAGGGAGCTGCAGGTTCCTGTATTTATAGTTCATTCTTTAGGCTCCTTCAGGATGAAGCGTGTACAAGCATGAAGTTAGTCTTCTGCAGTAAAACTATTTGAGCTGCCTAGAATTTGCTATGTTTCAGTCTTCGTGTTTTCTGCTGAGATGAGCAGGGTTTGTGTTAGAAGGAAAGTGAATTCTTACCCAACTGTTTTGTGCGTCTCCATCAAAGTGGTGCCGTTTGGTCCCGGGACAGGCATGGAGTTGTAGCGAATGCTGACCTGTGATTTACGGAGCAGACTCTCCCGGGCTATTTTGAGGCCCTCATAAAACATGGCTAGGAAGAATACTGCGACAAAAGCACCAGCCATTTCTGATAGACAGGAAAGGACAGAACAAGGTTACTGTCTCTGCACAGGATGAGCCATCTGCTTCAAGCACACAGAGAAAAGCACCTAACAATCCAACAAATAGCTCCCACCGCACAGGCCACAGGGAGTGCGATGTCCAACCCCATAAAGCGAAACTCTCAACCACATTTGCTAAGGCTTGTGCAACACTCAAATAGTGACACGGAAGTCATCCCATCACCTTCAGCCTCTGTGCCCCAATTTCCAACCTGTTAACCATCTTGCCCTGGACACTCTAGGAACCTATGACCTCATGGGGTGGGGTCATTCAGACAAGACTGACCAGTAGCAAGCCTTTGGTTTGGCCTGTGGTGAGCAACAAGTCAGCCGCTTTGCTAAAATAGCTTTACTAACCTCCAGGTGTATTGATCACCAGTCCAGAAAACAGCAGCGGCACGTTCTTGTAGCTGAAGTGGAAAGTCATGTCCTGGTCAAGACAGAAAAATCATTTAAAACCTCAGCAAGATGTGTAAGCTTCAAGGGAGGGAGATAGAGCTTCACAGAGCACACAGATGAGTCCTAAGGAAGTTAAATGGAAGGACTGTGTTACAATATAACTAGAGTTAACCTTGGAGGCAGTTCATTCTGGTCAGTAACTAAGTACATAGTTGAAGTAACATTCTACCACAAACCTAGTGTAGCACTGCGGTCTGAGTTTCTGCTAGGTATTGCTGTGCACACTCCAGTTACAGCTGTAACTAGTTGCTTGTCCATTTGTAACCAACTATTTTAATTGGAAAGTCACTGGATTTTACTCTAAAAATTTCTCCAGCAGCATTTTTATTACTTTGCCTATATGTAAATTTCCATCAGTGGATTTTGTTTTGTCAGTTTGTGTGTGCACGGTGATTAACATTTATCCATAAAAATCTAACCCTTCAAACCCTACCTATAAAACTTAAATAAAGGGCTTATTGTTTTGTTAATTTCTTTTTAAAAAGTGATCGCACGTACATCGTTAAGGTGTGCCCAGTGTGTTGTCTGAAGATGCACAGTTCTGTGGCGATGCACCTTCCCCCCCCCCAGTGTTAAAAAGATCTGCGAATCTTACTGGCAGATGTCTTCAGGTTATAAAAAGATGACAATGTAAATTAAAGACAGAACAGAGAGAGGATGCGTCTTCTTCAGGCAACTAACAGAAGTTACTAGATCACAGGCCCTGGTTTTCATGGGGGACTTCAATCACCCCGATATCTGCTGGGAGAGCAATACAGCAATGCACAGACAATCCAGGAAGTTTTTGGAAATTGTAGGGGACAATTTTCTGGTGCAAGTGCTGGAGGAAACAACTAGGGGCAGAGCTCTTCTTGACCAGCTGCTCACAAACAGAAAAATTAGTAGGGGAAGTGAAAGTGGATGGGAACCTGGGAGGCAGTGACCATGAGATGGTCAAGTTCAGGATCCTGACACAAGGAAGAAAGGAGAGCAGCAGAATATGGACTCTGGACTTCAGAAAAGGAGACTTTTCTGCTGATGGGCAGGATCCCCTGGGAGAACAACATGACAGGGAAAGGAGTCCAGGAGAGCTGGCTGTATTTTAAAGAATCTTTATTGAGGTTGCAGGAACAAAACCATCCCAATGTGCAGAAAGAATAGTATATATGGCAGGCGACCAGCTTGGCTTAACAGTGAAATCCTTGCACACAACACAAACACAAAAAAGAAGCTTACAAGAAGTGGAAGATTGGACAAATGACTAGGTAGGAGTATAGAAATATTGCTCAGGCATGCAGGACTGAAATCAGGAAGGCCAAATCACACTGGAGTTGCAGCTAGCAAGGGGATATGATAGAAGAGTATATAAAATCATGAGTGATGTGGAGAAAGTGGATAAGGAAAAGTTATTTACTTATTCCCATAATACAAGAACTAGTGGTCATCAAATGAAATTAATAGGCAGCAGGTTTAAAACAAATAAAAGGAAGTTCTTCTTCACGCAGCGCACAGTCAACTTGTGGAACTCCTTACCTGAGAAGGTTGTGAAGGCTAGGACTATAACAGAGTTTAAAAGAGAACTGGATAAATTCATGGTGGTTAAGTCCATTAATGGCTATTAGCCAGGACGGGTAAGGAACGGTATCCCTAGCCTCTGTCTGACAGAGGATGGAGATGGATGGCAGGAGAGAGATCACTTGATCATTGCCTGTTAGGTTCACTCCCTCTGGGGCACCCTGGCATTGGCCACTGTCGGCCGACAGGATACTGGGCTAGATGGACCTTTGGTCTGACCCGGTACGGCCTTTCTTATGTTCTTATGTTAAGGGATGTTAAGAGTAACAAGAAGGGTTTCTACAGGTATGTTAGCAACAAGAAAGTGGTCAAGGAAAGTATGGGCCCCTTATTGAATGGGGGAGGAAACCTGGTGACAAAGAATGGAAAAGCTAATGTACTCAATGCTTTTTTTGCCTCCGTCTTCACAAACAAGGTCAGTTCCGAGACTACTGCACTGTGCAGTACAGTATGGGGAGGAGGCGACCAGGCCTCTGTGGATAAAGAAACTATTTAGAAAAGCTGGACGAGCACAAGTTCATGGGGCTGGATGCACTGCATCTGAGGGTGCTAAAGGAGGTGGTGGATGTGATTGCAGAGCCATTGGCCATTATCTTTGAAAACTTATGGTAATCGGGGGAGGTTCAGGGTGACTGGAAAAAGGCTAATGTAGTGCCCATCTTTAAAAAAGGAAAGGATGACAACCAAGGGAACTACAGTCCCTTTAGCCTCACCTCAGTCCCTAGAAAAATCATGGAGCAGGAATCAATTTTGAAGCACTGAGAGGAGAGGAAGGTGATCAGGAATAGTCAACATGGATTCACCAAGGGAAAGTCATGCCTGACCAACCTGCTTGCCTTCTATGAGGAGATAACTGGCTGTGTGGAATGGGGAAAGCGGTGGACGTGTTATTCCTTGACTTTAGCAAAGCTTTTGATACAGTCTCCCACAGTATTCTTGCCAGCAAGTTAAAGAAGTACGGGCTGGATGAATGGACTATATGGTGGATAGAGAGCTGGCTAGATCATCAGGCTCAACAGGTAGTGATCAATGGCTCCATGTCTAGTTGGCAGCCGGTATGAAGAGGAGTGCCCCAAAGGTCGGTCCTGGGGCCGGTTTTGTTCAATATCTTCGTTAATGATCTGGAGAATGGCGTGGATTACACCCTGAGCAAGTTTGCAGATGACACTAAACTGGGAGGAGTGTTAGATACCCTGGAGGGTAGAGATAGGATACAGAGGGACCTAGACAAATTGGAGGATTGGGCCAAAAGAAATCTGATGACATTCAATGGACAAATGCTGAGCCCTGCACTTAGTGCAGAAGAATCCCATGAATTGCTACAAACTAGGGACCGAGTGGCTAGGCAGCAATTCTGCAGAAAAGGGCCTAGAAGCTGGATATGAGTCAACAGTGGCCCCCTGTTGCCAAGGAAGTTAACAGCATTTTGGGTTGTATAAGTAGGGGCATTGCCAGCAGATAGAGGGATGTGATCATTCCCCTCTATTCTGCATTCGTGAAGCCTCATCTGGAGTACTGTGTCCAGTTTTGGGCCCTGCACTACAAGAAGCATGTGGAAAAATTGGAAAGAGTCCAGCAGAGGACAACAAAAATGATTAGGGGGCTGGAGCACATGACTTATGAGGAGAGGCTGAGGGAACTGGGATTATTTAGTCTGCAGAAGAGAAGAATGAGGGGGAATTTGATAGCGGCTTTCAACTACCTGAAAGGGGGTTCCAAAGAGGATGGATCTAGACTGTTCTCAGTGGTACTAGATGACAGAACAAGGATTAATGGTCTCAGGTTGCAGTGGGGGAGGTTTAGATTGGATATCAGGAAAAACATTTTCACTAGGAGGGTGGTGAAGCACTGGAATAGATTACCTAGGGAGGTGGTAGAATCTCCTTCCTTAGAGGTTTTTAAGGTCAGGCTTGACAAAGCCCTGACTGGGATGATTTAGTTGGGAATTGGTCCTTGTAAAGGTGTATGACTCACCCCTGTAGCACCTCCTGCTGGTTGCTTCTGGGAATTAGCTTGTCCAGCCTCCGGAGCACCCTGTGCAGGCCGGTGTCCTGCTTGTAGCTGGCCCCCGTGTCCCTCCCAGACCTGGGTGCCTCTTTACCCTGGGGCTGCCCCCTGGCAATACCCCCACCACTCTCTATGGGTCTCCCTTCTCTGGGAAACCTCCAACCCTCTAATCCCCACCTTGCCTCAGTCTGGGCTACTGCCAGTCATCACCAAGCCTCCGCTCCCTCGGGCAGACTGCAGTGTAAAAGCCAGTCATCATAGGCAAGAGGGTTCAGACCTGCTGCCTTCCTCTGCCTCCCAGTACCTCTATGGGCCTTGGACCAGGCCCTGCAGCCTTGGGAGTTGCCAGCCTGGAGCTACCCTGCTCCTGTGGCTCTCCCCAGCCCTGCTTCACTTCCAGTACCCTTACTGCAGGCAGCCTGGAGAAAGACTCCTTCTGGGAGTCTGGCTCACAGCCTTTTATACAGGCCAGCTGTGGCCTGATTGGGGCATGGCCCAGCTGCAGCTGCTCTGCCAATCAGCCCAGCTTTTCTCCTGCCCCAGCCCTCTGCCAGGGCTATTTTAAGCCCTTCCGGGCAGGAGCGGGGGAACCACCCCACTACAGTCCTGCTTTGAGCAGGGGCATGGACTAGATGACCTCCTGAGGTCCCTTCACACACTCTATACATATTGATGAGAGAGCTTCGCAGAAGAGAGTCCTGACTCCACCAGTATAACAGAAATGCAGGGTGGGTGTCTGGGCTGGTACCAGCAGGATTCAGGAAGCTGTAATAGCAAGGAGGGAAGTCACCCATCTCATTTCACATGGCAAACCAGACAGCAGCAAATGCTAAGTGAGTGGAATGGCCCCTCTCTCCAGTGGGCCACAGTATGCAGGGTCCATTTAATCATAGAATATCAGGATTGGATGGGACCTCAGGAGGTCATCTAGTCCAACCCCCTGCTCAAAGCAGGACTAATCCCCAGACAGATTTTTACCCCAGTTCCCTAAATGGTCCTCTCAAGGATTGAACTCACAACCCTGGGTTTAAGGAGGCTAATGCTCAAACCACTGAGCTATCCCTTCCCCCTTATAGGAGCAGCATCTGCAGTGGCTGCCACATAACATTTAGTATGAAAATGGGTGCAAAGACACAACTCTCAGTCCTAGGGGGAGGAACTGAAAGAGAAAAAGCAGCACAAATACCAGAAAGCTAGTGGAGCCAGTCAGTAAGGTATTTCCACCTGTAGTGAGAGGAGAACAATGGAGACAGCCAGCCAGGGGGATTAGAGGGAAAGTTTCTGTCTACCTCTGCTGGCAAGAGGGCACTGTGACAGTGCCACCCATAAGGCTTTATGGAAATATGCTTATATAACATAACTAGAATGTGTTTTCTGCTACATATGCCATGTAACATATCTCTGTAAAGTCATGATCTACTGAATCTATTAATCCTATTTGTATGCACGTGTCATTTTTGTACTCGAAGTTATGAATATTGGCTGCATACTTGTTTGATTCTAAGTAGTCTGTAGTGAAGCAGTTGGTCGGCTTCCTGAGAAAAGACTATTCTCAGTAAGTGCCTCATCAAGAAACACTTAAGCCAACAATGAACTTGGAAATACCAGTCCACATCTGGACTTTCCCAGGAATGTGGCTTGGCTGGTAAGGAACTCAGTCATGCACGGACATGTGACTTGCCCAGGTGACTCCAATACTCCATTTTGTAGCTGGACTTTGCATAGGAGAGAGGAGGGGGTCTCCACCCACAAGAGAAAGTCTATTTAAGCCCGGGGAGGCCCCTCCATTTTGTCTTCAGCTGGCTAAAGAGAGAGCCTCTCCACCCCCAAAGATACCTGAAAGAAAATTGGAACAAAGGACAGTGACTGCAAGGGGTGTGAGTGATTACTGGACCCAGACTAAAAGGAGATTAGTCTGTAAAAGGAAGGTTTCAGAGTAGCAGCCGTGTTAGTCTGTATCCGCAAAAAGAACAGGAGTACTTGTGGCACCTTAGAGACTAACAAATTTATTAGAGCATAAGCTTTCGTGGGCTACAGCATCCGAAGAAGTGGGCTGTAGCCCACGAAAGCTTATGCTCTAATAAATTTGTTAGTCTCTAAGGTGCCACAAGTACTCCTGTTCTTTTTGTAAAAGGAAGCTTACTGGTGAGATTATCTGTATTCAGTTTGATTAGACATAATTTGCATGTTTTATTTTATTTTGCTTGGTGACTTACTTTGTTCTGTCTGTTACTACTTGGAACCACTTAAATCCTACTTTCTGTATTTAATAAAATCACTTTTTACTTATTAATCAACTCAGAGTATGTGTTAATACCTGGGTGGGCAAACAACTGTGCATATCTCTCTATCAGTGTTATAGAGAGTGAACAATTTGAGTTTACCCTGCGTAAGCTTTATACAGGGTAAAATGGATTTATTTGGGTTTAGACCCCATTGGGAATTGGGCATCTGAGTGTTAAAGACAAGAACACCTCTGTTAGCTGCTTCCAGGAAAGCCTACAGCTGTTAGGGGACATGATTCAGACCTGGGTCTGGGTTTGTAGCAGGCTAGTGAGTCTGGTTCAAACCAGGCAGGGCACTGAAGTCCTAGCTGACACGGCAGGAAAGCAGGGGCAGAAGTAGTCTTGGCACATCAGGTGGCAGCTCCCAAGAGGGTTTCTGTGATCCAACCCGTCACAGGCTCCTATGCCCTCTCCCAATCAGTAGAGCAGGGGTGGGCAAACCACAGCCTGTGGAACCATCCTGCCCGGCCCCTGAGCTCTCGGCTGGGGAGGCTCCCCCCAGCCCTTCCTCCACCTTCCCCCCTCCCCCAGAGTCACGCTGCTATGCGGGCAGCACTCTGTGGGGTGGGGCAGCGTGTCAAGGGGGTGGGGGGCGGGGCCGTGGTGTTGGATAAGGGGCAGGGAGTTGGGGGCGGGCAGTCAGGGGACAGGGAGTGGGGGGGTTGGATGGCAGTGGGGTCCGGGGGAGGGGGTGTGATTACGGTTGGGGGTGCTTCGGGAGGGGGTGGTCAGGGGACCAGGAGTGAGGGGGGTTGGATGGTTTGGGAGTTCTGAGGGGGGCAGTCAGGGGGCGGGAAGTGGGAGGAGGTCTGATAGGGGGCAGAGCCAGGCTGTTTGGGGAGGCACAGCCTTCACTACCCGGCCCTCCATACAATTTTGCAACCCCAATGTGGGCCTCGGGCCAAAAAGTTTGCCCACTCCTACAGTAGAGGAAACAACATGGTGATTGACACACAAACTGGCACCCACCAAGATACTGTACATTCAGCCTGGCACTGTCCTGCACTCAGGGCATGGGGATGAGTTAAGGAATGGGGTTGGGCTTGGTTACTTTGATTCAGTCATAACTTAGATCCTTCTCTCATTTATTACAGTGAATGTTCTTCACAGAGCTGGTTAATGTTTTTGCTAAGAGCTCAGGTGAAGAGTTCTATTCCAGGAGTTCTCAAATGGGGGTCAGGACCCCTCAGGGGGTCACGAGGTTATTACATGGCGGGGTCGCGAGCTGTCAGCCCCCAATCCCCACTTTGCATTCAGCATTTATAATGGTGTTAAATATATAAAAGTGTTTTTAATTCATAAAGGGGGTCACACTCAGAGGCTTGCTATATGAAAGGGGTCACCAATATAAAAGTTTGAGAACCACTGTTCTATTAATTTCCTTTTGTCTATAGGAGAATCCCAGTAAGGAAAGATCACATGTTCTTTGGTCCAAATGACTCTGAGCAGCTATCCCAGCAAATGCCTAGAGAGGCCCTTCCAGAAACACTCAGGCTTTCATGCATGTCTTCTGCTCACAAAAGGTGGGGTGCCAAGCATGCAGGCTACCTGGCTTTCTGCAAGGGAAGCACAGTTTGCAATAAAATGAGCCCAACTCTTGAACACATTTCATATGACCGAATATCCTCTGGGGAAACTGCCCTTCTTGCCTCTCCCAGCTCAGACACACAAACCAAGGCAGGACAGATTTTCATTTATGTTAGCAGCTGCCACTGAAGACAGAACAGCACATTTGGGGCAAGCAGCAATATTAGAGGATTTAAAGAATCCTTGTAGAGAAACACCCCTCAGGAAGTGAGCTCAGTAACTGGGTGGATGGATTTAGTACTACTAAGTCATGTCCTCCCTGCAGCTAAACATTAATAAATAAGCATTTTAGAAAACTGATTCTGACTCCTTGCTACAAAGAGCCACCTGTTCAGGGAGGCAAAAGTCTTTGGACTTTGGAAACTGAGCTCAGCTTAAGCTCTGGATGATGTGTACTTTTCTGGACTTCACTTACCATCATCATCATCCCTTCTCCATGATTGTGCCCCGGTGATGTTGTAGGGTGATGATGTTCCGAGGTCGGATGATAATGCTCAGAGGTGGATGCCATGGAGCTGTTTGCATGGTGGCTGGACATCTTTACTGCAGAGTTGTCAATGATGGCACACACAGGACAGTGGGAGCCTTGAAGAAAGATGGAATAATGGACATTAGGGCAAGAGTCACAGGAAACCCTTCCACAAACAGAAGGCAGTTTCTTTGTCCACAAAGAAGAAGTCAGGCCTCCAACAAGCCACACCATGAAAACTGCTGTCCTAGAGATGTGGCTTATGGCTTGGGACATACCATCATCCCTCAAGCTCCGTACACAGAACTCAAAGCAAATGTTGCATTTCCAATGAGGTGTGTGTCCATTAGGTTAATTTCTTTAATATCTTTGCAACTCTCTAGTGGGTGGTAGGCACACAAGGTCATTACCCTGAAGAACCTACAATCCAATTGAGAAAACATGCAGCAGGGAAGAAAGGATCCTTGTGAAAAAGTCTCCTCTAAACTCCAGACGTTGAACATGCAAAAGCTGACTTTTGTTGCTTCAGAATCTAATTGCTCCCAAGCCCCATTTTAATTCAATCTATCAAAAGATCAGATTCACAATAATTCTCCTAATTGGCAGCCATGCATTTGATTGGGAACAGGTCTATCCAAAAATTGAATTAGTTTGGGACAAGAGTTATTGCTCACGAAAAGGTCTGGAATAGCCCCAGGCAAGCCAGTCACATTTTGAGGAACTTTTGTTCTTTACCTCTCCCTCTAATTACTTTAGACATAATGAGAGAGAGAGAAAAACATATAGAAGGCTGCAAATCCAAACCCATTAAATCTGTTTACTGCAAATCAAGTGGGTCTGGACAGGCACTTTAGAACAAGGAGAGAGCGAATAAATGGTTAATAGTGGTCATGGTTTCTCCCCCTCCCTGGGGTGTGGCGCCTGTCACAGGAGCTGATCTCAAAATGCTCTGCAGAGTAAAAGAGCAAAGGCAGAAAGGGATTAAGGGTTCAGAGGAGATTTAGAAAGGAGCTGGAGAGTCGGTGAGGCATAGGGATACAGAGAAGGGGACAACTTATACCTCATATTAAACATTGAAGTGAATGATATAGCTAATATAATCTACTGGGCAGAGGGGGAAGAAAGAATCCCTCTTTCCATATTTGCTGCCCAAACTCAAGGGTTTGGCATGAGGAGTACAGAGGCCACACAGGCATGATCAGACTGTGAGTAAATTAAGGGAATATTAAGGGCTAGTGCAAATAGCAGAAGAAAGTCACTACTGTATCCTCAGCGCTCTCACCTGGGAGCAAGCAATACAGGTGGGCTCAGTGTTTATTTGTTCAATGCATCTGAAGGGCCTATTGCCTCATCTACATGCACATACAACTGTTAAATTTCAAAGCCAAAGAGCCAGAGTGGAGGCGGACACACACACACACCTCAAATCTCTCCTGCCCAAGCAAAGGGGCAAACAACTGTACAGCCCTGTATATTAGGTCATGCAAGAGACATGCTGCATGGGCACTGCAGAGCAACCAGGGCCTTGAGCAGAAGCACGGTGCCTCAAATAGACAGAGACTCAGGAGACCTGGGCTCTCTTCCCAGCTCTACCAGCAATTTGCCGTGTGGTCTTAGTTAAGTCATTTAGCACCAGTCCTGAAGGCTCTCCCAGTGCTTGACAAAACTGAAAAGCATTGCTCTGCTCCCCTTGGAGAGATGTGCTAGGTAGCCCTATTGACTACAACAGACTGTGCTCTGGGTCCTTTATGGTCTAGGATTCTATTCACAACAAAACGATCCAATTTAAAAAAAAAACAATGAAATGAAAACCCACCTCAACCATCCTAAAGCCACAAGCTACAGGAGACAGTGGGAAGGGGAGTGTTGTGTGCAGAAGAGATGGAGAAAGGTCTTCAATATGGGAGCAATGGTGATCAGGAAACAGCCCAGCTATTGCAGAAGTTTTTAGGTGGTTGGGAAGTGGAAGGGGAGAGGCTGAGATAAGCACACCAGAAACTGATGCAGGCTGGAGTGAGCTCTGAGTTTACCAGTGCTCTCAAACTTTTTTACTGGTGACCCCTTTCACATAGCAAGCCTCTGACTGTGACCCCCCCTTATAAATTAAAAACACTTTTTTATATAATAAACACCATTATAAATGCTGGAGCAAAGCAGGGTTTGGGGCGGAGGTTAACAGCTCGCGACCCCCCATGTAATAACCTTGTGACCCCCTGAGGGGTCCTGACCCCCAGTTTGAGAACCCCTTTAAGCTAAATAATTAAGTGATGTTTCCAGAGTTTGAGGATTTTGTGCATTCTGCCACCCCTCCCTTCCCACAGTAGGATAATATGAAATCCCCCGTGCCCCCCACAGGAAACCGCCTTCATTCCCCCACTGATGTCTTTAATTAGGGTTACCATACGTCCGGATTTTCCCAGACATGTCTGGCTTTTTGGGCTCCAAATCCCCGTCCGGGGGGAAATCCCAAAAAGCCGGACATGTCCGGGAAAATCGGGACATGGGGGCCGGCGGTGCCGGGCCGGGGGCTCGGGGGCCGGCCAGGCCGGGGGCTCGGGGCCGGCCGGGCCGGGGGCTCGGGGGCCAGCGGCTCGGGGGCTGGCGGTCGGCCGGGCCGGGCCGGGGGCTCGGAAGCCGGCAGTCGGCCGGGCTGGGGGCTCGGGGGCCGGTGGGGCTGGAGGCTCGGGAGCCGGCGGTCGGCGGGGCCGCGGGCTCGGGAGCCGGCGGTCGGCGGGGCTGGGCCGCGGGCTCGGGAGCCGGCGGTCGGCGGGGCCGGGCCGGGGGCTCGGGAGCCGGCGGTTGGCGGGGCCGGGGGCTCGGAAGCCGGTGGTCGGCCGGGCCGGGCCGGGGGCTCGGAAGCCGGCAGTCGGCCGGGCTGGGGGCTCGGGGGCCGGTGGGGCTGGAGGCTCGGGAGCCGGCGGTCGGCGGGGCCGCGGGCTCGGGAGCCGGCGGTCGGCGGGGCTGGGCCGCGGGCTCGGGAGCCGGCGGTCGGCGGGGCCGGGCCGGGGGCTCGGGAGCCGGCGGTTGGCGGGGCCGGGGGCTCGGAAGCCGGCGGTCGGCCGGGCCGGCGGGGCCCGGCCGGGGGTGCTCGGCCGGGGACCTGGGGGCCGGCGGTGCTGGGCGGGCCGGGGGTGCTCTGCCGGGGACCAGCAGTGCTGGGCGGGCTGACCCAGGCTGGAGACGCCGGGGGGGGGGCCAGACTGGGCCGTGTCTCCTCCCCCCACACCTCCCTTACCTGCTTCAGGCTTCCCGCGAATCAAATATTCGCGGGAAGCAGGGGAGGGGGCGGAGTTGGGGCGGGGACTTTGGAGAAGGGGCGGAGTTGGGGGCGGGGCCCCGTGGAGTGTCCTCCTTTTGGAGGCTTAAAATATGGTAACCCTACTTTAATGGCTTTTCCCTGGATGCACCAGTGTCCAAATTAAACAACTATCCCTCTGTCTTAGAGTTTTAAACTGCCACCCTTCTCCCTAACATACGGAGACCTGTAAAATCAACAGCAATAGCCAAGTCCCTAGCAGACTCCAGGAAGTCTTGGCTCTTCTTCCTTTTCAGGTAAAAAACTGTGTGGGAGGTAGGGATTATTTTTTAGATTTTAATGATTTACTCTTTGTCTTGGGATGCAGGGGATGTCAGCAGTGGGAGGAGCATTCAGAAAAAGCTAACTACCTTAACGAAATGACAGTGAAGTATTTGAGTGAGAAAGTGGGGTTTGGTTCTATTGTGCTGTTTGGGGGGGGGGAGGGGAAAGGGATTGGTTTTGTTTTTTCAAGTCTGAGTTGGTTAATACTGCCCTTGGTGTTCACACAAAGCCCCCCCCACCTTTCTCCCTAAGGAACGAGGACCACCGCTCTCCCCGCCACCCCTCCCACCCCCAAGATCTCTACAGCTATTTGACAAATGTAGTAAGATATTTCGTGAGCCCTTAAAGTAAGGTAATGATGGAAAGACAGCTCAAGCCATTGTGCAAAGGGAATCAATACATGGAAAAATCATTTAAAAATAAGAGTCACCCCCCTGGAGAGCAAGGAAAAAGTCAGCCTGGCTGCATGGTGAGTGCTGGGCACTAATCGACTGAAGTTACAATCAAGGATGTTCACTCTCCCCAGCTCATGGTGGGAACAGATGGCTTGGAGCAGCAGCTCTAGTAAATTAGTGGGTTTGTGGGTCTGCAACAAGTCTTAAGGCAGCAAGAGCAATCCAGAGTAACAAGTTGGCTGCCAGGCGAAGAGCTGCATATCCTGCAAGGGACACCACTTTTACAAAGCCAGAGTCTAACTAGGGCCAGACACTAGCTCCTATTATGGCAAAAGCTTTAAATAGGTTCAGTCCAGAGCACACACCCAGCCATCAGTGGCAGGTATTTTTATGCGAAGGGGAGGTTTGCTCTCCAGACTGCACTGCTGCCTGCTCTAGCATTTGTTAATGCACTCAGGGAAAGAGATAAAATTGCATAGTGACTACTGAGACCTGGACAGGTTCACCTGCTACACAGCACTTCTAGCACATGCAACGGGTTCACCTGCATCCTCAACAGTATCCTACTGGGTGAGGGAAGGGAAAAATAGGTTAAGAGATAAATTTCTTCAGCATCTCGTTTTGCTGACGCTTTCACATCACAGTTTAGTTCTGGGGCCAGCTCTCTATACAGGGGCAGTGCGTTCCATTTGGAGGCTCATCAAGACATTAAGAGAAGCAGACCAGGACTTACACACAGGATTAGGAGTGCAGAACCAGATCCTGAGTTCTAATCCCAACTCCGGACACCAATTCCCTTCATCGCTTTGGGCCAGATGTAGGTGGGGTCACTCCTCTGTGGAGCCCTGGGACTGACGTAGCAGAGTATTACTGGGATTATAGAGAGCGACTGAAGGAAGATTGGCAACCTCTTGGCTTACTCTCAGGGCTTGTCTATACTTACCGCGCTGGTTCGGCGGCAGGCAATCGAACTTCTGGGTTCGATTTATCGCGTCTAGTCTGGACGCGATAAATCGAACTCAGAAGTGCTCCCCGTCGACTCCGGTAATCCTGCTCACCGCGAGGAGTACGCGGAGTCGACGGGGGAGCCTGCCTGCCGGGTCTGGACGGCGGTAAGTTCGAACTAAGGTACGTCGACTTCAGCTACGTTATTCACGTAGCTGAAGTTGCGTACCTTAGTTCGATTTGGGGGTTTAGTGTAGACCAAGCCTAGGAAGATGCAAGACAAGCACTGGTTGTACCATAGGGATCCCGATGCTCCCTGTTTCCCAGGGTATCTGCAAGGGCCAGTTAAGAAGAACGAGGTGCTTTGAGGAGGCAACACGCTATATAAAGGATAGTTCACTGTGGCTCTTCCCTGGAGACAGCCAGGTCTGTTGCTCAGACCTCTCTGGGGTAAGCTCTCCAGTGGCAGCCAGTCCTTCACACATCCCAGAGAGACACTACAGGTCATGAAAGGTCTAGACTGTGGGAGGGATCCAGACAAATGCTGAAGAGGAAGCACTCAACCTGGTCTAAGGATCTGTTTACGCTTAACTAGAGGTGTGACTGCAGCCCATGCAGATGCACCCCAGCTTGCTTAGGCCTAGTCTTCACTTACCGGCTGGTCCGGCGGCACGCCATCGATGTTCTGGGATCGATTTATCGCGTCTAGGATATCTAGGATCCCTGGCAGACTTGTAAAGCCCATACTAAAGACTGTGCTGCTGCGGCTTCACTACTATTGGTACCAGAGCTAGATCGGGTACATCTACACATGCTGCAGCCACAACTCCAACTGCAGCACAGACAAACCCTAAGACTCCTAGTGAGCAAATGGAGCCCTTCTTGCCAAGCCAGACAGCTAAGTGGATTCCAGTACACTGAGCCCGCTTTGAAATTAATACCTGTCACAGACATAACCACAGGGCATAACCAAAAAATAATCAACTCCCACAGCACTTAAACATGCTCCACACAATAGAGTTGTTTAGCTTTTCATACACCAGCTATTCAAAGGAATAAAAGCCATCCATTTCCATGGCTACTGCCCAGAAGTATGGAACCCTTGCAAAACACCTATCAGGTTCTCTTGTATGAGGGTTATTTACTCTATTCCTGGAATAGTGTTTGTCAGAGGTCCTAGTGACAGTACATGAATCAGCCATGTTGGGAGGGAGACATCAGTCCCCAAATGGTTCCATCTTGCAACACAGGTGGGACAGCATTCCTGATTGGGGGACAACTATGTGGCGAATGGGTCTCGTGACAGAGTTGATTTAGTAGCAAGGACAGCATTTAGAGGTTCACAAACTAAAGCCAGCTAATCTCTACATTCCCCAGAGCAGGTAGTGAAAGTTTCAGGATTTAAAGCTGATGCCAAACTGTAATGAAAGCCCTGAAAGCAAACTTAGAGAAGAAGAGAAACTGAACTGTTCACAAGTCATAAGCACAAAAGACACAGTTTCTGTGCCATTCCCAAGCCATGAATCTGCCAGTCCTGCCTGATGGTAAGAAGCGATACATACAAGAAATACATGGCTGTTATTAGCAGCCTACTTACAGCAGTCCAGCTGGCAGCCAGCGATTTCCAACCTTCCTGACTTGCTCTGAGCAGCCACCCTCGAGCTCAGAGCTTTTCAAAGGAAGAACCCCAGCCAGACGTGGGAGGGGGAGGAGAGTCCATAGACACACTGCAGTACTATTCACTCATTCAACCTGTGGTCTGCAGTGAATGGTCTGAGCTAGTCATCATAAGACCGGAGTGCTGCCTCCGGTTTATTCCATTTCCTGACACCCTTGCCAGCTTCAACTGCTTCCTCTCCAAAATAAAAGCCTGCCTCCTGGGCATCACTAAACCCAAGGAGATAGTTGATGGGACACTCAAAAGCACCCAGCATATTCTACCTGTTGCATGTCATGAGTTGGGGTTCTAAAGCTGTATTTCTTGGTTTCCCAGCTCAGCAAGGTGTGGACTCTGTACAGCAAGTCTCAACCCAGGATCACAGTGGCCGTACACAGTGAAGTATGTAGGATGCAACAGGTTGATACCCCTAATCCACCTCAGAAGGCACGGGGGAAGTGAGTCTTTGAGGGTTCAAAGGAGGAGAGGGCAGATCCTGTGACTGTTTAGCTGGGAGATGCCAGAGATGCCTAGGCGGGAGTGAAAGAGGAGGGGCAGGAGGCAAGGAGAGCAGGGATGTGGCCATGGTACAGCTGTGTTGAGCTATGAAGGGGAGGACGAGTGTCTTGGATGTGATCTGAAAAGGAGTGTGAAAGCCAGCAATGGGACCGGAGAAAGGGAGATGAGGACAGACTGGCGCGTGAGGGAGATGGGCATTTGGGCAGCTGCATATAGCACGCACCAGAATTGGGGGCTTCTCTTATCTAAAGAACAAAACTCGAAAGAATTCACAGCCTTGTTACCATTTAAGACAGATTTCCAGTGGCCTTTGAAAACCTCAGCCTAGGAGTATTACTGTACAGACCCGGCACCTCTCGCTATGGACCCAAGGGATCTGCCTTGTCTCCTCACTGCATAGGGCCATGGTGGCCTGTAACAGCCCAGGCTGACCTGTGCCAGTCCCAGGCATTGCTCGTTAGCCCATGTGCTAAAGAGACCATCCTAGCTAGTCCAGACAAACCTAGAGGTTATAGGAACCGGTCTCCTGAGAAAGATGGAGCAGATCCCCGCCTATGCATGTCAGGAGGGTTTGGAGGGACTGTTAGGACAGGTTCTAGTAAAGCAGGGGTGGGCAAACTTTTTGGCCCGAGGGCCACATTGGAGTTGCAAAATTGTATGGAGGGCCAGGTAGGAAAGGCTGTGCCTCCCCAAACAGCCTGTCCCTGTCCCCCTCCATCCCCCTCCCACTTCCTACCCCCACACTGCCCCCCTCAGAATCCCCAACCCATCCAACCCCCCCTGCTTCTTGTCCCCTGACTGCCCCCCTCCAGAGACCCCCCCGCCCCTAACCACTCCCCCCGGACCCCACCCCCTATCTAAGCCCCCCTGCTCCTTGTCCCCTGACTGCCCCGACCCCTATCCACACCCCCACCCCCTAACAGACCCCCTGGACTCCCACCCCCTATCCAACCCCCCCCCCATTCCCCGTCCCGTGACTGCCCCCCCCCCCCGAACCTCTGCCCTATCCAACCATCCCCTGCTGCCTGTCCCCTGACTGCCTCCTGGGACCACCTTCCACTTATCCAACCCCCCCAGCTCTGGTCCCCTTACCATGCCGCTCAGAGCAGCGTGTCTGGCAGTGGCACGGAGCCAGACACGCTGCCCTGCAGCAGCGTGCAGCCCCGCACCGCAGAGTGCTGCTCGCATGGTGAGGTGAGGCTCCGGGGGAGGGGAGTCGGCGGGAGAGGGGCCGGGGGTAGCCTCCCTGGCTGGGAGCTCAGGGACCGGGCAGGATGGTCCCACAGGCAGGATGTAGTTTGCCCACCCCTGCAGTAAAGAAATATCCAACTCATGGACCCACTTTTAAATACAGTCCGTGGGCTGGAGTTTAGGACTCCAGCTTCCTTCAGTGCCTGTCGGATCTCCCTGCCAGCGGTCACTGGGAGGGTCTGGGTCCCCGCAGGGGTCATCAGGCAGCCTCACAGAGATCTGGGGAGAATCTGGCCATATGCAGTAAGTAACAGGGGTGGTTTATTTTCTGTTATTTTTTACATTTGATACCACTCAGTGGGAATCTCCCCCTCTTAGGGCCACTGCTGCTGCTGCCCTTCGGCCTCTTTCCTCCCCTCCCCAATTTTTGTTTCTTTCCCTCCTCCCCATCTCCTGCTTCCTTCTCTCTTTACCCACATTCATGCTTCCCAACAGACAGGGCTGTGCCCTCCTCACACAACTGTGTAGGATCCATGGCAGGAGGCCACCATCTTTCACACTCTGCTTCTGCACACATAAAACAATGGCCTGATTAGAGCAGGGGCTTGGTTCAAATGCTGGCTTGTGTATATTTCCCGGAGCTGCACAATTTGGATAGGGAAACCAGAGAACAAAGCAGCACTAGTTAAGCTTATCAAAGAAAGGCCAGGGAGGACTAAGTAGCATGACAGCCTACATCTGACCCATCCACATTCTCTCTCTTTGCCCCAGAGACAGAGCTGCAGACGGGCTTTTAGGAGATACTCGCTGGAGCTAACTTAGCACACGCACATGCACACCCCCATCCCCACCCACCAGAGGAGAGGCCAGTGCTCTTCCCCTTAACAGGATTAGGATCACGTTCCTTCATGGAGTTTATTTTCATAATGTACAAAAAAACTCGTCCAGTCAGTAGAGCTCAATTGATCTACTCCCCACATAAATGGAGAGTCCTAATGTTCCAGCCTGTTCAGATTTCCCAGGGACAATTCTGAACTTTCAACAAAATAGGAGACGAAATAGGGAATTAAAGACAATACCTTCCTACAAGGACAATGCCACAGAACTCTACGAAACAAGGTTTTATTCAAGTGGAGTTTACTAAAGCAGTTTCTACTATACTGCAAGACAGCAGAGTGCAATATTGGATGGCAGACAAAAGCATTCAGCCATAAAAACAACAATGAGGAAGGGATATTGAGAGGCACAGGAAAGGGTATAGATACAGTTTAACAAGGACAGAAATACAGGGGGGTTGAGATATAGAATCATAGAACCACAAGTGTCATCTAGTCTAACCCCCTGCCAAGATGAAGGATTTGTTGTGGCTAAACAGATGGCTATCTAGCCTCCTTTTGAAAACCTCCAGTGAAGGCACTTCCATGACTTCCCTAAGCAGTTTGTTCCATTGTCCTACTATTCTTACAGTTCAAGTTTTCCTGAGATTTCATCTATATCTGCTGTGCTGTAGTTTGAACCTATTGCCTCTTGTCCTGCCCTCTGTGGCAAGAGAGAACAATTTTTCTCCATCTTTTTATAGCGGCCTTTCAAATATTTTAAAACTGCTATTGTGTGCCCCCTTAATCTCCATTTTTCCAAACGAAACATTGCCAGTTCTTTCAGCCTTTGCTCATATGGCTTGGATTCCATCCCTTTGGTCATCTTTGTCGCTCGCATCTGGATTCTTTCTAATTTCTCTCCTTTCTATACAGCGGTGACCAAAATTGGACACAGTCCTCCAGCTGAGGCCTAACCAGTGCTAAGCAGAGCGGTACTTGCATGCTCTGTTAATGCAACCTAAAATTGCATTTGCTTTTGTTGCAACAGCATTGCATTGCTGACTCATGTTGAGGTTGTGATCCAGCACACCTCCCAGATCCTTCTCAGCAGTGCTGCTGCCAAGCCATTCTGTATTTGTGCATTTGGCTTTTCTTTCCTAAATGTAGCACCTTACATTTGTCTGTGGAATTTCATTTTGTTGTTGATAGCCCAGTTCTCCAATTTATCAAAATCCTTTTGAATTTTAGCTCTATCCTCCAACGTGTTGGCAATCTCCCCTACCTTTGTGTCGTCTGATTTGATCAGTATGCTCGCTATACCTACATCCAGGTCATCAATAAAGATTTTAAACAACACGGGATCCAGAAGAGATCCCTGTGGAACCCCACTTGAGACCTCCCTCCAATCCGACATAATTCCATTAATAGTTATTCATTCACATTTCTCCAGATTACTAATGAGAATGTCATGTGGGACTGTGTCAAAAGCCTTTGCTAAAGTACAGATATATTATATCCACCGCATTCCCCCATCCACCAAATCAGTTACCCTGTCAAAGAAGGAAATCAAGCTGGTTTGGCATGATTTGTTCTTGGTAAATCCATGCTGGGAGTTGAGCATCTGAGTGTCAAAGACAGGAACACTTCCTAAGCTGTTTCCAGGAAAGCCTACAGCTGTTAGGGGACATGGTTCAGACCTGGGTCTGGGTTTGGAGCAGGCTAGCAGGTCTGGCTCAAACCAAACTGGAAAGGGCAGGAAAGCAGGGGCAGTAGTAGTATAGAGGGTGAACAATCTATGAGTAAAAGAGATTTATTTAATGGTAGTCTTGGCACATCAGTTGCCAGTTCCCATGGGGGTTTCTGTGAGCCAACCCGTTACAGCGGGGACCCCAGGGACAAGACAGGAGCCACAGGACATGCTGTGTGACCCCTTGAAACATTTTGGTGACCCAATTTTGGATCTCTATCCACAGGTTGAGAAACCCTGCTCTAGACCAGAACTAACATATTTAACTTGCCACATCAGGAAGCTTCTGAAACTAAGGATTTGGAGACACTCTTATCTAGATTCCTGGACTTTGAGAAGAATGTATCCCAAAAGATGCAGTGGGCACATAGCAGCCCTCCAGTGGGTACTGATCAGCAGCAAGGCTGGTGTTAATAATTTGTTATAGCAAGGGCCATATTACTCAACTCTTGTGCTTTGTCTTGGCAGGGTGAGGCACAGGGACAGACTGATAAGATCTATTTACGCAGGAGTCTACCACTTCCCAGAGGGATCTTAAGCCTGGTATGGAGTTATAATTAGGAACAGGTTGCTTATCAAAGTTGTCTGCTCAATAGCAGAGACGTTATTAATGCAATAAGCAGCCTGGTCATGATCAGATTGAAGTATAGTCCCCCCATCTGGCCTGGGCACTCATGGAAAGGTCAGAAAAACAGTTGTGACAAGACAGCAGGTTTGAACTTCCTTCTAACTAGGGGCAGTTTGCCTACAACAGTATTACCTTCCCAGGTAAAATACATCCTAAACAAGCTATTTAAAGATACCTTCAGCAATAACATGCAATTAAAAGCAGATGTTAATGTGCTCCCAAATAGGACTGATCCCAGGCACCAGGAGGCAACTTCAGAAGATCCTTCTGGATAGCCCCTGCGTGTGCAAAGGACACTTGTGAGAATCTCATTAGGACCATACTGTTACAACTGCACCTCTGCTGTGTTCTGCCACATGCTATAAATGCAGAGAAAGCAGTACAGAGGGATGCAGTGAGCTCTGCTCCCACAGTATTGGTAACGCAGAGATGGGTGAGCCTAGCTAGAACAGCAAACACAGTACTCCGGAGAAAGGGCATCTGCATGATTCTGTGAAGGGCTAACAAAGGGCAAAAGAGGACACACGCAGGCTGACTGGCTCACTCTATATTTTTTCCTCTTCTGCTTCTGCTCACTGGCACTGCAGAGCACATTGACTTTTAGTAGGCATCAGACTGGCTCTCTGGCTTCTCATGCTCCCATGTCAATGGTCTTCAAGATTCTGCTTTCCTGTGACATGAAGAGGAGATGCTCTTCAGAGTAGGGAGAGTCTTCATTGTGTCCTGGACAGCCCAGATGGTTATTTAAGCACTGACAGTCAATCTAACCCTTGTGCCAAGTAAGTCTCTTCTGGGGATCTGACCACTTCATGGGATGCTTTTCACCCTACCCTTGCTTTGGCACGAGGAGCTCTGCTAAGCTTTGTGTTTGCCATGCCCATGATTTCTGTGGCAAAACCCAGGAATATTTCATGGTCTTTTCCCTCCAGCTGCATGCTACTGAGTAAGCCTGTTCTCACACACTTCACTCTTGTGCTTTTTTGATAACTGTCCCTAATAGTCTGAAAGCTTATAAAGATATTTTCCATTAGAAAAGGATTAAGCTAAAAGTCACTAAAACAGCATGGGCCTGGACTTTTTGTAAACTAAAATTATGACCTTTGTACCGTTGTCATGATTTTCCATTTGTTGTCACTTCAATCAGCCCAAGCATGGCTTGTTAGGGGAGCTGGAGTTTGCAGCAGGGTCTTACATAAGAACTTAAGCCCTACCTCATCTCCAAGCCTCGTGCAGCCTGTACAAAAAGCTACCCCTCTGCTTTTAGGACACATTTTTAGATGTTTAGTTGCACAAACTGCTGAATTATTACTTGTACTTTACACTTCCACAGGGCTTCCCGCCCAAGTGTTTCAGAAGTGGCTCAGCATCATCCTCCCTATTTGACAGAGGGAAAGAGGGAAACTAGACAGAGAGGTCAAGCAGAGGAATCCAGATCCCATTCCTCCTACCCTCCTGGGGTTTTCACAAAGCAAAAAAATGTCAGTAGAAAGATATTGCAAAAAAGGGCCATTCTGAACCATGTGAAATGGAAACTAGCAATTTTCACAAAGTAATTACCTGATTTTAGCCAGCTTTATCTAAGAGTCTAGGTAGAGAGTTTACTATTCAAAAAAAGGGCCAGGATTTACCACATCCAGGTATTTGTTTTTACCTTGGGACTGGCAGCTATTCCCAAGTTCATAACAGAATAGATTAAATACCACAGCAATATCCAATAGTATGTTTTAGCAGCAGCCACTATACTAACAAGAAACAGAGGGTCCTGTGGCACGTTTAAGACTAACAGAAGTATTGGGAGCATAAGCTTTCTTGGGTAAGAAACTCCCTTCTTCAGATGCAAGTAATGGACACCTGAAGAAGTGAGGTTCTTAGCCACAAAAGCTTATGCTCCCAATACTTCTGTTAGTCTTAAACGTGCCACAGGACCCTCTGTTGCTTTTTACAGATTCAGACTAACACGGCTATCCCTCTGATACTATGCTAACAAGACATTGCTGCTACTTTTATTACATTTAGACAATATCCTCTAGCAACACTTAGAACAATTCATCTCAGTAACACACAGAAAGCACTACTGGAGATCTTAAAAGGACAGTCTACTTTAAAAAATATTTCAGATTTTTTTTTTTTAACCAATTACTGTTACAATACTCAAGATGCCTATAACTGAAGGAGTATAAAGAAAAAAGTTATTTATTTTTCCAGTTCATTCATTTTTTATATTTAGCACTGCTGTGAGTTGCTGGCTGAGTGTGTGTTCACTCTCTGTGTTGCACTGGTTCTGGCCAGGTAGCCAGCACAGCAGACCTCGATCCCACAGACTCAGTTCAGTGGCGAAGGCACTCAGCCAGGTTTATTGTCAATGAAGCACAGTGATAGCACTCCATAGATCAGGGGTGGGCAAATTATGGCCCGCAGGCCCTTGTGCATGGCCCCTGAGCTCCCAGCCAGGAAGCTACCCCCAGACCCTTCCTGCTGTTCCCCTTCCCCCGCTGGGCGGCAGGCTGATCTCCCAGGGCAGCATAGCTGCAGAGCTGCAGCCTGACCCGGTGCTCTGTGCTGCGCAGCTGCCTGTCCTGGTGCAGCCGTGCCGCCAGCCACACGTGCTCTAGACAGCGCAGTAAGGGGGCAGGGAGCAGGGGGGTGGGTAGGATAGAGGGCAGGGGTGTGGATAGGGGTCAGGGCAGTCAGAGGGTGGGGAACAGGGGGGTTGAATGGGGGCAGAGATCCCCGGGGGGCAGACAGGAATGAGAGGAGGGTTGGATGGGGCGGCAGGGAGCAGTCAGGGGTGGGGGTGCTGGGGGCGGTCAGGGGACAGGGAGAAGGGGTGGTTGGATGGGGCAGGGGTCCCAGGGGGGTACGGGGGGGCATCAGGAAGGAGAGGATGGGGCAGTGGGGGGTAGTTAGGAGCGGGGGGGGTCCAGGGGCAGTCAGGGGACAGAGAGCGGGGGGGTGTGTGGATGGGGCAGGGGTCCTGGGGGGCTGTCAGGAAGGAGAGGGGGGTTTGGATGGGGCGGCGGGAGCAGTTAGGGGCGGGGGGTCCAGGGACGGTCAGGGACAGAGACCAGGGGGGTGGATGGGGCAGTCAGGGGGCAAGAAGCGGGGTGGTGGTCAGAAAGGGGGTGGGGACCATGCCACGCCTGGCTATTTGGGGAGGCACAGCCTCCCGTAACTGGCCCTCCATACAATTTTGGAAACTCAATGCGGCCCTCAGGCCAAAAAAGTTTGCCCACCCCGCCATAGATTCTACAGGGATACTAAGACAGTTATGCCCGTTACAATGGACCAGCAATCAGTGAGCAGCAGGACCTTCAGCCAGATAAAGACACCCCCTGGTGACAACTCTTTTATTCCCTGATACAAACCAGTTACGTATTCCTCTGATGTGGTTAGTAACCAACCTTTACTTTGTACCTCTTGGTTTGATCAAAATATCTCTATCCCTGTCATCCTGATCTTATCTTTAGGAGGAGTCAGTGTGTCCCTGTGTCATCTTCGGGGTGTGTGCTGGTATCGGGATGTTCTGACATGATCCTTCTGGAATGTGTTTATGCAAGTATCCAGTGTCTAGCACTTCCTAGGAGTGTTTGTGGTTTTGCAGCACGAGCCATGTTCATGTACCAGACAATGAACCTGTAAGCAGGCATATTTTGTAACAGGGCCTGACTTTTGCTCACAGTCTGACTCTTGCTAACTTTGCTTTATATCACCAGGCCCCATGTTTCAGGATCTCTCCTTCTAGTACAAGCACCAATGATATGTGATCAGTTTCAGTTTTCCACTATACAGTAAAGTTTTTCCATCAGTTTCTTCTGCTGTTTTTGTGGGTTTTCACACAGCAATGAGTACACGGGTCCATAAAAATTGACTGGGGGAGTCCCACCATTGCAAGTTGTGACATTACCCAGGGTACAGTCTGGACTGTTGATCAGCTGTGTCCACTCAATTCTCCAGTTTGAGGTACCAGCCTCTAGCGGGCAAAATCACTCCCAGTTGAATTGCATGAATGCTCTGGCTAGCCACTCATGAATTACATACAGGGTGACACCAGCAAACTCCCAGTCCCAGCTCTATCCCAGGGAGGAGGGATAGCTCAGTGGTTTGAGCATTGGCCAGTTAAACCCAGGGTTGTGAGCTCAATCCTTGAGGGGGCCATTTAGGGATCTGAGGCAAAATCAGTACTTGGTCCTGCTAGTGAAGGCAGGAGGCTGGACTTGATGACCTTTCATGGTCCCTTCCAGCTCTATGAGATAGGTATATCTCCATATTTTTTATATATTTTCCCCCAGAAATGTGCATCTTGTACTGCTCAGCTCTCCATTGGACAATGTAAGATCATAGAAGGTCCATCATTTCATCAATGGAAAATGATATGCACAAACCTTGTTATCTCAAGTGGAGGTTCCTAACACTTCAATCCAAACACACACTGGCTTAGATAAAACAATAAAACAAGCTTATTAACTACAGAAAGATAGATGTTAACTAATTACAACTAATGAGGCTTAAAAGTCAGAATTGGTTACAAAGAAAATAAAAGATAAAATGCAGACGGATATCTAACTTAGCAAGTTAAATTGATTCAAAGCAAAGGTTTTTCTCACCACATGCTTTACAGTCTTTATTGTCTGGAAGCCTCCAGACCAGGACCTCTCCCCCAGTTCAGTGTTTCTTCAGTTGTTGCTGCCGTGAACAGAGTGGAGTACAGAGGTAATTTACGTTGTATGTGTTCTCTATTCCTATAACACTCTCCTCTCTTTGAGGATTATCTCCAGCTGGGTTTCAGCTGACAGCCACTCTGTTTACACAGGAACCCCCAGCTGTTCTATTGTCTATATGTAAAGTTCCTGCTTATACCCTTCTTTCTGCTGAAGAATGGCTGATTACCTAGGTGAGAGTTTATGATAGTCCATTTGATTATGCTGATACCTGGCCGAGACGTCAATGTGTCTTTTGTCTCTGAAGAACTGGTTTGGGCCTTCTTTTCTAACTTTGGGACATGTCAGCACAGTGTTATCCAGCAGAATCTTATAACTTTACATACAATCTTGCCACACATATTTTATCAGGAAAATAACATTCAGCAGATTATGAGTTTTTAAATGATAGCTCACAAGCAATGTTCCCTCTAAATTTTTACATGTGCAAATGAATTTTGTTATGTGAACCAATGTGGAGGTGATGTGTGGCAGGGGTGGGGCCGAGGGATTCAGAGTGTCGGAATGGGCTCAGGGCTAGGACAGAGGGTTGGGATGTGGGACGGGCGAGGGGTGAGAGTTCTGGAGTGGGGCCAGGGATGAGGGGTTTGGGGTGTGGGAGGGGGCTCAGGGCTGGGACAGAGGGTTGGGGTGTGGGGGTGGGTGAGGGCTCCGGCTGGGGCTGCGGGCTCTGGGGTGGGGCCAGGATAAGGGGTTTGGGGTGCAGGCTGCCCCGGGGATGTGGAAGGGAAAGAGGACTCCCCCCAGCCCTCTCTCGCCGCAGTAGCCGGGGCTGGGGCGCCTCTCTCTTGCCTCAGCAGCTCCAAGGCTCCAAGGCTGAGGCCGGGGGAGAGGCACCTCTCCCCGCCTGCATGATTCTTAACAGCCTGCTGGGCAGTCATGCAGCTTAGAGGGAATTTAGCTCATGACATATTTGTACAAATGTATCATAGTTTTGTAAAAAGGATGAATTTAGGGGTACAGTTGTGACGTTGTGCAGTCTATATGGTTTTATAAAAATATGATAATTAATGAATATAATGTAACTGGGATATGCTTCATGCAAAAGGTCTCTTGTAAGGTATCATTACAAAGCTTATAATCTACTGAGTGTGATCATCCTATTTGTATAAATGTACCACTCTTATATCTGAAACTGGGAATATGAAATATAACTCTGAGGGCCTATTGTAATTATGGAACGTGTGGGCCATTAATGGTGGTTTGGAATCTTGATGACTCCCATTAACCAGGACCATTGTTTGCAGATGGCTGTGTTTTACCTGTGAGTCTTCCTGTATACGTGTGTGCTGGCAAGTGGGTAATGAAGTCTTGCAGTGACATGTGATCATGTCACCTGAACTGGAATCCATCTTTAACCTGGTGCTTTTCCAGTGGGGGGGTGGAAACCTAGAGGGACAAAGGGTTCCCGCCTTATGCAAAAGATATATAAAAGGGTGGAACAGAACAAAGGAGAGAGAGGAGCCATCATGAAGAATCCCCTAGCTACCACCTGAGCTGGAACAAGAGCTGTACCAGGGGAAAGAATTGTGCCCAGGCCTGGAAGGTGTCCACTCTGAGAAAAAAACTTACTGAAGCATCTCTGAGGGTGAGATTATCTGTATTCAGTTTGATTAGATATAGATTTGCGCATTTTATTTTATTTTGCTTGGTGACTTACTTTGTTCTCTCTGTTACTACTTGGAACCACTTAAATCCTACTTATTTAATAAAATCGCTTTTCACTTATTAATTAGCTCAGAGTATGTATTAATATCTGGGGGAGCAAACAACTGTGCATATCTCTCTATCAGTGTTATAGAGGGCGAACAATTTATGAGTTTACCCTGCATAAGCTTTATACAGAGTAAAATGGATTTATTTGTGTTTAGACCCCATTGGGCATCTGAGTGTTAAAGACAGGAACACTTCTGTGAGCTGCTTTCAGGTAAAGCTGCAGCTTTGGGACAAGTAATTCAGACCTTGAGTCTGCGTTGGAGCAGACGGGAGTGTCTGCTCAGCAAGACAGGGTGTTGGAGTCCTGAGCTGGCAGGGAAAACAGGAGCAGAGGTAGTCTTGGCACATTAGGTGGCAGCTCCCAAGGAGGTTTCTGTGGTCCAACCCGTCACAACAGTCTGTCACACAAATATAGTATTTGAAAGGCCTTTCTGGACCCCAACTAGATTTTGAGTTGACTGTGTCCCTTTGACCCCCACAAACAAGCTCCAGATCATGATGGGTTCTCTGTTATACAGATCTTGTGAAGAGATTGTGCCATCAATCCTGAGGCTACTTTATAGCATGAAGTCTACAGTGTGTCCACATTCATCGTTCACTAACGTCAGGAGGACCCATTAGAAAATCGTGGCAGAGTCTGGCCACTGTAGTTACTTGAAGCCCAGATGTATGTTCAATATCAATTTCAAGATTTTGGGCTAGCCATCTACCTAGAGCAATGCTACTCAGAACCACTATAAGTGGATCCAACTCCACTACAGTTCAACCTGCTTAGCATGGGTAAAAAGTGGGTCTATGATGTCTTAGCCTCAGTCTACACTAGGAGCATTTCACCAGTATAGGAATACCAGTCTATTATACCAAAGGCAAAGCACTTCTAGTGTGGCAGCTGTTATATCAGCAAAGCAGCACTTTGTACTGCTGCAGTAAAACCACCGTGCATGAGTGAAACAAGCTATACCAGTAAAAGTACAGTTCTGCAGCTGTGTCTACACTAGGGTCTTCTGTGGGTTAGGGCTCAGCCCTCTTCAGACAAGACAGGAGACAGCTATGTCAGCAGAAGCCTCTAACATAGAGCAGCCCGGAAGTCAGGTCAGATTCATGGAAAGCCACTTTGGTCAAGTGGGGAGAGTTGGCCAATCAAACATTACTGGCTCCCCTCCTGTCACCAGTGGAGAAGGACAGAACAGCCAGGAATGGAAGAGGCAACAATCTCCACTTCCTCATGTAATTAACTCTTCTCAAATAGACAAACCGCATTCAGTAACAGCACTTTTCTAACATTACTCAACCACAGCCACAACTGCTGCAGTTGCCACAGAAGTGTTGTGTAATTGAAAGTGAGAATGTGACCATGAGATGGTTGAGTTCAGGATCCTCACAGAAGGAAGAAATGAGAGTAACAAAATACAGACGTGAACTTCAGAAAAGTCTCCCTTAGGGAACTGATGGGCAGGATCCCCTGGGAGGCTAATATGAGGTGGGGAAAGGAGTCCAGGAAAGCTGGCTGTATTTTAAATAAACCTTATTGAGGGTGCAGAAACAAACCATCCCAATGTGCAGAAAGAATAGTAAATATGGCAGGCGACCAGCTTGGCTTTACAGTGAAATCTTCGGTGAGCTTAAACACAAAAAAGGAAGCTTATAAGAAGTGGAAACTTGGACAGATGACTAGGGAGGAGTATAAAAATATTGCTTGAGCATGCAGGGGTGTAATCAGGAAGGTCAAAACACAACTGGAGTTGCAGCTAGCAAGGGATGTGAACGGTAACAAGAAGGGTTTCTACAGATATGTTAGCAACAAGAAAAAGGTCAGGGAAAGTGTGGGACCCTTACTGAATGGGGGAGGCAATCTAGTGACAGATGATGTGGAAAAAGCTGAAGTACTCAATGCATTTTTTGCCTCGCTCTTCACAGACAGGGTCAGCTCCCACACTGCTGATCTGGGCAATACAGTATGGGGAGGAGGTGAGCTGGACATGCACAAGTCCATGGGTCTAGATCTCATGCATCTGAGAGTGCTGAGGGAATTGGCTGATGGGACTACAGAGCCATTGGCCATTATCTTTGAAAACTTGTGGCGATCGGGGGACGTCCCAGACGATTGGAAAAAGGCAAATATAGTGCCCTTCTTTAAAAAAGGGAAGGAGAACCCGGTGAACTACAGACTGGTCAGCCTCACCTCAGTTCCTGGAAAAATCATGGAGCAGGTCCTCAAGGAAACCATTTTGAAGCACTCAGAGGAGAGGAAAGTGATCATGAACAGTCAACATGGATTCACCAAGGGCAGGTCGTGCCTGACCAACCTGATTGCCTTCTATGATGAGATAACTGTGTCTGTGGATATGGGGAAAACAGTAGACATGATATATCTTAATTTTAGTAAAGCTTTTGATACTATCTCCCACAGTATTCTTGGCAACAAATTAAAAAAGTATGGATTGGATGAATGGACTATAAGGTGGATAGAAAGCTGGCTAGATTGTTGGGCTCAACGGGTAGTGATCAACGGCTCGAAGTCTAGTTGGCAGCCAGTATCAAACGGAGTGAGCCAGGGGTTGATCTTGGGGCTGGTTTTGATCAATATCTTTATTAATGATCTGGATGATGGGATAGATTGCACCCTCAGCAAATTTTTGCAGATTACACTAAACTTGGGAGAGAGGTAGATATGCTGGAGGGTAGGGATAGGGTCCACAGTGACCTAGACAAATTGGAGGATTGGGCCAAAAGAAATCTAATGAGGTTCAGCAAGGACAAGTTCAGAGTCCTGCACTTAGGATGGAAGAATCCCATGCACTGCTACTGGCAGGGGACTGACTGGCTAAGCAGCAGTTTTGCAGAAAAGGACCTGGGGATTACAGTGGATGAAAAGCTGGATATGAGTCAGCAGTGTGCCCTCGTTGCCAAGAAGGCTAACGACATATTGGGCTGCATTGCTAGCATATCGAGGGAAGTGATTATTCCCCTCTATTTGGCACTGGTGAGGCCACATTTGTAGTATTGCATCCAGTTTTGGGCCCTTCACTGCAGAAAAGATGTGGGCAAATTGGAGAGAATCCAGCAGAAGGCAATGAAAATGATCAGGGGGCTTGGGCACATGACTTATGAGGAGAAGTTCAGGGAACTGGGCTTGTTTAGTCTGCAAAAGAGAAGAGTAAGGGGGGATTTGATAGCAGCCTTCAACTACCTGAAGGGGGGTTCCAAGGAGGATGGAGCTCGGCTGTTCTCAATAGTGACAGATGACAGAACAAGGAGCAGTGGTTTTAAGTTGCAGTGGTGGAGGTCTACATTGGATATTAGGAAACACTATTTCACTAGGAGGGTGGTGAAGCACTGGAATGGGTTACCTAGGGAGGTGGTGCAATCTCCATCCTTGGAGGTTTTTAAGGCCCGGCTTGACAAAGCCCTGGCTGAGATGATTTAGTTGGTGTTGGTCCTGCTTTGAGCACAAGGTTGGACTAGATGACCTACTGAGGTCTCTTCCAACCCTAATCTCCTTTTTGTATGATTCTATGAATGTGAGTGCTCACAAGACACATTCTATTATGGAGGATAGGTCCATCCCTGGCTATTAGCCAGGATGATCAGGAATGCAACCCCATGCTCTGGCTGTCCCTAAACCTCTGACTGCCAGAACCAGGGAGTGGATGACATGGGATGGATCACTCAATAATTGCCCTGTTCCCTCTGAAGCCTCTGGCAGCACTTGCTGTCAGATAGGATACTGAGTTAGATGGACCATTGGTCTGACCCAGTATGGCCATTCTTATGTTATCAGATGCAAGCCACACTGCGAGAGTTTGAGAATCCCTGCTTAAGCTTTTACACAGGAACCAGTGTGTGTGTGTGTGTCGGGGGGGAGGGCGGGGGGAGGGCGGGAGAGCTGGAAGGGTTCCACTTTCAGCACTGCTACTCATTTAGGCCCTGGAATACTCTTCAATTGCTATTCAAGCCAAACTCAGCATTAAAAGCCCTATCCAGCACGTTACACTAGGTGCCCTCAATCCCTCAGAGGACAGGTTCCTTAGAAAATTAATGTTTACCTCATTCTCTATAGAGATACTGTACTTTGCATGTACTTCAGGGCAGTTTCCACTAACATTTTTGTCCTGCCTACAATCATTTTACATTATTTCAGGATTTTTGACTAACTGACAATAAATCAGAAATGTGACCCCGTAATAAATACTTCATCAGGGAATATTTTCATCACACTTTGAGAAACAATCTTAAGTGGCACCCAAATGAAGTTAAAATTCAGCCAATGCATCCTCAAGATACCAATGAGGAAAAAACTTCCTCCACTTGCAGAAAACGTAAGGTGACTCATCACACCCGACGGCATACACTAGCGGGCCTGAAATAGCTTGCTCCCTAGCAAGATAACAATATAACCTAGCTCTTATACAGATGAGCAAGTCTTACATAGAGACCATAAAATAAGACAGAGGACACTAAATGTGATGACAACATTAGTTTATCAGGGACCACACTGAGCAGGAAACAAAGGCTGACAAACACAGAACCTCTCCACAAACTGACCCTTGGGGAGTAGATGCAGGAATGGTTCTCTCCTAAGCGGTACATGAGAGAAGCAGGGGTCAGAGATCAATGGGAGCTGTTGAGTGCTCAGCACCTTTGAGAATCAGGCCACTTGGTTAGAAACCAAAATATAGATTTAGAAGCCTAAATTTAGGCTCCTACTTTTTAAAATCTCAGCCTGGGGTTTCTTGCCATAGAAATCCTCCTCACAGAAACTCAGCGTTACTTACTTAGAGAGTTAGCACGGAAAGATGCACCACCTATGCTGCAGGAAGCATGTGAAGGTCAATTCAAAACATTTTCAGAATCTACACAACACAAACAGCATCCTACAGGAGTCAATACTCCTTCTGAATTAAGTATTAGAAAACCACTCAATTCCTTGTTTACACATATTGGTCTAGATGGTTCATATAAAATTCTATCTATCCCTGTGATTTCATATTCAACCGTTTCAAACTATATTTCAAACATAAGCGCCCAAGCTGCTTTTTAGCATAGTATCCAAGGACTAAATAAATAAATCCTATCTCCTAGAACTGGAAGGGACCTTGAGGTTATTGAGTCTAGCCCTCTGCCTTCACTAGCAGGACCAAGTACTGATTTTGCCCCAGATCCCTAAGTGGCCCCCTCAAGGATTGAACTCACAACCCTGGGTTTAGCAGGCCAATGCTCAAACCACTGTGCTATCCCTGTACCCCAACTAACTGGCTCACAGTCTCCTTTCCTTGTTGTATGTCCCTTAATCCAAAATAAACAAAAGAAAATAATAAGCCATTTGATTGTACTTTGCTCCTTCACTTTTTTATCTCTTAATGTCTATTTATCAAATGTTTCACAGGTGAGCCTCAGTTCACTGAGATGAGGTGCAGCTGCTGTACTGACTACACCACTGTGACTTTTGGGGATTACCCATGCAAGTAAGGGGTTCTGTCACCACCCACCCTCTAAACTTGGGGTGCCTTAATACTATGCTGCTGTGGTTCAGACCTCTGACACCAGTAGCATGCTCATAAGCACAAGGTCTCCCACTAGCTTTCATCAGCCTTGTTACTCCTTGGAAGAGTTACAACCAACAGTTCTTCCAGTCCCACATCTCCCCAAATCTACCTACCCAGATTCTTAATTACCAGACAACTCTGACTGTTCCCCTCAGGTTAGTCACCTTGGAAGGTGTGAAATCAGCCTCTCCATCCCACCCCCTCAGTTATCAGTTCACTTTGGGGCACACACTCCACACAGTTTACACACCAGAGACCCGCTTGGGGTAAACACAAAGAAGACGTTTATTTAATAGAAAAACCACGTATTAAAAGATTAAATAGTAAGGGAGGGCAAACATATACAAGTTACACAGAAAATAAACAAAGACCCAATCCCAGGCTTGACACTTCTATCTTAGATAAATTCTAGAGCTATCAAGCGATTAAAAAAATTAATCGCGATTTAATCGTGGTGTTAAACAATAATAAAATACCATTTAAATATTTTTGGATGTTTTCTACATTTTCAAATATATTGATTTCAATTACAACACAAAATAAAAGTGTACAGTGCTCACTTTAAATTTATTTTTGATTACAAGTATTTGCACTGTAAAAAACCAAAAGAAATAATATTTTTCAATTTACCTAATACAAGTACTGTAAGGCAATCTCTTTATCATGAAAGTTGAACTTACAAATGTAGAATTATCTACAAAAAGAACTGCATTCAAAAATAAAACACTGTAAAATTTTAGAGCCTGCAAGTCCACTCAGTCCTACTTCTTATTCAGCCAATCGCTAAGACAAACAAATTGTTTAAATATGCAGAAGATAATGCTGCCCGCTTCTTGTTTACAATGTCACCTGAAAGTGAGAACAGGTGTTCGCATGGCACTGTTATAGCCGGCAGTCGCAAGATATTTACGTGCTAGATGCACTAAAGATTCATATGTCCCTTCATGCTTCAAACACTATTCCAGCGGACATGCGTCCATGCTGATGACTGGTTCTGCTCAACAACAATCCAAAGAAGTGCAGACTGAGACATGTTCATTTTCATCATCTAAGTCAGATCCCACCAGCAGAAGGCTGATTTTCTTTTTTGGTGGTTCGGATTCTGTAGTTTCTGCATCGGAGTTTTGCTCTTTTAAGACTTCTGAAAACATGCTCCACACCTTGTCCCTCTCAGATTTTGGAAGACACTTCAGATTCTTAAATGTTGAGTCGGTGAGAAATCTCACATTGATACCTTTTCTGCGTTTTGTGAAATCTACAGTGAAAGTGTTAAAACGAACACGTGCTGGGTCATCATCTGGAACTGCTATAACATGAAATATATGGCAGAATGCGGGTAAAACAGAGCAGGGGACATACAATTCTTCTCCAAAGAGTTCAGTCACAAATTTAATTAACACATTTTTTTAACAAGCATCATCAGCATGGCAGCATGTCCTCTGGAGTGGAGGCCTAAGTATGAAGGGCAATACGATTGTTTAGCACAGGGGTCGGCAATTTTCGGCTCGCCGCCCCCATTGGCCCGGGACAGCGAACCGCGGCCAGTGGGGGCCGTGATCGGCCGAACCTGCCGCGTCAGCAGGTAAATAAAACTGGCCTGGCCCGCCAGGGTGCTTACCCTGGCGAGCCGCGTGCCGAACGTTGCCGACCCCTGGTTTAGCATATCTGGCACGTAAAGTAAATACCTTGCAATGTCAGCTACAAAAGTGCAATGCAAATGCCTGGTCTCACTTTCTAGTGACATTGTAAATAAGAAGAGGGCAGCGTTATCTCCCAGGGGAAGGAATAGCTAGTGGTTTGAGCATTGGCCTGCTAAACCCAGGGTTGTGAGTTCAATCTTTGAGGGGGCCACTTAGGGATCTGGGGCAAAAATCAGAACTTGGTCCTGCTAGTGAAGGCAGGAGGCTGGACTCAATGACCTTTTGGGGTCCCTTCCAGTTCTATGAGATAGGTATATCTCCATATATTATTATTATTATTATTTATCTGTAAATGTAAACAAACTTGTTTGTTTTAGCAATTGGCTGAACAAGAAGTAGGACTGAGTGGACTTGTATGGTCTGAAGTTTTACACAGTTTTGTTTTTGAATGCAGTTATGTAACAAAAAAAATCTACATTTGTAAGTTGCACTTTCACAACAAAGAGATTGCACTACAGTTCTTGTATGAGGTTAATTGAAAAATACCATTACTTTTGTTTATCATTTTTATAGTGCAAATATTTGTAATAAAAAATAATATACACATTGATTTCAATTACAAAACAGAATACAATGTATGTGAAACTGTAGAAAAGACATCCAAAATATTTAATAAATTTCAATTGGTATTCTATTGTTTAACAGTGCAATTAAAACTGTGATTAATCGCAATTAATATTTTGAGTTAATTGTGAGAGTTAACTGAGATTAATCGACAGCCCTAAAAGATTCCTTTTTCTAATCCAAGTTACCTATTGCTTTTGAACAGTTCCCCAGCATACCCCCCCCCAAATTCCCCCCCGCACACCTAAATTTAGCAGGGATGCAGCATTTCACAGGGCTTTCTGCCAAAAGGTGTCCCTCAGTTTCCAGATTTCTTTCACTTCAAACCCCTTCCACTTTAACAGGGTTTGAAGTTTATTTGTTTCTTCAGTAACTATAGATATTCAGAGTGGGGAAATCCCCAGTTGTCTCACTGTCTTTCCATTAACGTTAATGGCCCATCCTTGTGTCTTTCTGGGTTCTGTAATGGATTGTTACTTGGGAGGTGCCTCTCCCTGTCTGATCGCTCTGTCCTGCTGCAAGGTAGAGCCAAAGTTTTATGAACATCCCTCTCTATATATACAAGTACATACTGGTAATCCATAACAATAATCTGTACATCTCACAATGATTATTAAGTTTAGAACATTATGAGTTTTCAAAAAAGTCCTTACTTGACATGTTTTTATAGTACAATATCACTGTATATAGTTAATTGGATTCTTTGGGGTTCAAACACACTGTTGTCCCCTTGGGATATCTGGTCCCTGATTGTCAGAATCCCCAGTGTGTGTCGTGCAGCCGCCATCAAGTATTGTTGGGTAACATTTTCAAAGCGCCCAAGTGACAGGCTCCTGAGGGTAAGACTTCAAAAAGTGCTCATGTGCCTAACAACCTTAAACAATAGTCCCAGGAGCTCATTTTACTACTCTCTCTTCTCCCCCCACTCCCAAATGTCATTTGGAAGAGACTGTTTGGGCATCCAGGGTTAATCTACAGATCTGGGAGCCGTTCAACCCTTGGCCTCTCTATTGACAATGCCATGATTATCTGGCATTAATTGGAACTTGGGAGTTTCTATGCCAAGGACACAGAGTCGTAAGGAACTAGATTGAGATCTTCAATCCACTCCATGCCTTTAGTACAACAGCTACTTTTGTTCACAACCTGGGTCACATTTAAACTTCTAAACAACATCCCCTCCCTCCCCCCATGACTAATCACCACCTACAGGAGATTTTTAGGAAAAGATTTAGTTTTCCTAGTTTGCAGGAGAGTTAAAAATGCAGCCCTCTCCTTCCACTTGAGATCACTAGCTAGCTACAGATCTCTGGCAAAACCAAAATTTGTCCCACTCCACCCATGGAAAAATGGAGCAGTTCCTTGGTGCATCCATTGCCAGAAATGTCTGTGGCACTGGGAAGTTTGAATTTAGTCCCTTCTCTGCAGAAATCACTCTAGTGTATGCACGCCTGTCAGCCAAGTGCATGCCACAAAGTCTACTTTTAATTAAACCCAGATTGCATGACCCTAGTTTCAGGAGAAGACTAAGGCCAGACTAGCAAAGGCCCCAATCTCCAGAGGCACTCTCCTGCTCTCACCAGCTGACCTATAAAGCTCCCAGATCAGGAATGGATTCACTGATCTGTCCTTATTAAATGACATGGAAAAGGTCATGGAAAAAGACGGATGGAGAAAAAAAAGACAAAGTACAACAAGCAAATTGTTTCCATCCATTCATCTAGGAATGGGTGAGAGCCAGGATGACACTCTGGGAGCACTTCCCCATCATCCAGTGCATTTGACAGTATCAAAACCATTAAGATATTTTTGCCTTTATGGAGTCAAAAACCCATCCCTCAAAAAACTACCATCTTTATCAACTCACCAAGACAGCAGTTTTCTCCTTTGTGGGGATTGGGAGGGTGGGAAGGGAGACAAGAAAGATGACAAACAAAATCCTCTGGAGGTGATGATTCCTTTAAAGAGTATTTTAGGTGAACAAGACAGCTTGATCATTCTTACAGGTCACTTTTAGGGCTTGGCAAACACAGCACTGGATAGGAAACAATCAGGGACCAACAGAGTAGTTTGCTCCATGGTCTAAATGAAGATTATCCAGCACATAAAACACACCCTAACACCCCCACACAGCCTCCAAAGGAAGCCAGAGTCACAGCCAGAGAAGCTGTGCTGGGTACTTACTTTCCCAGAGCCAGTTTTCCCATCCACTGTCTCCAGGATACCCGTCTCCCCCAATACAGCAATCCTTAGATGGATCAAAGTTTTTAAAAGGGCAATTTCACATAATGCTGACAAGCAGAACCCAGATCCATTATCTCTACCCTGTGACTAATTATTAACTAGTGCTCAGATTTAACTAATACCTTTTCCTACTCTCAGCGCTTTTACTGCTGTCCTAGTCCTTTTGTTGCCAAACCCCCAGCCTATTCCAACTCAGGTCCATTTAGTCCCAGTAACCTCAGAGAGAGTGAGTCACTCTTGGCATATTTTGGGGGTGCGTGGATCATGGTAGGGGCTGGAGGCAGGAAGGATTCAGCACCTTTCCATCCTGAGTCAAATAATCTCTCCCCCAAAACACTGATGTTTTCAATTAACAAAGCCAAAGACTTTTGTACTCTGTAAGACACGTAGTTATAACTGGCCCGGAAACAGTTCCAAGGAGGCAGCCTGCTGCAAGTCTAGCTAGCCGCATGAGAGCAGAATGTACATGGACAATGAGGTGGGCTGGGTCACTGGAGTGAGGCTTCCCTTTCCCCATGAGGTGTCTATCACCTCTCTTACAGGTGCATACTATGTTTCCAGGAGCAGCACAGTTCATACTTTCTTCCTAGCTGGCAGAACAAGGACATAGAATCATAGAATATCAGGGTTGGAAGGGACCTCAGGAGGTATCTAGTCCAACCCCCTGCTCAAAGCAGGACCAATCCCCACTAAATCATCATTATACTGACATTATAGTTCAAGCTTTTAAAATACAATAGGGGGCCGAGGCAAAGCAGGGGTCTGACCTGTGGGGTGACCGGAGAGGAATGGTCACAACCTAGGGACTCCATTTTCCCCTCCATTTGTAGATGTAGTTGGCACTGAGGCAGGGAGCACAGAAGAGAGGGAGTAGGCAGCACATATGCAGCATGCTCCCATGCCCAAGTGCCCCTTTGTGCAGCATGGTCTCCCAGCAGGTTTCCAACTGGAAACCTTGTGGGACATAATGATGCTTCTTGCACTGTGAACTCCCCACCTGTGGGGAGTAGTGCTAGCACACAGCTGCAGAGGGACCCTGGCTGATGTGGGGGACTCTTAGAAAGCAGAGTGGAGGGGAAGACTATTCCTAGCTACTGTTGGGGATCCATGCAGTTGGATTCTACTTTCCACAACATCTGTGGAGTTCACATTCTGCAGCTCCTTCCTGCTGCCACAACCCCCTCTCCTTGGAAGGGAAGCTCCAGATTCTACTTGATGACAAGTTTTTGGCGTGGGATTTGCCACACCATGGGTTTCTTCCACAAGAGGGAGCATTGAGGCAAGATCTGGTTTTCACACACATGATACACTCATACACGATCCTCTCCTACCCCATCTATATTACAAGCCCTGGAATACAGTAGATTTCCAGCCATTATAAGAATTCACTTTAAGCTTTTGAAGATCAACAAGCTCCAGCTAGGCCAATGACAAAACTGATTCAATACTAACCTCTAGACTTGCAAGGGGAAAAACTGCCCCCAAAGCAAATATAAGATGCACAAACAAGATGGAAGGTGGGCTGAGAGATCTTTTAGTATCACTAGCTTGGGAAGCTCTGCATAACTGACTTATCAGTGCTGTGGGCACCTGAACACATGACAGAGACAGTAAGCCACACCCATATGATCACGTGTTTTTATAACGCTTTTATTGCCATGAGTTTAGGATAACAGCATAACTCACTCATGGCTCTCCCACTTGTGAGTACTGATGGCTTTTGCAAACAGCAGCTACAGACTTTATAGCTCCCTCACTTCCCCTTGTGTGGAATAAATGTGGAACAGAGGTGGCTCTGAACACTCGGTACAAACATGTCAAAGGGAATTTGAAGGGTATTTGCTTTGGATGTTTCACAAAGTCAGTCAAATCTCATTGGGTATGGAAAAAGGTGTGTTAACAGACTTCATTTGCAAATTTCTTGAAATTCTTCAGCTATTCTTCTCCATGCATCTGAAGAAGTGGGTTTTTTACCCATGAAAGCTTATGCCCAAATAAATCTGTTAGCCTTTAAGGTGCCACCGGACTCCTCGTTGTTTTTGTGGGTACAGACTAACACAGCTACCCCTCTGATACTCAGCTAGGCTGGTCTCTGTAAAGATGCCAAGGTCCAAGCAGCAATGCAGCTGCTGCCAGCTTGAGAACAGAGCACTTAGAGCAATTCCCTGCACACTGATACCCTATGGAGACATGGTGCTCCACTCCAAATCCCTTCAGAGCACGCTGCTCTCTGACCTTCCTAGCCAGAGACTGATGTAGGCTGGCAGCTGCAAGGGAGGTAAGGAGGGGTACTTGGAGGGGAAAAGTACTATGCTCTGGAACATAAATGCTCTTGTCCTGGGGACTGAGGTTCCAGCCCTGATCAATGGCAAGGGTGAGGTCTGCAGATGGAGCAGCTGACCTTCCAAAAGGGATCAAGCGTTAAGCTCACTATGCAATTACCATGATTAAAGCACACACCTAGAGATGCTTTATTGTCTGTACTATAACTGCAGAACAGTTCAAACTTCTGCTGCAGTCTCCTCACATAAAACATGCAGTCTCTTTGGAAACAAAACAGAACTCTGATCCCAAGTTCTGAATCATAGAAGATTAGGGTTGGAATAGACCTCAGGAAGTCACCTAGTTCAACCCTCTGCTCAAAGCAGGACCAACACCAACTAAATCATCTCAGCCAGGGCTCCGTCAAGCCGGGCCTTAAAAACCTCTAAGGATGGAGATTCCACCACCTCCCTAGGAAACCCATTCCAGTGCTTCACCACCCTCCTAGTGAAATAGTGTTTCCTAATATCCAACCTAGACCTACCCCACTGCAACTTGAGACTATTGCATCTTGTTCTGTCATCTGCCACCACTGAGAACAGCCTAGCTCCACCCTCTTGGAACCCCCCTTCAGGTAGTTGAAGGCTGCTATCAAATCCCCCATCACTCGTCTCTTCTGCAGACTAAACAAGTTCCCTCAGTCTTTCCTAATAAATCATGTGCCCCAGCCCCCTAGTCATTTTCACTGCCCTCTGCTGGACTCTCTTCAATTTGTCCTCATCCTTTCTGTAGTGGGGGCCCCCAAAACTGGATGCAGTACTCCAGATGTGGCCTCACCAGTGCAGAATAGAGGGGAATAATCACTTCCCTCGATCTGTGGCAATGCTCCTACTAATAAAGCACAATAGGCCGTTAGCCTTCTTGGCAACAAGGGCACACTGCTGACTCATATCCAGCTTCTCATCCACTGTAATCCCCAGGTCCTTTTCTGCAGAACTGCTGCTTAGCCAGTCAGTCCCCCGCCTGTAGCGGTGCATGGGATTCTTCCATCCTAAGTGCACGACTCTGCGCTTGTCCTTGGTGAACCTCATCAGATTTCTTTTGGCCCAATCCTCCAGTTTGTCTAGGTCCTATCCTATCCCTATCCCTTCCAGCGAATCTACCTCTCCCACCAGTTTAGTATAATTTGCGAAGTTGCTGAGGGTGCATTAATAAGATATTGAACACACAATCCCCAGCTGAGACATCAGGAGACAACTGACAAGATTTCCCCAGAATGCACTGATACAAGACAAAAAGAACAGGAGTACTTGTGGCACCTTAGAGACTAACAAATTTATTTCAGCATAAGCTTTCGTGGGCTACAGTTCACTTCTTCAGATGCATAGAGTGAAACACACAGACAGAAGATTGTAGATTGTATGTAGATTGTAATGGATTTTTTACCTTTAGTCCTTTTGGTATGATATCCATTTGTTTGCATTTGGAAAGGAAGATGATGTCTGTCTGTATCGATACGAGTTTTTTCATGAAGTTGATGGATTTCCACTCCATACGGCTAAATGCAGTGCCTTGCATAATGACAGATTTCAAAGTAACAGCCGTGTTAGTCTGTATCCGCAAAAAGAACAGGAGTACTGGATGTCTCAGCTGGGGATTGTGTGTGTGTCCTCTATTAACTGAGCCACCCCAGCTGCACAGTTAGTAGCCACAACTACTAGCAAAGTTTAAATGTTGTGTGGACAGAAACAGTGCTTAAAGCCAGCCAGGTGACTAGCTGATTGCAAACTCAGTTAAAAATTGCAGAGTAGAGAGGGCTAAAGAGGAATTGTACTAAGGAAGCTTCACAGTATTGTATAAACCTGACTGCATGTTTGTGTTTGGGATAACTATCTGTCCTTTACTGAAAGATATTAGCAAATATAGAGGAAACTCAGAGCCAGTGTTCCCATCAGGTAAATAGTCTCACTCCTACTTTGTTGGCAGTGAGCAGATGGCTGTTTGTCAGGAGTTCAAGCCAATGTGTAGTGATGATAAGGACTGTTGGTAGTGCTCTGTTCCGGTGACAGGGTGAGATGCCACTTTTTTATATTTGGTGAGCCCTCCCCTACTGCATATCAGAATAAGGGCGGGAATAGGATAGCGAGCTGCTGCACAGTACTTCCAGGGCTGGAGCAGCAAATCAGGGAGTTAATTGCACTTTATTATGCCAGTCTGATTTTCTTATTCTTTAATTCCTACTGAGCTTGCGATTACTGGGTCAGAAAGATTTTACGGTGAGACTTGTCTACTATAGCAGTATATTGATCTTCTTAAACCAGTAGTAAATTGTAACTTTTCTTTAGAGCGTGGTCTATGGGTATGTTTACGTTGCAATTAGGCATTCCTGGCTAGCCCATGCTGGCTGATTCAGGGCTCGGTTTAATGGGATGTTTAATTTAATCCTAGGGTAATTCTGTATCACTGTGCACATGCAGAATTTATGTTCCCTGCAGAATTCCCCTTCCCCTCCCGCCCCCCCCAAATAGATTCTACCAGCAAGATAGATTACACCTTTTGCCCACCAGGGGCTGCTGTGGTACCAGAACAGAGGGTTGACAGCCATGGATAGGGAGGTGGCAGTGATTGCATTCTTCACAGCACCCTGCCTGCATGGGATATGGGGGGATAGCGTGGAGCACATGGGGCTGCTGGGGAATCACACAGACTGGAGTTCAGAAGGGCTAGTGGAGGGTGGGACAGACTGGGGTGGGGGCACAGGAGCTAGTGGGGTGATAGTATTGAGCCAGGGACTGAATGGGAATGGTGGTGCAGGGTCGCATAGGGACAGGGGAAGGGGAGTGCAGGGATACACAGGGACAGGGGCAGATGTGTCTGACTGAATGGGAGAGGTTATAGATCAGCCAGGCTCTGCATGGGTGATGCTCTCCAACTCCCTAATAATCCCTTCTCTCCCCTCCAAAAAAACCTGTTCCATACTTCTCCCAGCCACACCCAACAATCCTCCAGGTTCACTCTCAGGCTGCTTCCGAGCAATTACTTCGCTCTCCCTCTGCTCCTCCATTACCCCTGACTCCCCCAAGCCTTCTCACTGCTTATGAGGAGGGGTGGGAAATACATTTATGTATTGTAGTTTACATGAATTATTATTCAAAGTTCTGTATTAATATGTGTAGGAAGGAATCTATTAAAAACATTTCTTGGATCTTATTTTTTGTCTGTTTTATTACAGACTTACTTGCTGTCAGGTATTTTGAAATAAATTACCATAATAATTGAAGTATCAGGGGGTAGCCGTGTTAGTCTGTATCTACAAAAACAACAAGGAGTCTGGTGGCACCTTAAAGACTAACAGATTTATTGCATCCGAAGAAGTGAGGTTTTAACTCACGAAAGCTTATGCCCAAATAAATCTGTTAGTCTTTAAGGTGCCACCAGACTACTTGTTGTTGTTGTCATAATAATTGAAATTGGTGTGATTATATTGTGTTGTTTTGATTAACAAAATATGCATAATTTTAAAATATCATGTGCAAAATTTTACATTTTTTGGTGCAGAATTGCCCCAGGAGTATTACTGTGTAGACATTCGGGCTCAGGCTGCAGCTTGAGCTCTGGGATCCTCCCTCCTCACTGTATCCTAGAGCCTGGGTTCCAGCCTGAGTCAGAATGTTTACATTGCAATCAAACAGCCCCATAGCCCGAGCCCCCAAGTCAGCTGGCACAGGCCAACTGTGGATTTTTAATTACAGTGTAGCTATATCCTTACCGTGTAGATATACTCTGTACCAAGGGACTGTTTATGGTGACTTCTGGGTTCTGTACCTATCTTGGCAATATCTCCTAAAAGCTGGATTTTATGCAGTTTTTGTAGGAATATTCTTAATAAAAATTTGGTAAGAACCTACAACGTGTTTTGTGTTCCTGCAGTGGAGTCTAGAAGACTGTTCTCTTGCAGTGTGAGCTAGAGTGACATCATTCTCCCACTACGAGAAAGGGACCAAGTGACCTTCTCTGTTGGATTATATGAACTGGAAGCATAAACTCACTAAACATTAAATCTCACCAAATGAAGGTCAATCCATCCTCATCATCATATCCACTCATTATACTCCACTCCCGAACATAGCCACTTTATGAACTTCATACCTTCATATCTCAATGTCTGTACTTTGACCCATCAACCTTTTACCCGCAATCGGGGATATTGCAGATTATGTATTCCTTATGACACCTGATCTTAAACCAAACTTTGCACCCTCGATAATCTGTATGTTATTCCCTGATAACCAGAAACTTCTATGCTCAAACTCTGTTTACTATTTTTTTTTAACATCATCTTAATAAAATTTTTAAATACTCTGAACCAAGGGACTGTTTATGGTGACTTCTGGGTTCTGTACCTATCTTGGCAATATCTCCTAAAAGCTGTTTTTGTAGGAATATTCTTAACAAAAATTTGGTAAGAACCTACAACATGTTTTGTGATCCTGCAGTGGAGTCTAGAAGACTGTTCTCTCGCAGTGTGAAAAGTCTATTAATATAACTTTGAGTTCCAGATTTAGTTTGTTCTCATTGCAAGAAAAATTAGTGCAGTCTGCAAATTAGGCTAGGACACAGTGAATTCAGATGTGAGAGGAGGAATGCCAGAAATTGGAGGGGATGATTTAGATGCTTTTAAGGTGAGAAGAAGGAATCCAAAGATAGCATAAGGAAAGGTGGGAACAAATGTCTAGACAGTAACATTTAAAATATAAGCATTAGAGAAACTGAGAAATGTTTCTCGAACTTTAAGTTCTTGCAGGAATGTGAAGGGTAACAAGAAAGGTTTCTAGAGGTGTGTTAGTAACAAGAAGGTCAGGGAAAGTGTGGGACCCTTACTGAATGGGGGAGGCAACCTAGTGACAGATGATGTGGAAAAAGCTGAAGTACTCAGTGCTTTTTTTGCCTTGGTCTTCACAGACTGCTGCACTGGGCAGCACAGAATGGGGAGGGGGTGAGGAGCCCTCAATGGTGAAAGAACAGGTTAAGGACTATTTAGAAAAGCTGGACATGCACAAGTCTAAGGGTCCAGATCTAATGCCTCTGAGGCTGCTGAGGGAATTGGTTGATGTGATCGCAGAGCTATTAGCCATTATCTTTGAAAACTCGTGGTGACTGGACGATTGGAAAAAGGCAAATATGGTGCCCATCATTAAAAAAGGGAAGAAGGAGAACCTGGGGAACTACGGACCGGTCAGCCTCACCTCAGTCCCTGGCAAAATCATGGAGCAGGTCCTCAAGGAATCCATTTTGAAGCGCTTGGAGGAGAGGAAGGTGATCAGGAATAGTCAACATGGATTCACCAAGGGCAAGTCATGCCTGACCAACCTGCTTGCCTTCTATGATGAGATAACTAGCTCTGTGGATATGGGGAAAGCAGTGGACGTGTTATTCCTTGACTTTAGCAAAGCTTTTGTTACGGTCTCCCACAGTATTCTTGCAGCAAGTTAAAGAAGTATGGATTGGATGAATGGACTATAAGGTGGATAGAAAGCTGGCTAGATTGTCAGGCTCAATGGGTAGTGATCAACAGCTCAATGTCTAGTTGGCAGCCGGTATCAAGCGGAGTGCCCCAGGGGTTGGTCATGGGGCCGGTTTTGTTCAATATCTTATTAATGCACCCTCAGCAACTTCGCAAATTATACTAAACTGGTGGGAGAGGTAGATTCGCTGGAGGGATAGGGATAGGGATAGGATAGGACCTAGACAAACTGGAGGATTGGGCCAAAAGAAATCTGATGAGGTTCACCAAGGACAAGCGCAGAGTCGTGCACTTAGGATGGAAGAATCCCATGCACCGCTACAGGCGGGGGACTGACTGGCTAAGCAGCAGTTCTGCAGAAAAGGACCCGGGGATTACAGTGGATGAGAAGCTGGATATGAGTCAGCAGTGTGCCCTTGTTGCCAAGAAGGCTAACGGCCTATTGTGCTTTATTAGTAGGAGCATTGCCACAGATCGAGGGAAGTGATTATTCCCTTCTATTCAGCACTGGTGAGGCCACATCTGGAGTATTGCATCCAGTTTTGGGGGCCCCCACTACAGAAAGGATGAGGACAAATTGAAGAGAGTCCAGCAGAGGGCAGTGAAAATGACTAGGGGGCTGGGGCACATGATTTATTAGGAGAGACTGAGGGAACTGGGTTTGTTTAGTCTGCAGAAGAGACGGGTGATAGGGGATTTGATAGCAGCCTTCAACTACCTGAAGGGGGGTTCCAAGAGGATGGAGCTAGGTTGTTCTCAGTGGTGGCAGATGACAGAACAAGAAGCAATAGTCTCAAGTTGCAGTGGGGTAGGTCTAGGTTGGATATTAGGAAACACTATTTCACTAGGAGGGTGGTGAAACACTGGAATGGGTTTCCTAGGGAGTGTTAAAGATCTTTAACAGAGATCTGCATTAGATAGATGTTAAAGAACAAGTTTACAAGTTTCTTCCCCTCTCAAGTGTTCCAGTTTCACTTGTTTGGTAACTAGTGAAGCTATATGTCAGTTTTCCAAGTGTCCATAGAGTCTACTAGTAAGAACAGGCTTAAGTCAGCGCTAAGGAAGGATTCTAAGGGAATTCCTTTCAATAATCAGAACTGTCTTGCAGATACCTTTTATTATTGTAAGTCTGCGCACTGGCCTGGGGAAACATTTCTATTTTCTAGCCCACTTAACAAGTTTCTCTAGCCACAAACCTGACAGGAGAAACATTTCATGAGCTTCCAATAAGCAGCAAAACCATGTGGCCCTCACAAATAGCTGAACTCCAAAGGAGACTAAAATATAATCAGGAGGCTACAATAGTCAGTGGTTTTATTGTCCTTAATCTTCCTATTTTACTCCTGGGGGGATTCTGCGCCTCTGTCCCCTGCAGAATTTATTTTTCACCACAGAAAATACGTTCTGCCAGAGAGGTGCTGCACTTATTCATTTCACCCACCAGGGGTGCTGTGGCCCCAGAACAGAGAGCAGCCACTCCCAGGCGGGAGCAGATAGGGAGAAGAAGCTGCATTCCTCAAAGCACCCTGCCAATGAGTGCAGGTGAGGAGGCATAGAATATGGGAGAGGGGGGGAGATGGACAGCATGTGGCACATGGGGTGGCTGGGGAGGGTCACAGACTGGGGTTCAGAAAAGCTAGTGGAGGGGGACAGACTGGGACAGGGACTGAATGGGAGTGGGCGTGCAGGGCCAGATGGGGATGGAAGGTGCAGGGACACATGGGGAGGGATGTCTGATTGAGGGTGCAGGGACACATGGGGATGGGGTGTAGGGACATGAGAACGGGGGGCAGGGCAGTAGCAGAGTGGGAGTGCAGGGACACATGGGGACAGGACCAGACGTGCCTGACTGAATGGGAAAGGCTGTGTCAGACAGGGTCTGCATGGGGGATGCTTCCAAATAATCCCCTCCTCCCCGCCCCTCCCCAGAAGTTCCATGCTTCTCCCACCCACACCCAACAACCCTCCAGTTTCACTTCCAGGTTTTTTCCCAGCAATTACTTCCCTCTCCCTCAGCTCCTCTGTTAGCCCTGACTCCCCCAAGTCTTTGCACTGCTTCTAAAGGGGGTAGAAAATACATTTCTGTGTTGTAGTTTAAACTCAAAGTTCTGTGTTAATATACCTAGGAAGGAACCTATTTGTCAATAAACATTTCCTGAATCTTTTTTGTTGTCTGTATTGTTACAGACATTCTTGCTGACAGGTATTTTGAAATAAATTTCCAAAATAACTGAAACTAGCATGCTTATATTGTGGTATTTTGATTAATAAAATATGCAGAATTTTAAAAATATTGTGCACAGAATTCTTAATTTTTTGGCACAGAATTCCCCCAGGAGTACTATTTGTTGGAGCAAGGGGAAGAGAGATATCTGCTTGTTCCGAACATCTGTGTGTTCATCACATGAAATATCATTTTATCCTATGTTTGCGCAGAAAGGTGGTAACAGCCAGCTATGTGAAATACACAGATATGGAGGCAGTGAACATTTAGAGGTAGAGTTTGCACATCAACTCCAGTGTCCCCTTAGTATTTTTCTATTAAATTAATTTTTAAAGTCTAATTTAAACCTCAGCAAAATGCGGTGGGCAGGACATGTTGCCCAACTCAGTGTCAACAGATGGACTGCAGCTATATCTGAGTGGTATCCGCGAGAACTGAAACGGCCACGACAAACATGGCGAAGGATGGCCAGAACGAGAGAAGATTGGAAGACGTATTGTGATCGGCTCAGTCTTAACTGATGAAGGACCGACAGTCTACGCAGTCTATGCAATTTAAACCTCATAAAGAGTTTCAGAAGATAATTCACCACAAACAGGATTACAGGCATGCTAATATGGTTTTAAAGATACATACACAGTTTTGAATGAAAAAATAATTATAATGTCTTGCTCAGTTGCCTCTGGGGCCCAAAGTAAATTAAAATCAAATTGTTTCAAAGTGAATGTAACGAATGCTTCTGAATAGACTTTAATCCATCTCAAGCTGCCAAGTTATAGTGCTCCCATAAAGTTCACTGTTTGGGGATTATTCATGTTAGAGAAAGCATGGTTATACCATGGGACTGCAGCACGAACCTGAATGTGTCGCTTATCCCCTTTTTACAGATAGGCTAATACTTGTGTGTGCTGACTTTCAAAGTTTATGAAGTGTTTTAATCCTCAAATGAAAGGTGTCCTAGGAGGACATGCTTTATTAGTAGTACTAAAGATGCTGTGCTTTATCTCCCTACATCGCTTTGTAAATTTCTCATATACAGGAACTCCTCACTTAAAGTCGTCCCGGTTAACATTGTTTTATCCGTTGTTACGTTGCTGATCTATTAGGGAGCATGCTCGTTTAAAGTTGTGCAATGCTCCCTTCTAACGTTTTGGCAGCTGCCTGCCTTGTCCACTAGTTGCAGGAAGAGCAGCCCGTTGCAGCTAGCTGGTGGGTGGTTGGAACCAGGGTGGACCTGCAGCCCCCCTATCAGCTCCCCGCTCCCCTAAGTTCCCTGTGCAGCAGCTGCCCAGCAGGCTATCAATTGCCGGAAGTTCAGCTGTCCCTACCCCACTGCCATGTGCTGCTCCTGCCCTCTGCCTTGGAGCTGCTCCCAGAGACTCCTGTTTGCTGGGGAGGGGGGGGGAGGGAGAGGGGGGCTAATGTCAGGGTGTTCCCCTCGTCCCTGCTCCTGCACCCCGCTTACCCCATCTTCCATAGAGCAGGGACACAGGAGGGAGGGAGCTTCCAGGCAGCAGCTGCGGCTCAGCTTGCTGATCTAATTAACAAGGCAGTGTACTTAAAGGGGAAATGCACACCTGCCCTCCCTCCTTTCCTGCTGCCTTGTAGAGTGTGAGAGTTAACCCTTGAGGGCTCAGCCAATTGCTAGTTCATCATTTAGCAGTAAGGCATTCCCTGGGAAATATCCCACCCTCTGACTCCTCCACCTCAACCAAGCTTTACAATCATCATCACTGTGTACCAGTATTAAATTGTTTGTTTAAAACTTATACTGTGTGTGTGTGTGTGTGTATATATATATATAGTATTTTGTCTGGTGAAAAAAATTTCCCTGGAAACTAACCCCCTCATTTACATTAATTCTTATGGGGAAATTGGATTCGCTTAACATCGTTTCGCTTAAAGTAGCATTTTTCAGGAACATAACTACAATGTTAAGTGAGGATTTCCTGTACAAATGAAATTGGATTGAGAGGGTAAAATTTCCAAAAGCATCTAAGTGACTTAGGAGCCTAAATCCTATTTTCAAAAGTGATTAAGTCGGAGCCTAAGGAGTTAGGCTTGTGAAGAGGTGTGATTTCTAGACACAAAAACCCCTAGCGTAGACACACTTATACTGGCAAAACTGTGTCTTTGTTGATATAGCTTATTTTGCTTGGAAGGGAGACTGGGGTGAGGGGGTGAGCCATTGGAATAAACTATACTGGCAAAAGCACAATTTTGCCAGTATAAGCTGCATTCACACTAGCAGCCACCGGCACTGACTTTTGTCAGCGCTGGTGGGTGCTCGCACCCCCCAACCCCAACTTGACTCCACCCCGCCCCAAAGTCCCCGCCCAAACTCCGCTCCTCCCTGCCCCTATTGGACCCCTCCCCAAATCCCCACCCTGGCCCCACCTCCTCCCCCGAGTGCGCCGCGTTCCCCCTCCTCCCCGCCAGGATTTTTCACTGAGATAGGGGTTGTGGTATGTGTTTTGTTTGCAGTGAAGACAGAGCTTTTATTTGTCTGTAAAAGATTCAAATACAATATTCTCCAGGGAAACCAGATTACCACTCAGCATTTCTCCCTGTCCCTATTCTCATAGGAACCTACAATTACACTGGCCTACAGTTTGGATCTTCTTCATCTCTAGTTCTGGATCACTAAAAAAAGAAACTCTAATCCAATGTCAGTTCAGGCCCACACGTTTGATGATTAAAAAGGATGAATATAAAGAAACAACTCAGGTATGTAGGGACAAAATTAGAAAAGCCAATGCACAAAACGAGATCAAACTAGCTAGGGCCATAAAAGGAAACAAGAAAACATTCTACAAATACATTAGAAACAAAAGGAAGACCAAGAGCAGAGTAGGCCCGTTACTCAATGAGGAAGGAAAGACAATAACAGAAAATGTGGAAATGGCAGAGATGCTTAATGACTTCTTTGTTTCGGTTTTCACCAAGGAGACTGGTGGCGATTGGATGTCTAACATAGTATATACCAGTGAAAATGAGGTAGGATCAGAGTCTAAAATAGGGAAAGAACAAGTCAAAAATTACTTAGACAAGTTAGATGTCTGCAAATCACCAGGGCCTGATGAAATGCATCCTAGAACACTCAAGGAGGTGACTGAGGAGATATCTGAGCCATTAGCGATTATCTTTGAAAAGTCATGAAAGACAGGAGACATTCCAGAAGACTGGAAAAGGGTAAATACAGTGCCCATCTATAAATAGGGAAATAAGGAAAACCTGGGGAATTACAGACCAGTTTGCTTAACTTCTGTACCTGGAAAGATAATAGAGCAAATAATTAAGCAATCATTTTGCAAACACCTAGAAGATAATAAGGTGATAAATAACAGTCAGCATGGATTTGTCAAGAACAAATGGTGTCAAACCAACCTGATAGCTTCCTTTGACAGGGTAACAAGCCTTGTGGATGGGGGAAGCGGTAGATATGGTATATCTTGACTTTAGTAAGGCTTTTGATACAGTCTCGCATGACCTTTTCATAAACAAACTAGGGAAATACAACCTAGATGGAACTACTATAAGGTGAGTGCATAACTGGTTGGAAAATTGTTCCCAGAAAGCAGTTATCAATGATTCACAGTCATGCTCAAAGGGCATAACAAGTGGAGTCCCTCAGGGATTGGTTCTGGGTCCGGTTCTGTTCAATATCTTCATCAATGATTTAGATAATGGCATAGAGAGTACACTTATAAAGTTTGTGGTTGATACCAAGCTGGGAGGGGTTGAAAGTGCTTTGGAGGATAGAAATTCAAAATGATCTGGACAAACTGGAGAAGTGGTCTGAAGTAAATAGGATGAAATTCAATAAGGACAAATGCAAAGTACTCCATTTAGGAAGGAACAATCAGTTGCACACATACAAAATGGGAAATGACTGCCTAGGAAGGAGTACTGCAGAAAGGGATCTGGAGGTCATAGTGGATCACAAGCTAAATATGAGTCAACAGTGTAAGGCTGTTGCAAAAAAAGTAAACATCATTTTGGAATGTATTAGCAGGAGTGTTGTAGGCAAGACATAAGAAGTAATTCTTCCGCTCTACTCCATGCTGATTAGACTACTCGACTGGAGTATTGTGTCAAGTTCTGGGCGCCACATCTCAGGAAAGACGTGGACAAATTGGAGAAAGTCCAGAGAAGAGCAACAAAAATGACTGAAGGTTTAGAAAACATGACCAATGAGGGAAGACTGAAAAATTGGGTTTGTTTAGTTTGGAGAAGAGAAGACTGAGGGGGGACATGATAACACTTTTCAAGTACATAAAATGGTTGTTACAAGGAGGAGGGAGAAAAATTGTTCTTCTTAACCTCTGAGGATAGGACAAGAAGCAATGGGCTTAAATGCAGCAAGGGCGGTTTAGGTTGGACATTAGGAAAAACTTCCTAACTGTCAGATTGGTTAAGCACTGGAATAAATTGCTTAGGAAGGTGGTGGAATCTCCATCATTGGGAATTTTTAAGAGCAGGTTGGACAAACACCTGTCGGGGATGGTCTAGATAATACTTAGTCCTGCCCTGAGTGCAGGGGACTGGATTAGATGACCTCTCAAGTTCCCTTCCAGTTCTATGATTCTATGATCTGATCGATCATAAACTACAAAGAGTAAAAACTAGAACAGGGTGGGCAAACTTTTTGGCCCAAGGACCACATCAGCGTTGCAAAACTATGGAGGGCTCGGTAGGGAAGGCTGTGCCTCCCGAAACAGCCTGGCCCCCAGCCCCTATATGCCCCCTCCCACTTCCCACCGCCTCACTGCCTCCCTCAGAACCCCGACCCATCCAACCCCCCCCGCTCTTTGTCCCCTGACCGCCCTGTTCTGGGACCCCCCCTCGCACCCTGTCCCCTATCCACACCCCCGCCCCCAGACAGTGCCCCCGGGACTCCCACACCTATTCAACACCCCCATGTTCCCCATCATGGACTGCCCCCCCAGAATCTCCGCCCCATCCAACCGCCTCCTGCTCCCTGGGATCCCCTGCCCCTTATCCACCCCACTCCCCACCATGCTGTTCAGAGCAGCAGGTGCTCGCAGCCCTGCCGCCAGTGCTGCCCAGCAGGAGCGGCAGCCCAGAGTGCTGGTGGCATGACCCACTGAGGCTGCGCGGGATGGGGAACAGCAGAGGAGAGGCCGGGGTCTAGCCTCCCTGGCTGGGAGCTCAGGGCTGGGTAGAATGGTTCCCTGGGCTGGATGTGGCCCACTGGCCATAGTTTGCCCACTTCTGAACTAGAACTACTAGTATAAAGCATCTGATGCTAAGTCCAGCAACTTACAAGTCATCAGACCTTAGACTCACACTATTCTAATTGTTCTTATTATTTTTCTTTCCCTCATACTTCAGTTCCATTGCAGTTTCAATGTCACCTAAGCTCTGGTCTGCTACAGCTAAGAGCCAAGACTACAGCCACTTAAAGCAGACAAGAATCTCTACTTTCCAAGGGTAAAAAAGCATTCTTTTCAGAGGCGGCATCTACTAATATCATCACGAAAAGTCTTGCAACAACTTCCTTGCTGGCAGGGTATCATAACTATAAAGGGAAGGGTAACAGCCCTCCTGTGTACAATACTATAAAATTCCTCCTGGCCAGAGACCCCAAATTCCTTTTACTGTAAAGGCTTAAGAAGCTCAGGTAACCTGGCTGACACCTGACCCCAAGGACCAATAAGGAGACAAGATACTTTCAAATCTTGGTGGGGGGGAAGGCTTTTGTTTGTGCTCTTTGTTTTGGGGGTTGTTCGCTCTTGGGACTGAGAGGGACCGGACATCAATCCATGCTCTCCAAATCTTTCTGAACAAGTCTCTCATATTTCAAACTTGTAAGTAACAGCCTGTACGGGGAGACTTTGGCAAACCAGAAAAGTGCTTAAAACCACAATGGCTTATTGTTAAAAAGCAACCTAGTCAGCAAGCTGAAATTGGCCATTCAGCAAACTCAGCTTGACCAAGGCAGGAGGGGAGGGGGTTTTGGGGTGCCACAGAAAAGGCAGCTTGACCCCGCGTCCTTCCTGATAAGAATTGTGTTGAAGTTGCTGATACATGCATTTTAAAAGAGCAGGAATATCTATTGGGGTCTGTGACAATGCGGTTCTGGCGGAACCCAACTGAGAATGCCAACTCCGGACAAATTGCTCAAATAGGGCAGTTACAGCCCAAGGCTGGGGTTTTTTCCACCTCTAAGGCAAACCAAACCAGCCAGACTAAGAGGACTCCAGTCTCACCCCACTGGCTAACTGCAAGTCTCACAAGCAATCTCCTTAGACACTCCAGTTTCCCAGTATTACCACCAGTACCACTCGTTATGGGGACAAATGGTTATGAAAACCAATACCCCAGTAAAAGAAAAAGGTTCTCCTGATCCCAAAGGACCAAGCCCCAGACCCAGGTCAATATACAAATTAGATCTTACCCACAAATCACGCTGTTGCCAATCCTTTAGAATCTAAAATCTAAAGGTTTATTCATAAAAGGAAAAAGATAGAGATGAGAGTTAGAATTGGTTAAATGGAATCAATTACATACAGTAATGGCAAAGTTCTTGGTTCAGGCTTGCAGCAGCGATGGAATAAACTGCAGGTTCAAATCAAGTCTCTGGAATACATCCCCCGCTGGGATGGGTCCTCAGTCCTTTGTTCAAAGCTTCAGCTTGTAGCAAAGTTCCTCCAGAGGTATGAAGCAGGATTGAAGACAAGATGGAGATGAGGCATTAGCCTTATATAGTCTTTTCCAGGTGTAAGAACACCTCTTTGTTCTTACTGTGGAAAATTACAGCAAAATGGAGTCTGGAGTCACATGGGCCAGTCCCTGCATACTTTGCTGAGTTACAAGGCGTGTCTGCCTTCTCTCAATGGGTCCATTGTATAGCTGATGGTCCTTAATGGGCCATCAAGCAGGCTAGGCAGAGCTAACACCAGTTTGTCTGGGATGTCACCCAGCAGCATAGCATAAGTTTGAAATACAGATAGTATAGAGCCAATATTCATAACTTCAACTACAAAAGTGATACACACATATAGACAGCATAATCATAACCAGTAAACCATAACCTTGTCTTAGACACCCCATTTGACCCCCTTTATACAAGATTTGCGTGCCACTACAGGACCTTGGTTGCAACAATGATCTATATGGTCCCAGATTATATCAATAATGTCACACCCCCAACGCAAAATTGATGCAGGAAGGGATGACACAAACATCACTGACTGCATCCCAAGAGCTCCCCATCCTTGGGTTTATCTCACTATGGCTTAGCTGGCTAAAGAACAACCGAAATGGTTTATCAAAATTGTGTTCAACAACATGATTGTACCTCTTTACAAACAAGGTAAAACTTGGTTAGAACAATAGTGGATTGGATCTGCTCTTGCAGCATGGTTCCTGTATGTCTCATGTGACCTTGCCAAGAGCTAAAGAAAACAGCTACTTTATCCATACAAGCTCGGGCAAATGTTTGGAACCCAATTAACATCAAATAAATGCAGATATTAATGATGTTCATAGTACAGGAATCTTGGCATTTAGCCATGAAGGCAATATGGTAGTGTGCCTTAGTTTTCCTTCTCATACAGTACATTAGGTCTGGAATGTCTTTTCTCCTGTGAAAAGTTCCAATACTGTTTACAGGCATCAACTGTGAAACATTAGTATAGCAAGGCCTTTTAACATAAAGTGTGTTCTCATGTATTCCTTTTAACATGTTCAAGGGATTTTCCAACAGATTAGGGACATTGTACATTCTTACAGTTCTTGGTAATAGCAACACATCAGTTACAAAATTACCATTAGCATTAACAACAAATCCATTGCAAGTGTTCATCTACAATCATGGCTGTCATGCCACACCTTTGGCTCAATACCATTGGAGTTTGGGCATTTTAGGGTTAACCTGTGGCTTTCCTTTGCAAAATTTAGTTTTCTCTTTCCTCCTTGTCCTGCAGGATCACACCCTGATTTTTCTTGCTTAACAGAATTTACTGGCTGATGGGGTGGGCCCTCTGTGCTAACAGCTATTAGCAAGTCCTTCCCCTCCCAGCCAGACAAGTAATTTGCATTACCACAGACAGAAGCCAGTCCACCAGTTTTCATATCCTTAACTGTTATCATTTCCAAGGCTGGACTCTGTCTTAAAGAGATACCACACAAATCCAAAGAGTCTGAGGGTGAGAGTTTGCTTGCTCTCCCCTGCATCCTCAAGCATTTAGCCATAAAACTGTTCTGCTTTGAAACACCAGTAACCAAATCTGTCCTCAGACCCTGAAGCACAGACTGCTCACTTAAAGAATTGGAATGGATACATTCCTGTTCCAACACCATTGTCTTTCCAACAAGCTGGCCACACACAGCCACTCGGTTATAGGGCTGCTCAACTTTCTTAACAGCTCTTACTCCATCTGAGACCTTCTCAAAGCTACCCACACTGGATCTTTCGAAAGGAAAGTCAGCGGATCCATTCACAACAGAAAATTTCTGGCTGTTAGGAACTGAAACTTCCTTGATTAAATTACTCTCACACCCTTCATTTGCAGGGAACTGCTTGCACAAATTACCATGAGGATTCCTTTCCCCAGGAGCTTTTTTAAGCAGCAAATCACCCCTCACAGAAATTCTGCCCTTACCCTCTTCACCTAGGGCTTGCTCTAAAGGAACACTTTCCTGAGCAACAACAGACTTTTTCTGGGTCTTACTTACATCCAGGATCTCCTTTGGCCCATCAGGCAGATTTCTACACAATCCCCTTTCAGGCAAACCCATAGACTTCCTAGATGAAAGGTTAGAAACATTTCCCTTTCCTTTGCCACACACAAGTTTAGGAATCCTTTCCTTCTTGCTACAAGTTTCCACACCATCAGTAGGTAACACAACCAAATCACCTGCATGCTCTCCGTGTGCCCCGGCTAGGGTATTACCCTGATTAGACAGTGTTGCTACACCCTTTACCAACCACACACTAGCCATAGGCAAAATACAAGCACCAGAATTGTCTGGTCTCTGGGATTTTGCTAAGACACTAACTGTATGCAACTTAGTTACAGTGCCAGTCTCCCCAGCAGACACAGACTTAGGACCATTCCCTTCCTGGGCTTTAGTTGAATTCAGAACCAACTTTGAGACAACTGTACTAACCTCAACCATCACAGGCCGAAAGGCACCTTCTGTTTGCTCCACAGACAAAGAAGAGCTGGAGACACCTTTTTTACCAGACACATAGCTCGGGATTTCATTTCCCTGGTCCCAGCACACAGGGCTGTTCACAGACAACTGCTTGGAGACTGAGGTAGCTTCCTCCATAGGCAAGTCAATACCCCTGACAGACACAGGCACATTTCCTTCACTGTCACTATTCTCCACACAGGAAACAGGTAAGGTATAGGGACATGCATCTTCCACTATCCCTGCCTTCCCAAACTGCTGACTAGACAAAGCCATCAGCTCACAAGGCTGCCCAGGCTCCTCCAAACTTTTCCTGCCTTCCTCTCCTTTGTCCCAGCACACAGGGCTGATTACAGACAAAGACTGGGAGAGTGGGGCAGCTTCCTTACCAGGCACCTTGCCACTCCCAACCGATAAACTGTTCTTCTTACTACACTGAGCCACTGCCAGCAAATCACAGTTACCCTTTTCAGATTCACTTTTACAAGCTGTACTAGCCACCAATGCATCACCCATCAAAAATCCACCCTTTCCTTCCTCAGTTAGGGCTTCCACCTGACCATCCTCTTTAGTCTGCTCCAGAGAAACATTTTCCTGCCCAATAAGATTTTGCTGCTCTTGATTCAACTCCAGATTCACTTCTGAGACACTAGACCGACATTCAGAAACTTCATTTACCGACAAATAGCTCTTCTCAGACAAACCTTTGGAGCAACCCTCCCCAGGCAAATCATTGCCCACAATAGACACAGGTTTAAGATCATTCCTGTCCTGTGACTGACCACCTGGACTGAACAAAGCTTTAACATTTTCCCCAATCAAAAGATCCTTAGGCAATAACTTCCTTACACCAGCTATAACCTCATGCTTAGCACCATTCCATTCAAGGTGGATTCTGGCTAAAGGCACACGGACAGTAAACTCATAGAGGACTACAACATTTACACTCTGATTTGGTAAATAATCTTCCTCTTTGACAAGATCTGCTTTAACAAGAGTGATGTTAGAAGCCATAATTTGCCCTACACAGCTTTTACCATTGACTTTTACATTCTCTGTGAATCTTTCATTACCACTCCCATACAGAGCATTGGCACCAGTTATGGAGTCACCCTTTACTGAACACACAGTAAAAGCATTTACATAAAAGGTGGCAGAATTGGGGTACATTTGGTTACACCCAGACAACTGCTCAGAGTTATACAACATACCAACATTGTTATAAACCGGACTTTCAAGAGGATACAATTTCTGCTTTTCTTCCCTTGCTTTTTTGACTTGGAGCTGAAATCTTTGCACTTTTGCCTCAGCTTCTAGTTCCTGCAATCGAATTTCTGCCAGTCTTTGTTCATGTTCAAGTTGAAGTTTACTTGCTGCCTTTTGCTTTTCAATTGCTTCTGCCTTCTGATCACTGGCCATTAACAGATCTCTCAGTTCTTGATTTGTAGCTTTCTTTCTAAAGCTTATCCCCTTTTCTGAACACAAATCTTTCAGGGCTTTTTTGTCAAGGCCCTCATATGCTCTTTGCTCACCCATTGCAACTGCTCTTTAACCAACCAAACTCTCAATCCCAAAATTCAAATTTGGATAACGTGGGGTTCTGATCCAAAGCTTAATTGACCTGGTTCTGTGGATCCAAGCACGACTACGCCACTGTGACAATGCGGTTCTGGCGGAACCCAACTGAGAGTGCCAACTCCGGACAAATTGCTCAAATAGGGCAGTTACAGCCCAAGGCTGGGGTTTTTTCCACCTCTAAGGCAAACCAAACCAGCCAGACTAAGAGGACTCCAGTCTCACCCCACTGGCTAACTGCAAGTCTCACAAGCAATCTCCTTAGACACTCCAGTTTCCCAGTATTACCACCAGTACCACTCGTTATGGGGACAAATGGTTATGAAAACCAATACCCCAGTAAAAGAAAAAGGTTCTCCTGATCCCAAAGGACCAAGCCCCAGACCCAGGTCAATATACAAATTAGATCTTACCCACAAATCACGCTGTTGCCAATCCTTTAGAATCTAAAATCTAAAGGTTTATTCATAAAAGGAAAAAGATAGAGATGAGAGTTAGAATTGGTTAAATGGAATCAATTACATACAGTAATGGCAAAGTTCTTGGTTCAGGCTTGCAGCAGCGATGGAATAAACTGCAGGTTCAAATCAAGTCTCTGGAATACATCCCCCGCTGGGATGGGTCCTCAGTCCTTTGTTCAAAGCTTCAGCTTGTAGCAAAGTTCCTCCAGAGGTATGAAGCAGGATTGAAGACAAGATGGAGATGAGGCATTAGCCTTATATAGTCTTTTCCAGGTGTAAGAACACCTCTTTGTTCTTACTGTGGAAAATTACAGCAAAATGGAGTCTGGAGTCACATGGGCCAGTCCCTGCATACTTTGCTGAGTTACAAGGCGTGTCTGCCTTCTCTCAATGGGTCCATTGTATAGCTGATGGTCCTTAATGGGCCATCAAGCAGGCTAGGCAGAGCTAACACCAGTTTGTCTGGGATGTCACCCAGCAGCATAGCATAAGTTTGAAATACAGATAGTATAGAGCCAATATTCATAACTTCAACTACAAAAGTGATACACACATATAGACAGCATAATCATAACCAGTAAACCATAACCTTGTCTTAGACACCCCATTTGACCCCCTTTATACAAGATTTGCGTGCCACTACAGGACCTTGGTTGCAACAATGATCTATATGGTCCCAGATTATATCAATAATGTCACAGGGTCTCAGAGCTGCAGACTCTGGAAAAACCCACACCTCGTTAATCAATAATCAGAAGGAATCTCTTGCTTGAAACTGCTTACTTAACAAGGTTTCTTTAAGGGACATGTCATTCTATTACTAATGTATAAATAAGGGGACTCCTTTGGGGGACTCTTTGGGACTGGTCTCTCCCTCTGGATGCATCTTGTGTTCCCCAGCAGCAGATGGACTGCCACTGTGCCACTCGAGAGCCACACTCAGCATTAGAGGGTCCTGTGGCACCTTTGAGACTAACAGAAGTACTGGGAGCATAAGCTTTCGTGGGTAAGAACCTCACTAATTATCAAGGGTTGGAGGTGTTTTACTAATCTTGTTGCAGACGTGTGTAAGTGCTTGAGTCTAAGTAAAGTTTACCTTTAAGTGAAAGCACTCTTGTGTTGTCCTGTTTGTGTCAGCCATCTATCACTCGGACGGCCATGTCTCTCCTGATTTATTTCCTGACACCTCCTCGCAAAGAGTAAAAGTTACCAAGAGCTTTGGGTTGAAAGAACCCCGGGTAACAAGCCAGGCAAGGCGTGTTAGGTTTATCTTTGTCTTCTCAACTTGTAAATATTCCTTTTGCTAGAGGGTTTACCTCTGTTTGCTGTAACTTTGAACCTAAGGCTAGAGGGGGGTCCTCTGGGCTCTTTGAATCTGATTACCCTGTAAAGTTATTTTCCATCCTGATTTTAATGAGATGATTTTTACCTCTCTTTCTTTAATTAAAAGCCTTCTTTTTAAGAACCTGATTGATTTTTCCTAGATTTAAGATCCAAGGGGGTTGGATCTGAACTCACCAGGAATTGGTGGGGGGAAAGAAGGGGGAATAGTTAATTTCTCCTTGTTTTAAGATCGGTGTTCACCAGCAAATTGGTGGAGAAGTCTCTCAAGGCTACCCAGGGAAGGGGTATAGTACTTGGGAGGGAGATATTCGAGGGGGAGGGGAGGTAGACAGAGTTTCCCAAATAACTCATAAATAATTTGGGTGGTGGCAGCAAAAGCAGATCTAAGCTGGTAGCTAAGCTTAGAGATTTTCATACAGGTCCCCACATCTGTACCCTAGAGTTCAAAGTGGGGAAGGAACCTTGACACAGGGCCAATACAAATCTTTTCAGGATCAGTAGACTTTTTCAGTATTGGTCATGAACAGGGTGGGAAAAATAGCAATTTTGTGTTCCATTTTCCTTGAAATATTTACTTTTGCAAAACTTCATCACAGAGTTGTGTATTGTACAACACTTCCTGCACTCCAGGCCACTTCTCAGAAGCCAAACCAAGTCCGGAGCATGGAGGACTGTCTACATCTTTTATTATCCCTCCAACAACACAGCAAATTGAAGATTTACATGGTCACTGCTCAGATCCATAAGCAAAGCTGTAATGCCCCATGCTTGGCAAAAAGCAGTATTGTGCTCCTGTAAACAGTAAAGTCTTGACACACTGTTGGTGCCTGACCCTCCTGCTGCACTTGCACCTCTATCACAGAAATAGTGAGGGTATGTTAAAAATGGTATGTGGAGATTTTTCTCATGGGTAGTTCTAGCTCTCCCCTTCTAAATCAATGCTCTTGTGTTAGTAGAGTAAACAGAACAGATCTGCTTAACCTTCCCATCCACACCAGACTAACTCCATAGACTTACCAACCAGCATCATCCTCCTCTTACCCACTCACCTCACCACAACTTAATGAGTTCAGGGATGTGCCCCTGGGTCAGGACCTGGTGCATCACTGCTACCAAACTCCTATTCGTTTGTGCACAGCGTAAGCCACATATGAACCTGGAGCACCTCAAGTCTCAGAATCATACCAGATTCCTTCAGTTTGGGGTTCTGATCAGGCATCGTTCCAGAGGGTTAAAGGATAGACAACTCAGCAGGAAGTGGAAGGTAATGGAACACATAGCCCAGAATAGAAGCCAGACCGGAGTTAGAATTTTGTTTTAAATTATTTTAATGACTTTCTCCCCTCAACACACCGTCCCTACAGCTTTGTTCACAGAGGGGTTGCATTGAGAAATGCTAATCAAGTATCAGTGGCAAAGCTTGAAATGCAAATACTATTACATCTCCCAGTAGTCAAGTTCAAATTAGCAACAGTTTAAGTGTTAAGTATCAAGTATCAGTAACAGAACACCACTGGCCATCACATACAGCCCCCAGCTAAAACCTCTCCAGCACATTATCCACAATCTACAACGTATCCTGGAAAATGATCCTTCACTCTCACCAACCCAGGAACCAATCCCTGTAGCAAACCTCGTTGCCTACTCTGTCCCCATATCTACTCTGGTGACACCATCAGAGGACCCAAATACATCAGCCACACCATCAAGGGCTCATTCACCTGCCATCTACTAATGTTATATATGCCATCATGTGCCAGCAATGCCCCTCTGCCATGTACATTGGCCAAACCGGACAGTCCCTCCGCAAAAAAATAAATGGACACAAATCGGACATCAGGAATGGTAACATACAAAAGCCAGTAAGTGAACACTTCAATCTCCCTGGTCATTCTATTACAGATTTAAAAGTCACTATCATTGAACAAAAAAACTTCAGAAACAGACTTCAAAGAGAAACAGCAGAACTAAAATTCATTTGCAAATTTAACACCATTAATCTGGGCTTGAATAGTGACTGGGAGTGGCTGGCTCATTACAGAAGCAGCTTTTCCTCTTCTGGAATTGACACCTCCTCATCTATTATTGGGAGTGGACTACATCCACCCTGATTGAATTGGCCCTGTCAACACTGGTTCTCCACTTGTGAAGTAACTCCCTGCTCTCCATGGGTATGTCTACACTACGGGATTAATCCGAATTTATATAATTCGAATTTTGGAAACAGATTGTATAAAGTCGAATGTATGCGGCCACACTAAGCACATTAATTCGGCGGTGTGCGTCCATGTACCGGGGCTAGCATCCATTTCCGAGCGTTGCACTGTGGGTAGCTATCCCATAGTTCCCGCAGTCTCCCCCGCCCATTGAAATTCTGGGTTGAGATCCCAGTGCCTGATGGGGCAAAAAACATTGTCGCAGGTGGTTCTGGGTACAGCCTCACCCCTCCCTCCATGAAAGCAACGGCAGACAACCATTTCGTGCCTTTTTTCCTGGGTGAACACTGCAGACTCCATACCACGGCAAGCATGGAGCCCGCTCAGCTCAAGACAGCAGTCATGAACATTGTAAACACCTCGCGCGTTCTCGTGCAGTTTATGCTGAGCCAGGACCAGAGAAACGAGGCAAGGAGGCGGCGGCGATGGCAGCGCAGCGACAAGCATGATGAGGACATGGACACGGACACAGAATTCTCTCAAAGCGCGGGCCCCGGTGCTTTGGAGATCATGTTGTTAATGGGGCAGGTTCTATCCATGGAACGCTGATTCTGGGCCCGGGAAACAAGCATAGACTGGTGGGACCGCATAGTGTTGCAGGTGTGGGATGAGTCCCAGTAGCTGTGAAACTTTCACATGCGTAAGGGCACTTTCATGGAACTTTGTGACTTGCTGTCCCCTGCCCTGAAACGCCAGAATACCAAGATGAGAGCAGCCCTCACAGTTGAGAAGCGAGTGGCGATAACCCTGTGGAAGCTTGCAATGCCAGACAGCTACCGGTCAGTCAGGAATCAATTTGGAGTGGGCAAATCTACTGTGGGGGCTGTTGTGATGCAAGTAGCCAAAGCAATCACTGAGATGCTGCTACGAAAGGTAGTGACTCTGGGAAATGTGCAGGTCATAGTGGATGGCTTTGCTGCAATGGGATTCCCTAACTGTGGTGGGGCGATAGATGGAACCCATATCCCTATCTTGGCACCGGAGCACCAGGGTACCCAGTACATAAACCACAAGGGGTACTTTTCAATGGTGCTGCAAGCACTTGTGGATCACCAGGGACGTTTCACCAACATCAACGTGGGCTGGCCAGGAAGGGTTCATGATGCTCGCGTCTTCAGGAACACTACTCTGTTTAAACGGCTGCAGCAAGAGACTTACTTCCCGGACCAGAAAATAACCGTTGGGGATGTTGAAATGCCAATAGTTATTCTTGGGGACCCAGCCTACCTCTTAATGCCATGGTTCATGAAGCCATACACAGGCAGCCTGGACAGGAGTCAGGAGCTGTTCAACTACAGGCTGAGCAAGTGCAGAATGGTGGTAGAATCTGCATTTGGCCGTTTAAAAGGTTGCTGGCGATCGTTACTGACTCACTCAGACCTCAGCCAAACCAATATCCCCATTGTTATTTCTGCTTGCTGTGTGCTCCACAATCTCTGTGAAAGTAAGGGGGAGACCTTTATGACGGGGTGGGAGGCTGAGGCAAATCTCCTGGCTGCTGATTATGCGCAGCCAGACACCAGGGCAATTAGAAGAGCACACCAGGAAGCGCTGTGCATCAGAGAAGCTTTGACAACCAGTTTCATGACTGGCCAGGCTACAGTGTGAAATTTCTGTTTGTTTCTCCTTCATGAAAACCCGCCCCCTTTATTGACTCATTCTTTGTAAGGAAGCCACCCTCCCCCTTCCCCCAGCTTGCTTTCAAAGGAAATAAAGTCACTATAATTTAAAAATCATTTATTCTTTATTAATTGATTATAAAAAGAAGGAGAGAACCCAGGTGGGGTTTGGGAGGAGGATCGGCAGAAGGAAAAGGCCACTAAAAAAAGGTTTAAAAAATGACAGCCTTTTGCGAGGGCTGTCCCCTGGGGTGGAATGGGAGGGTGTACAGAGCCTCCCACCCGCCGCATTCTTACACGTCTGGGTGAGGAGGCTATGGAACATGGTGAGGGGGAAGGGGGGTTATACAGGGGCTGTAGCGGCACTCTGTTATCCTGCTGCAGTTCCAGAAGCTCCACCAGACGCCGGAGCATATCTGTTTGCTCACGCAGCAGCCCCAGCGTTGCATCCTGCCTCCTCTGATCTTCCTGCCGCCACCTCTCATCTCGAGCGTCTCTCCTCTCCCCACCTTGGTCCCTCATGTCCCCACGTTGGTCCCTCATGTCCCCACGTTCACTGGCTTCTTTCCTATACTTTGAAACCGTGTCCTTCCACTCATTCAGATTAGCTCTTTCCCTGCAGGTGGATTCCATGATTTCTGCGAACATCTCGTCTCGCGTCTTCTTTTTCCGACGCCTTATCTGAGATAGCCTTCGGGACGGAGGAGGGAGGCTTGAAGAATTTGCAGCTGCTGGAGGGAGGGAAAAAAGGAGAGAATTTTTTAAAAAGATACATTTTGCAGAACAATGCTTATACTCTTTCACGGTGACCAACACTATTCACATTACATAGCACATGTGATTTCTGTGCAAGGTCGCATTTTGCCTCTTAATATTGCATACCTGTGGCTTTGCTGCTAGATATCACAGACACAGGTCCGGACAACAGAATTCGGCTTGCATGCGGCCATGGTAAGCCATTGTCTTTCAGCTTCTGCGCCCTCCTTTCCCACATACCAAGCAAAGCCCGTTGAGTGCTGTGGTTTTCCTGTTAACCTCCAGCAGCAGAAAACAAACTAACCCCCCCGCCCCATCCAATTCTCTGGATGATCGCTTTATCCCTCCCCCACTGCGTGGCTGGTATCAGGGAAGATCCCTGCTAGCCAAACACGAAAAGCTCTGGGCCAATTCCCCCCCCCCCCGCGCTTGGCTAACTGCAGGGAAGGATTTCTTTTCAGCCACAGGCAAACAGCCCAGTATGAACGGCCACCTCTGTCCCCTTAATTAAATTCCCATATTTCAACCAGGTTACCATGAGCAATATCACTCTCCTGAGGATTATACAGCGAGATAAAGAACGGATGTTGCTTGAATGCCAGCAAACACCGGGACCATACGCTGCCAGGCTTTGTCATGCAATGATACCAGATTACTTGCTGCAAGCATGGTACGGTCAAGTGTCCTACCATGGAGAACAAAATAAGGCTGCACTGCCCAGAAACCTTGTGGCAAGGCTTTTGGAGTACCTCCAGGAGAGCTTCAGGGAGATGTCCCTGGAGGATTTCCGCTCCATCCCCAGACACGTTAACAGACTTTTCCAGTAGCTGTACTGGCCGCAAATGCATCCCAAGTCCTCACGGCAAAGTAATCATTAAAAAACGCTTGCTTTTAAAACAAGTTTTATATTTTAAAAGGTAAACTCACCTGAGGTCTCTTCCACGGGGTCATGGTCTTGGATACTGGCTGTGGCCTCTCTCCATCATGCCCTTGGAGATTTTTTCAAAAGTTTTGGCATTTCATCTTTTCGAATGAAGTTCTGCTAGCACTGAATCCGCTCCCCATATAGCGATCAGATCCAGTACCTCCCGTACGGTCCATGCTGGTGCTCTTTTTCAATTATCGGCCTGCATGGTTACCTGTGCTGATGAGCTATCTGTGGTCACCTGTGCTCTCCACGCTGGGCAAACAGGAAATAAAATTCAAATGTTCGCGGGGCTTTTCCTGTCTACCTGGCCAGTGCATCCGAGTTCAGATTGCTGTCCAGAGCGGTCACAATGGTGCACTGTGGGATAGCTCCCAGAGACCAATACCATCGAATTGCGGCCACACTAACCGTAATTTGAAATGACAATATCAATAGTGGCGCTACTCCGCTCATCGGGGTGGAGTACAGAAATCGATTTTAAGAGCCCTTTATTTCGAAATAAATGGCTTTGTTGTGTGGACTGGGTGGAGGGTTAATTCCATTTAACGCTGCTAAATCCGAATTAAAGTCATAGTGTAGACCAGGCCCATGTGTCAGTATATAATGCCTGCATCTGTAACTTTCAGTCTATGCATCTGAAGAAGTGAGGTTTTTACCCACGAAAGCTTATGCCCAAATAAATGTTAGTCTTTAAGGTGCCACGAGACTCCTTGTTGTTTTTGTAGTTTAAGTGTTTGTATACTCAGAATTCAAGTGCAAGGCACTTTACGCAAAAACCCTATAGCCATGCTACATCTTGTGCTGTGATCATGCGAAAATTCATAAGCTAAGGAGGACTGGGACAGTCAACACGCAGAAACAAAATCCTCAATGAAAGCGTGCAGTGCTGCAGAAAATGGTGGCTGAACTGGGGTACCTCTCCCTCTGAATCTATAATGACAATGCCCATGTAGGTCCAGTGAGCACTGGATTATAAGAGGGGTCATTTTGGCTGGGATGCAAGACCCAGGGCTTAATCACCTGTGACATTTCTCATAAGAATATGGAGCAATCTCTAGGTTACTGGCCAAACTCCAATTGAGTATGTACAATCTGCCTCCCAAACGCCCTCTACGGTGTCATTCTCTTCGGTTACTCTGCACTTTTACTTCCTGTCCTAAACTGCTGCCCAGAGCTGGCATGCAAAGTTAAGCAGCTGCTGTGCTACACATCTGCCCCCAGGGGAAGCGAACGCCCGGGGCTCCCAGCGGAAACGTGCTATCGGGGGGCATCGTGCCCCCGCGAGCTTCCGCTCCCCCCGGAGACAACGAGGGGTTAAACCCTCTGCCTCCAGCGCTGCACAGACGTCAGTGACCCAGGCCTCGCCCGGCGGGCACGTGTCCCCGCCCCAGCCCCCAGGATCTGAGCCATCCCCCGCTAACGGGCTCAGCAGCATCCCCCGGCCGGCCGGGTCCCCGCCGCACGGAGGGGGAGCGGCAGAGAGAAAGGGCCCGGGCGAGCCGGTGGCAGCGTTAGGAACGGAACCCAGGCGTCCGGGCTCCGCCGCCGGCTCAGGCTGCCGGGCCCAAGGCACGTGGGCTGGGGTCCGAGCCGGCTAAGAGGCGCGAGCAGGGCGACCCCTTCCAGGAACCGGCCCCATGGCACTCACCGCTCCGGACCGGACACCGGCACAAGACTCATCCACCGCCGTCCCGGGCCCACTCAAGGGCTGCAGACCCCGCCCCCTCGGACGTGGCCTCGGAGCCTGGACCTGCCCCTGGAAGGCGGGATGTCTCTCCATTGGGCAACGCGATCCGCTCCCGGGACGGGATGGGCGCTATTGGTCAGTGTGGCAAAGGCCCGCCCCCAGGCCCCGCTGGAAAGCAAACGAGTCCTTAGGTGCTGCCGGGCGACTGTTTTGCGACACACGCTGGAGCTGCCTTGGCTGTTGTCCGGCTTCCGGGTGCAACCGGGCTGCTGAGACCGACCGTCCTGAATCAGCATGTTCGGGGCCGCGGAGGAGGATGACGCGGATTTTTTGTCCCCTACAGGAGGGTGAGCGCCCCTGGGTGGGTCTGACACCCCCCCCCCCCCCGCGGGGTGCCAGCAACTCTCCCTGCCCGCTCGCGCGGGCTCCCTGGCCTGGGCCCCCGACGGGCCTGTTTGAGGTGACCCGCGAGCCACAGGCCTAGGGGCTCCGGTATTCGCCGCACGGGGTCATTGTAGTCACCCCTGTTGCCCTGCTTCGCTTCCTGTCCCAAATCGCCGGCCGGACACGGGCTCTGCCGGGTCGCGGGGCTGGCCCTTTCCCCCGACGAGTGACTGACAGCGGGGGCCGGGCCGGGCCGCCTCCTCCTCCCTTCGTGCATGGCCCTTGGCTGGCCGCTCCGGGACAGCTCAATGGCACAGTCGGCTCCGGCGTGGGGCTGTCGGCCGGGCCTCTAACAGCGGAGTTGTACCGAGGTCGTCCTGGCGCCAGCCGTAGTGTCGCTGCATCGCCGCAGCGCTAGTAATCCTTCGCGAGGGGCTGCCGGGTTAGCATTGTCCTTTCGCTGCTGCTTCTAAAAACAGCCCGTTAGCAACTTGAAACTGGAATCTTAACGCTCTTTGCCTTCTTTTTGGCTGACTTGCTTTTCTGCTCTCCGATCTTAGTTGTTGGTGTAAGCCTGGTGAGTGGCTAGAAGGACCCATATAATGTGTTTGTGGATTCCTGAAGTTCGGGCAAAGGAAGGAGTGAATTTGGCAGCCAGTTACTTTGACAACATGCTTTGACGGGAGATCCTTTGTATAATGAAGTAACTTCTCTCAAAGCTTCACTCTCTAGTCCAGTGTCTATTACAAATACAGTATTTATCTGGAGATGGCAACAGTCCATTTGAAATGACTAGTCTAGGCAGGCCATAAGTGTAAGCTTGCTATAAATGGAATTGCAAAATGCACACTGCTTCAGTGCATTGAAATGGTAGGACACTTTCATTCAGCTTCACTGTAAATGTTTGATATCAGAGTAAAGTCTAGTCTTGTTCCACTGTGTTTCCAAGGGCTGCATTAGATACTGTAATCAGAGGAGTATTTTGAACAGTTGTCTTTCAACATTCCTGACTCTGGGGAAGAAAATGACAGGTCATGCTGGCTTTCATAAAGTAGTTTAGAAGCGAAACTACAGCTAATCAGGTGACTTGGAAGAATTCTTTTTTAAATGGCTAAGAAGTCCATAATGTTGACTCTTTCCTTAAGTGATAAAGGAATGTATTTCAGCCTCCTGTTTTAAGGCTGCTTTTGTGTAGAAATCTCTTAAAATATGCTAAGGAAAAACATTCATGAGTGGCAGGATCCTGTTTTTAGAAACTATACAAATCTAAGATTATATAGGCTTTTTCATATGATGCAGCTTAATAGTTCTAGCAGTTGCTCTGGGATCATTGATCTTTACTTGAAAAAGTCCATGACTTTCACTATTGCTTCATGCTGTATATGCATTATATCCATTCAGAACTAACTAAAAGTGGTAGCGAAGCCCTGCTCTTTAAACTCTGCAGGGAGATTTAGGGCCCTATGTCTTTGAGTTCAGACTATTGTGAATTGCTGGTGCAAGGTTGTCACGAAATAAGAAACTACAGGTCAAATTTTGCAAGTGGAAAAGTGCTCTTCAGAGAGAGAGTGTGTTAATAAATAAAAACTGCATTCTCAACCTGGCTCATTATTAAATGTGGCCTTTCAGTAAGTTGGGCTACAAAGGAAGCAAAGAGCTCATGCTGCCAGTCCTCATACAGCAGCAGGACTTCTGTCTAACCACTAACCAGGAGAAGGCAGCTCTGGTGCAGTCAGAGCAGTATCATTTAAGTACTCCTCCAGGGCAGACAGAACTATTTGAGAATATAATGTTGTGAAATACCCTCCTCATTTTAAATCCCATACTAGGGAAATCTTGTTGGTACCTACAGTGACCCTTTGTGTTAGAGATGGGCAATGATCCAGAATAATTGTCAACTGAAAGGTAGAGAGATAAGGTAGTTGGTTTGGCAGTGCCAGTGCTGGTCACTGGCTCCCAATGGAAAACAATTGTCTTCCCCCTGAGGAGAAAATTCTTAGAGGACCCCCTTGTTGTATGAGGAAATATGGTCCAAGAGCCTGTGACTTGGGAGATCTAAGAATGCCTGTGTGTGTGCCCCCAACCCAGGTAGTCATTCCACTAGCTCTCCTCCTGCTAGCTCACTAAAAATAGCAGTGTGGCGGTGGAGCACAGGTGGCGGCTTGGGATAGCTACCTGAGCTCAGTTGGTGGGGTGGGGTGTGTGCACTTGGACTTAGGTGGCTAGCCTGAGCCATTGCCCATGCCGTAATATCCACTGCACTATTTTTAGCACACTAGCTCAAGAGGAGCTAGCGCAAATCTGTCTACCTGGTCTGGAGGCATGCTCCCAACTACGGTGTAGTCATACCCTCAGTTTCTCTGTGCCTCCATTCCTAATCTGTCCAATGGGGATAATAGCACTCTCTCTCCTAACTCACAGGTGTGGTTGCATGTAAGGATAATGCACTAAAAGAGTGAGGTGCTCAGTTACTACACACAAGTACGATAGATACATGGTAGATTGAGAAAGGAAAGTTCCATCTATCATGACATCTGGTTTTTGGCTTGGCAGTTCCAATGCTGCTCACCGGCTCCCAATGGAAAAAGGAGTAGTACTAGATCCCTCTAAAGCAAATCCAGTATGGTTGATGCCCTTATTTTCCAAAGTGTATCTACTCTCTTTATTCTAAAGGTCATTTGAGTTTATTTTATAATTCACTTTTATTTAGGGTATCTATCTTCTCCCTGTGTCCTGTAGCCACCCTTACATGCAGAGTTGGCTCTGTGGTGCTCGTAGTTTTCTCACAGGAAAACATTATTGGGTTAAGTCGACCTAAGTTAAGCAACACCAGCTACGTGAATAATGTAGCTGGACTTGCTAAGACCCACTAAATTGATCCCCAGTGGATCAATCGCTGTAGTGTACAGTAAGTGTAGACAAGCCCGTATATTAGAAGACCTGCTGCTGCTTCCTTATTTTCAAAAGGAAGTGGAGTCAGGAGGGTGTGATGGTCTTGTGATGAGGTTAATTGTGAGTTTGCAAACGAAGTTAACTTGTGACGCATCTAAGTTTCTCTTCCATTTTTAGTTTTTGTAGATTTAAAAAAAAAAAAAAAAAGCTGAACACTAATCCCCTCTTCCCACAAACTTCTCAAGTACAAATGGCAATCAGTTGTTTGTAATATTCTACTTAGAAGATCACATGTGCTTTCAGAAAATCACTGCTGTGGAAAAAAAATGCTGTTTAAAATCAGTTTCTACTACTGCTTTTCCTGTGGGGAAATATGCTGAGGTACTACATTCCACAGAGAGCCGCAATAAAGCTTGGGCTCACCCCAGAATTTGTAATAGTGTTAGAAAAACAGTGTACAGAAAATGACCTTTCAGGGCATGCTGTCGGAAACATGGAGCCTGGAATATCTTTGTCAGGAAATCTGTGAGTTTGTTTTCGTAGGGGTAGTTTGATTTTATAGATGTTCTCTTGGCTACACTTGCGAGCTACAGCGCTGTAAAGCCTCCCACAGTGCTGTAACTCACTCCCCGTCCACACTGGCAGGGCACTTGCAGCGCTGTATCTCCCTGGGTACACCGCTGCAGGTACTCCACCTCCCTGAGAAGCATAAGACATACAGCGGTGTGGCTATGACTCTCCCCTGTGAGTGTGTACCAGGAATCAACCTGCAGCGCTGTACTGATCACCTTGTCAAGTAGCCAATCCTCTCCATTGTTGTGACCGGCTGCAGGAATGTGGAAGTGCCGGTTTCAAAGCTCATACCACAGAAAAAAGCAAACCGTTTGCTGTTTGCGTTGAGTGAGTGAATGGATGAGCAGGGGGCCAGGAGTTCGGAACTTGCAAAATAGAGTGCTGACACGCTCCAAAAAGCACTCTCTCTCTCCCTCCACACTCCCTGTCACACTCCACCCCCTCGCCCCCCCGTTTTGAAAAGCACGTAGCAACCACATGAATGCTGGGATAGCTGCCCATAATGCACTGCTCCCAACACTACTGCAAATGTTGCAAGTGTGGCCACACCACGGCGCTGTCAGCTGTCAGTGTGGACAGACTGCAGCGCTTTCCCTACTCAGCTGTACGAAGACAGGTTTACCTCACAGCGCTGTACAGCTGCAAGTGTAGCCAAGGCCTTGGTGGTAGCTGAAACCTCACAATCTGTACTTAAAACTGAACCTCAGCCATAATACCACACTCTCAGTTGCAATTCAGAACAAGCCTTTTGAGTTTCTGATCTCATAATGGACTAATAGCTCTTTTTTTTTCTATTATCCATTTAATATGGAAGTTCACTAAAATGAAGGAAGTCTAGCAATGTTTTCTCTCTAAAATGCAATATGAAATAAAGTTACAGTATAAGCCAAATCTTCTTGACCTTAGTAATAGACTCAAGTTCTCAATCTGTTCAGCTTAATAATAGAAGGTTGGTTGCAGTCTATAAGTCTCTGTGTGGGGAACAAATATTTGATAATGAGCTCTTTAATACAGCAGATAACGTTATAAAGAGCCAGTGGCTGGAAGTAGAAACTAGACAAATTCAAACAGGAAATAAGGTGGCAGTTTTTAAATCAAGATTGGGTGCTTTTCTAGAAGATCTGCTCTGGTTCAAAATTATTTTGGGGGAACTTCTCTGGCCTATGCTATGCAGGTCAGATTAGATTATCACAATGGTTCCTTCTGCCCTTAGAATCAAAGAATATGAATGTGATAAAAAGAAAAAGAAAAGAATTGAACTTTTAGGGCAGGAGTGGTGTCGAAGAATTCATTAAAATTCTAATTTTATTGCTGGATGTTACTTGGGCAGGAAAAAATATCTTTTTGCCTTTTCTCTGATGTAAAAAGTTATCAAGGCTGTACATTTTATAGTTTGCTGGACTGTGCTCCTAAACACCCTTTGTTCCTATGTTTCTTAAACTGTGCATCACAATACCAAAGTACACATTAAAATACATTAAATCATGAAGTTTCCTTGCTTTGATAGATTTCGCCCCCCCCCCACACACACACACACACACACCCCCAAGGAGCAGGAAACAGACTTAAAGTATGTAAGGCTTTCATTCATACAATTGAGATGTCAGATGTAAACTCTAAATCAGGGGTTGGCAATCTTTCAGAAGTAGTGTGCCGAGTCTTCATTTATTCACTCTAATTTAAGGTTTCGCCTGCCAGTAATACATTTTAACATTTTTAGAAGATCTCTTTCTATAAGTCTATAATGTATAACTAAACTATTGTTGTATGTAAAGTAAATAAGGCTTTTAAAATGTTTAAGAAGCTTCATTTAAAATTAAATTAAAATGCAGAGCCCCCCAGACTGGTGGCCAGGACCTGGGCAGTGTGAGTGCCGCTGAAAATCAGCTCGCATGCCGCCTTCGGCACCCGTGCCATAGGTTGCCTACCCCTTCTCTAAATGAAATGTGCTGGAGGAGGGAAGCATTGCAAGCCTAGACCACAGCAGCATTGTGGAAGAGAAGTAGTAATGAAACTGACTAGAGTAGTTCAATTGTGAAACTTCAAAGTAAACCTGTAGTATGAAAGATGCAAAGTAAATTAGATCAACACTCTTCCACCCTTAGTTCCCTAAGGTGGTAGTGGTAATGCAGTCAAGAAAAAACAAGATTTTTAATATTAATTAAATCTAATTTTTAAAGAGGTATTTCTTGCACACCAGTTTTGTTTGGTAATAGGTGTACATTAACATCTGAAAATGAGGCTGTCTTCAAAGACTGAAAGCAGCTATGCGTTAAATTCTTGATACAGTAATAAGTATGCTCTTACAGTTTTTTAGGGATGAACACTACGAATAATAGGGGTTGCTCACATTACATCGTACTAATATTTACTTAACCATAAAAATAAAATCATATCCATTCGATAGTAAGCAGTCTTTAGCCATTAGCCAGTGAACTCATAGAATCATGGGATGCAGAGTCCTGCACTTAGGAAGGAAGAAACCGACTGGCTAAGCAGCAGTTTTGCTGAAAAGAAACTGGAGGTTACAGTGGATGAGAAGCTGGATATGAGTTAGCAGTGTGCCCTTGTTGCCAAGAAGGCCAATGGCATATTGAGCTGTATTAGTAGGAGCATTGCCAGCAGATCGAGGGAAGTGATTATTCCCCTCTATTCGACACTGGTGAGGCCACACCTGGAGTGTAGCATCCAGTTTTGTCCCCCCCCCCCACTACAGAAGGGATGTGAACAAATTGGAGAGATTCCAGCGGAGGGCAACGAAAATAAGGGGGCTGGGGCATATGACTTATGAGGAGAGACTGAGGGAACTGGGGTTATTTAATCTGCAGAGAAAAAGAGTGAGGGGCAATTTGATAGCCTTCAACTACCTGAAGCAGGGTTCCAAAGAGGATGGAGCTAGGCCGTTCTCAGTGGTGGCAGATGACAGAACAAGGAGCAATGGTTTCAAGTTGCAGTGGGGGAGGTCTAGAAAAAAGGGAAGGAGGAGGATCCGGGGAACTACAGGCCAGTCAGCCTCACCTCAGTCCCTGGAAAAATCATGGAGCAGGTCCTCAAGGAATCAATTATGAAACACTTAGAGGAGAGGAAAGTGATCAGGAACAGTCAGCATGGATTCACCAAGGGGAAGTCGTGCCTGACTAACCTAATTGCCTTCTATGATGAGCTAACTGGCTCTGTGGATGAGGGGAAAGCAGTGGATGTGTTATTCCTTGACTTTAGCAAAGCTTTTGATACTGTCTCCCACAGTATTCTTGCCGCCAAGTTAAAGAAGTATGGGCTCGATGAATGGATTGTAAGGTGGATAGAAAGTTGGCTAGATCGTCGAGCTCAACGGGTAGTGATCAATGGCTCCATGTCTAGTTGACAGCCGGTTTCAGGCGGAGTGCCCCAAGGGTCGGTCCTGGAGCCGGTTTTGTTTAATATCTTTATTAATGATCTGGAGGATAGTGTGGACTGCACTCTCAGCAATTTTGTAGATGACACTAAACTAGGAGACGTGGTAGATACACTAGAGGGTAGGGATCAGATACAGAGGGACCTAGACAAAATAGAGGATTGGGCCAAAAAAAAACCTGATGAGGTTCAACAAAGATAAGTGCAGCGTCCTGCACTTAGGACGGAAGAATCCCATGCACTGCTACAGACTAGGGACCGAATGGCTAGGTAGCAGTTCTGCAGAAAAGGACCTAGGGATCACAGTGGACGAGAAGCTGGATATTTGTCAACAGTGTATAAGTAGGGGCATTGCCAGCAGATCGAGGAACGTGATCGTTGCCCTGTATTCGACATTGGTGTGGCCTCATCTGGAATGCTGTGTCCAGTTTTGGGCCCCTACACTACAAGAAGGATGTGGAAAACATTGGAAAGAGTCCAGCAGAGGGCAACAAAAATGATTAGGGGTCTGGAGCACATGACTTATGAGGAGAGGCTGAAGGAACTGGGATTGTTTAGTCTCCAGAAGAGAAGAATGAGGGGGGATTTGATAGCAGCCTTCAACTACCTGAATGCGGGTTCCAAAGAGGATGGCGCTCGGCTGTTCTCAGTGGTGGCAGATGACCGAACAAGGAGCAATGGTCTCAAGTTGCAGTGGGGCAGGTCCAGGTTGGATATTAGGAAACACTATTTCACTAGGAGGGTGGTGAAGCACTGGAATGGGTTCCCTAGAGAAGTGGTGGAATCTCCATCCTTAAAGGTTTTTGAGGCCCGGCTTGACAAAGCCCTGGCTGGGATGATTTAGTTGGGAATCGGTCCTGCTTTGAGCAGGTGATTGGACTAGATGACCTCCTGAGGTCTCTTCCAACCCTAATATTCTATGATTCATTCTGATTCTCTTTATCTAGATTGCTGCTGTTTGGTTTCTAGCACTCAAAGGGAATGCTCTTAATCTCTTCTCTGCTTTCTTAAAAAAACTTGTGTTTAAAAAATGCTTTACATCCTTAACTCCTGTATCTCCATTGTCTATAAATGTCTGCAGTTGAGGGCCCTGGGGTATATCAGTGTGCATCTTTATATGGAGCAATTCAGTTTTGTTGTTCTCTCAGTCTTGAGTACTCGTGGCACCTTAGAGACTAACAAATTATATATATATATATATAATTTGTTAATCTTCCTACTGTATGTTCCACTCTATACATCTGATTAAGTGGGTTTTAGCCCACGAAAGCTTATGCCCAAATAAATTTGTTAGTCTCTAAAGTGCCACAAGTACTCCTTGTTCTTTTTGCGGATACAGACTAACATGGCTACCACTCTGAAATCAATCTTGAGTGTGTATTAGGTTTGGGGAAGCATAACAAAATGGTTGTTCTCTATAATCCCCACTACAAATAGTTAAAATGATTTGTGCATCTAAAACTCCAGTTTTTTCCAAATTTAGTGATTAGTTAGTCAGTACTAAGCTATTTTATTTCAATTCAACTACGGGTCTCTAAAACAGCAAATGACACTTTTATCTTGGTATAATTTAAACTGTCCCATAAACAAAATGAATGATTTATTTTCTCTTAGCAGCGCCAGATTGGCCTCTCTCTTTGGATTGGATCAGACAGTATCAGTCCATGGAAATGAATTCTTCCAATATACAGCACCAAAACAGCCTAAAAAAGGCCAAGCAGCAGCGAGTAAGTAACTGGTGTGATGAATGTGTGAATTCTAGCAATTTTTATTATTCTTATGCATGCCTCAGTTTCCCTCTGGGCTTTGCGGCACTATGCACACTGAGTGTGAAGAGAAGGGATGGGACAAAGTGTTAACAAACTGAACAAAGTCTACACATGTGACGGGAAAATCTAGAATATACAATGGAAACCCCAGTGCTTGGAACATTCACGCTTCGCAACCAACACCTCAGAGGAAGGAAATTCACCATCTTACTCTGCTCTCAGGGAAGCAGAGCAAAGCCCCTGAGCTGGAGACAGTGCTGTTAGGTGGCTGTGGTAAGAGCTAAACTCACAGACACGTGGCTCTCATGTGGGGCTAAGACAAAGGAATAGAGACAGAAAGGAAGCAAAGATGCTTGCTACAGCAGCATGTCTCAAGAGTGCCCTAGAATTTGCTGTCTTAACCTTTGCTTCTCTATGTAGATCTAAGGACTTTCAGATTCCTTATCCCAGGTGACTAACAAATTATTACATTGTTTTGAAAAAGCTAAAAAAATAAATTAATGTAGATATCCTATCTCCTAGAACTGGAAGGGACCTTGAAAGGTCATCAAGTCCAGCCCCCGCCTTCACTAGCAGGACCAAGTACTGATTTTTGCCCCAGATCCCTAAGTGGCCCCTTCAAGGATTGAACTCACAACCCTGGGTTTAGCAGGCGAATGCTCAAACCACTGAGCTTTCCCTCCCCCCCCGTATTTGCAGCTGCCTGATGTTGCTGCAAATACATACTGAGAGGCATTGCTCTGAGAAAAGGTACAGAACAAGTCTCATACAGTTGTCTGTCTTGGCTTCCGGGAGCCCCTAAGAGGGATTGCAAGCACCCAACGGCCCAGTTTTGGAGCTGTGGAGGCCATGGGCCTGCCCCTCTGGAACTGTGTGGAACCTTGGAGTCTGTCACACTAAAGGGGTCCCTCCCAAGGGATTGGTTACAGGCAAGGGCATAGATCAGACCCTGTGAACCCATGACAACTGGGTTACACGCGTGAATAGCAAACCTTCTAGACATGTGTGTTGCTGGCTAGAAAAGAGAACTAAGGCCAAGACTAACAGCAAACTAACTTAGTCTTTTAATGAATAACCTACAGCAGTAGACAGGGCCTTTTGTATTTTAAGATACCTTGGAATTTACCACAGTCTCTTGCAATAAAATAGTGCTCAGGAGTATAAGCTCTCGCTTAAAGTTTCCAGTCCTCAAGGTGCTAAAGAGAGCATTGAAAATAAATAAATTAAAAAATCCAAGGTTGTCTCATAGTTTCAAGCTGTCTGCAGACTCAATCTGACAACTCTGAAGTGCCCCAATTGTCTCAACGGCCTGGGAACTATGAAACTTAGAGCATGTCTACTCTTACCTCGAGCGATCAATCCAGTGGGGGTTGATTTATCGCGTCTAGTGAAGACTCAATAAATCGACCACCGAGCGCTCTCCCGTCAACTCCTGTACTCCACCGGAGCGAGAAGCATAGGTGGAGTCGACAGGGGAGCGTCAGCAGACGACCTACCGCAGTGAAGACACAGCGGTAAATAGATCTAAGTACGTAGACTTCAGCTGTTATTCACGTAGCTGAAGTTGTGTAACTTAGTTCGTTTTTTTTTCCCCCTCCTCCCCCCTCCCCCCCCCCACCAGGCCTAAGACAGCAATTTAAATTTCAATGTTAACTCTTTCATTGCTGAGTAGTTCACCAGAAACATCCGGCTAAGGCTTGAATCTTGAAATGCCAGACTATTTTCTGTTTTCTCAGTTACCAACTGCCAAAACTTTAACACCTTCTCCTGACAACTTTGCATGGTTCTGAACTGTCAATACATAAATCTGCTTGCTGCAGATTGAGGCCTAGGCCAGAGAACAGTGTCTTCATGCTGCCTAATACCAATAATTGCTGCTGTCAGCTGATACATAATGAGCTGCTTGAAGATGGCCCAGGTCTGTGTTTCAATGGCTCTTTGCAGCCCTCTAACTTTGTGTCGCGTTCTCCATTATAAACTCTTAAGGCATCTATAATTCTGCTTAGCTTGCTGTTGGGAAATCCTCTTCTTGGACCAGATAGCAAATGTGGATAGCTTTGTTTCTGTTAGTTTATCTGTATTGGTTGTCTAGCTGCTAGTAAAAACATAAGGTGTTTTGAGGCGTTAAAAGTGCCTGAAGTAGCCGAATTATTAAAGGTGCACGCATTTTACTATGCATGTGCCTTTGCACTGAGCATGCTGAAGGTCATGTTTGTTCTTCTGACTAGGCTGGGTATTTAAAGTGAGCTCGGCTCTTTGAGGTCCAGAAAACCCTGTCTTGTTATATTTCAATATTCTGCCTGATCAGTTGAATCATGTAGAGCATCAAGGTGTGCATGCACATCAAGTTAGTGTCCTGCCCACCAGAAATATAAGGTTCTAATTTCCTCATCAGAGAGCAGCGGGCTTATTATTATTATTTTTTTTTTTTTTAAAGGTGCATGTTCTTGTTTTAAATCACTTCAATTTTTGATGGGACCAAAATGTGTATACTAAAGGCCAGATATTTAAATGTGTCTAATGCCTATTGACTTTAAGTTAAGCACTGATAGTTGGGCCTACAAATTTATTCTAATTGTGAATTTATTTGTAAAAAGTAGTTCCTAAGATGTCACAATAACCTACAAGAACAAATACTGATGGGAAAAGTTGCGAAAGGGAGACTCATAGATTCTAAGGTCAGAAGGGACCATTATGATCGTCTAGACTGATCTCCTGCACAACACAGGCCACAGAATCTCACCCACCGACTCCTGTAATAAACCCCAAACCTATGCCTGAACTTTTGAAGTCCTCAAATCATGGCTTAAAGACTTCAAGGTGCAGAGAATTCTCCAGCAAGTGATCCGTGCCACATGCTGTAGAGGAAGGTGAAAAGCTTCCAGCGCCTCTGCCAATCTGCCCTGGAGGAAAATTCCTTCCTGACCCCAAATATGGTGATCAGCTAAACCCAGAGCATGTGGGCAAGACTTACCAGCCAGACATCCAGGAAAGAATTCTCTGTAGAACTCAGATCCCACCCCATCTAACATCCCATCACAGGCCATTGGGCATATTTGCTGCTAATAGTCAAAGATCAATTAATTGCCAAAATTAGGTTATCCCATCATACCATCCCCTCCATAAACTTATCAAGCTTAATCTTGAATATGTCTTTTGCACCCCATGTTTCCCTTGGAAGGCTGTTCCAGAACTTCACTCCTCTGATGGTTAGAAACTTTCGTCTAATTTCAAGTATAAACTTTCTGATGGCCAGTTTATAGCCATTTGTTCTTGTGTCCAGATTGGTACTGAGCTTAAGTAATTCCTCTCCCTCCCTGGTATTTATCCCTCTGATATATTTATAAGAGCAATCATATCTCCCCTTAGCCTTCTTTTGGTTAGGCTAAACAAGCCAAGCTCTTTGAGTCTCCTTTCATAAAACAGGTTTTCCATTCCTCGGGTCACCCTAGTAGCCCTTCTCTATACCTGTTCCGGTTTGAATTAATCTTCTTAAACATGGGAGACCAGAATTGCACACAGTATTCCAGATGAGGTCTCACCAGTGCCTTGTATAATGGTACTAACACCTCTTTATCTCTACTGAAAATACCTCGCCTGATACATCCCAAGACCCATTAGCTTTTTTCACAGCCATATCACATTGGTGACTCATAGTCATCCTTTGATCAATACTTGGAGGTCCTTCTCCTCCTCTGTTACTTCCAACTGATGTGTCCCCAGTTTATAACAAAAATTCTTGTTGTTAATCCCTAAATGCATAACCTTGCACTTTTCATTATTAAATTTCATCCTATTACTATTACTCCAGTTTACAAGGTCATCCAGGTCTTCCTGTACGATATCCCGGTCCTTCTCTGTATTGGCAATACCTCCCAGCTTTGTGTCATCTGCAAACTTTATTAGCACACACCCACGTTTCGTGCCGAGGTTAGTAATAAAAAGATTAAATAAGATTGGTCTCAAAACCGATCCCTGAGGAACTCCACTAGTAACCTCCCTCCAGCCTGACAGTTTACCTTTCAGTCTGAGCCGTTGTAGTCTCCCCTTTAACCAGTTCCTTATTCACCTTTCAATTTTCATATTGATCCCCATCTTTTCCAATTTAACTAATAATTCCCCATGTGGAACCGTATCAAATGCCTTACTGAAATCCAGGTAAATTAGGTCCACTGTGTTTCCTTTGTCTAAAAAATCTGTTGCCTACCTTCTCAAAGAAGGAGATCAAGTTGGTTTGGCACGACCTACCTTTTGTAAAACATGTTGTATTTTGTCCCAATTACCATTGACCTCAGTGTCCTTAACCGTTATAAGTGAAACCGCGTTATATCAAACTTGTTTTGATCTGCCGGAGCGCGCAGCCCTGCCCCTCCCCGGAGCGCTGCTTTACCGCATTGTATCCGAATTGGTGTTATATCGGGTCGCATTTTATTGGGGTAGAGGTGTACGTTAGCAATTTTCCAGTCATATGGTACAACCCCTGAGTTTACAGATTCATTAAAAATTCTTGCTAATGGGCTTGCAATTTCATATGCCAGTTCCTTTAATATTCTTGGATGAAGATAATCTGGGCCCCCCTGATTTAGTGCCATTAAGCTCTTCGAGTTTGGCTTCTACCTCGATTGTGGTAATATCTACCTCCATAGTCTCATTCCCATTTGTCATCCTGTCATTATTCCTAAACTCATCATTAGCCTCATTAAAGACTGAGGCAAAATATTTGTTTAGACATTGGGCCATGTCTAGATTATCCTTAACCTCCACTCCATCCTCAGTGTTTAGCGGTCCCACTTTTTCTTTCTTTGTTTTCTTCTTATTTATATGTCTATAGAACCTTTTACTACACCCCTACCTCGATATAACGCTGTCTTCGGGAGCCAAAAAATCTTAACGTGTTATAGGTGAAACCGCATACTATCGAACTTGCTTTGATACACCGGAGTGCGCAGCCCCGCCCCGCCCCGCCCCGCGGAGCACTGCTTTACCACGTTATATCCGAATTTACGTTCTATCGGGTGGCGTTATATTGGGGTAGAGGTGTATTTGTTTTAATTTCCTTTGCAAGGTCCAACTCTACCTGGCTTTTAGCCTTTCCCACTTTATCTTACATGTTCTGACCTCAATAAGGTAGCTTTCCTTGCTGATCCCTCCTGTCTTCCACTCCTTGTAGGCTTTCTGCTTTTCCTTAATCACCTCTCTGAGATGCCTCCTCATCCAGCTTGGTCTACAACTCCTGCCTATGAATTTTTCCCCTTTCTTGGGATGCAGGCTTCTGATAGTTTCTGCAACGTTGACTTGAAGTAATTCCAGGCCTCCTCTGCCTTTAGATCCCCAAGTTCTTCAGTCCAGTCCACTTCCCTAACTAATTTTCTTAATTTTTTTAAAGTTAGTCCTTTTGAAATCAAAAACCTTAGTCACAGATCTAGTTTTGTTTATCCTTCCATTCAGTTTGAACTGAAGTAGCTCATGATTGCTTGAACCAAGGTTGTCCCCTACAACCATTTCTTCTAATGGTCCTCACTACTCACCAAAACCAAATCTAAAATGGCATCCCCTCTTGTTGGTTCAGCAACTACTTGGTGAAGGAATCCATCAGCTATCGCATCTAGGAAAATCTGAGCCCTATTATTATTACTAGCACTGGTCCTCCAGTCTATATCTGGGAAGTTAAAGTCTCCCATGATCACACAATTCCCATTAGTATTTACTTCATTAAAAATATTGAAGAGGTCTCTGTCCATATCCAAATCGGTCTATACACACCCCAAGCACTATCCCAGGGGAGGCTCTAGTAGCTTTCTTCCCCAATGTCATTTTTGCCCAGACAGACTCTCTTATCCATTCCATCACTTCTTATTTCTTTATAGTCTATTGCATCATTGCTATACAATGCTACTCCACCACCTTTACCTTTATTTCTGTCTTTCCTAAACAGCACATACCCTTCAATACCTGTACTCTAGTCATGACTACTATTCCACCATGTTTCTGTTATCCCTACAATATCTGGTTTCACTTCCTGCACTAGTAGCTCTAGTTACTCCATTTTGTTACCTAGGTTCCTCGCATTGGAGTACAAACATCTTAATTTTTGCTGTTTAGCCTCGCTCACATTCTTTACCTGATTAGGCACGGACATTCTACCGCCAGTATTCCCTAATAGACTAGAATCTACAGTACCCTTCCTCCTTTTGTCCATTCTCCTACCCATGGCTGTATCCTTTCTTACTTCGTTTTCTTCCCTCTCAATGTTAAAATCCGGCATGGCGATTACCTGGTCATCTCCCAACCATCTCCCCCAAATTCCTAGTTTAAAGCTCTCTTAATCAGTTGTGCCAGCCTCCATCCTAGAAGTCTATTTCCCTCCTTACTCAGGTTAAGTCCATCCCAAGAGAACAATCCTCTGTCCATGAATGCCTCCTAGCGGCCATGCATTCCAAAGCCCTCCTTATAACACCGCTGCCTGAGCCATCTGTTGATCATCATAATCTTGTCACACCTTTGTTGCCTTTCTCTAGGAACAGATAGAATCCCACTGAAGATCACCTGAGCCTTGATTTCCATAAACGTCTTCTCCAGCCTGATACGTTCCAGTGAGAATCTAGCCGTATCATTTGTTCCCACATGAAGGACTGTCCGGGGATTCTTTCCCACTCCCGTTAGGATCCTCTTCAGCCTCAGGTCCACATCCTATATCTTAGCACCTGGCAGATAGCACACTCTTCTGTTCTCTGGATCTGCTGTGGTTACAAGGCCTGTCTATTTTTCCCCAGTAAGGAGTCCCCAATCATGTCGACCTGCCTTTTCCTGGTGATGGTGTGATTCTCCGGTCTATCCCCTGTTCCCTCTGGCTGCAAGTCCTCTCGGTTCCTATTCTCCCTTGCAATCCTCTGCAACCCATCCTGTATCCTCCTGGGGCTCATATTTGGCGTTATCTCCATTGACTCTTCCCCTTTTCCTATAGGACTAGCTGCTCTTCTCTTCTTCCTTGCCCTCTCACCTTCAGTGACCACCTGTTGTACCCCTTCTTCATTTTCCAACTCTGCAAACCTGTTCCTGAGCTCTATTTCTCCGTCACTGGCCCGACTTTTCCTCTGCCTGGTTCTCTTAGTCACATGCTTCCACTGTCCATTTTCTTCACCCAACAGTCTCCTCTCAGAGTTCTTTGGTCCTGCTTCCATCTGCAAGTCTGAGCTTTTCCCTTCAGACTACTCATGTCTTTGCTCCATCATCTGCTTGAACTCCCTTCTAAACTCAACCAGAGTTTCCACCTGCATCTCCAATCCTCGGATCTTTTCTTCCATCAGCTCTATCAGGTGGCAGTTCTTGCAGACGAAAGTCTTTTCAGATACCCCCTTCAAGATCATGTACATACCGCAGCTTCCACATCCGGTCAGCTTCATTATGTCCTCCACTGCTTGGGTCACTACCACTGCTGCCTCTGTATCGGTCATAGCCTTCCCACCTAAGTCCTGTTAATCCAGGAAACACAAACCAAACCAAAATACTACCACCCACAGCAAAACAAACCCGCAACGAGCACCACAACACTGCCAAAACACCACACACTCCCTTCACTAGCCTATCTGTTCCTCTGCCTAGTTCTCCCAGTCTTCCCCCAAAAAACTTCCCTTGCAAACTCCCTCTCAAACTCCCCTGTTTACAGCTCTGTTTGCTGGCTCCTGTGCCACTGCAACTGTCTGAATTAGTCCAAACAAAAAGTTCTACTGTGTTAAGATTATGCTAGGTAGGTAGACAAGAAAAGTGTGGAACCATAAATTAGTGAACTGAAATTGGTGTATTGGAAACTAGGCCCAATTGGTGGATAAAATAAAAGGATGGGCTATTCCACCCATCGCTCCCTTTCTGGTTCCATAAAGAGACTTTGGGAAGAAAAATTAGCTATTGCAGCAAGCTTCACCCTCATGACTGCCAACTGATCCTGAAAGTTGTCCTGACTAGACTGGCCCAAAAGAGAGAAGGAGCCAGATGGCATTGCGACCTCCACGGGCTGGAATCCAAAAAAACCCTGGGATGTGAGAGACTCCCCCGCTCCCCCCCCCCCCTTATTTATTGTCTTTCCTATCCCTCTACTTTTTTCTTCTGTCTAATGAGTCTGGTTTAGCCAGTTAAGACTGAATATTTTGTGACACTGCTGTTAGCTTGTGACCAGAGAGGGAATGAAAGGCAGTGCTCTAAACACCCCAAAGTTTATCAAGTCTTTGAGTAGCTCATCAAATCATGTGATTGACCTGAACAGTAACTCCTCACTTAAAGTCATCCCAGTTAATGTTGTTTTGTTATGTTGCTGACCTATTAAAGAACATGCTCATTTAAAGTTGTGCAATGCTCCCTTATAACATCCTTTGGCAGCCACTGGCTTTGTACACTGCTTGCAGGAAGAGCAGCCCGTTGGAGCAAGCTGGTGGGGGCTTGGAACCAGGAAGGACTGGCAGCCCCCATATCAGCTCCCCGTTCCTCTAAGTTCTCTTTCCGGCAGCCACCCAGCAAGCTATCAATTGCTGCCAGCAGTTCAGCTGTCCTTCCCTTCTCCCCCCCTCCCTACCCCCCTCACTGCCATGTGCTACTCCTGCCCTCTGCCTTGAAGCTGCTCCCCCGAGTCTCCTGCTTGCTGCGCAGGTGGGGAGGGGACGAGGGGAGCTAATGTCAGGTTGTCCCCCTCCCCCCGGCTCCTGCACCCCACTTACCCCATCTTCATAGAGCGGGAGGGACAGACACAACAGGGATCAGGACAGAGGGAGCATCCTGGCAGCAGCTTCTGTCTCAACTTGCTGATCTACTTAAAAAAGCAGTGTACTTAGAGTAGGGTCAGCGTTCTTAAAGGGGCAATGCGCACACACACGCACACACACACACGGTGTGTGTGTCTGTCTGTCATGCTGTCTCCCCTCCCTCCATTCGTGCTGCCTTGTAGATTGTGAGGCTACATTAACAACCAGTTGACCCTTGAGGGCTCAGCTGATTGCTTGTTCATCATTTAGCAGTAAGGCATTCCCTGGGAAATATCACACCCTCTGACTTCACCATCTCAACCAAGGTTCGCAATCATTGCTGTGTACCAGTATTAAATTATTTGTTTAAAACTTTGTGTGTGTGTGTGATATATAATAGTCTTTTGTCCTGGAACCTAACCCCACCTATTTACATTAATTCTTATGGGGAAATTGGATTCGCTTAATATCATTTCGCTTAAAGTCGCATTTTTTAGGAACATAACTGCAACATCCAGCTTTGAGGCTGCAAGTGAGAGTCCTCACCAGAGATAGAAGCTGCATTTTCTCTTTTCTTTCCCCTCCTGGTGTGTTCCATTTCCTAAAAAGAAAAAAAAATCGACCTTAAGAACAACAGCTCCAGTCCATCTCAACTAACTTCTCTTTTCCTCCAAAGGACAGTTATTCCATCTTTAATACCAACTAACAGACTGTCAAACAAGTGTGTTTTCCTTTAGCTGGAGAGAGATTTTTAGAAGGAAAAGGGAACAAGGGATGTTGTTAAAATGAAAGCCTTAATTAGTACTTTTCAAATGCTTCAACTTTTTCCTTTTCTGTATCTTTAATAAAAGGATTTTAATTGTTTGCCTACTAAGCAGGCTGAGGTCTCTGTAAACCAAACCTTGAACCTTGTTTAATGTTGGCCTGTGATTGCCTTATGATAACACCTTTAGCCCACATGTATTCCATCTTAATTAATACAGCAGCACCTAAATAACTTCAGGAATGTTTTTTGTGTTAAGTCCCTTCAAGTAACAAAACAAAACTTGCCTGACCTGATGTACTGTATCTGGCATCCATAATTTCTTCAATCTATTGTTCCTTCTACAGTACATGTAAGATGGCAGGGAGGTATTTGCCATCAATATTCATTTTATGATGCACAATGCTTGTATGATTTTCTGTGTGTGTGTGTGTGTTTGTGTTGGCAAGCAGTTTTTCAAATTATGCAGTACATTACAGTCTGTACTTCACTGTACAGTATGAATAGTAAAACAACTGCTCAGGGTGTGTAAAAATGCAAAGTAAAGGATTCAGTTGCTGCTGTTGGGAACTATCACTGTTGTGATTGGAACAGACCACAGATCTCTTGAGATGTCAGTAGGCATGTTTTCCCTTTTGATCAGTACATAGCATTTCTCTAGTATTTCACCCAAAGCTCTTCACAAAACGTGAACAAATTTTACCTTCATCTTACCGCTGAGTAAGTGAGAGTTCAGCATGGAACAGGGTCCCTTGTCTTAGGGCTTGTCTGTATGGAGACTTAGTGCATGGTAAGTTGCAGCATGTATCTAGAGCACCTCAGCCTGCTGCACATAAAGTGATTATGTGGACTCTGCTATTGCGCACTAGAATTGACCTATTACACTGTTAAACAGCAGTAGGTCAACGTGCACTAGAAACTCCTAGTGTACAGTAGTAGGGTCCACATGGACATTTAGTGCACAGCAGGCTGGTGCACTGTAGATTTACACCCTGGCTTGCTGCACACAGTCTGCTTACAGACAAGCCCCAAGCAAGGGACTCTGTTCTATTCTAAACTCTAAGTAAACTAAGGATTGAACTTCAGCCTTGGTAGTTTCCTTGGCTTGTTTGGGAAATGGAATACTGTTGAACAGTGACCTTTTGGTTGGATTATCTATTACCTGGGTAAAACCATAATGATGGCTATCCCAATGATCCTGTCAGTTGCTGTCCCCTTTCACCCTCCATTTGAGATTTGCTGCAATGACAGCTTTGCAACAACTCTAGGGTTACCATACGTCCGGATTTTCCCGGACATGTCCGGATTTTTGGGCCTCAAATCCCCATCCAGGGGGAAATCCCAAAAAGCTGAACATGTTCGGGAAAATAGGGAGGGGCCGGCGCCGCTGGGTGCTCGGCCGGGGGCTGGCCCGGGGGTGCGGGGCCGGCGGTGCTGGCCTGGGGGTGCTCAGCCGGGGGCTGGCCCGGGGCTGGCACCCCAGGGCCCAAGTTGAGCCGAGCCAGGCTGGAGACGCTCTGGCTGGGGCCAGGGCCGGCCGCCGGAGGGAGCCGCTCGGTTGGGGGGCCAGACTGGGCCGCGCCTCCCCCCCCACCCTCCTCCCCCCAGCTTACCTGCTGCCTGCTTCAGGCTTCCCGCGAATCAAATGTTCGCGGGAAGCAGGGGAGGGGGCGGAGTTGGGGCGGGTACTTTGGGGAAGGGGTGGAGTTGGGGCGGGGGCATGGGCGGGGCTGGGGGCAGGGCCGGGGCCCTGTGGAGTGTCCTCTTTTTGGACACTCAAAATATGGTAACCCTAAACAACTCTAGTTGCACTAGTAGCAGCTGTTGGGCAAAGAACAGCTCTCACAGACTCCTGTTTCTCTTCTGAATTTTGGTTCTTTGCATTGGTAGGGACTAGTTCTAGGTAAATACAAAAATGGATTCACCATCTGGGTCAGTCTACATCCACCTTGCTGTTCTTTTGATAAACTGTCTACAGCAGACAAATCAATGCAATCTTAAATTTAACACTACTGTATTTTTAAGCATGCTGGTCAATTCCAATTGTGAAAAAAGTTCCACTGCTGTCATTTCTCACTCCGGTTTATTTTTCAGCAGGTCAGCCAGCCCAGAAGATGCCTACAACCACAGCGGCTTCAGCAGCCCCATCGGTATTTGTCGCCGCAGCAGTTCATGCCTTTCGATAGTAAGTACCATAGTAGGCAGAGCTGAGAGTTCCTGCACTGGCCTTTCATTGCTAGAGACCTGGACTCCAATTTTAAAATTTTATCACAAGCGGAAAATATTTTTGGGCGGGGAAAGGGATTTTTATGTCTGTATCCCCGTTACACAAATGCCACATGACTTGGTACAATTCTTGGGTCAAAAAAGCCTATGAATGGAACATCTGTGTTCTGCAGGTTAGGAATACATGGTCCATTGCCTGATGTCTGGGAAGCCCAGGACTTAAACAGTGAGGGGTGTTGCATGTTTTGATTGAGGAGCAGTAGGGGGATTCTTGCACTGTTTGTGACCAATTCAGTCAGATCCTCTTTATCAATGCTAAATTCACCCCCTGGAAAACCGAAGGGGGGAACCTAGTACCAAAACTATACACGTTGTCTGTCTGTCTGTTCTGCTGTGGAAAGATCACTCAAGTTTAAAAAAAACACCAGAATTTAAGTTCCCTATGACTTTTTTGGGCAAGCTAAAAAGATTTAGCTCTACTAAGTTAAGGAGACGTCAGTCTGACATAGAAGCCTATAGGAAGTGGCCCTTGGATTTCAAAGTGAAAAGCTCCTCATAAACACCAAAGAAATGTGAAGAAGGAATGGATTTGCAGCTGACTATCTTACTTTGCCCTTTAGCACAAATGGGCAGTATGTGAAGCAAGGCAAGTATGGAGCAGCTGTGGTGGGGAGCCATGCTACCAAAGAGGTGAGAGAAGCTGCATTTCTCTTTAACATACTCCTATACTAAAAGCACATCTTGTTCAAAGCTGAATTGCTTCTCATTTTTAATGTTATCATTTTTAGTGCCATTCCTGTTTGGTGATTTCCAGCCCTGTTAAGTTTCTTGTAGCTCAGGTGCTGAGCCACCAACTACTTTTGTAGCTGCACCTGTTCTCTGAGCATTCAGCAAGGCTATTGTAAAGATATTTTCCCACCTGAGACTGAAACACATTAGAGAAGGTGGAATGTCTGTTCCATTGCAAAAAGAAGAACAGGAGTACTTGTGGCACCTTAGAGACTAACAAATTTATTAGAGCATAAGCTTTCGTGGACTACAGCCCACTTCTTCGGATGCATATAGAATGGAACCATTGCAGTCTTTTTATGCAAAAGCTATTTTGGTATTCGTTCGGATGCTTTCAAACTGTGAACCTGATCTCAGATCCATTAGCAAATACCTATGCATATCCCTTATAACTGAGTTCATGTAAACAAATTGATATGCATTATGCTCTACTTGACCTTTTTATACTTTCTCCCCCCAAAAATTCTCGGGTGAACAGGGAAGTGGAGGGCTGGCCAAGCATGAAAGGGAGGTGCTTATACTACCTTTAAGGCTCTCTCAAATTGTGCTTTCATAAAGGAATTTATGTGCACAGGTATGCAACTGCGTGCTTTGCATGCACTACTAATACTTGTTAACCTTTAAAAAGAACAGGAGTACTTGTGGCACCTTAGAGACTAACAAATTTATTAGAGCATAAGCTTTCGTGGGCTACAACCCACTTCTTCGGATGCATCCGAAGAAGTGGGTTGTAGCCCACGAAAGCTTATGCTCTTATAAATTTGTTAGTCTCTAAGGTGCCACAAGTACTCCTGTTCTTTTTGAGGATACAGACTAACACAGCTGCTACTCTGAAACTTGTTAACCTTTGTTTAACTATTGTTCAGTAAACCAGTGATGAGTGTACTTAATATTGCTAGATAGCTGCTGGCCTTTGCTACCTGATCCATTCGAGAATTGAGGAGATCTTTTCATCTTTTAGTGAACAAAAACCTGGGAAATTAATGTCAGACTTTTAATGCAAAACTATGGCTGCATGGTTAATCTCTCAAAAATCAAGAAATATAAAAGTTATAGTTGAACACCCATCCTTTACCATATCCCTTGCATATAAGTAGTCTTATCAGCTGAAGGGTTCATATGTACTAAGGTCAGATGGAACTATTGTGATCATCTTGTCCAGGGGTAGATAATGGGCAGACCACGGGCCAAATCCGGACTGCCATAAGCTTTTGAATGGACCCAAAAATCTTTTTATTTTGTTGTTTGTTTTCTCTGGAGTCTGGATCTTGACTATACCTTGACCAAAAAATTTGGACCTTGACAAAAAAATAATTGATTACCCCAATCTAGTCTGACTTCTGAAGGTGAAATTACTTGCCTATGGTCACCCTGCAGGTCAATGATAGGGTTGGGAATAGAACCCAGGTCTCCTGAATTCCAGTCTAGTGCTCTGTCTACTAGGCCACACAACATCTAGAGTAGACTGTGACCTGACCACAGGTCCTCTAGACAGCTCGCCACCCTTATAGCTGTGCTGTTAGACTGCAGAATAGGAGGAAGCAGAATACAAAACAAGAATCAAAGCTGATTTGGTGTAATCAAAGCAAGGTGCTTCAGCAAATGAATATTTAAGAGTTGTGAGGTGACTCTCCAGGCCAAGTACGTGTGTATGGAAAAGTGTTGAAAGTATACGCACATACTGCGCATGCTCTAATACAGAAGCGCATAGATTCATGCGGAGTACAGTACAACCTGCTATTTACATTTCAGCAGTTAAACTTCATTGCTTTGAATTCACCTACTGCTGGTGCATTTGGCAGACAAACTATGGCCCGAATGCTACTGTATCTCTCATAGTGCACACCAGAATTTCACAGATGTGTGGAGGTTAATTTTGTTTGTTTTTTTGTTTCCTCCTCCTCCCTCCCTCCCTCCTGTGGAATCAAGTACAAGATTCTCCTTTATATCAATCAGCAGCAGCAGGTCACGGTTGCCAGGATCCATCCAGGGTTTGTGCTCACGGTAAGACTCTGCATTAGAAAATCTCTTTTTCGGTAGTCATATGGGTTTGTCTTCACTTAAACCTGGTCTACACTACAAATTTACATTGGTATAACTATGTAGTTCAGGGGTGGGGTGGGGGGAAAGCCCAGTGTAGGCAGCACTATGTCAACAGGCAGGCTTCTCCCATCAGCCTAGCTACCACCTCTCGGGGAGGTGGATTAACTATGCCAACAGAAGAAGCTCTCTCACTGACATAGTAGCATCTTCACTGAATCACTAGAGCAGTGCCGCTGCAATGTTTTAAGTGTAGACCTGCCCTTAAGCTTCTGGTACACTGTACTCTGTATAGCAGCTAGGAATTGTCACCTTCCCTCTCCTGAAATTTTGTCCTCTTAGCTATAGATTGTAAAGTCTTTGAGACAAGGCATGTGACTCAGGCCCTGTCTACACTAAAGGGAAAAGTCGATCTAAGCTACACAATTTGAGTTATGTGAATAGTGTAACTCAAATCGATATAGCTTAGATCTGCTTACCGCGGGCTCCACACTCACATCGACTTCCCTTACTCTTCTCGATCAGGTAGAGTACAGGAGTCAACGGGAGAGCTATTGTAGACAAGCCCTCATTCATGTTTTGTAAAATACAACATTCTGAATTCATGGTGCACAACTATTCTTTCTCCTCCTATCATAAAAAATCAAGGAATTTTTTCAACAGTAGATCTCACAGCACTGTACAGTGGAGATAATACTCATTTTACAGACCAAATTACATTGCTTTGCTTTTCTTGTACACTTGCAATGGGATCAGAGAAACCCAAATTCACGTATGTCCTAGACTTTTCTTAAATGATTATGGGAATGGGGGAAAAAAATGCCGTGTCTGATGGAGAGAGAGCAAGAAAATGCCTGAGCTCTGTGTGAAATCTGACAGCATGTTTCTCTTTCGGTAAGAATTTGCTAGGTTTTTGCAAGCCTTTCTGAAAGTTTCCTTTTAACTTTTCCTCCAATTTCAGAGAGAACCAGTGTCCTGAATAGGTTAAAAATAGCTATCAGTAACAAGTAGCAGGAAAGATGTCAAGCCACCTCCATCCCTTTATTTGATTTAAGAATAATTCCTCTCGCCCTTTAGCTCCATAATCCATTTTCAGCAAGTTTGTTTTACTACCCATGGACTGAAAATGATTTATATCAGGTGTTTATAAACAAACATGGAGCCAAAGCAGTGATCTTACTAAAATGTTTTGCCAGTGCTGACGGCATGGGATCTCGGTAAGAAATTCTAAACTAGATTCTGTCCTGTTTTAATATTGACTTAACAACTATTGCCAAAACTTTCAAACCTGGTATCACAGATCCACAGGCCCTGGTCTATGCCCCAGCCTGTAACCAGTCTCTTGGGAGTGACTCCTTTAATGTATCAGGCCCCAAGGACCAGACAGTTTCTTCAAGACTGGGCCTACAGCAGCAGAGATCTTTGTCTCTCTCTTCATAGCTCCCTGCAGCCAAGTCCGACCCCTGCAGGAGGCTTGTAGTGTACCCCTTTGGGATGCAGTGCTCTCAGTGAAGATGTACAGTGACACAGGCAACCTTTTCAAAACAAGGTAACTGTTTTAGTTGCCTGGCACACACACAATCTGAAAATCCTTAAATTAGCTGGAAGAGGCAGAAGTTACATTGTAGTCCATCCTGGCCAAGCTGTGATGGACTCTATCCCTTGCTCTGGCTCTCTGTACCCATTTTTTGCCCAGGTCAGAGCTGCTATGTCCCTCCAAAAGGTAGCCCTTATTCCAACCACCTGACACCTCTTCCCCTTTGTTCTCCAGTTCAGTTCACATGTCCTGCCTGCTGGGGTTTCCTGGTGTTAAGTGTTGATTGTTCAGTTGCTGTGGGGGGAGGGTGTCTTCCACGGGGAGAGGGGTGTATCTCTGTCATCTTGGGTCCACTTTGTTGGTTTGGGTCAGTTTCAGCCGCTTCTTTTAATTACCTATTCAATCCATTCTGCCAGCTAGACTGCGTGCACACACATACCTGTGTCTTAGTCTGTCCTCAGAGCAAACTTAATCCTTTTCCTCCTACTGGGTAGCAATGTAAAGTATGGAGGGAAACAGAAATACACATAAGATTCATTTTTAAAAAAATGAAATTCATTTTTTAACTGTCACACTTGGGTGCCTAAAGTTAGACTCCTAAATTCATGGTTATGGACCCAAATTGAGATGGGCTGATTTTTTCAGAAGTGCTGAGCACCTATTGGCTTCCACTGATTGTGGGAACCAAGTATGTTTTGCATCTCTGAAGCTCAGGCTGCTCATACTCAACGGCCCAAATATAGATTTCCTAGTCTAACTTTAGGCATCGATTTTTAGGAAACTGTGGCTTATATGAAGAACTTTGTAAATCGTATATTTAGCAAGTTTTGACGCATTTTTCTTCAGGGTACAGATGCTCCCCGAGTTACGTAAACTCGATTTACACAAAGCCGAGCTTATGGGAAAAGTTCCGCAAGCTAGAAATAGGTGTGTTTTTAAAATCCAAGTGCTTGAACTGAACACATATTTATAATTTTGATATGGGTCTGATTTCTTTTTCCATAGGTTCAGCCCAACAACTACAGTACATTTTATGATGATCAGAGACACAACTGGTCGATCATGTTCGAGTCAGAAAAGGCAGCCATGGATTTCAGTAAACAGGTAATCTTCTTAAGCCAGCAGACTGCCCTCTTGCACTAACTCTACCTATGCTGTTGGTGCTGTATCATGTTCAGAACAGCAAACAAAAATCATGGTTGCTCACAATTTGCTAAGCCGCATTCTTAATCAAAGCCCAGTTCAGTCTCATTTCCCCACTAAAGTAAAACTGAAATGCATATTGTAGCTATGTGAATGTGCTGCGCTTTGATTAGTTGGCATTCTGTTTGGTTCACTTGAATACAGGATAGCATGTCTCAAATTGTGATACTCCTACTTCTCTAGCGCTTTCATCCAAAGAAGTTAGTGTTTTAAAATGTTAATTAAACCCATCAACACGCTGTTGTGAGCGAAGTGGTTTTCTCATTGTATATATGAGCAAAGTGCTGCGTAAGGAGATGAAGCATCAGTAATGTTCATGTGTGTAAAGTGTATCAGTAACACTTAGCTTCTTACTGATACAGTGAGAAATAAATCTGATATTACCTGTCTTCAGTCTAAGTGGAATTTATTGTGCTGCTGCAGCTGGCCACAGACAAAGGGTGCTAATGTTCGGACTTCCTTTGTAGTTATGCATTGCCAAATGCAACAGCAGCCCTTCACTGGACTCGGTACTGTACCAGGATCTCATTGTTGGAGAGGGGCAGGGATTGGAAGTAGGAGACTCTCTGGAGGTTGCCTATACCGGTTGGCTGTTCCAAAACAATGGGCTTGGACAGGTAAAGGGGCTTTTACTACTAGAAATGGGTTAATATTAACCCTTCTCAAATTAAGTCATTGGAAGAGACTTGTAATCTCAACACCATTGGATGGCAAAGTATTCTCTCCATCACAACTTTCTCTGAGGCATGCATGTCTCTTAGTTTGCCCTGAGAGCAAACTTATTCCTTTCCCTCCCTCTCCCCCCCCCCCCCCCCCACTGGACAGTAATGCTAAATATAGGGGGAATTGAGCTACACATAGGATTTGTAAAAAAATTACAGAAAATTCCCTTCATAAATTCCTTTGAGTATTGAACAGTGAGGATAGTAACTGGTTCCATATGTGTTCAGGAAAAGATGATTGAAATTCTTGTGACTTATTTTTAATATCAAACATGGATATTTAACAAAAGAGCCATGAAAACAGAACTAATCATCCTGGCTTTGAAAATGTCTTGACCGGGCATCAAGTGTAACTTTACATCTGCCATCAGAGCCTCCCTTCTCTAGAAACTTAGGAACGTTTGAAGATGTTACTCTTAAACCACAAGTTCTGCTTTGTTTAGTAATGAATTGGTTAGGAAAGTGCTTTGAGGGAGGTTGGGAGCTTCTTGTTCCTGCAAAGTCAGCTTCTCATGCTATGTGAGAAGAATGCTTTTCCTCCAATAAGGCATCCAGATACATAGTCAATAAGGAGACTTCATTTCTTCTTTGGGAAGCAAGTCACTAGGATGTCAGCATAATGCGACACTCCCATAGTCCTGTGGCTCATGATCTCTGCCACTGTATAGAACAGAGATCGGCAACCTTTGGCACGCGGCCCATCAGGGTAAGTCCTTTGCGGGCTGGGCTGGTTTGTTTACCTGCTGCGTCCGCAGGTTCGGCCAATCACATCTCCCACTGGCTGCGGTTCGCTGTCCCAGGCCAATGGGGGCTGCGGGAAGGGCGGCCAGCACATCCCTCGGCCCGCGCCTCTTCCCGTAGCCCCCATTGGCCTGGGACGGCGAACCACAGCCAGTGGGAGCTGTGATTGGCCGAACCTGTCCGGTCCACCAGGCGCTTACCCTGACGGGTCGTGTGCCACAGGTTGCTGATCCCTGGTTTAGAAGATCCAGGTCTAATTTCCTTTCCTTGCTGTAGGACACTATCATCTGTCCACTTAAACTGGTGGTACTAAGAGTACTAAGATTATACAGTGGTATAACACTTTACAGAAGTTAAAATCTAGTTGTGTCTAGTAAACTCCCAGAGGTCACAAAGCTAGCAACAGGTGGCTGGGCCCATTGTACTATTGCTACGGCAATCTGGCTGTGTAGCACATTTAATTTGATTCACTCTTCCCCAAGCTGTAGGACTTAAAGTTGCTTTTCAAGCCTGAGTCTCCAGTTACTGCACGCCTACAAAACTGTCAATGTGCAGTTGGTTAGAAATTTGGGGCATGCTGCATTTTTGGTTGTTTTTTTTTTTCCCCCTCCCCCTTGATTAGCATTCATTTTTGAAGTTACCACATTAAGAGACACAAGTGGTGGTAGGTATTTATGAAATAAAGGACATTGTGCTTTTTTGTGTGTTTTTTTTTACACATTATTTCCTAGTTTGAATACTGCGTTACAACTGCAAACTTCATCAGCCCCATGGTAGGAAATCCTAGTGATTGTACCCTGTTAACCTTCAATTCCATAGGTGTTTGATTCAAACGTCAACAAGGACAAGCTGTTGCGTCTGAAGCTGGGTTCTGGAAAAGTCATTAAGGTAGAACTTCTGGCATTTTACCTTAATCTTCTGTGTACTAAAGTCTCATAGATCTTGGAGGACTTCTGAAAGTTCTGTCTGGAGTCACACAAACCATAATAACTTCTATTGTATTTATGATAGTATGATAAAACTTGTGCTTGCTTGAAAGAAATTACTGACTTCTTTTTTTAAATCTCTTCTTTCCTTGTTTTGCACAGCATCTTGCATCTATACTTATTGCCTTCCCTTCCAATAACCAAGCCTCTTGTTCTCTCGGTAATAGAGAGCGAAGTCCATAGAACTTTCCTGTGCGGTAGAAAGGAAGCTGCCTGTTTGAAAATAAATCTTTATATCAGGAGGTTCCTTGATACTTTTCTGGTGGCAGCACTTCTGCCCTGCAAGGCTTCCAGAAAAGTAGCTTCCTTGTGAGGAAACTCGGTTCAAGAAGAATGTATTCTGTTATGTTCATTCATGTGTACAGATCACTTGAAGCTGTGCGAGGATTTTATGAAACTCCTCTGAAGACAACCTCAGCATCATGGCACCCCCTCTGGTCCATCAAACTGGTGCAGATCTGAGATTCTTTCATAGTCGGGGAGGAGGAGAGGGTTTTTTGGTCTGCTAGGGGCTTGTCTGTGCAAACACTTAGTTTGTGCAAGCTGGGGCATAAATCTACCCACACTAGCCTGCTGTGCCCGAAGTGTAAGTATCTGCATGGACCCTGCTGCTATTGACTACAGAACTTTTAATGCATGGCAGCAAGATCCACACATAGTGTATAGCAGGTTAGTGTGGGGTAGATTTACACCCCAGCTTGCCCATGAACTAAGTGTTTGTGTAGACAAGCCTCAAGATTTCAAAACCAGTTTTTCCCAATTTAAACTTTAATTACTGCATTAATAGTAATTTGTACTGGTCCTGTGGCAAGCTGGCACTAATTGAAGATGAATTCTGTCATCTGTCTGTTTAAATGCATATCTGCATGTTAATCCAGTAGCTGATATTGCTATAAGCGGACTTTTTAATTTGCTCCATTAACTTCTACATTTTTCTACCCATAATCAGTTTCCTTAAATGCTATGTCTAAACCTAAGGATAGCACTTAGTTGGCCAGATTACTAACATACAGCAGAAGTTACCAGAGGTTACTCTTTAAAGTATCCAAGTGTTGACCCATGAAAACTATGGCTATGTCTATACTCAAACCACTCCAGTAATACAGCTGCAGCTGTGCCGCTGTAGTGCTTAGTGTGTCCACTAGCTATGCCAATGGGAAGGGTTCTCCTGTTTGTGTAGGTAATTAACCTCCCAGAGAGGCAGTACTAGGCTGATGGAAGAATTCTTCCATCAATCTAACACTGTCTTCCACTTGGGCGGGGGAGAGAGGGAGTTGGCATAGCTACGTCTCTCAGGGCTGGGTTTTTCACATCCCTGCAAGACGTAGCTATGCCAGTATAAATTCCCAGTGTAGACCAGCCTTGAGTTACTAGACAAGGCTTCATCCAAGCTTCTGGAAACCAAATAGAGGTCCTGGAGGCTGGCTGCATCTCCATATTAAAGATGGCAGAAGGTGCAATCTGTTCCACTGTTTGTATGTTAGGTGTTGTCTTCTGATGCCTAGAAATTAATATTGATACTCTTAATTGGATATCATGGGTCCTCTACTCTAAGGGTTTTTTATCCTAAATGGAGCAATGCTGTATCCCCAGGGCTTCACAAGAAACTTTTCAATATGCATACTGGAACCTTTATAACCTGGCCTAGAACAGCCTCACCAGAATGATTGCAGATATTTTTGTGTCAGTGAGTCAGACTGCTGCTTACAAATCAACTTTCTCTTTTGTATTTCTGAAACGTAAAGGGTTGGGAAGAAGGGATGATGGGGATGAAGAAAGGGGGAAGACGACTTCTCATTATTCCTCCAGCATGGGCTTATGGGTCCCAAGGAGTAGCCAGTCGTATTCCTCCTGATTCCACCCTGGTTTTTGAGGTGGAAATTAAGCGGGTGAGTGTCTCCTTCCAAATATATTTTTGTACATCTGGTTTGGGCTGTTGGTTGGCAACACTTCTGTCATTTCTACCTGTAAAGTAACAACGCCCCTATACATGAGAATTACAACATAGTTAGAAGCTTCTATATACCCAGTAAAATATCAGGATAAGTACAAAAATATATCTGCATTACTAAGACCCATCTGATTTGAAGTATCTTTCTTCCACTTGCATTTAAGATGTCCAGGAAAAAATTAAGAACTTGATGAAGGCTAGATTTTGAGTGAGATGGAGAAGGAAACTTCAAACCTATAGTTCTTAAATAGATGTAAATTTTTACTCTGTAGCAAATGTATGATGAACAAAACATTGGCCAGAATGAAGCAGAATACTAGAGAGTTGTTTCAGGACCCAGAAAAACAGGTCTGTGTGTAATACCTTCATCATGGTTTTCTTAGGTGAAGCTGGTAAAGGAGTCTGGCTCTGATGGGCAGAGTATTGGTTCTAGGGATTCTTCTGCATCTTCCCCAGTACCCAATTCGGACAGCTTCTCCACGGACCCTGTCGGATTGCCTCCTTTGACAATACCTCTGAAGCCTGGGTAAGAAAATTAAGGAAGCAGAATGAGTTCAGAGTTCCTAGAACTTAGTATTTGTGAAAATATCTGTAAGACCCAAACTGATGGCAACCCCTCTCTTGGTATTGACATCTCCTCATCAACTATTGGGAGTGGAGCACATCCACCCTGACTGAATTGGCCTTGACAACACTGATTCTCTACTTGTAAGGTAACTCCCTTCTCTTCACGTGCCAGTATATTTATGTCTGTATCTGTAATTTTCACTCCATTCATCTGAAGAAGTGGGGTTTTTTACCCATGAAAATTTATGCCCAAATAAATCTGTTAGTCTTTAAGGTGCCACCGAACTCCTCATTATTTTTGTGGCTACAGACTAACACGGCTACCCCTCTGATACTTATCATCAATGACTTGTGTATTTTGCAATTCCACAGTCATGGAATTTGCTACACAATAGTGGTACAGAATCTAAGCTGTCATATATGGTTACAAATAGCTTTCCAAACATGAAGTGTTGAAATATTTTATGATGGAAAAGTGAAGTTTTGCTTGTGGGGACTACAGTTGACGGGTATGTTCAACAATTTAGAGATGTAGCGTACTCTTCATCAGTTCTTCAGAGATTTTTTTTTCTAACTTTAATCCCACCATATACTTGTTTCCTCTCTGCAGAGAGCCAGCTGTTCGGGCCAAGTCTAACTCTATAAGTGAACAACTAGCAGTAAGTGTTGCTTTAGTTAATGTGAAACATACACAGGAATGTCCAAATATTTAAGTCATGCCCAAATTATTAAAATGCATGTAAGCAAAGCATTATCTCTTTAACACTTATATTGTGTTATTACCCAGAAGCCTCACTTGGGATCAAAGCCTAGTTTTGCTTTGTGCTGTACAAACATGGGAAGACTTAGTCCTTGTCCATTCAGAATTAAGATTGAAACTTTGTCCTTAAATGAACAGCAAGAGTTTTATACTGAAAACTAAGCTCCCTGGATCACCAGTGGAATGTTTTAGGGTTTATGCAGCCTGAAAAGATAGATGGATAACTTTTTGTCTGTGTATAATATACAAGCACCCTGGGGTTCATGATTTCCTTAGAATAGCCAATAACCTCTGCTCTTGAGGGAATTCTGCACCAAAAAATTAAGTTATGCGCACAATATTTTAAAATTCTGCACATTTTATTTGTCAATAAATGAATGTGGCTCCAACATGGCAGTGGGGAGCACAGGCCACTGGCTGCATTGAGGTGGTAGATCACCCCAAAACCCCCACCTCACCTGCTATAGAGGCTAAGCCCAGCAGGATCCAAATGTAGAGGGGCTTTGTGGGGGGGGATCCAGGTGTGGGGATGAGAGGTTTTGGTGTGGGGCAATCTGGGTACAGGTGGCTTAGTGGTGAAAGTGATTGGGGGTGGGGGGGTCTGGCTGGGTGGAACTTGGTGGAGGGGGAGTGGTGCTTGATGGAGTGGGGGTGTAGGTGGTTGGGATCGGTGGAGTGGGGGTCGGCGTTCAGCTGCAGAGTCAACGGAGCCAAGACAGATAGTCTCCTTCAGCTGGGCAGCTCTGCGCTTGCAGAATGAGGGGGGCAGTGGCATGTAATCTTGTGTGCCCCCCATGCCTTGCCTCTGTTTGGAGGGGGACAGTTCCCCCCAAAACTGTACCCATGGTCACGCCCTCCCCCCCAGCTTCTCTGCTGTTTTCTGCAGGGAAACATGGGAAATCTGCAGGGGGGAGGAGGGAGATTTTCTGCAGGCATGCAGTCCTGTAGAATCCCCCCAGGAGTAAACCTCATGGGAGCCTGAAACAACTCTGTCCCCTGGGTTCAGGGGCTTTGTCATCACTGACATTTTCAAAGAGAAACACCAGTCTTAACTCCTCCTTCGCTTCTCTGTGGCCTCTCATTTGGTAAATTGTTTTAAGATGTTGCATCTCTCATCCTGTTAATGGTTAGGGGCATCTTCAGTAGCTCCATTCTTTAGAAAAGCTTTTCATTTCACCTTGTCCAGTAGCCTGAAGGTTATCACTTGAGGGTCTGGTTCCCTCCCACTTCCCTGGATGAGGCCATGTCTATTGGAGTTAAGGCAACAGTTTCAGCCTTGTATCTGACTTGCTTGATCCTCTACAGGCATTTTAGGAGAGCTTGAGGATTTCCCTGTCATTTTTAGTTGTGATGTGGGGAACTCAAGGACATATGGGTCTATATGCTTTTTTAAAAACATTATTTGTACAAGGGCCCTTAAAGGATAATTTTGTACAGTATTTAAGGGCTTAGTTTCTTTGGCTCTGTGGGTGCTAATATAATTATAACGGTCTTCTCATATGTAGTGATCAGATACCATGGTGATAGTCAACTTAATATACTCCTTGCTATCCATTTTATTTTTAGGCCCTCAGAAGTAAAGTTTGTTAGCTGCAATAGTGTGCGGTGGTCTCCTATGTGCTACAGAATAGAATGGGCTACTGTCAAGAAATCTGGGCTCCTTTGTATCCCTTATGCAGATGGAGCACAGCCATAGAATGAAGGAGCTGGTTAACTTTCAAAATCAGTTTTAGGAGTTCAGGCATGAAACTCTCCATCTTTTGCAGTGTTGTTGTAGCCATGTTTGTCCCAAGCTATGAGAGACACAATGTGGAATATTATCTCATCTCTTATTGGACCAACTTCTGTTAATGAAAGAGACGAGCTTTTGAGTTTCACAGAGCTCCTCCTCAGATCTGGAGAACGAAACCACAGTGTCCAAGCTAAATACAAGGTGAGACAGATTAAGCATAAGGGATTCACACCTGTTGTAGAAGACAACTTAAAATTAATACCTCTGCTGTTGTAGGACAATTGAGAATTCGTAGGCAGCAGAGTGTTACAAGTTGTTGTAATGGGCCATAAAACCAGTCTCTCTGTCAAGTCCATGTTCTTGAGTGTCCAGCAGAATTATGAATTTAAGGTCCCAAGCTCGTGTGGTGAAGGTGTCTTGCAGGTTTCCTTTAAGGATGAGGACTGAAGTCAGATATGGAGTGATTGCTTTGTGAAAAATATTTGCCAGTTGGTGATAGGGTGTTTTGTGTCTTATCATTTTTCTGCATGAGTTCATCATGCTCTCAGAAGACTGTCTAGTTTCACCTACGTAGCTGCTGTTGGGGCATTTGATGCACTGGATGAGATACACACATCTATCACAACATGTGGTGTAAGCCCTATGAATCTAGAAAGATGTGTTGTGTGGGATATTGATTAGTGTAGTGGAGATATGGCTGCAGGTTTTGCATCTATTATTTTGGCAGGGTCTGGTGCAGCTTTGAGTTGGTGTGTCCTGGTCTGTGGACAGCTTTCTTCTGATGATTTTGGAGAGGTTGTGTGGGGTAGTCTGAAGGCCAGAAGAGGGCATTCTGAAAGAAATATTTCCTGGATGTGGTCCCCATCAGGTATGGGTTGTAATTGTTTGATACCCCATATAGGGTCTAGTGTGGGGTGGTAGATGACAAGTAGGGATGTGCATTGGTGGGTTTTTTCTGTATTGAAGCAGGTTCGCTTGTTGAATGTGGGTGGACTGTTCCATGTTGCAATCTACTTCTCTGGTGAAGTGTCCTTGTTTTATGAAGGCGGTTTTAAATGTGTTAAGATGTGTATCTCAGACTTCCTCCTAAGAGCATATTCTGTGATATCGGAGTGTCTGTAGATAACAGATTTCTTGATGGGTCTTGGGTGGTTACTGGATTTTTGAAGGTAGGTGTGGTGATCCTTGGATTTCCTGTGTATAGTTGTCTGTAGGGTTCCATTGCTGAAGCTTATCATGGTGTCCAGGAAGCTGATGTTGGTGTGGAAGAGCGAGTTTAATAGATGGGGGAATGTGGTCACGGTGGTTGAAGCTGTAATGGAAACTATGAAGGAGTTTAAGTTGTCAACTTTAGAGGATGAAAATATCATTGATGTATCTCAAGTATAGTACTGATTTTGTGGTGCGTCTTTCTGAAAGCTTTTCCTCAGTACCCCATAAAGAGATTGGCATAGTGGGGAGCCATCCTAGTACCCATGGCAGTTCCCATGGTATAGACTAAGTGTTTGTTAAATGTAAAGTTATTATCAGTGAAGATAAAATGGATGAGTTTGGCTATGTTTGGGTTGGATTTCTGTGTATGGTGCATTGTCTTGTAGATGCAGTAACTCCTCACTTAATGTCCCAGTTAACGTTGTTACATCGCTGATCAATTAGAGAACATGTTTGTTTAAAGTTGCACAATGCTCCCTTATAACGTTGTTTGGCAGCCGCCTGCTTTGTCCACTGCTTGCAGAAAGAGCAGCCCGTTGGAGCTAGCTGATGGGGGGCCTGGAACCAGGGTGGACCAGCAGCCCCCCATCAGTTACCCTAAGTTTTCTGTGTGGCAGCCATCCAACAGGCTATCAATTGGTGGGCAGTTCAGGTATCCCTTCCCCCACTGTCATGTGCTGCTCCTGCCCTCTGCTTTGGAGCTGCTCCCGGGAGCCTCCTGCTTGCTGTGCAGTGAGGTGGGGAAAGAGGGGTGCTGATGTTAGAGTACCCCTTCCCCCTGTTCCTGTACCCCATCTCTACAGAGCAGGGATGGGACAGGACAGGGCTCAGGATGGAGGGAGCTTGCTGGCAGCAGCTGCTGTCTCAACTTGCTGATCTACAGTAACTCCTCGCTTAAAGTTGTAGTTATGTTCCTGAAAAAATGCGACTTTAAGGCAAACAATGTTCAGCAAATCCCATTTCCCCATAAGAATTAATATAAATAGGTGGGGTTAGGTTCCTGGGAAAAAAATTTTTTCACCAGACAAAGACTAGTGTACACACTCTCTCTACGTTTTAAACAATTTAATACTGGTACACAGCGATGATGATTGTGAAGCTTGGTTGAGGTGGTGAAGTCAGAGGGTGGGGTATTTCCCAGGGAGTGCCTTACTGCTAAATGATGAACTAGCAATTGGCTGAGCCCTCAAGGGTTAACTCATTGTTAATGTAGCCTTACACTCTACAAGGCAGCACGAATGGAGGAAGGGGAGACAGCATGGCAGACAGACACACACCCTGTCTGTGTGAGAGTGAGAGAGAGATGCACATTGCTCCTTTAAGTATGCTGACCCCACTCTGAGTACACTGCCTTTTTAAGTTAATCAGCAAGCTGAGATGGCAGCTGCTGCCAGGAAGCTCCCTCCATCCTGAGCCCTGTCATGTCCCCCCTGCCCTCCCCATATGGAAGATGGGGACACCTTGACATTAGCACCCCTCTTCCCCTCTCCCCACCCCCCGCACAGCAAGCAGGAGGCTCCAGGGAGCAGCTCCAAGGCAGAGGGCAGGAGCAGCACATGGCAGTGGGGAGAAGGGACCTCTGAACTGCTGGCAATTGATGGCAATTGATAGCCTGCTGGGCGGCTGCCACCTGGGGAACATGGGGCTGCAGGTCCACCCTGGTTTCAAGCCCCCACCAGCTAGCTGCAACAGGCTGCTCTTCCTGCAAGAAGTGGACAAAGCAGGCAGCTGCCAAACGACATTATAAGGGAGTATTGCACAACTTTAAACAAGCATGTTCCCTAATTGATCAGTAATGAAACAACATTAAACGGGATGACTTTAAGTGAGGAGTTACTGTACTTAAAAAGGCAGTGTACTTAGAGTGAGGTCAGCGTACTTAAAGGGACAATGCAGGTCTCTCTCTCTTACACACATGGGGTGTGTGTGTGTTTCTCTCTCACACACATATGCTCCCCCACCCCCCGGCACTTTGGAAAGTTGAGGGAGTGCTGCTCTTCAGTGGGATAACATGGGTTCTTCATCACGTTCCGTTTCCACAGGGAATGTTTGCAGCCACTGCCATTCTGTGTCTCCTCCCTCCATTCGTGCTGTCTTCATGAGGCTACATTACATTAACAACACCGTGTTAACTTTTGAGGGCTCAGACGAATGCTAGTTCATCATTTAGCAGTAAGGCATTCCCTGGGAAATATCCCACCTTCTGACTCCACCACCTCAACCAAGCTTCACAGTCATCATTACTGTGTACAGTATTAAATTGTTTGTTTAAAACGTACACACATACATACACAGTATAGGTGTGTGTGTGTGTATAGTCTTCTGTCTGGTGAAAAACATTTCCCTGGAGCCTAACCCTCCCCCTCCTCCTCCCATTTACATTAATTTCTATGGGGAAATTGAATTTGCTTAACATCGTTTCACTTAAAGTAGCATTTTTCAGGAAAATAAATACAGCGTTAAGCAAGAAGTTACTATCTTTGAGGCAGGCAGCAATTCCATCATGATGATGGTTTTGGTGTATAGGGAGATTGACATCCGTGGTGGCAAGGATGGTGTTCTAAGGGAGGTTCTTAATGTCGTGGAGTTTCTGGAGGAAATCAGTTGTGTTCTGAAGGAAACTGCCCCTTGTGTGGTGAGTGTTTTGAAGGTGGCTTCTGTGAGTCCTGATATTCCTTTGGCTAGATATGATTGGCTTGCCTGGGTTCCCTTGTTTGTGTATCTTGGGAAGCATGTAGGAGGTCCCTAGAGTGGGGTCCCTGGAGTATGAGGTGGTAGAGTTGTTTCAGAAAAGATCTGATTCCCTTCAATTCCTGTGTGAATTTTCATAATGTGAACACTCGGTATCTGATCTGTCATGTTCTCAAAGAAAATCTGCACACCTTCAAAAGCTATGCTGCAACATGTGTGAACCCCTTATGCTTAACAATCTGTCCCACCTTGTATTTAGCTCGAAAACTTTGGTTTCCTTGTTCAGACCTGAGGAAGAGCTCTGAAGTTCATCCCATCCACCAACAGAAGTTGGTCCAATGAAAGATATTACCTCATCCAGCTCGTCTCTTTCTATCTTGTTAATGTGTTTGTACAATAGATAGCCATACAGTACTCATGACTGTAAAATCAGTTGTAAAAACAGTATATTAACTCCTATTCTCTCTTTAGTTAAAGTATTATCTAAAGGACGAAAAGATCTCAGGAATTCTCTAAATACAGAGACTTTCTTCATTTGATAGCTGGAAAAGACTGAACAAAGCTTCTGCAACTGAGTCAGTATATAATTCTGTGCTCTGTAGAACCATAGTAATCCGGGTTAGTGTCAAGAGGGCACTGAAAAACGGGTTAAAACATATGGAGGCAATGTAATTGCAAATGTTTCTTCCAGAATCCTGATGTAGCAAAAGCAAAGCTGATTTCTCGGATGGCTAAAATGGGACAGCCTATGCTACCTTTCCTTGCAGGAACAGCAGGCACCCAGCTTGACTCCAGTGACTCAGAAATAGAGGTGCGTCACCAGGCACTAATGTTCCTTAAAATGTAGGATTTGATATACATTCCAGGCAGTACAAGAACTACTGCTGAGTGCACAGTGGCTGCTCTGCCTGCCTGCAGGGTGACTGCTGTCAGTGTCTCGCTTGTGCCTTTTTGAAGCTCATGGGGACAGCTTGTATGATTGGAACTGTTGACATTCAGTTCCACATGAGGCTAGTATTCCTGTCAAGCTTAAATTCCCTGTCTATACATGGGTGCATTGCTGTTAATTATATCTTGTCTTAGGAATGGCTTTGCATCCAAACTTTTGACTAAGTTGTTAGCTCACTAATACTGATTGAAATTTGGGGATGTTTTAGGACCCAAATACATTGAGAGGAACAGCACAGCCTGTCTCTTCATCCCCCAAGAGACCTTTCTTGCAGCAGCCAGCTCATGCAGTACTGCCTCAGTTGACGACACAAGGTAATGAATTGGTCTGCTTGGGTTTGAGAAACTGCAGTCATGGACTGGCATGTTTAACCATTTTCTGCTGCATGAATTGTGTGTTCCTTTAAGGAACTGAAAAGAGGATGTGACTTGTGAGTGACCCTCCCATCACTCAACTCTCCAGGTGGACTATTTCTTGTACCCGAAGGCTGAGTTATTGAGTGTATGTGTTCACTGCAGTGTTGGTTCTAGTTCTCTGCACTGAAGTTACTTCTCATGAGTTAGCCTAGCTTGAGTGGAAGAGGACCGCAAAGCAAAGTAACATTTGAGCTGCTTATGTCCACAGTGGCACTGCACTTGTTTGTGTCACTAAGACTTCGGGGGGCACATCCCATCACTCGCTGAGCTGCTGTAGGAATTTTCCCAGTAGATTGTAGGGGAATGTCTGTCCTTTCTGTGTACATGAGGGTGAGAAGGGGAATTATGGGAAGGCATTGGAGGACTCGTAGCACTCAAGTGGAGCTAGCTGGCTTCCACATTGCAGAGTTGTCATGTTAGCAGCTGAGTTGTGTTTACCTTTACCTCCTGGCAGGCCAGATAACTTGAGTTAAAAGCACTACCACACTTGAGTTCAGCATTTCTGTGTGTGGAGGGAACTCAGGTTAGGGGCACACTCTTGCTTACTTGGAAGTAAAGATGGCCCCTTAATCTCCATCATACAGATTTGCTTAGGCAGGATTGTGGGCAGTCTCATAGAATATCAGGGTTGGAAGGGACCTCAGAAGGTCATCTAGTCCAACCCCCTGCTCAAAGGGGGACCAATCCCCAATTTTTTGCCCCAGATTCCCTAAATGGCCCCCTCAAGGATTGAGCTCACAACCCTGGGTTTAGCAGGCCAATGCTCAAACCACTGAGCTATCCCTGACCCCCTCTCACATTAGCCTTGGTCTGTTCAGTGACTAGTTACATGAATCATGTAGGGGTCCCATACACTTATGTCAAGTAACTTAAACAACTGAAACTGACTGTCAGCAACAAAGGATAGACTTACTGTGCTAAATATCTTCTCTTGTTCCTTTTCAGTACCTCAACCATCTGTTTCTGGGCTCCAAGTGCCCTCTGCTGCCTTAATGCCTGCAACCCTCCAGCCCCATTCAGCTCTCTCTGGAAGTGCACAGAGCTTTCAGGTATTGAAATCAAACTAGTGGAGACCTCTGATGCTTCTGATGGCAGCGCTCCCTTAGATGTATGCTCTTCTCCATTGTTGGGAAGAGGGGATCCACAACTGGAATAGAGGAGCCACATAAATAAGGAGCCGTCTCACCGAACTGAAGGATGTTGAAAAATTAGAGGGTTCAGGGAGAGAGCCACAAGGATAATTAAAGAACATAAGAACAGCTATACTGAGTCATACCAAAGGTCCATCCAGCCCAGTATCCTGTCTGCTGACAGTGGCCAATACCAGGTGAACAGAACAGTCAATCAGCGAGTGATCCGTCCCCTGCCATCCAGTCCCAGCTTCTGGCATTCAGAGGTTGAGGGGGACACACAGCATGGGGTTGTATCCCTGACCATGGTGGCTAATAACCATAGAATCGTAGGAGTGGAAGGGACCTCGAGAGCTCATCTAGTCTAGTCCCCTGCACTTGTGGCAAGATTAAGTATTATCTAGACCATCCCTAACAGGTATTTGTCTAACCTGCTCTTAAAAATATCTAGTGATGGAGATTTTCACAACCTCCCTAGGCCATCAATGGACCTATTCTCCTTGAACTTATCGAACTCTTTTTGAACCCAGTTATACTTTTGGCCTTTACAGCAACCCTTGGCAATGAGTTCCACATGTTGATAGTCCATTGTGTGAAGAAGTACTTCCTGCCCATTAATTTCATTGGGTGACTCCTGGTTCTTGAGTTATGTGAAGGGGTAAACAACATTTCACAAATGGTGTGGTGAAAATGAATAAGGATTTTATATACCTCTGTCATATTTCCCCACCCACCCCCCACCCAGTCTCTCTTTCCTAAGATGAAAAGTCCCAGTCTTCTTAATCTCTCCTCATACGGGCGCTGTTCCATACCTCTAATAATTTTTGTTACCGTCTCTGTGCTTTTACCAATTGTAATATCTTTTTTGAGATCAGGTGACCAGAAGTGCATACAGTATTCAAGGTGTGGGCATACCATGGATTTATATAGTGGGTATTATGGTATTTTCTGTCTTACTATCTATGCCTTTCCTAATGGTTCTTAACATTGTTAGCTTTTTTGACTGCTACTGCACATTGAGCAGAACTTTTCAGAGAACTGTCCAACATCTCTTTCCTGAGTGGTAACAGCTAATTTAGACTCCATCATTTTGTGTGTATAACTGGGATAATATTTTCCAATGTGCATTACTTTGTATTGAATTTCATCTGCCATTTTGTCACCCTTTGTAACTCTTTGCAGTCAGCTTTGGACTTAAGTATTTTGAGTAATTTACTATTGTCTGCAAACTTTGCTACCTCACTGTTTACCCCTTTTTTCAGATCATTTATTATTATGTTAAACCGCACTGGTCCCAGTACAGATCTTTGGCAGACCATGCTATTTTACCCCTCTCCACTGAAAACTGACCATTTATTCCTATCTGTTGTTTTCTTTCAACCAGTTATTGATCAATGAGAGGACCTTCCCTCTTATCCCATGACTGCTTACTTTGCTTATGAGTCTTGGGCAAGGGATCTTATCAAAGGGTTTCTGAAAGTCCAGGTACTCTATATCCACTGATTCACCCTTGTTGACACCCTCCAAGAATTGTAATAGATTGGTAAGGCATGATTTCCCTTTACAAAAGTCATGTTGATTCTTCCCCAATATATTGTGTTCATCTGTGTGTTCAAGAATTCCATTCTTTACTATAGTTTCAACCAATTTACTGGGTATTGAAGTTAGACTTGCTGACCTGTAATGGCCTGGGTCACCTCTGGAGCCTGTCAACTGATGCAGAAACTGATTTAAGTGATAAGTTACATACCGCTACCACTCTGAAACCTGATACCACATTTAGTAGTTTTGCAGTTACATATTTGAACTCCTTCAGGACCAGATGGTATTCATCCAAGAGATCTGGTGACTTATTACTCTTTCATTTACCAGTTTGTTCCAAAACCTCCTCTATTGACACCTCAATTTGGAACAGTTCCTCAGACTTGATATCTAAAAAGAATGGCTCAAGTGTGGAAATATCCCTCACATCTTCTGCAGTGAAGACCAATGCAGAGAATTCATTTAACTTCTCTGCAATGGCCTTGTCTTCCTTGAGTGCTTCTTTAGCACTTCGATCATCCAGTGGCTCCACTGATTGTTCGTTAGGCTTCCTGCTGATGATGTACTTACAAAAACTAACAGCAATTTTTTTTTGTGGGTTTATTTTTATTTTAATTTTATTTTTCTCATTGCTCTTCAGATTTGTTTTTGGCTTACCTAATTATACTTCCACACTTGATTTGCTAGAGTTTTTTTCCTTTCTATTTTCCTCATTAGGTTTTGATTTCCAATTTTTAAAAGTTGTCTTTTTGTCCCTAACTACATCTTTTACTCTCTTTAGCCATGGCAGCTTTTTTTTATCTTCTTATAGTTGGAACCTCTACTGTAGTGTTTTTTAAAAGTTTTACATGCAGCTTGCAGGTATTTCACTCTTATGACTGTTCTTTTTAATTTCCATTTGACTAGCCTCATTTTATGCAGTTCCGCTTTTTTGAAGTTAAACTATGGTGGGTTTCTTTGGTATTTTTCCCCTTACAAGGATGTTAACTTTATTACATTATGGTCTCTGTTACGTAGTGGTTTAGCTATACTCACCTCTTGGACCAGATCCTGTGTTCCACCTATCTGTTTCCACCACCCCTCAGTTTAAAAATGCCTCTAGAGATTTTTTAATTTTACATGCTGTTATTCTGGTTCTGTTTTGGTTTAGGTGGAATCCATCCTTCCTGCATTGGCTCCTCCTTTCCCAAAAATTTCCCCAAGTCCCAATAAACCTAAATTCCTCCTCTGAACTCCGTCTCCCCCACTCATTGAGACCCTGCAGTATTTCCTCTCTAACTGGCCCTGTGTGTGGAGCTGGAAGCATTTCAGATATGCTACCATGGATGTCCTGATCTTCAGTCTCTTACCTAGCAGCCTAAATTTGGCTTCCAGGATATCTCTCCTACCTTTCCCTATGTGATTGGTACCGACTTGTACCATGACCACTGGCTCATCCCCAACACTGCACATAGGTCTGTCTAGATGTCTTGAGAGGTCCTTGACCTTCACACTGATCAGGCAACTTACCATGTGGTTTCCTCAGTCCTCAAAACCCAACCATCTATATTTCTAATACTCCAGTCCCCCAGTCAGGCTCTCTGAAGTAACTCATGACTGTGAGTGCCAACCTCAGGGCAGATTGGGGTTTGTGCCCGGGTTTATAACAATCAGTAGTGTGTTCTTCTATTAGATTTCACCAACCAGGTGTCAAGTGTGAACTTTTCAAGCACTATAACAGCCTTAATGTGGAGTCACAGACTGTCTCGTTGGGTATTCTGGTTTATCTTGCCTTTGTAATAGATGGCACCTTACACCAAAAAGCAACAGAGGGTCCTGTGGCACCTTTGAGTCTCCCAGAAGTATTGGGAGCATAAGCTTTCGTGGATAAGAACCTCACTTCTTCAGATGCAAGTAATGGAAATCTCCAGAGGCAGGTATAAATCAGTGTGGAGATAACGAGGTTAGTTCATTCAGGGAGGGTGAGGTGCTCTGCTAGCAGTTGAGGTGTGAACACCAAGGGAGGAGAAACTGCTTCTGTAGTTGGATAGCCATTCACAGTCTTTGTTTAATCCTGATCTGATGGTGTCAAATTTGCAAATGATCTGGAGCTCAGCAGTTTCTCTTTGGAGTCTGGTCCTGAAGTTTTTTTGCTGTAAGATGGCTACCTTTACATCTGCTATTGTGTGGCCAGGGAGGTTGAAGTGCTCTCCTACAGGTTTTTGTATATTGCCATTCCCGATATCTGACTTGTGTCCATTTATCCTCTTGCGTAGTGACTGTCCAGTTTGGCCAATGTTTTATCCTCACGCACAATTATTTCAAATTTGGTGACAATATATACCTCCAGACCAGTGGCACCGCTATGGGCACCCGCATGGCCCCACAATATGCCAACATTTTTATGGCTGACCTGGAACAACGCTTCCTCAGCTCTCGTCCACTCATGCCCCTTCTCTACCTATGCTATATTGATGACATCATCATCTGGACCCATGGGAACGAGACCCTGGAAGAATTCCACCATGATGTCAACAGCTACCACCCCACCATCAACCTCAGCCTGGACCAATCTACACGGGAGGTCCACTTCCTGGACACCACCGTACAAATAAGCGATGGCCACATTAACACCACCCTATACCGAAAACCCACCGACCGCTATGCCTACCTTCATGCCTCCAGCTTCCACTCCGGTCACACCACACGATCCATCGTCTACAGCCAAGCACTGAGGTACAATCGCATCTGCTCCAACCCCTCAGACAGAGGCCAACACCAACACCTACACCTACAAGAGCTTCACCAAGCATTCTCAAAACTACGATACCCACACAAGGAAATAAAGAAACAAATCAATAAAGCCAGACGTGTACCCAGAAGCCTCCTGCTACAAGACAGGCCCAGAAGAGAAACCAACAGAACTCCACTGGCCATCACCTACAGTCCTCAGCTTAAACCTCTCCAACGCATCATCAGTGATCTGCAACCCATCCTGGACAATGATCCCTCACTTTCACAGACCTTGGGAGGCAGGCCAGTCCTCGCCCACAGACAACCTGCCAACCTTAAGCATATTCTCACCAGCAACCACGCACCGCACCATAACAACTCTAACTCAGGAACTAACCCATGCAACAAACCTCGATGCCAACTCTGCGCACATTTCTACACCAGCAACACCATCACAGGACCTAACCAGATCAGCTACAACATCACCGGCTCGTTCACCTGCACGTCCACCAATGTTATATATGCCATCATATGCCAGCAATGCCCCTCTGCTATGTACATTGGCCAAACTGGACAGTCACTACGCAAGAGGATGAATGGACACAAGTCAGATATCGGGAATGGCAATATACAAAAACCTGTAGGAGAACACTTCAACCTCCCTGGCCACACAATAGCAGATGTAAAGGTAGCCATCTTACAGCAAAAAAACTTCAGGACCAGACTCCAAAGAGAAACTGCTGAGCTCCAGATCATTTGCAAATTTGACACCATCAGATCAGGATTAAACAAAGACTGTGAATGGCTATCCAACTACAGAAGCAGTTTCTCCTCCTTGGTGTTCACACCTCAACTGCTAGCAGAGCACCTCACCCTCCCTGATTGAACTAACCTCGTTATCTCCACACTGATTTATACCTGCCTCTGGAGATTTCCATTACTTGCATCTGAAGAAGTGAGGTTCTTACCCACGAAAGCTTATGCTCCCAATACTTCTGTTAGTCTCAAAGGTGCTACAGGACCCTCTGTTGCTTTTTACAGATTCAGACTAACACGGGCTACCCCTCTGATACTTAACAATATTCAGGTTATTCGCAGTGCTAAAGGACCAGTCACTTACCTCAGGGCAATTGTACCTCAGATTTGAAACCAAAGACAATGCTTGTAGCCAATCCTAGAATGCTGACTAAAGATTTATTAATTAAGGGGGGAAAAAAAGAGAATTATTTACAAGGTTAAAGCAGGTAAGCATATGCACACAAATGAGATATAGTGTTAGATTCCAAAAGGTAACAGTAGCTGCTATAATATAGAGCTTGCATATGTCCTTTAGGGCTAATCCAAGCCAAGCAGATGGGGATCCCTTGCTTATGCTAGAAATATTGCCCTCTCTGAATTCCAGGGAGCATAGTGATAATAATTTTCTTCTTTTCAGGCATTTTGATCCCTTTACCCCAGAGTACAAGCTGTGATGGGATGAGGGCTTGTGTATGTCCCCTTTTGATGGGGAACAAATATTTAACAATGAGCTCTTCAATCTGATAGTATGGTGTAACTGTCCAATGGCTGGCAGGTGAAGTGAGATAAATTCAAGACTTTCATCCTCCTCAACAGCACAGAGGCTGTCATATGGGGAGTGGAACTTCTCTACTGTGTCCTGAGAGTCTCCCCTATGTGCCTCTGTCTCCCTTAGCTCTTCCAGTTCAGCCACTCTAGTCTCAAGAGCCTGCACTTGCTCTGAGGGCTATCTGCCACTTTCCCACAAGGCAGGTAATAATACATGCCGTATTCAGTGCAATAAACTAGATAGCCTCTACTCTGCTGCTGGACTTGTGCCTGTATTATTTGTACTCTTGCAGGGGGGGTTTTGTTGATGTTTTTTGTGGGTGGAATGTTAATTGGCCTAAATTTAGAGAACGTTTACTAGGTGTATCCGGCTCTCACACTCCCTTGCAAAACTCCTGTTTTGGACTAAATGGAAAGCCTTTGCGTTAATAGCATTTGTGACCCCCAAATGCTTCAGTTCACTTACGTTGAGTGAGGAATGCTTGTCAGGAGAAAATTTATTTGGGTTTTGTGGTGGTCATCTCTAGGTAGGACAGAAGTGAATGGGTTTTATTCTTGTTCTTCTTTAAAAATGGCTTCATTGGCATTTGCTGTTTTAGCATCCATTTTGAGACTATTTAATCTACAGATGCTCCACTCAGACCTTCTTTCTCAAACTTCATCCATAACAGAAATTATAGTGAGTAGCGTGTAACTGAAACTGTTAGAACAAAACAAAATGAAGTGTCTTCTTCCCTTAGCCGTATGCAGAAATGGCATATGCCTATTCACAAACTGCAGCTGCTTCCCAGCTCCAGCCTGTAGGACAGATGTATCCATCACCTTTCCAAGGTATGTCAGGAAAATGTGCACCTTATGAAATCTCTCAGCTGCACTGATGCACTGTAAATATTTTTTTGTAATAAATATCCACACAGGACTGGAAGCAGACATACACCCGTCCCATTCAGAGCCCTTACATCTGCTGGCTCAGTTTTATGTTGTGCCATGTTATTTTTTTAATGTCAGATAAGGACAAATGATTCTTAATAATTCAAATTTTGACCCTGCCCCGCAAGGTGCACTCAGGGGAGGGACTAATATGGGCAAAAAAATTCCTAAGATCTATTCCCGAGTGTGCACGTGGCTAGTGACTCTTTAACATAGTCACTTGTTAAATTTCATTATAAGTTATTAATTGTTTATCCTATTCCATGTGGTTGTCATTGTGGCTGCCAAATGTTTAATCTATAAATTCCTACATGGGAACAAATATTTAACAATGAGCTCTTCAATCTGATAGAATGGTGTAACAGTCCAATGGCTGGCAGGTGAAGCGAGATAAATTCAAACTGGAAAAATATGTCATACATTTTTAACAGTGAGGATAATTAACCATTGGAACAATTTCTCAGGGGTCATGGTAGGTTCTCTATCATTAGCAGTCTTTAAATCAAAATTGGATGTTTTTCTGAGAAATGCTCTAGGGCCAGTGGTTCTCAACCAGGATTCCAGGGCCCACTGGGGGGCTGCAAGCAGCTTTCAGGAGGGCTGCCAAGCAGGGCTTGTATTAAACTTGCTGAGGCCCAAGGCAGAAAGCCGAAGCCCCACCGCAGAGGGCTGAAGCCTGAGGTCTGAGCACCACCACCCAGGGCTGAAGATGAAGCCTGAAAAAGTTAGCTTTGTGGGGGGCCCTGTGGTGTGTGGCCTCAGGCAATTGCCTTGCTTGCTACCCCCTAACGTTGGCTCTGGCTTTTGTATGCAGAAAAACAGTTGTGACACAGGTGGGCTGTGGACTTTTTATAGTGGGGGGAGAGGGGGGGAGTAAAAGGTTGAGAATCCCTACTCTAGGGATTATTTTGGGGAAGTTCTCTGGTCTTTGTTACACAGGAGGTCAGACTAGATGATCACAATGATCCTTCTGGCCTTGGAATGTATGAATTGCTGTAAACAAGTCCCGTTGATTTCCTGCCATTATAGACCTGGTTTCTTATAGTTAAAGCAATAACATGTCTTGTTTTCTAGATCTTCTTAATCACTGACCTTTAGGAAGATGGCAGTCCCTGTAGCTGCCAGGCTTTGAACGCAGACCAATGCAAATACTTCTGCTTCTGTGGTGGTCTTTTTGCCACGCTAATTGGTCACCTCTCTCCTTCCCTTTCTAGCACCTAGTGATGTTACTTCATTCTTGATGACAGAAGCTCGACAACATAACACTGAAATCCGAATGGCTGTTAGCAAAGTAGCTGATAAAATGGATTATCTAGCTGCCAAGGTAATGATATAGTCCTGGCAGTAAAGGAGAGAGACCTGATGTGGAGGGGGCTTGTTCACAAGGGGATAAAGCCACTTTGCCCTTCTCAGCCATATAGTGCCTCAGAAGTAGGTGTTCTGTTGAAGAGTTCAAGCTGCTGTGTTTAGCTTGTACATTATGCAGTAACTTAACCATATAAAGGTGGCGTTTTTCACTAATTATACTTCACATGCAATTTAACTACTATAAAAAAAGCCCAGTTGCAGTAAGATGATCCTCATGAAGGAGCTGTCTATTATGATCGTACACTTAGTGCCTCGCATCCGAGGAACCCACAGCCCTGCACAAGGTGGCATGGCTGTAGTTTACATGCATATTCTACAACTGCTGTGTGAGTGACCAGCTGAAGCTAGAAAGCTTGTATCATCCACCAGCAGAAGTTGGTCCAATAAAAGATACTACTTCACCTACTTTGTGTGTCTCAGGTGAAGTTGTGACAAGTCGTGATGTTAATGCTCACATTAACATCCTGCTTAAGTTTGGCTTCCATGGTTTATTCTTTACAGGTGGAGGAGTTACAGAAACAAAACACTAGCAACAACTTGCTGCTACCTGGCATCTCTTCAGTTACCATGGAAACTGCCATGATCATGAGCAACATCCAGCGCATTATTCAGGTGAGGGTGGCTGAGTGCTAGGGTAACCTTGTTGGTTCCTCAGTAAGGAAACTGATATTGTATTCTGTAGCTGCCTAGGCGGTAGCAGCATTACTATTACATTTCTTCTGATAATGAAGTCAGCTGTAGGTGGCATCCCCTTGGTCACCCCAAATAAGATGACTATGCTCCTACTCTGTGGTTACACCTTAGGAGAACGAGAGGTTGAAGCAGGAGATATTTGAGAAGAGCAGCCGTATTGAAGAGCAGAATGAGAAGATTGGCGAATTGATTGAGCGAAATCAGCGGTGAGGAATGGGCGGGTGCAGCCTACTCATGGCTACAGATGTGGCTACTAACTGCACTTTCTCTTTTGCCTGTAGAGAAGGTCTTCATTTCACTGCTGAATGGAACAAAGAGTATTGAATTCAGGGGGCGGGGTCCTAGATTCTTTGGGTTCTAGCACAAGGACATGCCTTTCTTGTAGGTACTTTAGGTGTGCATATCTCTGAAACTGGGGTTTGGCATAAACTTGGAGCACAGCAGGCAGGTAAAGACCTGCTGCTGCTTTTCCTGACCACATCACAACAACAATCCTTAGGGCCAAAGGGAGAGGAGTGTGCTCTCTCTGGTTATTCTTATTGCTTCTCCTTCAGGTCAAATAGAGAAGGGTGCTGGTGCATGGGATGTATTCCCAATGTATCCCCATTCTCAGATATATGCCATACAATGTCTCTAGAATGGAATAGTCTCCCAAAGGAAGTGGTGAAAGCCTCATCACTTGGGATATTAAACATTTCATTGTACTGCAGCAACACTGCTCTCTTGGCAGGAGGATGGAGCAAAGTTACTAACCAATTTCCTCTATCTCTAGATTCACCAATGTTTCTGTAACTTACAGCATACTCTCTCTCTCATCTGGAATACTGTGTATGATCCTGGTCACCCATGTTCCAGTCTTTAAATTCATCTTGAACTAGTGCAATGAAGATGATTAAGGGAATGGAGGGCCTATCATATGAGAGGAAACTGGAAGAGATTGGCTTGTTTAGTCTAGCAAAAAGGCAGCTGAGATGGGAATATGATTGCCCTGCCTAAATACATTAGGGAGGTAAATACCAGGGAGATGCAGAGCTATTTAAACTAAAGGACAGTATTGGTACAAAAACATATGGACATGAACTGGCCATGAACAAATTCAGCTGGAAATGAGGAGATTTCTAACTATTGGAGGGAGAGGTTCTGGAACAGCCTTTCCAATAGGAGCTGTGGGGGCAAACAACTTACAGTACAGACCTGTTTACGCTTGGATGTCGGGAGTCAAACCATCACGACTGCGTGTTAATGGACCATAGGTTAAGAGGGCCGTGCTGAAATATCTTAAGATAACTATATATACAGTACATGTATAATTATCTAGGATTATATACTTATTCACAGCGTCTCAAATACTGCAGGTCTATCTGTTAACGGCTCTTTGCAAGAATATAAATTCAAATGTGTAATCTAATAACATTAAATACGCAGCAAATCACTAAAACTTTGAAAGAGTACTGTACCAGTTTAGCGGCATTCCTTTCAGCCTTTCCTGAGGAAACCACGTGCGCATGGCTTTGTCGATTATGGGTTTTGCTGAATAGTGCACACGTTTTTGCTTAAGCCCTGCGGCAGAATCAATATTTTGTACACAGCCATTCAGTTTAGATTCGATTTTTAGCCATCCTTGGAGAGTAGATTCAGCAATCCCAATATCTTTTGAAACTTTGGCCTGGGTTTCTCCATTATTTACTCGATCTATTGCAGCTAGCTTTTCTTCTACAGTGTAGGAGCATTGACACTTGCCCTCTGCCATTATATTAGGCCTACAGTTAAAATTTTCTAAGGTAGTATATTATTATATATTGTATATCTCTCTAGCGTGACAATGACTAAGCATGTGTGATATGTCTTTACCAATATCGGCGATCAAAGGAAGAGGAAACGCCAGTAGGCCTACAACACGTTTCCGCTCCTCACTTCCTGTCGATTTCTATGTCAGTGAGTTAATGAGCAAATCTGTAGCGCTACATAGCAAGTTCCTGTACCTCATGTTAACAAGTCTCGCGTGTTAAATAGGTAGCAATGGGAGGCATGGCGCTGCTGCGTGTTAAGCAGATTCGCACGTAAACAGGTCTATACCGTAATTAATTCTAACAGAGCAGGACAGATTTGAGTGCAATTGTGATGGTGCTGGGCAGAGCTCAGCAGCCATGGAGCTCACTTCCAGTTTATCTCTTATATTCCTAAAGCTTATGCTGCAGGGTTTCAGCCAGCCAGGAAGATAATTTTTTCTCCCAATGTATTCTGGGAGGGTTTTTTCCCCTACCTCTGAAGCATCAGGGATGTTTATGGCTAGAGATGGAACATTGGGCAGGATGGGCCAGGGCTCTGAGATGGCACTAAGCATTCTCTCTCTCTCTCAGGTGCTTGGCTGGCTGGTTCTTGCTCACATGCTCAGAGTCTAACTCATTATATATGTTGCATCAGGAAGGTATTTCCCCCCCAGGTCAGATTGACAGTGACATTGGGAGGGTTTTGCCTTCCTCTGCAGCATGTGGGTGCATCTCATTTGCCAAGTTTATCTGGGTGTATATCATTTAATTTCCCTGGCATTCAGGAGAGCCTCAAATACTGGTATACCTCAGTCCTACCTGTGGCACAGAATAATCTAGTCTCCTGTGGTCTATAGTACTTTGATTTTGTTTTGGTTGTTGGGTTTAGCGTACAAGTGCTGGGTGGTGTTGGTGGCCTGTGGAGTACAGCAGGTCAGACTAGATGTCCTAATGGTCCTTTCTGGCCTTAAACTGACAGATCTTAAATAGCCACATATCCTTAGTTTCATCTGTGTGCAAGACATCACACAGAGTTGTTTTAAAACTTATTCTGTTAACGAGGCTTTGTCACAAACACTGTTTTCTTTCCTCCATAATAGGCTTTCACTTCAAGTCCCCTTTTGTGTTTGTGCTCAAGTCGCTTTCTATGATTTTTTTCCCCCCCTTTCCTAGGTATGTTGAACAGAGCAACCTGCTGATGGAGCAGAGAAACAACTCATTGCAAACAACAAATGAACACACTCAGGCAAGGGTGTTGCATGCAGAGCAGGAGAAGGTAAAACTAGCCACGCAATAAGTACAAGCACAGAGGCTAGAGAGGGGTTTGCAGTTCTATCTAACAGACACTGGGAATTCTGATCTAAAACTCTCCTAAAAAGAGAACCCAGTGGTTCTTAACCACGACTTCTAAAGCCGTAACCTTAGTGTTCATTATGATCTGTCTAAGTGTTTGCATGGCCCCAGCGCTGTAGCTTCTATTGCATAAGGCTTAAAGATGTTTTAGCTTGGATAGTCTTTCAATTGCTAAATTGATATGGAAGGTACAAAAGTTACTCTTAGCTACCATTTGGTATGAAAACAGAAAGTTAAGCTGCCATGTATATTAGCAGGGCCTCATAACTATTTCAAAATGCACATTGCCTATTTTACTACATTGTCAGATTACCAGATAAGCTCCTTTCCTACTACTAAATGGCTGGTAGAACTTGGGCACAGCTAAATATTCATATAACAATCCTCTAACCTGATAGATTTGATTCTCTGGTAAGATGTCTTGATTTCAAAAATCAGTGAAACCTCAGGCTTCAGATATGGTAATATAGTGTTATTTGTCAAACTCACTTCTAGTAGCCATTTGTAGTGTAACTGCGTTGGTCCCAGGAAATTAGGGAGACATGGTGGCTGAGGTAATTTCTTATTGGACTTACTTCCTCACCCATCTTCTCTCTCAAGTAGCCATGTTAGTTTAACGTGGAACCAGATGTTTCTTTCCATCCTGCTGCCTTCAGTTCTGTACCATGTGTAGGAACCCAGTAAGTACGGCCATGTGTTGATTGTTAGGCCTGTGCAGATGCATTTGGAAGACTGTAGCCCATTCTAATATACTAGCGTGAGGGGGCTTTGAGTATATTGCTGGCCCCTTTTGTACTTTGCCAAAATAACATATGAACCTTGCCCTGCTGTGCCCTACTTTGTGGTGTGCACTCCATATGTATTGATATATTTCCTGTTTGGCGTTAATCATAAGTGCTTGTGTTACCTCTGCTTCCTTGTATGAGACCCACTGGTCTTATTGGTGGACTTTAAAGAAGTGGAGACCCTAGTTCCTTCTAAAGTATAGTAGCTGCCTCTCTTGTTGGTTAGGGAACACACAGGATCCAGAGCAATGAGTGATTGAATTTATGCTGGGTGCAACTAGACCATGAAGCAAGAAGTACTTTGTTGGGTATGTTCTCCAGCAACAGCCCTAGGCAAACTACAGAAACAATAACTATTGCAAGTCCGCTCCAGCCATGTGGCATCACGGACTGAGGCTACTGATAAACCTCCATTCTTGTTTGAGCACACATCACCACTGTGGCAACCACAGGGATTGCTTATGTGGGAAAGTACCATTCATTCAAAGTATTTTCTTTAGAGAGATTGCATCCATCCTTAGGCCCTGTCTGTGTTGAGACTTGAGCCAATTCCAGGAGTCAATTGCAGTGGCTCATTTGGCTCTCCTGTAGGTTAGAAAAGCCATGATTTGCACTGGAGATGCTTACCCTGGCTTCAAACGCGAGTAGGGTGACCAGATGTCCCGATAAAATTGGGACTGTCCCGATTTTGAGGAGTTTGTCCCGTGTCCCGAAGGATGGTCGGGACGCCATTTGTCCCGATATTTTGTTTCGGGCTTTTTTTTTTTTTTTTCTTCTTTTTTTAACACACTCGCCCATCCAGGTCTTCGACGGCGGGTGCCTCTGTCTTTGGCGGCAAGATTTATTACCCACCGCTGAAATGCCGCCGAAGACCGTCAGTGACTGAAGGACCTGCCGCCGAAGACCGAGATGGGTGAGTGTAACAATTAAAAAGTCCGCCCACCCGGGGCAGTCCCATTATTTTCAACTTAGCATCTGGTCACCCTAAACGCGAGTCAGCTGTATCACTGCAAACTCTGGCTTTCCTTGTCTATCCTTGGGGTTTGCTCTGGTGTAGCTATGTCAGTTGTTGCAATGGAGACAAATTCCTGATGTAGTTTTAGTAATAGATCAGGGGAGAGGACCTTGGAAGATCTGAGAGGATTCTCTGCTCCCGTGTATGCAAACTGGGGGGTAGCCCTCTATCCCGGCATGGCCCAGGTCTCAGTGAGGAGCAATGAATCTGTAACTTGCTGCCCTTGGGGGAATACATTTCTGCTTAGCACTTTCAGAGTATTTGATATCAACGTTTTTGCCATGTTCTTATAAGGTTGGTGGTATCACTGCTCTCCAGAATGGTGAAATGACTTGCTGTCACTGGCAGTACAGACATTAGAATGCAGAAGCTCCTGGCTCCCAGCTGAGTGCATAGTCCATTTGACTATCCATGTTCCATACAGTCATGCACATTTAGAGAGATTTAGCCCCTTGCTTTTTAAAAATGGCTTCACTGCTGTTCTTTCTGCCTTTGAGCTTTTGCAGCTGTCAAACAAGAAATAGGTTGAATGCTTCTCTTGTCGCATTTCAGGCCCCTGTAATGCCACATTTAGCTGTTCTAAGAAATTAATGCTTTTGCCTTTCTAACTCTTCCTGTTTCCTGTCACTGCTTTCTCTTCCCAGCACATGCTGCCAGTGGATCGGGGCTGGGACCAGGTGAGGCAGTGTGTCCCTGACTGTCTAGAGCCTTGAGGGTTTCTCTCCCATAACCTACAGTTTACACATGCCTCTAACTTTGATAAAGTCTTTCTGAGCTGAAGATTCTCCTGCATCTTTACAGTCCACAGCCAACACTTTTCTTGGCAGGAGGCTGGGTAGGAAGAATTATGAGCAAAATCCTTTCAACTCTTCGAACTGAGTGGATGGAAACTTACCAACCTGAGGAGTTCAGATACTGTTGCACAGAATACAGAAGTTAATAGGGGAAAAACCAAACCAAAAAAAACCCTCTTTTTGACCTCTGCTGATTTCAGCACAGAAACTGTTTGTTTGTTTTTTCCTTTGAGTTTATGAAAACTGCTGGAGGCAGCTTATCTGGAGATGGAAAAAAAACAAACAAAACAAAAAAAAACCCCACAATTTACAAGCTACATTGGTAATGATATTTTTTCACCCTTCCAAAAGAGGAGAACAAAAGGGAATGCTGTTCTAGGAACTATGTCAGCACTGATCACTTCACATAGCTTATCCACAGGTGCTTAATCCACAGGTACTGGTACTTTGTTGTTTAATTAAGTGATCACACAATTTTTCCCACTGGGGAAGTGTGATTGGCAGCCCAGTAACTAAGATACTTTTGAGAGAGGTCTCTAAGTAAGATTGATTAATAGCCACAGTGTCAGTCTCTGGTGTACAGATCCATTTTCCAAGTTTGAGACCAGCAGTAATTCAAGACCTGAGGTAGTTCTCTGAATGCCAGCAAGTAGCTAGCCCAAGAGGAAATTGGGCTGGAATTATGTGGGACACAAAAGAGAACCTGTTGGGAATCTGAATGCAACTTTTAACTACAATAGGAACTGTTTAAGTTCACACTATTATAATGCAGCCTGTCTTTACAGCATATTCTTCATGAATTTTGTCCCTATCCCAAAAGACTTGGAGCTGGATCTAGTTTGTATCCTTTTCTTTGAGATGCTTTGAGCCTTTTCAGTGTTTTGTTTTGTTTTTTTTAACAAGAAGTTTTAATTAACAAGTTGTCTGTGAGAACCCCTATTAGCTCTGGTTTCCTGTGAATCACTGGCTTAAATAAAATCCAAATGTAAAAGTTTAATAGAACAGTGATCACTGTTAAAGTATATAATACTCGCACTTTACAGCGCATAACTTGGCAAGCCAGAAAAATACCTTGGCAAATAAGCGTGTACCTAACCATCTAGAGAACGCAGAGTACATATCCTGCTCTGAAATTCCCTCTCCACAACTAGTCCTTCATAAACTGATTCCTATACTCACTTGAAAATAGTCTGCAAGTCCACTCCCATCTGACTATTACCCATCTCAAACATAACTTTATCCCCAGGAGCACATCATCCAGTCCATTTTAATTGTTTGACAAATCTAGAAGGACAGGGACAGAATTGTAACATCAGACTTGCTACCCTGGCACTCAGCCTGTTTGCAACCTCCAGGGAGCTGTGTGTGTCTGGGAGTGGCAGACTCCTGCTAGGCTTTTTGTGGGCAATTAGGCTTCGATGTCTGGCCAGCTGGTAGTCCCAAAGGGCTGAACAGAGCAGCCAACCAGTGAAACACATGTCTCATTTAAAGCTTTTTCAGAAAAAACTTCCTGAAGTGACCTGCTTTAATCTGTCTTGGAGATGAGGTTGTTGCCAGCCACTAGAATAAATCAGGGTGGAGGGTGTGGTCAAATAGGGCCCACAGTGCTTTACTATGTATCCCAGAGCCACCCTATTTTTAGTAGGGCAATGATCCTGTCCCTGCTGCCACTCAGCTCAATGTACAGTGCTTCATCTTTGGCCTGCAACTTCCACCAAGGTGTATCTCTAATGGAGGAGGGCATCTGCCATCTAGTTAGGCAAACCAAGCGTGGAATCTGGGCTCCTAGCACTGACTGTGAGTCAACTTTTGGAAACCCCACTTTATAGAATATCAGGGTTGGAAGGGACCTCAGGAGGTATCTAGTCCAACCCCCTGCTCAAAGCAGGACCAATCCCCAATTTTTTGCCCTAGATACCTAAATGGCCCTCCTTAAGTACTTAGGAGTTCTGATATTTCCCCATGTTCTGTGCTGCAGGTCAAAGTTGCAGAGGAGCTGGCAGCTGCTACAGCACAGGTCTCCCGTCTGCAGTTGGAGCTGACTGCTCACCAGAAGAAGGAGATGGACTTGCACACGCGGCTGACCACAGCCCTGCAGGAGGCAGAGATGAATGAGGCACAGCTCAACAAACTGCAAGCACAACTAGCCGGTAAGGGGTCGGTCAGGGGGTGGGTTCTATTGCCTAGATCATGGTCTAGTTCTCTGTTAACTTGAGGTCAGCTGTATTGGTGATCTTAACTCTATACTTCAGTGGCAGCTGTCTGAATTGCCAAAAAAAGATCTATTTAGCATAATGTGCCTTAGCTTTCAGCTAGAGGGGCCAACTAGGGGAGAGAAGGCAGCTCTGCCTCTATGTGCAAATCAGTGCTTAGCCTCCCTGCTGAGATTGCCAACAAAGGAGCCTGTTAGGACAGCCTCTCATGTGGACACCTTCCTGTTAGGCTGGTGGGTTTCGTCCTGTACCTATCACTTTTGTCTCTACTGAGCTAGACTAGATTTAAACTGATGAACTAGTGGTTCCCTTTCACCCACTGAGGGTGCCCTGCCAGAGAGTATGGAAGTCCTTAGTGAGTCGTGCAACTAAGCCCCTTTTGCAGTTGGGTCAACTAGTCCATGTTCCTATAGCACCATTATCCCAAAGATTACTGAATCTAGTTCTCGTGTGGAACACAGCCAAGGCTTAAGAGAGGAAGTCAATAATTAACATAAATGCAGGGATTAGTTAAGGCATAATGGAACTACCTGAGTTTGGACTGCATGTGAGATACACCTTCTTTCTGACATTGGCACCTCTTGGGTGAGCAGCCTTCTTGAAATACCATGGTACAGAATATATGCACTAACTGTGAAGTCTCCTGCTTCCTGCCATAAGAAGCTATGGAGATAAATAACTCGGCGAGATAGATAAAAGGATATGACTTTTAGATGAATAGTGGCCCATAAAATGACAAGGGTTTCAACAGTCCTCATACTCTGACAGCATAAGCTGATTACCAGATGGGTTCAAAAAGAAAGCTTCTCCTCCCCATACTTAATATTGCACAGCCGAATGCAAAACCAAAAAATTGACTGAACACTTCAAAGCTTTTGCTGCTTTTTTTTCTCACTACTTACTGATCTATTAGAGTTCTTTGAAGGGGTCAACAAACACATGGACAAGGGGGATCCAGTGAACATAGTGTACTTAGATTTCCAGAAAGCCTTTGACAAGGTCCCTCATCAAAGGCTTTTACGTAACTTAAGTTATCATGGGATAAGAGGGAAGATCCTTTCACAGATTGACAACTGGTTAAAAGACAGGGAACAAAGGGTAGGAATACATGGTAAATTTTCAGAATGGAAAGGGGTAACTAGTGGTGTTCCTCCAGGGTCAGTCCTAGGACCAATCTTATTCAACTTATTCATAAATGATTTGGAGAAAGGGGTAAACAGTGAGGTGGCAAAGTTTGCAGATGATCCTAAACTGCTCAAGGTAGTTAAGACCAAAGCAGTCTGTGAAGAACTTCAAAAAGATCTCACAAAACTAAGTGATTGGGCAACAAAATGGCAAATGACATTCAATGTGGATAAATGTAAAGTTTCTGCTTCATCCAATTGAGCTAAAAAGGGGACTCTACTTTTCAGTTCACTATTAAGCTCTTCTTGGCCATATATAGGCACTTGCCTTCAGGAGACTGTGTACTATGAACCTGAAGAGGAGTTATTAGTTTTTTATTGTTGTTTTTTTTTTCCATTATACTGACCAATTCCTCCTGCCCCCAGGCTGAATCCTGGCTGCTCTGTCTTCTGTTGACAGTTTGCTCAAGCTGGTAGTAGAGAAGCGGACTGGATGCAAGCAGAAGTTCAGTTTTGTTTTGTATTTTTCCTGGCAGCAAAATATCAGATTAGGAGTAGCTTTGGTCAAGAATCCTGACCCATCTTGTCCTTCCTTGGGCCAGAAACCTTTCCACCTCTTTCTGAAAACAGCTAGTTTCCAAGGTGTTTTCCATGTAAGAGCCATACAAACTCTGAAGGGTTAGTTCAGTCAATATGTAATGTACCAGTATTTCTTTAGGGTAATAAAATCAACACAAGTAGTCACTTCATTGGATATCTTTGGAGTTTAATAAGAGGTCAGTGCGCAATGCGAGAGCCGGAGACTCTTAGAAATGTGATGCAGTTGCGAAAAAGGCTAATATCATTGTGGGGTGTATTAACAGGACTGTTGTATGTAAGACTTGGGAAGTAATTGTCCCACCTAGCACTGGTGAGGCCTGAGTTGGAGTACTCTCCAGTTCTGGGCACCACATTTGAGGAAAGAAGAGAACAAATTAGAGTCCAGAGGAGAGCAACAACAAAAAATGATTTAGAAATCCTGACCTATGAGGAAAGGCTAAAATGTTTAGCTGCTAAAAGAACTCTTGAAGGGAAAAAAGACTGGGGGGGGGGGAGAATCTGATAAGTCTTCAGATATGTTAATGGCTGTTCTGAGGACTGAAGGTAGGACAAGAAGTAATAGGTTTGAATCTATTATTTACCTAAGTCTCCCTTGCAGCAGATTTAAACCTATTACTACTTGTCCTACCTTCAGTCCGCATAACAACAGCCATTAACATGTTCTGTGACCCTTCTGTGCTCTACTCTTGCTATGGGCTATAAGTTTTCTTCCATTCAGATTAATCTGAAATAGGAAGTGTGGAAACCCACAGTGAGCTGTGTTCTTGCAGAGCTCCAAGAATCCTCAGAAGACACACAAGCTAAATTCAGAGCTGAGAAGCAGAGCCGCAGGCAACTGGACCTGAAGGTTACGGCGATGGAAGAAGAGCTAGCAGACCTGAAAGTAGAGAAAGAGAACCTGGAAAAGGTAGGCCCAAGCATCTACATTTCAGGGGAGATGCACAGTTCAAGTCGGATGCTAAACTTAACCTAGTGTTTCTGCAGACCCACACAAGGCAAGCCAAATTCTGGAATGGCAACTCTTTTTTACCTACAAACAACACAGTTTTGGCACATCAGTTCAGGAGTGCACTTACATAGATTTTAAAGTTCTTTGTATGTTAATGACCATATATAATAGTAATGACAATGAGATTGCCCACAGTGCCCCAGGGGATGAGACGCTATCTGGATGCAGTCCAGACCTGTGCTCAGACATACCACTATCTGTGCCCCAGAACCTTGTTGAGAGGAAGAAGAAATCCCTCTTGGAGAGAAGCCAGGCTGAGGAAGAGATGGATGAGATTCGCAGGTCCTACCAGGAAGAACTGGACAAGCTTCGACAGCTCCTGAAAAAGGCACGGACTTCAACTGATCAAGCAGCAGCAGAGCAGGTGAGGGGATCTCCTCCAACTGGATTGGTTTGTGTGAGTTCCAGCTGGAAAGCCAGTTGATTATAGATAGCAAATACATATTGGATAAAGCTGCATCAGTTGCTCAGTGAAGAAATAGCACCCTGCTTCACTAAGGGGATTAGTCTTCAGTGCTTCTCCTCTGCTTTGCTGGCCTGTGTTGGCTTTGCCTTTACTTCCTGCTCCAGGATTCTTACCGATGACTTCAAAGAATTAAGTAACCCAGGCAGACAGGAAACTACACTAGTTGGGGAGTAAGGAAGGCTCCTAACTTCAAAACAATGGTCTGTGATTCTGAGTTTGGTCTCCAGCCAGCTGTTGTGTGGCTTTGGGGCAACAGGAGCAGCCTGAATTCTGATGGGTGCAAATCTTGCCTGCTTGGTCTTCCAGAGCAAGTGATGCAGTGATCAGAAGATGGCACAAGGGTGGATGCCTCTTGGCTAACAGAGCAGGAGAAGAGCGGAGCTCCTTTTTAACAGAGCAGGAGAAGAGCGGAGCTCCAAGAGTGGAGTTGGGGAAGAGTAGAGTTGTTGGTAGAGGGAAGGGTGAATGGGGCTCCATCACTGTTGGGCTTCCTTCACCAGTTGCTGTTGCTCTTTGAAGCAAGGGGCTGCAATCTGAGCCAGCATTAGAGAATTGCTCTACCATGGAGGATAGAATTGTGCTTTGTGTGGGGAGGAAATGCTGCAGGGATAGAACACTAACTCCAAGATGGCAGAACCTTGCCCCGGCCCCACCCCAGAATTCTCTGCTCATAAGAGTGGATGTAACTGTCACGTATTGGTAGCTCCCTGCTAATAACTTCTGATACTTCATGGGCAGCAGTCACTCATACAGGCAGAGCTGGAATCCCAGTGGGAAGCAAAATATGAGCGCATGCTGGTCTCTGCCAAGGAGCAGCACTTACGGCAGTATCAGGAGGTGTGTGAGCAGAGAGACTCTCAACAGCAGCACATCACCCAGCTGGAAGAGAAGGTACACTCTCCCTTGCTAACTACTTGTCTATACACTCACTTCTCTACCTCTTTCCCGCATGCTGTTGTCCTTAGGAAGCAAATGAGAGGGGTGTAGTCGGGAATCACATACCCAGTAGTGTTCTGCCACCTTGGTGTGGCTAGTGTTTTCCGTTTCCTGGCTTCTCAGAGGAGATGACAGTGTCCCTCTTGACTGGAGGATGTGTATGGATGTTGCCCAATTAACTCTGAGTGGCTGGGATTAACACGGAGGCTGGCTGTTGATGTATAGGGGTTCTGTACAGGGCAGAGAAGAGGCATGCTGACCTCAGAACAGAATTAGCTAGCAGGAAATGCTGTAGCTGATGTCTACTGAGCATGACAGTTTTTCTGAGGGGAAAGGTTTGATAGGTCTGGTGGAAAGGGAATAGTAAAAATGCATCTCTGCTGCTGATTAAATTTAAAAAACGTAGAGAATCAAAAAAGTGCCACCGTGGCTAAACAACAAAGTAAAAGAAGCAGTGAGAGGCAAAAAGGCATCCTTTAAAGTGGAAGTTAAATCTTAATGAAAAAAATAGAAAGGAGCACAAACTCTGACAAATGAAGTGTAAAAGTATAATTAGAAAGGCCAATAAAGAATTTAAAGGACAGCTAACCAAGACTCAGAAAGTAATAATTTTTTTTTTTTTTTTTTGCTAAGTACATCAGAAGCAGGAAGCCTGCTAAATAACCAGTGGGGCCATTGGATAATTGAGATGCTAAAGGAGTACTCCGTGACAATAAGGCCATTGCAGAGAAACTAAGTGAATTCTTTGCATCGGTTTTCATAGCTGAGGGTGTGAGGGAGATTCCCAAACCTGAGCCATTCTTTTTAGATCATAAATCAGAGGAGATTGAGGTGTCATTAGAGGAGGGTTTGGAACAAATTGATAAATTAAACCGTAATAAGTCACCAGGACCAGATGGTATTCACCCAAGAGTTCTGAAGAAACTCAAATGTGAAATTGCAGAACTAACAACTTCAGTATGTAACCTATCATTTAAATCAGCTTTTGTACCAGATAACTGGAGGCTAGCTAATGTGATGCCAAGTTTTTAAAAAGGCTCCAGAGGCAATCCTGGCAATTACACCCCAGTAAGCCTGACTTCAGTACCAGGCAAGCCGGTTGAAACTATCATAAAGAACAGAATTGTCAGACACAGATGAACATCATTTGTTGGGGAAGAGTCAATGTGGTTTTTGTAAAGGGAAATCGTGCCTCACTAATGTACTAGAATTATTTGAGGGAGTCAACAAGCATGTGGACAGGGGTGATCCAGTGGATATAGTGTATTTAGATTTTCAGAAAGCCTTTGACAAGTTTCCTCACTAAAGGCTCTTACGCAAAGTAAGCTGTCATGGGATAAGAGGGAAGATCCTCTCCTGGATTGGTAACTGGTTAAAAGATAGGAAACAACGGATAGGAATAAATGGTCAGTTTTCAGACTGGAGAGAAGTAAATAGTGGTGTTCCCCCGGGGTCTGTACTGGGACCAGTCCTATTCAACATTATTCATAAATGATCTGGAAAAAGGGGTAAACAGTGAGGTGGCAAAACTTGCAGATGAAACAAAAAAATCAAGATCGTTAAGTCCAAAGCAGACTGTGAAGAGTTACAAAAGGATCTCACAAAACTGGGTGACTGAGCAACAAAATGGCAGATGAAATTCAGTGTGGATAAATGCAAAGTAATGTACATTGAAAACATAATACCAACCGTACATATAAAATGATTGGGTCTAAATTAGCTGTAACCACTCAAGAAAGAGATCTTGGAGTCATCATGGATAATTCTCTGAAAACATCCATTCAATGTATAGCAGCAGTCAAAAAAAGCGAACAAAATTTTGGGAATCATTAAGAAAGGGATAGATAATAAGACAGAAAATATCATATTGCCTCTATATAAATCCATGGTACGCCCGCATCTTGAATACTGTGTGCAGATGTGGTCACCCCATCTCAAAAAGATATATTGGAATTGGAAAAGGTTCAGAAAAGGGCAACAAAAATGATTAGGGGTATGGAACTGCTGCCATATGAGGAGAGATTAATAAAACTGGGACTTTTCAGCTTGGAAAAGAGATGACTAAGGGGGGATATGATAGAATCATGACAGGTGTGGAGAAAGTAAATAAGGAAGTGTTATTTATTCCTTCACATAACACAAGAACTAGGGGTCACCAAATGAAATTAGTAGGCAGCTGGTTTAAAACAAACAAAAGGAAGTATTTCTTAGAATCATAAACTATCAGGGTTGTATGAGACCTCAGGAGGTCACCTAGTCCAACCCCCTGCTCAAAGCAGGACCAATCCCCAACTAAATCAGGACCAATCCCCAGCTAAATCACACAACACACAGTCAAACCTGTGGAACTCTTTGCCAGAAGATGTTATGAAGGCCAAGACAATAACAGGTTCAAAAAAGAACTAGATAAATTGATGGAGGATAGGTCCAACAATGGCTTAGGATGGGCATGGATGGTGTCCCTAGCCTGTGTTTGCCAGAAGCTGGGAATGGGTGAGGGGGTGGATCACTTGATGATTACCTGTTCTGTTCATTGCCTCTGAAGCACCTGGCATTGGCCACTGTCGGAAGACAGGATACTGGCCTAGGTGGGCTTTTGGTCTGACTCAGTATGGCCGTTCTTATGTATGTTATAATTCTGTTTCTTTTTTTCAGCTTTCTGCTCTGAAACACTCTAGAAATGCGGAGGAGCAGAAACTCTCTGTGTTTCAGGGGAAGCTGGAGCAATTGGGGCTGATCAACGAGAAGGTAAAGGGTGAACACTGAGGCCAACCCTCACTGATGTTGTATCTTGACTGAGGTCACCGATGTTGTCCCATTGGATGAAAGAGAGAGCTTCCAGTGGCTGATATGGGCCCAGTGAATGCTGCTGCATAGCATACCAGTGCAGTCCTACCCCCTCCTTGACATCCCAAGGTTGGGGGAGTCCACAGGCTCTTCCTTCCCAGCATGACTATTGTCTTCACAGGGGTAGGGGCGATGGTGGTTGTTCCTAGGACAATTCTGAGGGAGTTCTGTAAATACTTCAGATAGTGAAATCCTGCATAAAGCTCCTTTATCAGGAACAGGAGAAAATTGCAGCTTGTGTGTGTTCTGCCTCTTAGGAGCTCTCTGCAAATGTTGTTTTGTTGTTGTTGTTTTTTTTTTTTTTTAAATCTCTTGCAAAGACAATCATGGCATTGTGAACAAATGTGCTGCTGTCCCTAACCTGTCCTGCTGCAAACTGGGCACAACATTAGCAAGATGTGAATGTCATTGAGGACCTATTGAGCTGCTCTGACTACCTCTTTACCTTCACAGTATTCAGCCTTACAGTCCCATGTTGCTGCCCTGAAGGCTCGCTATGAAGAGCGTATCAGGGAGCTGGAGAAGGGCTCTGTACTGGAAAATCAGGAGAGATCTCCGCCTGCAGACTCTACAGAAGAGGTGAGCTGGCCCAACCAGGGTGGTCTGGTTTACCCTCATCTCTACTCCATATCTACCCTGAACTATTTCCCTAGGTAGGGGGAGAGTTATTTATTAAACACGCTGGACGTGTTTTATTCTTTGGGGGAAGCATGCCCAGAGGATGAGCTTGTTCCTGTGTAGAGTACTACTCCTATCAAGGGCCTTGGAGGGAAAGATGCAGTGTGACTCCTGGTGTGAAGTCCTGACCCCTCAATACAGATTACAACTTCTTAAAGAATGAAAATCCTGGTAGCCGTACCTGGTAAACATACCATTTGCACATGCTCAAGCTGTCACTAATTATATTTTGTGCAGCTCTGGCAGTCTTCAGCCCTGCCATGCCTAATGTGAAAGGTGCATTCTCGTAAAACAGAACTGTGGTCCCTCTTGGACTGACTGTTCTGCTGTATGGAGAAGCCTACGATGTTGGTTTGGTGGCCCATTCTTTCTTACATGTTACAAATTACGCAGATATCGAATTTATATGCTCCTCTTCATTGTTCTCAGGTGAAGAAGATCATGAATGGGGTATTTCAGACTTTGAGGGGTGAATTTGAGCTGGAGGAGTCGTACAGTGGCAGAACAGTTCTTGGTGTTATCATGAACACCATCAAGGTACAGTACTGATGGGATACAAGCCAACAAAGGTGAGAATGAGTCCTGGGCCAAAAGAACGCATATACCTCTAGCCTGGATCTGGAATAGTGTGAAGCTGTGGTTAGTAACCGCGATGAAAAGAGTACTGTAAAATAATGGGAGGAGATGCAACAGTGCGGGACAGTAAAATACATGGACCACTCAAGTGCACCTGGCTGGATGATCCTCTTTCATATTAAAGCATCAGGAAACTTTCCTTCCTTCAGTGGAGCAGCAGCTGTTGCATGGTGGTTTGAATCTCTAGTGAGTAACACTTCCTTGCCTTTTCCTTTTCCTTTGTTTTCCAGACTGTAACTCTGCAGCTGCTCAGTAGACAACAGGAGAGACGAGAGAGCAACAGTGACGAGGAGGAGGTGGAGCCTAGAACTGGAAAGAGGAAACAGGAAAGCCCACCAAAAGCAAAGGAGGACCATGAAGGTGCTGTCCAATATGGGCCAGCACCAAGCACTGTGTGCCCAACTAAACCAGCAGATGAGTCTGCTAGTATTGCCACACCTCCCAGATCTCCTGAAGAAGGGCAGAGGACCCAGAACACTACAGCATCGAAAGTGAAGATGATCCAGGAGATGCATGAAGCGCATACCTTCTCTGAATCAGTTCAGCCGGTAAAGCCCAACCAACTGGTGGATCCTGAGGAGGATGTAGACTCTGTACTGGCTGAGCAAAGGCAGGCAAGTGCTCTCAGTGGGCTAGATCAGCATGAAGGCAGCTCCCAAAAAATAGCATCTGTTCAGGCAGAAACACCAGAGCCCTCTATTCTAGACACAAAGTTGGGAGCAATGGAAGAGGCTTTGACTTCGGAAGCGCCAGCTACAGAGCACAAGGCAGAGGAGCCTGCAGGAGGACTGGAACCCCTGCCTCTGAAAAGTGCAGAGGGGGGGAGTTGTCTGGGAATTCCAGATGCACCCAGGTTTGAAATGGGTACAAGCATTTCTGACTTAACATCTGAGATGGCAGAGAAGGAGCCAGCCACCAACCGTGAAACTACAGAACCCCAAGGACTGGCATCTAGCCCCAAGCAGAAGGATTCCAGGTTAGTGGTGATTGGAGAGTTCTATGGCTACAGTAGCTCCTTTCTCAATTTCCCATTATTGTGCACTTGCCCTGCCACTGGTGGTGGGCTAGTCGGGCCTAACCATCTGGCAGCTGGTGCTGCTATCCCATTGGTACAGGGCAGTGTGCTAGGTTGGGCTGGCCAGCCAGCTAGGTACTTGTTCAGAGCAAATCCGAACAATGATGGCTAAAATATTAGTAGCTGCAGGTGTCCAGTCTAAATTAGTGCTATCTCCAGGGGAGAAACTGAAAAGTGCTAGTATGGCTGAGACCTACAGGATAGGTGATTGCAGAGCTGCACTACAAACTGGGCAGTCAGTATGGTCCTTGCCCCTTGTTTCTAGTTGAATCAGTAGATTCCATTGCAAAGCTGTTATCAACAGCTAGCTATTGTGAAGTTCCATTCCAATGTGTGATCTTGTCCTGGCTGCCTAGAGGGGAATCCTGTTACTTCACTGTATAATCCCCAACTAGCTTCATACATCCGTGAGTAGCCTGTTACTGCCATACAAACCTGAGTGGTGGGACTAGAGCTTATTCCTAAAGTGCAGGCAAATTGCTCTTGGCTTCCTTTCCCACATTGAGAATTAGCTTCTTTTAATTCTCTGTCCTTTTCTAGTCTCACTGAGAATGATGATGACTTGTTTAAAGTTGCAACCCATAAACCACTAAAGCCTGGAGTTCCACCCGAAGAGGAGGATGAGGAAGAAGTGGTAAGAACTTGGGGTGTGATCCACAAAGTAACTTAGAAACCTGAACTCCAGAGTTAGGCACCTAAGTCTCTATGCACAGCACCACTGCAGTCCACAAAACTAGATCATCTTCGCCACCTTATTGCGCTGTGTGCGCTGCCGTACGAAGTGTGCCGAAGAGTGGCAGCGCACTCTGCAGCAGGACGCAGCAGATGGAAGGATCAAGGCATACAGCTGCTGCCATGCCAACCCTAGGGGCAGGAGGCACTGCAGCAGCAAAAACAGTTTAGGTTTGAGGGGAAGTGTCGGGATTGGGTTGAAAACAGCTTGACCCTTGGGGGCTCCAGTCAGGTTGGGCCTAAAAGTTAAGGGAAACTCCTGCTTGGCTGTCACCTAACATTATAGGTGCCTAACCTTCACTGGAAATGTTCCCTAGACACCTAAGTTCTAGATCCTGGAGTATGTGCACTGCTGCCTCCATCTAGGCATTCAGGCGCCTGTCTCCCACCTAAGCCCGAGAGTGCTTTGCAAACCGGGGAAGACAGGCGTTCGTCCACCTAAGTCGAGGACCGTTTCGGTAGGCATGCTCAGAGGCTGCCTGCTGGATTAAGTCTCATACAAAATCCAGGAGGAGATGGTGCTAGTGCTCTGTCATTCCCACTCTCTCTGGCCCAGTGACTATTTAGATATTTGTTCCACTGGCTGGGGATAATCATCGGGGGCGGAAGGAGTGTGGTCCGGTGATTAGGGCACCAGCCTGGGAGGTAGGAGGCTGTCCCCGGGCGCCGATCACTTTTTTTCATTAGTTATCCACAGTGGAACAGCTTCAGCAGGAGAGAGAGGGAGCCTCACATTAGAATATCCCAGAGCCCAGTGGTTACAGCACTGTCCCGGGATGTGGAAGATACAGGTTCAATTTTCATCCCCTGCCTGCAGGGGAGAAGGAGAGGTTCCTGTTCAGATCTCCCTGCCCAAAGGGAGAAGAGAAGAGGTTTGAACCTGGTTCTCCTACATCCTAGATCAGAGCTCTAGCCACTGGGCTAAAAGTTTTAAAGTGGATGGTACCACCGCATGTAGAGCAGCACCTAACTCATTATTGCAAGAAGCACTTAAGCAACTCAGCCTCCTGAGTCCAGGCAGGGGTATCCCATTCGCAGAGCGGGTGGGGCTCAGTGCACACCCCTCTGCTTAGCATCTCCCATTGGTTAGCTTAAGTCGCTCTGCACCTAGTGTGTTGGCTTTTGTGGTGCCTGTCTCTCCCCATTTATTGTATAGGGCACCTAGGGGCCTGACTTGGCTTTATGGATCAGTGTTTCTGTGATTTTCTACATGCCTAAAGGTTATGTGCTGGGCCACTCAGCATTGTAACATCTAAGTCCCTTCATGGATACCACCCCAGTCTTTCTGTTATCTCTGAAATGACTGAGGCATTAAGCCACAGCTTGCTCTGGAAGAACTTTCGAGACATGGGGGAACTTCATGTCTGACATCCAGTAGCTTCAGGTTATCACTACTTATGCACCCTGCATTTACTTTGGTTCTGATTACTTAGGTTTTTGGGAGCCCCAAATTTGGGGCTGAACTGGAGACTATCCAGTGAATCTGAGACCTTACATAAGGGATGAGCTGCATACATAAAGGCAGTGACCAGCAACACCACCTGTCTGGTGACAGGTCAGCAGGAAAACAGATCACCAGGTTCAGAGCTAAGGTACTGTAATGATGGGACAAGAGAGACCCTCCTGCAAGGGACATCTAGGGGATGTTAAGGCTCCATGGCCATATTCTGCGACTGCAGACCTTCCTACCTGATGTAAAAGGCTTGAGCCACCATGCTAGGTAGAGGAAGACAGTCCGCTGGGAGGTTTCCTGGTGCTGTCTCTCTCAAGACTGTACAAAAACAACAAGGAGTCTGGTGGCACCTTAAAGACTAACAGATTTATTTGGGCATAAGCTTTCAGATGCATCTGAAGAAGTGAGGTTTTTACCCACGAAAGCTTATGCCCAAATAAATCTGTTAGTCTTAAGGTGCCACCAGACTCCTTGTTGTTTTTGTAGATACAGACTAACACGGCTACCCCCAATACTCAAGACTGTACAGAGACTGAACTCTAATAATCTCACCCTGCTTTCCAATTGGGCTTTCAGAGCATGAAAGGGCACCCTCCCCCAGCCCCACTCTTTGGGGATGATGACGATGATGATGACCTGGACTGGCTGGGATGAAGAGTTGGAAGATGGTTTGGATGTGGCTGGCAAGCAAGTCTGTGAGCTTCCCCTTTGGGCACATGGCCTCTTCTCAAGTGTATTTTGCACTTACCAGCTGCATTTCCTTTGGGATGGAAATGGAACAGGTTTGGGACTCTCCAAGCTCCCCAGGTTACAAGTTAACTGGGGCTATAAGCAAATGACAGCACTGCTGGGCAGTTGGACCCAATCTCGTTGGCCTGATCAGCTAGCCCGGTTTAAGCAGCCAGCCACTCGTCCTGCATGTTCCTGTTGCTGTCTTTTTGTGTGAGCCATCAATTTGTTAATCTGAAACTCTGATGTAAGTATGAACTTTGTAACCAGTTCTGGAATAAGCAAGTCTGGCAGTATTCTGCAGCTGACACAGTGACAAAAACAGGGCAGAGAAAATTGCTCCTCTCCCAGTACAATTGATACTAAAACAACAAATATAGAATTCCAAAGATCTGTGGGATGTCAGATTAACCCTTCACTAGAGAGACTTCAGGATCCACCTGTAGGGCTTCACAAACATGCTCACCAAACAGTTAGAGGCCAATTGAAAGTACATGAAGTAGGTTACCATGGAGACTTCTAATCCGAGTATTTCCTGCCCACGCACATGCCTTGTGGAAACTGAAGGAGTTGAGGTAACATAGGCTTTGAGTGTTGAACGCTGAGCTGTAGAAAACAATAAATGGTGCTACCCGAGCCAAGGGCTACTCTGCAAAGGCTGTGAGTTCATCACAGCTCCATGGAGCTCTGACAGGCTGAGACCAGAGTGCCAAGAGAATGAATACTCTGTTAAGTATAGACCTGCAGCTTCTAGTAAGTGCTTTAAAGATTCCTCTAGTGTTTCCCATTGTGGGAAGTTAAATCCCTTTACCCTCCTTCACTAAAATGAGTGACACAGAAGGGTTCTAGTATGTTCATGTGTATCCAGTATGGTCTTAATGTGTGTGCCAGGACATCCTGTAAAACTAATTCAGTGGAGGCAGCACGCTGGCTGAATATAGGACCAAGAGTGAGACTGAGATTGCCTTTCTTCTAGCCCTTTTGCCTATTGTGAACCTTCATCCCTTTAGGGCTGAGCTGTCCCACTAGCCTCTCCAAACCACAAGCCGAAAAGCCGGCAGAAGAGGCAGTCTGTTGCTTACCAAGTGTACAGGTCCAGTGAAACAGTAAGAAAAATTTGCAGCTACTATTGACTATTTAACTGTGTATGGCACTTACCAGCAGTGCAGTTCTGATACGATAAATATCTGCACAACAAAAAATTTTGCCTCCTACTCACTGCAGTCTGACACCGTGAAACCATCGTGTCCCACAACCCCTGGCTTTTAGTGCTCCCCCACCAGTCCCACCAAAGGCATCTTTGTCACCGCACAGTCTGCTCACACCCCTGTCCTTACTTCATTCACATCATGTATGTCTGTCTGTGTTGCAGGTTAGATCATCTCAGGCTGCACTTTGCCATTGGCAATAGAAACCCCACAACAACAGCATTACAGACAACAAGATGTTAATGGGATCCCTGTCCAGACAGAGGAGGAGGGAGTTACTTCAGGCAGTCATTTGCCAATCTGCTGTGCCTTTTTTCTCTGCTGCTAAAGGTGGCAGGATTATAGTATAAAGTAGAACTCTTTAGATTAAAGGGGCACTGTTAAATTATAGATGAGGGTGTATATATCTTAACCGGCTTATTCAGGACACCATAGGTTATTGGAACAGAATTTGTAAATCCAATTTTCATTCTTTGTGCTCGATCTACTTTTGCTTTTCACTCAGCTGGGAAGTTTCAATCTTATTTATGTTCATTTTCTAGTCATTTTACTTCATGTACACAACCCTGCAGCATTTTGAGTTGCAAATATTGCATATGAGGGGAGGGAACAAATTGTCTTTAAAAACAAACATTTCCACTTAAATTATAATAGCGTAATGGAAATTGTTTAGATCTGCCCTAGGTTCTGTGAACACTTTTACAAAAATACCTGAGCAAAATCTGCAAGTGTTCTGTTAAATATAGAATAACTTGTTTTAATTCAGGCAGTGCAGAGTACAAACCTGATTGACAACAGTGACTCACATACCCAAGGACTGCTTTGTTTTAATGAATAAAAATGGGATAAGTAGCCAAATTTAACTAAAAATATGAAAGACTGAGTCCTGTGAACCAGCCAATATACTGAAATGTAAACACTTGTTTCACATAACTCCTCTAGCTTGGGGTAGAGCACCTTGCTCTCAAGTAGAAACTATAAAGTCAAAGTATGGAATAAATGTGTAAGAGCAAAGGGATTAACACATGCACACCAGGTTTTCCAGAAGTCCCCTTCATTGTGATAGTCTCTATGTATCTGTCCTTTAACTGTGGTCTTTGGAATCAACATGTCTGTAAAAGCCATGTCTGTCTCCTTCACAGATTTGATAAAACCTAAAAAATAAAAGTGCAATTAAACAAATCTATTTCTGGATCACACGGTCTTTAATTCCTGCTTTTAATGTACATGTTTGGTGAGCTTTGCAAGCTTAATTGTAAATCCAAACAACTCATTTTATTCATTCAATTTCCCTGAAATTCCTGTCCAAAAAGAGAAATGGAGGCCTGTCGAGGTGATCCAGGGTTTTTAGGAGGTCTCTCCAGAAGGGTGAGTAGAGCCTGTGCAGTTAGCCTCAGAATTGGGAAGTGACTGAGTTGCTACCCCTCCCTCTCCTCCTCGGGCCCACCCCTCTCCCTCCCAGTGCCTCTTGCATGCTACAGAACAGCTGATCCTGGCGGGTGTGAGGTACTGGGAGGGAGGTGGGAGCTTGGCTGCTGGTGGGTGCTAAGCACCCACAAAGTGGGTTTTTTTTTTTTTTTTTTTTTCCTATCAATCCTCCAGACCTGGATGGAGTCGGCACCTATGACAGTAACATGGCTGCAGCGCCATAGCTGTGCCTCTGTGGTGTAAACATCACCTCAGGCTTATCGATCACAAGACCAGAAGGGACCATTGTGATCATCTAGTCCAGAGGCAGGCAAACTACGGCCCGTGGGCCCGTCCTGCCCAGCCCTTGAGCTACCCCCAGCCCCTCCCCCACTACCCCCCCTCCTCTGCAGTCATGCTCCTGCGCAGGCAGCACGGCTGGCTCCATGGGGCGATGCAGCTTCCAGTCCTGCCGCTCTGAGCGGCATGGTAAGTGTGTGTGTGTCGGGGGGGGAGGGGGGAGGGATATTGGCGTTTCCGGGGGGCAGTCAGGGAGCAGGGGGCGGTTGGATGGGGTGGAGGTTCTGGGGGATGCGGTCAGGGAATGGGGGGGTTGGATAGGCGTGGGAGTCCCAGGGACCTGTCGGGGCTGGGATGTGGATAGGGGTCGGGGAAGTGGACATGGGGGTTCAAGGCCATTTCTGACTGCCCTCTATTGCTTCTTCCTTTTTACCAATTTGTATAAAAAGTCATCACAATATTGTCCCCCTTTAACACAGACCCGTCCCTCAGAAACACCATCATACTCGGGATAACCGCTCTCCCCAGAAACTGCTGATTTGCCAAGGCCCCTGTGAGATTTGAATTCATGACTGCTGCTTTGTAAGGTTAATGCACCAACCTCCTAAGCTACAAAGTCAGGCCTGGTGCTGGGCCCCCATATGCCATATAGTACCTGCAATGGTCACTTGGGGATGGGCACAAATAGAGCTGGGTTAGAGACATCCCAAGAAGTTATTTTTTAGGGTTAGGGTCAGGTTAGGGGTTAGGGTTCGGGGTAGGGGTTAGGGTTTTGGATTTAGGGGCTAGGGTTAGGGGTCAGGGTTAGGCTTAGGGTTAGGGGTCAGGATCAGGTTAGGGTTAGGTGAGGGTTAGGGTAGGGTTAAGGGGTTAGGGTTTAGAGTTAGGGTTAAGGGGTTAGGGGTGAGGGTTAGTGTTAAGGGGTTAGGGTGAGGGGTTAGGGGATAGGGTTAGGGTTGGGTTAGGGTGAGGGTTAGGGTTTAGGGTTGGTTAGGTGAGGGTGAGGTTTAAGGGTTAGGGTTAGGGTCAGGTCCAGGGGTTAGGGTTAAGGGTTAGGTTAGGGTTAGGGGTTTAGGGTGAGGGTGGGTTAGGGTTAGGGCTGGGGTCAGGGTAGGGGTTAGGGTTAGGCTTTTAGGGGTTAGGGTTGGGGTTTAGGGTGAGGGGTCGGGTGGGTTAGGGGTAGGGTGAGGGGTTGCGGGGAGGGTGAGGGTTGGGTTAGGGTTTAGGTTAGGGTTTGGGTTTAGGGGTTAGGGTTTGGGTCAGGGTGAGGGCGAGGGTGAGGGTTGGTGTTAGGGGTCGGGTGGGGGTAGGGTGAGGGTTTAGGGTTGGGGGCTAGGGTTTAGGGTGGGGTTAGGGGTTAGGGTGAGGGGTAGGGTTAGGGTGAAGGGTAGGAGTAGGGTTAGGGTTTAGGGGGAGGGTTGGGTGAGGGTTAGGGTAGTTTAGGGTTAGGGTTAGAGGGTTAGGGTCAGGGGTTAGGGTCAGGGTCAGGTTACGGTTAGGGGTAGGGGTAGTGTTAGGCTTAGGGGTGAGGGTTAAGGGTCAGGGGTTAGAGGGTCAGCGGTCGGGGTTAGGGTTAGGGTTGGGTTAGGGTTTAGGATTGGGTTAGGGGTAGGGTTTAGGGTTAGGGGGTTAAGGGTTAAGGATTAGGGGTTAGGGGTAGGGTTAGGGGGTTAGGGTTAAGGTTTACGGGTTAGTGTTAGGGTAGGTTAGGGGTTAGGGTGGGGGTTAGGGGTTAGGGTTGGGTTAGGGTTAGATCAGGGTTAGGTTAGGGTGGGGGTGAGGGGTAGGGTCAGGGATCAGGGTTTAGGGGTAGGTTGAGGGTAGGGGGAAAGGTAGGGTTAGGGTTTAGGGGTAGGAGGTTGGGGGTAGGGTGAGGGTTTAGGGTAGGGTTAGGGTTTAGGGGTAGGGTTAGGGTTTAGGGTTACGGTCACTTGGGGATGGGCACAAATAGAGCTGGGTTAGAGACATCCCAAGAAGTTACTTTTTAGGGTTCGGGTTAGGGTTTAGGATTTAGGGGCTAGGGTTAGGGGTCAGGTTTAGGGTTAGGGGTCAGGATCAGGTTAGGGTTAGGTGAGGGTTAGGGTAGGGTTGGGGGTTAGGGTTTAGAGTTAGGGTTAGGGTTAAGGGGTTAGGGGATAGGGTTAGGGTTGTGTTAGGGTGAGGGTTAGAGTTTAGCGTTGGTTAAGTGAGGGTGAGGTTTAAGGGTTAGGGTTAGGGTCAGGTCCAGGGGTTAGGGATTAGGGTTAGGGTTAGGGGGTTAGAGTTAGGGTTAGGGTGAGGGTGGGTTAGGGTTAGGGCTGGGGTCAGGGTTTAGGGTCAGGGTTAAGGGTGAGGGTAGGGGTTAGGGTTAGGCTTTTAAGGGTTAGGGTTAGGTTAGGGGTTGGGGTTTAGGGTGAGGGTGAGGGGTCGGGTGGGTTAGGGGTAGGGTGAGGGGTTGGGGGGAGGGTGAGGGTTTAGGATTAGAGTTAGGGGTGAGGGGTAGGGTTAGGGGTGAGGGGTAGGGGTGAGGGTTGGGTTAGGGGTGAGGGGGTAGGGTGAGGGTTTAGGGTTGGGGGTTAGGATTTGGGTTAGGGTTTGGGTTTAGGCGTTAGGGTTTGGGTCAGGGTGAGGGTGGTTAGGGTGAGGGCGAGGGTGAGGGTTGGTGTTAGAGGTCGGGTGAGGGTTTAGGGTTAGGGTTTAGGGTGGGGTTAGGGTGAGGGGTAGGGTTAGGGTTGGGTTAGGGGTGAGGGGTTAGGGGTAGGGCAAGGGTGAGGGGTTAGGGCGAGGGTGAGGGTTTAGGCTTGGGGGGTAGGGTTTAGGGGTAGGGTGAGGGTTAGGGTAGTTTAGGGTTAGGGGGGAGGGGGAGGGTTAGGGTAGTTAGGGTTAGGGTTAGAGGGTTAGGGTCAGGGGTTAGGGTCAGGTTACAGTTAGGGGTGAGGGGTAGGGGTAGTGTTAGGGTTAGGGGTGAGGGTTAGGGGTTAAGGGTTAGGGGTTAGAGGGTCAGCGGTCGGGGTTAGAGTTAAGGGTTGGGTTAGGGTTAGGGGGTTAAGGGTAAAGGTTTAGGGGTTAGGCGTCAGGGTTAGGGGTAGGGTTAGGGGGTTAGGGTTAAGGTTTACGGGTTAGGGTGAGGGTTAGGGGTTGGGTTAGGGTTAGATCAGGGTTAGGTTAGGTTAGGGTGGGGGTGAGGGGTAGGGTTAGGGTCAGGGATCAGGGTTTAGGGGTAGGGTGAGGGTAGGGGGAAGAGTAGGGTTAGGGGTTGGGGGTAGGGTGAGGGTTTAGGGTTAGGGTAGGGTTAGAGTTAGGGTTTAGGGGTAGGGTTAGGGTTTAGGGTTACGGTTAGGAGGTAGGGGGTAGGGTTGGAGGGGTAAGGTTGGGGTTGGGGGTTAAGGTAGGGTTAGGGATTTGGGGTCAGGGTGAGGGTTTAGGGTTACGGGTTAGGTTAGGGGTTGGGGGTCAGGGTCGGGTTAGGGTTAGAGGGTTAGGGTGAGGGAGGGTTAGGGTTAGGGGTCGGGGTTAGGGTTTAGGGGTCAGGGTTAGGTTAGGAGTAGGGTTAGGGTTTAGGTTGAGGGTGAGGGTTTAGGGTTAGGGTAGGGTTAGGGTTTTTGAAGCATTAGTCCTTGAGAAATTTGGCCCTAGCAGAGCTCAGAAATGAAATTCTCATCTTTCCTCTTTCTCATGAACCGAGCTCTTCCAAATCAGTAGCACAACATGACTCCTTGTGAAATTTGTCAGTAGCACAGCTCAGGAATGAATTAATAATTTTTCGTCTTTCTCATAAACCAATGTCTTCCAAAAAATGCAATTTGCAGAATGATGCTTTGAAACATTTATGTCTAGCACAAATCAGGAATGAAATTCTCATTTTTTTGGCCATTTTCACAAACCGAGCTCGCTAAACCATTAAAAGTACATCCTCCTGTCTTCCAGGCGAGGTTTCCTTGAGACATTTGTCCCTAGCACGGATCAATAATTAGCTGTTTTGTTTGTCTTTCTCCCCTTACACGTCTCTTTCTAAACACTAGCAGTGCATTCTAATGACATTTAGATGAAGATTCCAAGAGAAATTTGTCATAGCACAAATCAGGACGGAATTTATCTTGTTTTGTCTTTCTAATAACCGGTCTCTTCCTAAACACTAGCAGTGCATTCTAATGGCTTTTAGATGAAGACTCCTAGAGAACTGTGCCCCAAGCGCATCACAGGACTCAATAGTTCTTGTTCTTCTTCACAGGGACGAGAAGCATCACCTGGTCCCCGGTAGCATAGGGGTGGGCACATGCTGAGCGGTCGTACCAGACCTTCTGCTTCCTCTGTGCCCATGCTAGGTTTCCTCTAACCCAAGACCATGAGCTCCATGAGCTTTTCCCAGTAAATCAGTACATACTCCACCATAGATTATCCCCCTTGCGAGGCCTACTCCTCCCACTCATCCCTCATGAAGTGGAGGGGTCCCCTCTCTCTCCTCCCATACAGCAATTCGAACGGGGAAAAGCCTGTGCATTCCTGGGGCACTCCTCTCTTTGCGAACAGCAGGTGAGGTAAATAACTTGTCCCAGTCCTGCGGGTACTGGACCATAATGGTTTTCAGCAGCATCTTTAGGGCCCCTTTGAACCTCTTCACCTGTTTCGCATGAACCGATCTCTCCGCAACTTTTAGCAGTGCATCTTAATGGCTTTTACACACAGATTCCTTGAGAACGTTGTCAATCGCACACCTCAGGAATTAAAAATCTCATTTTAAGTGTTTCTCTCCAGACGGTCTTCCAAACCCCTAGACTAGACTGATTCTCAGCAGGAGGCATCGCCCTGCCTAGTCCCTGAGGACCTTCCAGCCTCCCCAGGGCAGGAGGTGGAGGATCCCTGTCGCAGCACCAGCAGCTCGGCCCACTCCCCAGGGGACAGCAGCAGCACCTGGGACTCAGGCAGCAGTGAGGCTGATGGGCGCTGCTGCTTTGTTCCAGGTGAGGCGCCAGGCTGGGCAAAGGGAGGGGTGAGGAGGGGGCTGTGAACACCCTGGGCCACGCACTCGACCAGTACTATGGGGGCGGGTCCCCAGCCCAGGTGTCTGGTCTGAGCCACGTGAACCCCACTGACACTAGATGCTGCGATCCTGTGGCTTAGCATTAGTGTCTGGGATGACTTGGGGCAAGATCTCAACCTCCCCGCAACCCACTTCACTGCTGCCAGAATCCCTCCTGACCCCCCTGCTAGAGCCGCCTCCCTGCCCAACCTGGGTGGGGGTGGAGAAGAGGGTTCTGAGAACTTGAGCTATGGTTTGGAGGTGGATCAGCTGTCAAGGGCACTGAGGGGGAGGTGGCAGGAGCTCACCCTACAAGGAGGGGGTGTTACCAGATGTGCCCATTACTTTGGGGTATGCTGATTTATTCGGGTTACTCTTCTGGGGAAGGGGGTTCTGTAATTCTATCAATGTACTGCTTGTGTCACTTGTGTTTTCATATGAAGCTCTACTTCTCCCTTCTGCAAGTCCCCTCCCAGTGGAGCTATCCTGCAGGACCTAGGCTCCCTAGGGCTGGGTTACTCCAGCCCCAGAACCGGATGAACACTCACACACCCACACATACATTAACAGAGCAAGTGTGAGCAGACCGGGTCAATCAGCACTGCCAAGCTGACCCCTTCTATGTCTCTGGACTCACTGGGCTGGATGAAGCAGCACTTTCAAGCTACCTCTCCTTATATGCCCCTGGGCTCCATGGACTGGGTCAAGCAGCACTTTCAAGCTGTTACCCTTATGCGTCCCAGATTCAGCACGTCTCTAACCCCACTCCCCCAACACAATTGTACTGGCAGTAACCTACTTGATGAGCAAACCCCACAGTATTTTGGGCGCTGCAGGGATCTTTAGCTTAGGTAAAAGAAGCGTTGCTGTAGAGTGAATGGGGGAAGCTAAAAACACAAAAGAGTAAAGTTCAGCAACAGAGAGAGAAGCAACCAAGTTAACCATAAAAGTTATTTCTTGAATAATAGTGATAACTACACAAGGAGAGCTAAACCAACATAACATACATTATTAAAGGTTAATACCTAAGGTAGAAAGGAAAACACAGAGAGAGAAAGAGGGGGGATCTCACCCACTCCATGAGGCTTGAACTGGTCGCAGTTCCCAGGTGATGGTGGTTGCAGAGGGTCCTGAATGTAGGAGACAGGCAGAGCTGCTAGCACGATCAGGCAGGAGAAGATAGAGTTCCAGTGGAACTGATGCATAGTTTGGATCTAAGCATCAGAACCCTGACTACAGAGTGAGTAGGGTTTTTTGTAGAGAAATTGCAATTGTTCAAGGGAGAACACTAGATTTGTTTATAGGTAAACTGATGACTCAAGGGGTTTCTTTAGACTAGACAATAGGAACTGATCACTCTTGGCTATGGGTGGTGTTTTCTTCCAGGGAGCTCACAATGCAAATAGGCTACTTCCGTATTTGGATATCAATTAAGGATTCATTACTAGAATTGGTCTGATAATTGCTGAGCTGGGTGTGTGCAGACATAGGTTCATTAGCATCTGGAGCAGAGATTCCCATGATGCAGTGCTTCCCTGCTTTTTCTGGTCCCAGAGTTCAGTGTTGTTCTCTGTTCTCCATTCAGTATGTAAATTGAGATGTCTTCCTGTCTCATCGTTCATGCAGATGAGGTTAGGGGAGTTGTCTCTGCTCTCCATTCTGTATGCTAATGGAGATGTCTTAATCTTGTCACCTTTGTCAGGAGGGGTCTAGGTGTGTCACCCCCAATGCCCTTCACTGCTCTCTGCAAGTTTTTTCCTCTGATGGGTTTTAGTTTAAGCAGAGGTGTGTGTGTGGGGTGTCTTTCATGAATCCGGCTGGAGACTGCACCCTGGTTCCCCAAGAACACAGGTGTCTGGTATCGGGGTTGGCACTGGAGGTTACTAGAAATGACAACAAGACTCCATTCTGGGGGTCAGGAGGTGAATCCATCCCTCAGTGGTGGGCAGGTGCTGGGTGGAAATGCTGCTGGTTCCAGGTGCCCTTAATTCCCCCTGATTCCTCGGGGCGTTTGAGTCTCTGACAGGTTCTCATTCCCTTGCAGCAGGAGGACGTCACGGCCAAAGTGATGTACCAGCTCCGCATCATCCGATCCGGCACTTGCGCCAGGTGCCTGAGGCACTGCGGGGGCGGTGCCTCTGAGGCCACCAGCAACTCCCGCTCCCTGCTGCAGGTACTGCTCTGGCTCACTGTAAATGGGGAGGTAGTGGAAGGGGAAATGGAGCCCCCTGGCACTCACTAAAAGGGAAAGTGGTGGATTCTCCATCTCTTGATGTCATTGCATGAAGACTAGATGCCTTTCTGGAATGTGTGTGCCCAAAAAGTAACTATTGTACTATACAGGAAGCCTATGATATGCAGGGGGTTAGATTAGATGCTCTAAAGGTCTCTTCTGGCCATAAAGTCTACTAATTTTGGAAATACTGAGTGTAGCATTGGGAGCAGCCTCTGATGTTTTACTGTCTAGCCGGCTTGCTTCCTAGAATGAACACGCATTGAGTGGGGTGATCAACAGAGAGGATGTGTCCAGGATCCTGGATAATGTTTTCTGCAGGAGGTTTGAACGGGGAGAGATCACTCACTGTCAGGACCCAGAGGTCTTCAACCCGGGGCTGTAAGGTTCATGGAAGTAGCCACACTCCAACCCTCCACCTGGAAGCCTGCTGAAAATTGCTTACCTAGGACCCATGAAGTTCAGCCCCAGTTTGAGGCTCCACTCCTGAGGTCCTATTGGAGGAGTCCCAGAGAAGCTAATTGGCCCTCTGGCCCTGCTTAAGGCAGCAGCAGGAACAGGAAGCTGACTGAACACCAGGGCTGCTCCCTGTTCTGGACCATGTGCTGCCTCTTTCTGCTGCCGCTCCCCTGGCTTGATTTCGTGGCATCTGATTTGTGGTTGTGATTGCAAGTTTCTCTTGTGCTTCTGATCTTCCAGAATCCTGACCCAGCTGAGTCTCAACTCCTGTCATGTGACCGTGGACTCTGGCTCTGACCAGTAGGTCTGGCTGACCTTGACCGAGCCGTGACATTGTACAATTTCTCCAATGCTCTTTTTTGCTGTCCAGCAAGATACACCAGTACCTTGGCTCCCAAAGTCCTGGTTGCCTGCTATTCAAGGGCTGAGGGGTAGTGCTTGTATTGCCCCCACCCTCACCCCAGCTGCTTTTCCTATGGGAATCTCCCTAGAGCAGAGGAAAAATCTCTTTTCTTAGGATCAGTCCCAACAGTAATTCCACCCACCCTGGCCTCACCTCAGCTACTTTGTTGACCTGGGATCAGGGACCACTTTTGAAGCCCTTAGCATGTGGGTGGAGGTGGGAGCAGAGGCTGAAGCTCCAGCAGTTTCCACCAAAGAACACCACCTTGTCTTTCTATGGTCTGACTAGGGCTCACCATCCATCTTGGAGCTGAACACCAAATGGGAGCTGATAGATTGTCCTTGGTGGGCCATGTTCTTGTGTGTGATGGAGCTGTGTGCCAGAGAGGGCCAGGAGAAGATGCACCACGCATGGCCAGGACCGGGCTAAACAGTCTGTAATGGTAGGTGAGTCAAACCTTGGCCACATATAGATACCTTAGGCATCCATGGGGACTGAATCTGGGCCCTTCACTGCCAAGAGCACAACTCACTCCGATTTGAGTCATTACGGTAGTGACCCCTACCAGCCCCTCTGAGGGGGTCAGTATTATCTCTGTTAGCTGGCGCACAGGGATGGAAAGCAACTGTCTGCAAGGTCACACACAACATCACTGCCAGAGGCAGGAAGGAAGCATGGTACTGATACCAGTCCAGCTCCAACCACTAGACTCCACCCGCCTCTAAAGCCAGAGAACCCCAGGAGCCCTGACTCTGACAGCTAGGCCTTAAATGACAAGACCAACCTCCCTCCCACTCAGGAAGCCATAGAAAGGGACCATCTGCTGAGCTCCCTTTTGCAATGACAGTGTCAGAGACCATTGCTAGTAGGTGCCAAGTGACTGAGCAGGGAACTCCTTGAGAGACTCCTAGAGACTTGCAGGTGATTCACTGTGACCCTCTGGGGTCTGTGGAAAGAGAGCTGCATTGAAGAGACTCTCCTGCTCTAACAAAGGGTTTCTATGCTCCTAGAGAGTCAGCCAGTGAGGCCAGTTTTCAGAATGTGGAAGAGCTGTTTGGCGATGGGCTGGAGGATTCACCATGTAGGTGGCAGCAGCTGCAGTGCCTGGGGTCCCCATGGGCCAAGCCTCCACTCCTGACACACTAAGCTAATTTCCCACTGCTCTCAGTGGGGCTTTGGCTTTAGCTGCTGGGCCTGCGTGCCTAGACAGAGGACTCAGGTATTTCCATCATGCTGCTCAATGGCAAATACAGCCATCCACAGAAGTGAAGAAGAATGGAAGTGAAAGAGTAAAGCTGGAGCATCCGCTGAGCTGCTGCACTCAAGTGAGCAGAGCTGGGGAGAGAAGAGGGAGAATGCGAAGGTGGCTGGTGGCAGTAAGGAGGAAAAACAGTTTGGGAGCCAGGAGCGTAGAAATAAATAGTTAATGATGAATACTGCGGGCTTTGTCTTGTGTGGTGAAGGGTTGAAAATGGGTCTCTTTACTATCACACTCAACTTTAAAATAGCCTTGTACGATGAAAGGGCAGGTCTATAAAGGTAAGAAGTCACTCTAGGAGCTCGACATCCCAGTTTCTGTCACTATTGCATGCTTCTATCAACATGATCTCAAGCCAACAAATCCCTGAGGTGGTAGCAGTAGTGAGCTCTTCTTCTCTTTTTCTGGACTAGCCACCAGAAAAAGGACACAATACATGTGGCCAAGGAAATAGAGAGGCATGGGGGTCAGTCGCAGTGTTGCCCGTTAATATGGCTCTTGTCAGGGAGCATGGCAGGTTACTTTGGACTAGGTAGGAGCCACATGTCTCCAAACCTGCACATCCCGAGGCTCCAGAGACCTCTCTTCAGATCCCAGAGCTTATGTTATGTGTCCTCTCCTGCCACACTCACCTGTTGGTGACTAATGCAGTCACAGAGTTCAGGCTCAGTGTCATGCATTCCTCTGGGCTGCAACAAGCAGGAGGACTTGAACTGCAATGGATCCTCCTGTGCATGGGCTGAGTGGGCAACCTCCCTAATGCCATATCTGGTTTCCAGCCCATATACACTAAGGAGGAGGTGATGGACTTACCCCAAAGGTGGGTGTGGGAAGAAGCAGAGTGAAGCGGTGATCAGAAAGCCATCCCATAGCATTCCACCTAGAGTCATTCCAACAACCACCTGGCTCCTTCCTGCTGTAGGCCGCAGCCCCTAGGGAATTTTTGAATGAACCCTCTAGAAAGCTGCCTCTGGCTCTCTACAAGCTCTCACGCAGCCCTATCATGAGAGATAAGGAATAAGGTCCTGCCTCCCACAACTGCTCAGGGGAATCTTCTCAGAGAAATCACCACAGGGCGTTATGCATCTCTACAAACAGATCACTTTGCATTGTGTAGTCAAGAAGCTGCACCACTCTTTTTAGAGAAACATTAACACCCACAGGGATTTCTGCTCTAAATACTCTGGGCCTGAGGGAAGGATTCTGTGGGAAAAGAGGCCGTTCCCTTGCTCCAATCCAGGCTCTGCTGTTCTGATGCTGCAGAGCAGATAGGGAAGGCTTGAGGATTCCTGGAGAGCATGCTGCAACGCCAGCAATGCCATTCTGCCTCAGCCCTAGGGACACGTTCTCTTTCTCCCCCGGCAGCCTCCAATGGAGGGAAGAAAGGAACACGTAAGATGGAGTCTCTCCCTGGCTTATAGATAACCCAACCTGCAGTAACCCAAGTGTGGACTCAGAGGAATGCTGTGGTGCAGTGTATGTGTCCTGCAAGACATCTCTCGTGAAGGGAAGCAACACTGCTCTTGGCACTGGAACCTGGGCAATAAGGAAGAGGAGCTGGAAATTCTCCCTGGGGTGGGGAAATGGGGAAACCCGGTGGGACGATGTGTATGACTGGAATGTTAATGTCACTGGTTACAACCCATTGAGGTAGGGGAGAGAGGATAAAAGTGGTGGGCAGGGTGGCACTTTACATTAGACCAGCGGTTCTCAAACTGTGGGTCAGGACCCCAAAGTGGGTTGCAACCCCATTTTAATGGGGTCACCAGGGCTGGCATAAATTTTCTGGGGTCTGGGGCCAAAGCTGAAGCCCAAGCTCCACTGCCTGAGGTTGAATCCAAAGCCTGAGAGCTTCAGCCCTGGACAGTCAGGCTCAGGTTGCAGGCCCCACGTCTGGGGCTGAAGCCCTTGGGCTTCGATTTTGGCCTCCCCACGCAGGGTGATGGGGCTCGGGCTTTGGCCTTCCCCCCACACCTGGAGCGGTGGGGCTCGGGCTTTGGCTTTCTCCCCACACCTGGAGCGGTGGGGCTCAGGCTTTGGCTTTCTCCCCACACCTGGAGCGGTGGGGCTCGGGCTTTGGCTTTCCCCCCACACCTGGAGCGGTGGGGCTCGGGCTTTGGCTTTCCCCCCACACCTGGAGCGGTGGGGCTCGGGCTTTGGCCTTCCCCCCACACCTGGAGCGGTGGGGCTCGGGAGGGCTCAGGCGTCAGTCTCCCCTCCTGGCGTCGTTTAGTAATTTTTGTTGTCAGAAGGGAGTTGGAGTGCAGTGAAGTTTGAGAATCCCCACGTTAGACACATCATTACCTGTTTTATGTTCTTGGTTATTGAGAACCCCAGGACCTCGAATGGATAGGGATCAATCGGCTAATTCACACAGCCCAGCAGGTGAACCGGTGGGGGGCTGGCACAGTTCACTGAATCCAAACCAGAGAGCAGGAAACGTTTCTCCTTTTGCACCTGTCTGTGACTTGTGGGAAGAAATTAGGTTAGCACGGGGGACTTCCTACTGGGAGACAGACGGGGAGGTCTCCCGTAGCCAGGAGTAAATCATCCTTGGAGATTTTGAAAAATTATAAATACTTTTCTAATGCAAAGTACCCAACTAGGGGTGACTCTATTGTGGGCCTCCTTGTGGTGGATAAACATGAACTGATCACTGGACTGGATGTTCGTGGTTGCTCTGGGGCACTGATCATGACTTGACTGTATTCAGTAAGGACCAGTAAGGAGGTTTTGGAGCAAATTGATAAATTAGACAGCAATAAGTCACCAGAACCAGATGGTATTCACCCAAGAGTTCTGAAGAAACTCAAATGTGAAATTGCAGTACTACTAACTAACTGTGGTATGTAACCTGTCCTTTAAATCAGCTTCCATACCAGATGTCTGGAGTATAGCTAATATGACACCAATGTTTTTAAAAGGCTCCAGAGATGCTCCCGGCAATTACAGGCCACTAAGGCTAACTTCAGTACCAGGCAAATTGGGTGAAATCAGAGTAAAGAGCAGAATTATTAGACACATAGATAAACACTATTTGTAAAGGGAAATCATGCCTCACAAATCTACTAGAATTATTTCAGGGAGTCAACAAGCAAGTGGATAAAGGTGATCCAGTGCATATAGTGTACTTAGATTTTCAGAAAGCCTTTGCCAAGGTCCCTCACCAAAAGCTCTGAAGCAAAATGGGATAAGATGGAAGGTCCTCTCTGGGATAGGTAACTGGCTAAAAGGCAAGAAAGAAATGGTCAGTTTGCAGAATGGAGAGAGGTAAATAGTGGTGTCTCCCAGGGGTCTGTACTGGGACCAGTACTATTCATCATACTCCTATGTGATCTGGAAAAAGGGGTAAACAGTGAGGTGGCAACATTTGCAGATGATACAAACCAACTCAAGTTACAGAGTGGTAGCCGTGTTAAGCTGTATCAGCCAAAAAAATGTGGAGTCCTTGTGGCACCTTAGAGACTAACGAATTTATTTGGGCATAAGCTTTCATGAGCTAAAACCACATCCGCTGAAGTGGGTTTCAGCCCATGAAAGCTTATGCCCAAATAAATGTGTTAATCTCTAAGGTGCCACAAGTAAACCAACTCAAGTTAGTTAATGCCAAAAGAGACTGCAAAGTGTGGCAAAGGGATCTCGCCAAACTAGGTGACGGGGCAACAAAATGGCAGATGAAATTCAATGTTGATAAATGCAAAGTAATGCACATTGAGAAACATGATCCCAACTCTACATCTAAAATGATGGGGTCTAAATTAGCCCTTACAACTTAAGAAAGAGATCTTGGAGTCATTGTGGATAGTTCTCTGAAAACATCCACTCAATGTGCATCGGCAGTCAAAAAAGCGAACAAAATGTTGGGAAATCATTAGGAAAGGGAAAGGGATTGTTTAGAATTAGAAATCTGTGTGCCTCCCGCCCATGTTTCTTTGAAATAAAGGATAGAAAGAATATAATCTTAAACAGAAAGCAGATTTATTAAGGGATAGATACAACTGGGGGAAGATTCACTATGGGGAACACTACAAATACCCATGAATAGATTCCAGCAAGGGGGCATAAAGCCCAGGCCCTTAAACTGTCCCTTGGCTAAACTAATAAATATCCAACAAATAATTACTGTCTCTCTTCTAGCTTCAGGTGGAGGACACTGGCAACGGATGGTCCATCTCAGGATCTCTGGAACATCGGAGGATCTGGCTCTCTACTGCCCAAGCAGGAGATCAACAGATCTGAGCGGATAGCACAACCTTCACTGGATCCTTTGGTGGATTACAGGAGTCAGGTAAGTATCAGAGTCTTTGACAGATGTTAGTAAGCGAAGTCTTGATCTAATGCCACACAAAGAACCTGGACGTGGCTGCTTTGTTGGTGGACAGCGCCTGCATCACCACTAACAGTCCCTTATACGCTGTCTGAGGCGCGCATTCCTGAGGCACACTCTGACAGGCACCGCTCCCAACCGGTTCCCATCAGTTCTCTGTCCCTCAGGTTCCGTGAGGAAAACAGAGTTTTGGCGGGAAAATGCCATGAAGAAAGGGTACCATAACGGCGTTCAAACCCTTCCTATCATATGTGCCATCTTGAATTTCTAAAGTCCATTTTGAATTGCAGCAACATTCCTAACAGAATATGACCATGTACCAAAATCACCTTACAGGATAGGTAAGAAGACAGAAATGTAATATTGCCTCTCAATAAATCCATGGTATGCCTCATCTTGAATACTGGAGCGGGTCTGAAAAAGATATCCTGGAATTGGAAAAGGTACAGAAAAGGGCAACCAAAATTATTGGGGATATGGAACAGCTTCCGTATGAGATTAAATTAATAAGACTGGGTGGAGATTTCAGCTTGGAAAAGAGGTGACTAAGGGGGGATATGATAGCGGTCTATAAAATGGTGACTGGTATGGAGAAAGTAAATAAGGAAGTGTTATTTACTCCATCTCATAACACAAGAACTAGGGGTCACTAAATGAAATGAATAGGCAGCAGGTTTAACACAAAAAAAGGGAGTATTTCATCACAGAACACACAGTCAACCTGGGGAAACTCTTTGCTAGAGGATGTTGTGAAGGCCAAGACTATAACAGAGTTCAACAAAGAACTAAATAAGTTCATGGAGGATAGGTCCATCATTGGCTATTAGCCAGGATGGGCAGGGATACAAAACCATGCTCTTGAAGTGTCCCTAGCCTCTGTTTGCCAGAAGCTGGGAATGGGCGACAGGGGATGGATCGCTTGATGATTACCTGTTCCGTCGATTTCCTCTGGGGCACCTGGCATTGGCCACTGTGGGAGGATAGGATTCTGGGCTGGATGGACCATTGGTCTGACCCAGTATGGCTGTTCTTATGACCAACAGAGGGCAGACCCAACCAGCAATATGTATATTTGGTGCACTGAAAGGGTTAACTTTCCAAAGCTGACCAAAATGATTAGTGAAAGTGTTTTGGAGTAAAAGAATTAAACAGAACAATGTGAATGAAAATTGGGAGCTATTGTTTAAGGAGCTTGTTAGATGGGGCATAACCCCCATTACATAATTAGCTGAGCTTACAATGGCCTTCCACTCAACTCGCTGACATTTCTCTGTCTGTAAATGTGGTAACCGTTTTTAAATCTAGATCCAATCAATTACAACATGTCAGGGAACATTTTAGGCATCAATGGTCTGATCATTGGGTTGATGGCGGTAAACAAGAGATTCCCATAGGGTTCCCACCCTCCCCCTCTCTCTCTCTCTCTCTCTCTCTCTCTCTCAATGTCTCCCCCTCCCTCCCCCCCCGCCAACAGCCACCCTCATCCTCTCTCCCCTTTCTGCCCCTGCATCCTCTGCAAACTTTCAAAGACGGATGCCTCGTGATGGCATTCGCTCGTGGGGATGTTGCCTAGTGGTCAGGGTTTCAGCCCTTCGACATGCGGAGGGGAAGGGCGCGGCAGATGGTGGGGGAGCCCAGGGCCTCCCACAGGGTCTCACCCAAGCCACTCTGAGGGCAACACAAGGGAGTGACACTTCCTACCAGCCAGTTAGTGTCCAAAGTTCAGAGTTTATCACAGGAGGCTCTGAAGGGTGTCATCTCACTGCTTGGCACCTCTTCACAGCTGGGCGTGGCATGGCAGCTCTCTCCCTCTTGGGGTGGGAGCTGCCTCTGTAATGCTGACAGACCCTGGTTGTTGGGACCTCTGGAGCTTAGTGCATGAGCCTCTACAGCATGAGCTAAAAGCCAACTGGCTGTTAGCTAAGACTGTAGAGCCGACTCATTTTATCTTTCTCTCTAAGTGGTCTCGGTGCCACTAGATGGGACACACCACCACACCCAGAAGGTGTGTGGGTTACATACTTCCCCTAGCTGAGGAAGCGCGTCCTGAGCTTCAGAGACTTTCCAGTTGAAATCCCAGATGACCCCTGTAACGATGCGGCCTCTGGTGGGACACTACTGAGAGTATCAATTCAGGACAAATTGCTTGGAGCAGGACAGTCACAGCCCAAGGCTGGGTGTCCTTTACTATTAAGGCACGCCAAACCAGCCAAACAGAAAGGACTTTGGTTGTACCCCACTGGCTAACCAGAAGTCATACAAGCAATTCCCTCAGATATCCCAGTTCCCTTGTATCATCACCAGCACCACTCCTTATGAGGATGAATGGTTATGAAAACCAATTCCAATGCAGAAAAGGACCTAGGGGTTACAATGGATGAGAAGCTGGATATGAGTCAACAGTGTGCCCTTGTTGCCAAGAAGGCTAATGGCATTTTGGGCTGTATAAGTAGGGGCATTGCCAGCAGATCGAGGGACGTGATCATTCCTCTCTATTCGACATTGGTGAGGCCTCATCTGAAGTATTGTGTCCAGTTTGGGGCCTCGCACTACGAGAAGGATGTGGAAAAATTGGAGAGAGTCCAGCGGAGGGCAACAAAAATGATTAGGGGGCTGGAGCACATGACTTATGAGGAGAGGCTGAGGGAACTAGGATTGTTTAGTCTGAAGAAGAGAAGAATGAGGGGGGATTTGATAACTGCTTTCAACTACCTGAAAGGGGGTTCCAAAGAGGATGGCTCTAGACTGTTCTCAGTGGGAGCAGATGACAGAACAAGGAGTAATGGTCTCAAGTTGCAGTGGGGAGGTTTAGGTTGGATATTAGGAAAAACTTTTTCACTGGGAGGGTGGTGAAGCACTGGAATGGGTTACCTAGGGAGGTGGTGGAATCTCCTTCCTTAGAGATTTTTAAGGTCAGGCTTGGCAAAGCCGTGGCTGGGATAATTTAGTTGGGGATTGGTCCTGCTTTGAGCAGAGGGTTGGACTAGATGACTTGGTGAGGTCTCTCCCAACCCTGATATTCTATGATTCTAATACCCCAGTAAAAGAAAAAGGTTCTCCCGATCCCAAAGGACCAAGCCCCAGACCCAGGTCAATAGACGAGTCAGATCTTACCCACAAATCACGCTGTTGCCAATCCTTTTGAATCTAAAATCTAAAAGTTTATTCATAAAAAGAAAGAAATATAGATGAGAGTTAACATTGTTAAAGGAACAATTACATACAGCAATGGCAAAGTTCTTGGTTCAGGCTTGTAGCAGTGATGGAATAAACTGCAGGCACAAATCACGTCTCTGGAGTACATCCACAGATTTGGATGGGTCATTCAGTCCATTTTTCAGAGCTTCAGTTTGTAGCAAAGTTCCTCCAGAGGTAAGAAGCAGGACTGAAGACAAAATGGAGGTGTTTCCTGGGCCTTTTCTATCCTCTGCCATGTGGAAGGACCCCTTTGTTCTTACTGTGGAAAATCACAGCAGCGAGGTGGATTTTGGAGTCATGTGGGCAAGTCACGTGTCCATGCAGGACTCAGTTCTTTACAGGTAGAACAACCATTGCTCACATGCTACCTTGAACGTTCCCAGGAAGGCTTCTCATATGTGGATTGGAGTCTCCCAAGGTCCGTTGTCAGTTAAGTGTTTCTTGATTGGGCACTTAATCTGAAAATTCCTTTCTCAAGAAGCTGACCAAAGGCTTCGCTAATGCTACTTAGAATCAAACACAGTGAGATACAAATACATAACCAATACTCTTAACTTCAAATACAAAATGATACACACATACAGACAGCATAATCATAACCAGCAAATTACAACCTTTTCATAGACACCTCGTTTGACCTCCCTTGTACAAGATTTGGTGCAACTATAGGACCTTGGTTGCAACAATGATCTATACGGTAACAGTTCATGTCAATAACGTCACAACCCCCCACTTGTAACACTGACAGACCCCAGTCATCAGCGGGCAAGATCAAACTTGGGACCTCTAGAGCTTAGTGCATGAGCCTCTATAGCATATGCTAAAAGCCATCTAGCTCTTAGTTAAGGTTATAGAGCAGACTCATTTAACTCTCTCTCTAAGTGGTCTCAGTGCCATTAGATGGGACAGAACACCACACCCTGGTGCAACAGGAACAGGTCCTCCCTTCCCTCAGGGAGAGGGACCTTCAGGCAGTTGCTGAGGGAATGATCCTGCCTTCCTTCAGGGCCTGCAAAGTAGAGGTCCTTCCTCTTGCCTGGTCTGCCCACAAGTCCTCGTCCAGTCTGTGCACCCCCTGCAGGTGTGATGGAGCTGGGCTGGCTGAGGCCAGAGCAGCTCCTTAACCCCTTGTTCCCCAGTGTGGGGTTTGTATTCCCAATCACAAGTTCAAAGAGAGGGGAAAAAACCTTGACGATATAGCTTTCCATACTCTTATTAGCTAACAGGCCTAGCAGGGCCTGAAGGCATATTTTTCCAAGGAGAGCTTTTTGTTATCTTGGGTACGCCGATCTAATGCTGCAGATGGCGACTTTAGATGATGCTTCGTGCAGCAGGGCATTCTTTTTCCCTGTGTTGTCCGGGCTTTTCTGATGCTGGATTCAGGAGGAGGGTTGATGAGATTCCACTCTGCTGCCTGCAGAACACTGCATTCTAACCAAAAATATGTTACTTTGGGTCCTGGTTTCCTTCTGTTCCTGGAAGGTGATGTTTGGAAGTTTTTCATGGAGCATGAAACAAAGTCCGAGTCAGTATTGGTAAATGTCCCCAAAACATGACTTCAGCCTACCCTGCATCAGCGAGATCCAGCCTCTTAATTTCTTTGGTATTGATTTAAAGTAAAATCAGTGTTACTCACACACCTGCATAGAATGTGCATGTGTGAATCCTCCAAGGGCAGAAGTGAGATGGAGTGTACATGAGACTTTGAGTGATATCGAAGCATTCCACAATGTTGCCTTGTGGACAGACAGAAACCAAATTCTTTCTTTCTCCCTCCCACCATGGCAATACAATGAACATACCCTCCGTTTCATTCCATTGGAAGACACTTCCACACCTGCTGGGTCAAGCCTGCTGCCTCGGACTGCGGGTGCTGCAAGTGGCCAGCAGTGGGCCAGAAGGAGGAGGACCATGCAGGAGCTTTTGGAGATAGGGGCAAGGAGGAACAAGGAGCACGTTGCTTTCAAAAGTTCCAAGGAGGAAAGGGACACGGTCCAGGAAGAGAGGAAGAGCAGGGAGCAGGACTGATCGCTCAGAGAGAGAATGCAGGATATGGGGGCCAGCAGGGTGGTTCATCCAGGTCATGTCACAGCGCCAGCACCAGTGCATGTGCCAGCTGCTATGTCTGCAGGTGTGCAGGTACATGTAACTATGACAGTGGAATGGTGTTCCTGGTCCTGGCTCAGAATGGCTAGAAGGTGGAGTTTGTGGCAGAGCTAGTGAGCAAAATTACAGATGGGGTTTCGGTTCCCAACTATTGACAGTTGTGTGTCTCAGAGAAAGATCCTCTAACCCCTCTCTCCAAGAGACGTACCCTTGTCTCCAAAACCAGTGAGGTGGCAGAGCGCCTACTGGTTTATGCCATATACTACAGATTTTCTGGCCAGCCTTGAACTCTCCAATTCCCTGATGAATGTTCTTCTGACACTTAATGGCTTTTATATTTTTGCTCTAGCGATTATTCAGACACTCAGCCCAATAGGCCAGATCCTGCTTCCCTGTGGAGCCTCACTTTCCTCCTCTCTGAAGTGGGGATAATCCTAACCAACAATTAGACAGTGTTTGATCCTCAGATCTTGCTTCCCAAATCCCTGCCCTCCTGGTCCAACACCAGCCTCTTCCCCATTTCCCCAAACTTCCATATCTATGCTAGTGCCTGTCTCATCCCCCAACTGCAAGGTCTCATACACGGTCTCCTTCCAGCAAGCTGAAGCTGCCCCTGGCTCTGAAGCTGGAATCGCATGTCCTGAGAGCTTCCCTTGCATGGTGGATTCACCGTGGGCATGAGAAAGGACAATACCCATATGCAGGTAGAACATCAACCTCCACCTCCGTCCCAGCAGCAGGATGGCCTCTGGTCCCTGCTCCCTCGGACAGCTGGAGCTACTGAGAGGTGGGATTGGAAGAGCATGAGAACAGCCCATGAGGTTAAAAAATGGCAGGGAGAGCCTCTTCCCTGCATGGGACATTACGTTGTCCCTCCGTGGGCAGTCCTTTCTTTCTGCAAGCTGTGCTTTGGTTCCTGGACTCTGCCCAGAGGCCCAGCTCCCATCCCTAGCAGCTTGGCTGTTCCCTACCCTGCTGTGCACACCAGGCCCTCTGCAGAGAGCTGCTCTGTCATCCTTGCAGGTGTAGCCCCAGGTTCCATAACCCTGACCCATGGTCTCCCTCTGCTGACAGGCTCTGAGCAAGGCCTGCCCAGAGAACATGGATGAAGAGTTCTAGATCCTGCTGACCGCAGCCCCCAGCACAGACAAACTCCAGCACATCTTGGAGGTGAGCAGAATGGGGAGGGGCAGCAGGGGTTTTACCGTAGAGGTGGGGACTCCTAGAAAGAAGAGACTGGAAAATCCATGCTTCTATTGGATCCTTCCGAGTGTGCATTCATGATATAAACTCACTGGGTGACCTTGGGGTTAACTCACTTCTCCCTTATGGCATCAGTCTTCTGCCCTATCAAATCTACCCTGGGGAATAAGGACAGAAGCCCCGACAATCACCTTCACTTGTGGGTGTCTGGCCCAGGGAGCCTAAACCAACTGGACTATCTGCCCCATCACCTAAACTGCCCTGTATTTTCCTCCTAGGGCCTTAAATGCTCAGCCTGACCCCTTCCCGGCTTGTCCCTGACCTTTAAAGGACTATCCAAGCCCCCCCCTCCCCCATACCTGCTCCCCTTGGGGTCTCTCTCCTGGCTGAGCACAGGCTGCCCTGATATCTCTCAGCAGGCCTGGGTCCCAGTCACATGCTGATTCTTGTCATGTGACCCCCACACTTATTCCCTTCACCCTAGGGAGCTGCATAACCTGGGCTAGGTGCAGTTGAGCACCAACCCCTTTCCTGGCCATCTCACCCAGGGACAGGTTGAAACTGGAAACCTGTGGCCTAACAGTAACTGTTTGCTCCCAAAGGTGCTGAAGACACAATGGAAGAGGAAATCCTTTGGCCTGGATTTAAATTAATCCAACTGAAAGTTAATGAGAGAAAATAGATCCAGAGTTATCTTCCTAGCAGCAGAAAATGTGGAGATTGATAGATGTTAAGGTCCGAAAGGACCATTATGTGCATCTAGTCGCACCTCCTGTATAACTCAGGCCCTCGAATGTCACCAAGTGGTTCCTTCAGCCAACCATAGCATGGGACTGAGCCAGAGCACGTCTTTTGGAACGACGTCCACATGCATTAGAGGCAGCTGGCTACCAGAAAATCTTTCTTCTGCAGTGACGTGGGATTAAGGGACATGGGGGAAAATACATGGAGGCTGTGATTAAAGTTAGGGCAGCGAGGCCAGGATAACTGGGACTAGGTCCCAGGACTGGCTATCACAAGACCTGCCATTTTCTATTCCTGGCTTTGGGACCATGAGTGAGTCTCTTCACCGCTGAGTGCCTCGGTTTCCCCAACTACCAACCAGAGCTAATCAAGGTTTTGTTTGTTGTCCCCATTTTACAGGGTGGGAAACTGAGATACAGTTGGGACCTGGCTACACTACAGGTCTGTAGTGCATTTGTAAGCTGCTGACCCCCACATGTTGTTCAGAGCCTATGGACAAGACAGCTCCTAAAGGTGTGTTTGTTCTGTGCTTATCCCCTATGTACCAGCAGGGCTGGACGGCCTTTTCTCACTGTGCTGTGGGGAGCAGGTCCTGGGTACTAAGGGTCTGAAGAAGCTCTCAAGGACTAATTTTTTAAATTAATTTTTATCAATGAATTGGGAGAAAACATACAATCACTGCTGATAAGACTGGTGGGTGAAAAAATACTGGCAGAGTGGTAATTACTGATGAGGAGAGGGCAGTGATACAGATCAATCTGGGTCATTCAGCAAGTTGGACCCATTCAAAGAAAACAAGTTTGACGAGAGCCAAATGCCAGGTCCTATACCAAGCAAGAAGGCATGCCGGGCACACCTACAGAATGGGGAAGTGTATCCGGGAAAGCAGTGACTCTGAAAAGGATTGAGAAGCCACTCAACATGAGCTCCCAGCGTGATGCTGTGGTGAACAGGGCTAGAGCCATCATTAGACATACGAGCAGAGCCGTGAGTACTATAGGGAGGTGATACAGCATCAGGGAGGCTGATACTGGAATATGGCATCCGGTTTTGGTGTCCTCATTTGGAAAAGATGTAGAGAAATTGGAGCTGGGGCAGCAAAGCGCCACCAAATGTTCTGAGGGCTGGAGAAAAATGCCTTCTAGAGCCCTATTGAAAGATCTCAACCTGTTTAGCTTATCAAAGGAAGATTGAAAGTTGACTTCATTGAAATGTTGAAGTGCCTTAATGGAGAGAAAATATTGGGTATTAAAGGGCACTTTAATCTAGCACAGAAAGTCATAACAAGACCCAATGGTTGGAAGGTGAAAAGAGACAAATTCCTATTACAAATAAGGTACAACTATTCAACAGCGGGGATGATTCACCACAGGAACAAGCTACCAAGGAAAGCGGTGGATTCTCCATCTCTTGATGTCATTTAATGAAGACTAGATGCCTTTCTGGAATGTATTTGCCCAAAAGTAGCTATTGTGGTATGCAGGAGGACTGTGATATGCAGAGGGTAAGATTAGATGCTCTAAAGGTCTCTTCTGGCCATAAAGTCTGCTAATTTCAGAAAAGCTGAGAGTAGCATTGGAAGCAGCCTCTGATGTTTTACTGTCTAGCCGGTTTGCTTCCTAGTATGAACACTCATTGAGTGGGGTGATCCACAGGGAGTAGCTCAAACCTCCAACGTGTCTGGCCAGCGGCAGGACATTAGCACTGCAGGGGAGGGGTGTGTGTGTGGCAGTGACATCACAAAGGCCTTTTGCAGGACCCCAGCCTATCGGTCAAAGGTGGTGGGGAGGTGGTGACCTCAGAGAGAGATGCTGACATCAGCCAGGCAGGACAGGGGCGCAGGGCCAGGGAAACCTCAGAGACCCCTGTGGCTTTGCTTCAGCAAGTCTCTTTCTCGAGGTCTCTCTTTGAGGACTGAGAGAATATTAGGGTTCACGTATGTGAGCGCGAGGAGGAACCTCTTTCGAGTTTTCTCCTCTCCTTTTACTGATTTTACTAGGAAACAGACATCCCTGTTTAGAAGGTAAGAGCCTCCGAGTGGTTTGGAACCTGTTCAGTCTGATCCATCTGGTGCCAGCTGAATTCTAGGCATGGAAAACACTAGTTTAAGGTGGCAGAATTTTATTCCCCACGTAGGATTTTTTCCCTTAGAATCACTGGGGACATTAGGGTTTCTCCTTTTTGTTTTACCTTTTCCTCCATCTCTCCCTCCTTTCTCTTCATCTCTTACTTTTTTTCTCCTTTCCCCTGTTCCCCTCCCACCACCAGGAGGTGTAGAGTGTGTGTGTGTGTGTCGCGGGGTGTGTGTGTGCTCTGCAGCTCCCATTGTGGGAGCTCCACCCAACAAAGTGGGGCTGAAATAGTCCTCTGACAGTGATCCCCACTGGTGACCTGGGCCAACCTTTGGGCTCTCTGGTGAGAACCCTCAGCCTCCCACCCCTCAGTGGCTGCCTCCTGGGGCCACTAGATGGAGATGCTGTTCTAGCCCCAGGATTTGGAGCCTGGCTCTGGGCAATGTGCTAATGCCTCACATCCTGTTGGTTTTAGGTCTTTGGAAAGTTCTTCTCAGAAAGGCAGAGAAGACTCTTCCTCCGGACGGCAGTGCTGGCCATCCATAACCCCCTGCTGCGTGTCAGCCAGGCAGGGCTGATCCTGGCCTACTCCCTCCTGGGGGAAGCCCAAGAGCTGATGGGGGACAAGGTAAGCAGCTGCATTAGACTCAGGAGATTGGGGCAGGGCCCAGGCCTCATTCCCATCCTATCGCCATTCGCTGGCCTGGCAGCAAGGAGCCTGTTGGGGAATGAGAGCGAGAGCAGGTGCTCCTGGGAAGGGGGATGAATTCACCTCCATCAGCAGGAGGGAACCAGCTTGTCCCCGGAGCAGCTCCAACATAGCTCTTTAGCAAGGCTAATTAATGACAAGCATTAACTCATCATGGACTTATGTTCTGAGGGCATGGTGCTTTTGCTCTTGGGAAGAGCAGAGGAGTCCCCTAAGTGCCCTCTGCGAGCCTCTCCTGTGCCAGAGGGCCTCACCCAGTTGCCAGTGGCCTAGTGTCCGTGTCACCCGAGCCACCACCTAGAGAGAACGGGAGGATTCAGTCAGCAGGGGCTGCTGATCTGCCCCATTCACCAGGGCCGCCATCCTGTGGCTTCAGTATTAGTGTCTGTGATGACTTGGGGAAGATCTCGACCTCCCCGCAACCCACTTCACTGCTACCAGAATCCCTCCTGCCCGCCCCTGCTAGAGGCCCCTCCCTGCCCAACCTGGGTGGGGGTGGGAGGAGAGGGTTCTGAGAACTTGAGCTGTGGTTTGGAAGTGGATCAGCTGTCAGGGGCACTGAGGGGGAGGTGGCAGGAGCTCACCCTACAAGGAGGGGGTTTGGCACTGGAGGTTACTAGAAAGGACGAGAAGACTCCATTCTGGGGGTCAGGAGGTGAATCCATCCCTCAGTGGAGGGCAGGTGCTGTGTGGAAATGCTGCTGGTTCCAGGTGCTCTTAATTCTCCCTGATTCCTCGGGACGTTTGAGTCTCTGACACGTTCTCGTTCCCTTGCAGCAGGAGGACGTCACAGCCAAAGTGATGCACCAGCTCCGCATCATCCGGCACTTGTGCCAGGTGCCTGAGGCACTGCAGGGGCTGTGCCTCTGAGCCTTCAGCAACTCCCGCTCCCTGCTGCAGGTACTGCTCTGGCTCACTGTAAATGGGGAGCTAGTGGAAGGGGAAATGGAGCCCCCTGGCACTCACTAAAAGGGAAAGTGGTGGATTCTCCATCTCTTGATGTCATTGAATGAAGACTAGATGCCTTTCTGGAATGTGTTTTCCAAAAAAGTAACTGTTGTGCAAAACAGGAAGCCCATGATATGCAGGGGGTTAGATGAGATGCTCTAAAGGTCTCTTCTGGCCATAAAGTCTACTAATTTTGTTAAAAGTGAGTGTAGCGTTCAGAGCAGCCTCTGATGTTTTACTGTCTAGCCGGCTTGCTTCCTAGAATGAACATGCATTGAGTGGGGTGATCCACAGAGAGTAGCTCAAACCTTCAAAGTGTCAGGCCAGCAGCAGGACATTAGCACTTCAGGGGAGGGGTGGGTGTGGCAGTGACATCACAAAGGCCTTTTGCAGGACCTTTGTGCAGAACAAAGCCACAGGGGTCTCCGAGGGTTCCCTGGCCCTGCGCCCCTGTCCTGCCTGGCTGATGTCAGCATCTCTCTCTGAGGTCACCACCTCCCTAACACCTTTCACCAATAGGCGGTGACCTCAGAGAGAGATGCTGACATCAGCCAGGCAGGACAGGGGCGCAGGGCCAGGGAACCCTCGGAGACCCCTGTGGCTTTGCTTCAGCAATTCTCCTTCTCGAGGTCTCTCTTTGAGGACTGAGAGAGTATTAGGGTTCATGTAGGTGAGTGCGAGGAGGAGCCTCTTTTGAGTTTTGTCCTTTCCTTTTACTGATTTTGCTATAAAACAGACGTCCCTGTTTAGAAGGTAAGAGCCTCCGAGAGGTTTGGAACCTGTTCAGTCTGAGCCATCTGGTGCCAGCTGAATTCTAGGTTCCATAACCCTGTCTCCATCCGCTGACAGGCTCTGAAGAAGGCCTGCCCAGAGACATGGATGCCATGCTGAAGAGCTTATTGATAGCAACCCCCAGCACAGACAATCTCCAGCACATCTTGGAGGTGAGCATAATGGTCAGGGGGAGCAGGAATTTTACCTTAGCCCTGGGAAGGCCTGGAAATGAGAGACTGGATGATCCACGTTTCCATTGTGTCCTGCTACCTGAGAGCCATCCGTGGTCAGAGCAGTGAGTGCAGGGCAGTGTTGGGGCCCTTCCACCTTCAGGGATAGAGGGAAGGCGCTGGAGCTTGACAACAGTGCTCTGCCTGGTTCTGTTGACCACTAACTCCAAGGCCCCAGGCAGGCTTGTGGAGTGAGAGCATCAGACCCGTGAGGTCCAGGAGAAGGCCCTCCGAGAAGAGCACTGGCTCCTTCCTAGGAAGCTGCTGAGATTCTCAAGGAGGGATTCATCCCTTCTCTCCCATGGACACAGAGGATTGTAAGGAGCAGGGCATTGTCCTTTATCCAATAGAGACCTGTCCTAGCTCTCACCCACAAACCTGGGAGAGAGCTGGGCACTTGACCGGATCCTACCCCTGCACTTGCCCTGGTACACTTTCTTCTCCCCTTCTGCCTTGGCTATTAGGCTATGGCTCTATGAACATGAAACAAACAGGAACTTCTTCTCTATCTCTAAGCCGAACTTCTTCTCTATCTCTAAGTCAAGTCTGACCTCTCAACATATTTCAGGGGGCGTATTTGCAGTACATGTATAGAACTCATTATTCCCCACTCAGACCTGGTCACGCGGATTCGACGGCGTTTCTGCGGGTGATCTGACGGTCCCGTGCCTTCGACATACCTGCTGCCGAATTGCCACCGAAGTCTGTCTGCGCTTGCTGCGCTGGTGCCTGGAGCTGCCCCTGCAGGACAGGCAGCCCTATGAAGTAGTGCAACAACTGGCCTACTCCCACTGCATGTGTTCTAACCCAACCAATATCCGCCCACCTCCAGAGCTCTCTGCCATGGCTTCTAATCAGAATGGCCCTGTCTGGCTCCCTGGTACAAGAGAAGGGACCAGCCCCTTCACCAGAGCCTAACAGGTCCTTCTTTATTTGATAGAGTTACAGGGGAGGGTTGAGGATTGTTCCTGGGCGGCTAGCGGGGCTGTTTTGGAGGTTTGATTTATTGCCTTCTTTTAATGTTTTATCTAATCCAGAGTATCTGGAGAGACATTTCCCTCCGTGCTTTACATACAATTTTATTGTAAACCCTCAGTTGAAGTGTGTCATGTTCACGGTCATATTCAGGGAAGGGCAGAGGCTGGTGGCGGAGGAAGGTCTCCCAGCTTCAGAACGGCCAGGTCTGTGTTTCAAGTGAACGTATCCGTATTTACGACTGCATTGCCCCCTAGACACGTGTGATAAATGAAGGCGGGGGTAGCTCCCTTTTATGGACACCCAGCCAGCCAGTTAGCTATAAAATCCCTGTTAGTAGCTGTTCTCTACTTGCTTTATCTGTAAAGGGTTAAAAAGTCCATAGGTAAAAGGAAGAGAGTGAGCACCTGACCAAAAGAGCCCATGGGAAGGCTAGAACTTTTTAAAATTGGGAAAAAACTTTCCCTTTGTCTGTCTGTATTTGTTCTCCTGGAAAGCAGGGACAGGGCTGGAACTAGGCTGTAAAAGCTTGTGCCAGGTATGAAAATCATCAGATCATACCTAGAAACTACTCTTTTGAAACCCCAGATATGTAAGTAGATCAGGAAATGTCTAGGAAGACGCGATTAGGTTTATCTCTTTTGTTTCTTTATGGCTTGCGGACTCCTCAGTGCTAAGCTCAGGTGCTTTTGTTTTGCTTGTAACCCTTAAGCTGGACCTCAAGACGCTATCTTGATGCTTAATCCTTGTAATTGTTTTTTTTTAAACCTAGCAAAAAGTGTAAGTTCCAGATGTATTTTTCTTTCCTTTTGTTTTTAATAAAATGTACTTTTTTTTAAGACCAGGATTGGATGTTTGTGTCCCTAAGAGGTTGTGCGTATGTTGTTTAATTAGCTGGTGGCAACAGCTGATTTCCTTTGTTTTTTTTTCTCAGCTCTTCCCTGGGGAGGGGGGGGTGAAAGGGCCTGAGGGTACCCCACCGGAAGGAATTCCCAAGTGTGCTTTTCTGGACTCTCAGAAGGGTTTTTTTTTTGCATTTGGGTGGTGGCAGCATCTACCCATCCAAGTTCAGAGAGAAGCTGTAACCTTGGGAGTTTAATACAAGTTTGGCATGGCCAGTATTAATTTTTAGAATCCTCACGGGCCCCCACCTTCTGCACTTGAAGTGCCAGAGTGGGGAATCAGCCTTGACATGGTGGCAGAGCGGTGGGATCATTTTGAACCAGAAGCACAGACCTCAGGATTTTAAAAGGACACATTTTTTCTTTTGGCAGCCTGCAAAGCCAGGGAGGTTCTTTTCTTTTCTTTTCTTTTCTGCCTGAGGGGGAACAGACACAAAAAGGGTTCAGCCTGCAAAGCCAGGGAGTCCAACATACATTTTTTTTCCCTAGCTTCGTGGCAACAAAATAGTAGGGCAGCCCTGTGCATGAGGTTGAGGTCGGGCACCAAAACTCTAGAGCAACCAGTCTTCCCAAAGCGGCACGCCATGGAGAAGACAGACCCAGACCAAGCCCAGACATCCAGCTCCATGATAGAAATTCAGGGAGGGGATGGGGGAATGGAGAATTCCCAACTGAGATCCTGGTGTCAGGATGGAGGGATGCAATGAGGGGGGAGGGGCAATGGCAGAAACCCATCCCAAGGTGGCTCCTTGGGAGGAAGAGGAGCCAAAGGGGTCGGCAGAGAGGCCAGGGCTGGCAATACATGAACGGACCCCTCAGATGGCCTCCTGTTGCAGCAAGCAGGGGTCACTGCACAGATCTGCCCTGATGTCACCTCACCTACTGCCATGGATCCATACAATTGGTGCTACACTCTGGCTTTCGAACAGTCTCTCAGGAAGCCCTTTGATATGCCAGACCCCCTAGAGGTCTCACTCTTCCTGCAGGGTAAGTAAGACACATGGCTTCACTGCCTCCTGTGATTGGACCTCTGGGCCTTCAGCACTCCTGCTTCACACCAGGAGCAGTGTTCAGCGAATCCAGCTGAGATAGACTCCTGATGGAGACTTGTGTACACTTCAGGGATTAAGGCACCTCACCAAGCATTTGCAGTGACATTCAGAGCATTGACTAATTAACCAGGGTGACGGCCTGTCCCAAATTGGGCGGGACAGTCCCGAAATGCAGAGTTCAAGTCCCGGTTCCGGGCTGAATGACTCTAGGACAGCATCTCCCTCTGGGTCATTTGTTGCTAGTTGTCAATGCCCAGGCAATTGGTTTTGCCATCTTCAGTTCAGCAGGGGTGCAGGGTGCGGCAGGGGGTTGGGATGCAAGAGGGGTGCAGGGTGCGGCAGGGGGCTCAGGGCAGGGGGTTGGGGTGCAGGGTGCGGCAGGGGGTTGGGCTGCAAGAGGGGTGCAGGGTGCGGCGGGGGGCTCAGGGCAGGGGGTTGGGGTGCAGGGTGCGGCAGGGGGCTTAGGGCAGGGGGTTGGGGTGCAGGGTGCGGCAGGGGGCTTGTCAGGGAGTGGGTGCAGCAGGGGGTCAGGGTGCGGGGTGCAGCAGGGGGTTCAGGGCAGGGGGTTGGGATGCAGGAGGGGTGCGGCAGGGGGCTCAGGGCAGGGGGGCGGGTTGCAGGGTGTGGCAAGGGGCTCAGGGCAGGGGGTCGGGTGCAGGAGGGGTGCACGGTGTGGCGGGGGTTCAGGGCAGGGGGTTGGGGTGCAAAAGGGACTCAGGGGGCGGGCTCTAGCCCAGTGCGTACCGGGGGCAGGGCAGGGCAGGCTCCCTGGGCACCGCGCCACTCCGGAAGCGGCCGGAACCTGGGGGAGGCGGGGCACAAGGGTCTGTGTGTTGCTGTTGCTTTAGGCACCGTCCCCAGCAGCCCCATTGGCCGGGAATGGGGAACTGCGGCCAATGGGAGCTGCAGGGGGCGCTTCCTGAAGCAAGAGCAACACACAGACCCCTGTGTCCCCCCTTCCCCAAGTTCTGGACACTTCCTGGGGTGGCGCGGGGGTAGGGCAGGCCGGCAGGGAGCCTGCCCTTCCCCCGGTGCGCGTCAGGCCGGAGACGCTCTAGGTAAATGTTGGGGGAGGGTGGGGGGGCCACAAGGACCTTGCGGGACGCAGAAAATACCCGGCCCACGGGCCACGTGTTTGAGACCCCTGGATTACAGCATGACGGTGCAAAACTCATTGGGCCCAATGAAGGAAAATCACTGTATAAACAGGGTGTCTTGCCATGAAACTTTGGGTTTGTCCTGCCAAGACTTCCCTGGGGCATCGTGTCGTTACCAACAGAACCTGGCTCCTACCTACCTGTGACCAACCTAGCCGGCCACTAGATTGATCCAGACTCTGGACTGGTAACTATAACATCACCTGGCGGGTGGGGTGCCGTGTGTGTGTGTGTGTGTGTGTGGTGATTAAATACATATGCTAATTGTTGTATCTTTAATAAATGCGGCGTATTGCCTTTTCCCCTGAAACAGATCCCATGTGCTTCTTATAAGCATAACAGGGCGGGGTGCCTTACCCTTAGCAACCCTAATCATAACTCCAAGTGGCCTACCTACAGGAACCCTAATGCTAGGTCAGGGAGCCATACCCATAGGAATACTAAAACTGGGGCAGGGAGCCCTAGCCATAGGAACCCTAACCCTAGGTCAGCGAGTCCGAAACACAAGAACCCTAACACTGGGGAGGGGAGCCCTAGCCAGAGAAACCCTAACCCTAGCCTGGAGAGCCCAAACCGTAGGAACCCTAACACTATAGTGGGGACCCCTACTCACAGGAACCCTAATCTTAGTGTGGGAAGCCATACCCATAGGAACCCTAACCCAAACTCCAAGTGGCCTATCCATAGGAACCCTAACCCTGAGTCAGGGAGCCATACCCCCAATGGGTATGGCTCCCCACCCTAGTTTCAGGGTTCTTTTCTGTAGGGATCCCAGTCCTTGGGTTAGGGTTCCTATGGGTATGGTTCCCCAGTTTAGGGTTAGGGTATCTATGGATAGGTCACTTGGAATTAGGATTACGGTTCCTATGAGTAGGCTACTTGGAGTTAGCGTTAGAGTTCCTATGGGTTGAGCTCCCCTCCGTATGATTAGGATTGGTATGGGTTGTGCTCCCCGCCTAGAATTAGGGTTCCTGTTGAAAGTGTTGGGGTCCACTAGGCATAGCTACCAGGTAACGCGGGAGAGTGGAAGGCCAAAAGTGCCGATGAAGCTCTTTTGCTTAGGGCCTACCTGAACCACAGAACTCCATCTTGTGAACTCTCACCTACTTCTATGCTAACTGCTTACATGTTGAAGCAGAAATATATTGGTCAGCTTTTCTAGCAGACAGCTGCACTAACAAACATAGGAGGAGGAAAAGGCCTGCTTTGTCTTAGCTTGCAAGCCTACTACGTAGCGTCTACAAGGCCAAAGATAAGCATGGGAACTTTTCTAATTGTAACTGCTTAAGGAGGGAGGGGTAAGGGGGGAAAGCCAGAACAAAGGCTTACACAGAAAGTGCTTGGAATATAAAATGGGACGCATGCATGTATGTGTAGCACTTGATTTGAGACATGCTGGTCTCCTAGTGCCATTTCAGAGCTCTGAAATAAACTTGGCTTGCTTTCTCCCCTCGGTGTCTTTATTGGTGCCAAGCACACCGGGCAACGAACCCTGTTTGCCATCTCGAGGCCCATCTGGGCAGGCAACAAAAGGGCTCTCCACCCCAGGGTTAGGGTTTATATGGGTAGGACTCCCCACCCTATAGTTAGGTTTCTTGTGGGTAGGGCTCCCTGCCCTAGGGTTAGGGTACTTATGGGAAGGCCACTTGGAGTTAGGGTTCGGGTTCATATGTGTAAGCCACCCCAGAGTTAGGGTAGCGCTGGTGGCATTTTACAATGCTGAGAATGAGGGTCCTATCTTTAATTTCATGGCCTCCTTCGCCACAAAGATGATCTTTCTTTTCTTTGCAGTGTGGGGTCCCAGAGACAAGATCAGGCTGGCTCCCCCAGATCCAGAGTAACCTGCGGCCAGCACTCCGTACACCAGCATGTATTTAGCCCCATCCAGCCCTTGTACCATTCCCCTCCCATCTGAAGAAACAGGGCCAGCAGGTTAGTGCATCGGGGCCAGGCAGGACTGAGGGGGGAGAGCATTTTGGGGGGTTGGGGAGCTGCTGGCAGCTCCAGTGCCTCTGATGAACCTGGCATTGCTTGTAGCTAGGAACAGAGGCCCCTACCCTGCTGATGCCAAGCACAGCATCCCAGAGGTTCAGCCATGCTGGTTGCCCTGAGCCTATCGCCCTGGTGCTCCCTGCTCTGCACTGGATCCCCCAGAACGCAGTCTGTGCTGACGCTCCCAGGCCCCATGGGATGGGGTCTGGCTCGCTGATACACCTCTCCCTCACCCACCTTGGGGTGCCTGCCGCCAGAGCTGTGAAACCACCAACCAGCAATGGGCACTGCTGATCAGTGACCACAGCAGCCAGGCCCAGCCTGGGGAGCTCACCATGGTGAGAGACACAAGACCTCGGATCTTATGGAGCTCAGAATTAAAGCCAGACGCTGCTTCTCTCGGCAATAGACGCACCCGTACTCATATGCTCACACATTCACACACACGCTCACACTGACCTGCCCCCAAACACACACATTAAGGACTGGTCAACATCTAACCGAGTGATTGAGTCCTGCATGCCAGATGAGCAGGGAGTGATATTACTGTGATAAGAACATAAGAACGGCCATACGGGGTCAGACCAATGGTCCATCTAGCCCAGTATCCTGTCTTCCAACAGTGACTGGTGCCAGATACCTCAGAGGGAATAAACAGAACAGGACAATTATCAAGTGATCCATCCCCTGTCATCCAGTCCCAGTATGTTGTGCTACCTTAACAGTCTATCAATGTAGGATTTTAATGAATGGTCTGTTTTGGGGGGTTTGTTTGTTTGATTGTTTGTTTTAGTGCCTCAATTCAGTGGGGAGAATTAAATAATTGTCGCAAAACTTGTATGTATCTTTAAAATGAGCTAGTAAGAGACCTTAAGGAGAAGGGAAACTGATCCTTGGTTTAATGCATGAATCTTAGATTGCAGAGAATAAACATGTTTTTGAAAATTCACTCTGATGATGTCAGGCACTTTTCTAAATATATTATCTAATTCCAGGCTCTATCATGAGTCTGCAAAGGTGTACAAGATGGAGCAATTCTATTGGAAAAAGGCAAATATAGTGCCCATCTTTAAAAAAGGGAAGAAGGAGAATGTGGGAAACTACAGACTGATCAACCTCACCTCAATCCCTGGAAAAATCATGGAACAGGTCCTCAAGAAATCCATTTTGAAGCACTTGGAGGAGAGGAAGGTGATCAGGAACAGTCAACATGGATTCACCAAGGGAAAGTCATGCCTGACCAACCTGATTGCCTTCTATGATGAGATAACTGGCTCTGTGGATATGGGGAAAGTGGTGAACGTGATATATCTTGACTTTAGCAAAGCTTTTGATATGATTTCCCACAGTATTCTTGCCAGCAAATTAAAAAAATGTGGATTGGATGAATGGGACTATAAGGTGGAAAGAAAGCTGGCTAGATTGTTGGGCTCAACGGGTAGTGATCAACGGCTCGATGTCTAGTTGGCAGCTGGTATCAAGCAGAGTGCCACAGGGGTCGGTCCTGGGGCTGGTCTTGTTCAACATCTTCATTAATGATCTGGATGATCGGATTGATTGCACCCTCAGCAAGTTCGCAGATGACACTAAGCAGGGAGGGAGAGGTGGATATGCCGGAGTGACCCAGACAAATTGGAGGATTGGGCCAAAAGAAATCTGATGAGGTTCAACAAGGACAAGTGCAGAGTCCTGCACTTAGGACGGAAGAATCCCATGCACTGCTACAGGCTGGGGACCAACTGGCTAAGCAGCAGTTCTGCAGAAAAGGACCTGGGGATTACAGTGGACGAGAAGCTGGATATGAGTCAGCAGTGTGCCCTTGTTGCCAAGAAGGTTGGATATTAGGAAACACTCTTTCACTAAGAGGGTGGTGAAGCACTGGAATGGGCTACCTAGGGAGGTGGTGGAATCTCCATCCTTAGAGGTTTTTAAGGCCCGGCTTGACAAAGCCTTGGCTGGGATGATTTAGTTGGGGTTGGTCCTGCTTTGAGCAGGGGGTTGGACTAGATGACCTCCTGAGGTCTCTTCCAATCCTAATCTTCTATGATTCTATAACTATTGCTTTCCCCAGACTTGTGGCCACTTAGCATAGGATTTTGGTGTGCCACAGAAGAAGCATTCAGAGGTGGAGTAAAAGCTCCTGGCAAAGTCATGTTGCACGAGTTGTACTCTGGTATGAAGGCCATTTAACTAGACCTGCCTGTTGAGGTCTTACTAGACAATGTCAACATTCAACGCCAACAAGAAGCTAGTCCTTACTTTTGCAAAAGAATCTTTCGTCTGTTATACAGTTTGTCCTTCCATTCTCCCTCTCCAATTCAAACCATGCCCTGCTAGTTAAAACCCCAGAAAACAGTGTCTCCCATATTTCTGTGTAGGAAGTCTTCATTTCAGGCCCACTGAGAGAATATTGTGGCCTCTCATGATGCTACTAAAGTACTCTTTGAAAGGAGTCATGCCAGTCTTCTGGGAGAGCATGAGTAGTGATAGCATCTTGGTGCAGCTGCTCTGTAGGAGATGCAAACAAACAAACAAACAAAAAAGTATCAAAACAAAAACAAACAAAACTCTGACCTTTCTCATAAAAATAGGGGGTTTCCCGAGTGCCCCAGCTAAAATGTCCCCACCTTTCACTTTTAGGTGGATGAGTGTGTTGGCTGTTGTCTTCCACCCCAGAAGTGGCTGCATTTCAGAGGTACTTTCCTCTTCTTCTAGAAAGGATGGTGTTATACTTTGAATATTGTATGGTAAAGAGCACTTGGATGGGTGTGGCACTCTGTACCCCAAAGCAACACCCTGGAACCCCCATATTCACCAATGTCAGGTAATTATGATAGGTTTCATACAAAGCATGCCATATAAGGTATCATATAAAAAGTCATGATCTGCTGATACCCATTGTTCTGTCCAAATCTGTATATCATTAGTGTGTATAAGTTATAAGATAAGATTTTTCTTTATGGTTGTTACCAAAATATGTTACAAGCTGAAGAGTCTCTGCGGCCAGGTGGGTGTTGACCGCCCATTAATCAACTGTGTGATGCAACTACACAACAGAAACTGCTCGATCACTGTGATTTGGGGACTGCTTGATCACTGGGACTCAGCAAAGCCCATCAGGACACTCCTGGGCTAGTGTCTGTGAGGCCCGTGGGCCAAGGGTATAAAACAAGGGCAATAGCATCATGTCTTGGCCTTTCTCCCTCTCCCACTTACGCTGGAAGCAATGAAAATGCTGGAAAGGCAGAAGACTTGAACTGAAGGAGATTGATCCCCAGTGAAGCTTGTGTATTAAGAACTGTAACATCCAGTTGGGTGAGAAAACTACTTGATCTAAATATTGCCTAGTGTTATAAGGTTTAAGATTTAGATTGTGCACTTACTTTTTATTTTCTTTGGTAACCATCTCTAACTTTTTATGCCTACTACTTATAATTACTTAAAATCTATCTTTCTGTAGTTCTGTTTTCTATTTTACCCAAAACAGTGTATTTTGCTTGAAATGCTTAGGAGTTCTCAGCTGAGTTACACAGGCATATGTATGTCCTCTCCACATTGAGGAAGGAGCAGACTGGGTAGTAAACCTACATTGGTCAGGCTTCTGACCAGGTCTAGACGGTACAGCTCTGGCGTGCAAGGCTGGGGAGAAGGGGGGAGTTGGCTGGTGCCTTTCTGTGATTCCTAAGTGTCTCTCTGAGGATTCATGCAATCTAACTGGGTGTGGAACTCCATATACTGGTGGCTGAGTGGGGCAAGGAGGGGTTTGCTGCTTGTCACTAGCAAAGCGTTGTGAGAGACAGATCAGGCTGGAGAGTATCCCAGCTCCAGGCTGTACCCTGGGGATCATGTCACAGTGGGATCCTTTATCAGTGATATTTGGAAGAGAGGCAACAGACAACAACAGTCATTCTGCTGATGCTGCAGTGATTTGGGGGTAATGGGATAGTTTGTCAGCCATGCACCTATTCCTCTGGCTGTCAGGCCAGTAGGCCAGCCATAAAATGCACAGGGTAGGGAGGAAATTATCAGGGGGTAGCCGTGTTAGTCTGTATCCACAAAAACAAGGAGTCCGGTGGAACCTTAAAGACTAACAGATTTATTTGGGCATAAGCTTTCGTGGGTAAAAAACCCACTTCTTCAGATGCATGGAGTGAAAATTACAGGGTAGGGAGGAATCTCTTTATCTCTTGATTTATAAAATGGGCTTCCCAAGCAGCTTTTTGGAGCTGGGCAATGTCTGCTTGTATGTCTGGGAAGCACCTAGCACATTGTGGCCTCTAAATAAATAATACTCTGGGTGTATGTGTGAAGATTAAAACATACGCTGCTCACTGTCTGCTGCTTTCTGCAAAATGCTGCCAATTGCTGCCTTCCTCTCGCTCATTGACTAGATGAGCCTTATGCACTTCCTGAAGGTCAGCGGAACAATTCTCCCTAATCTAAGGCACCCTAGCTTGACTGTGCGCATTTGTAACCAAAGTCCACTTCTGAGGCAAAACGTTCATTGACTCTGTGGGCTCAGTTTAGAACCGATTCCTAATGACTTAGCAGGGAAGACATCCTGTGGTAGCTGGTAATGAGACTTAAAACTGCTTCTCTGTTTCTGCAGATCTCTGTACTTCAGCTCCCTGATGTTTTTATGCAGGGAAAGATCTTCCTGCAACCAGACTCCTTGTGTGCTGATGCCGTCGAGGTGGGCTCCCCATCCCAGATCCGACACATCGGAGACCAAGGTCACTGAGGGACACAGGCCTGAGAATGGGATCCCCTCCAACACCGATCGGGGTTCCGTCTTCCACATCAAGGATGCCAGGATGTGTGATGGCTCTGTGACCACCTAGTCCAAGTCGTGCCTGTCTGGCACATAGACCGAAGCCAGCCATACCTGCAGCGGTCTGAGACGCAGACGCGCATGCTGGACACGTAATACATGAACCCCAGACCGTTCATGCAGGCCAGCAGGTGGCTGAGTGGGGCCGGCGGCCAGGACTCTGGCTGGCAGGAGCCGGCAGACAGAAGGTGGCACGTGAGCCGATTTTTTTTGTAATGGCAGACTGCGGGTCCCAGCTGCCGCTGAGCCCGCTGCTGGTCTGGGGTTCCGGCCACCAGCGCCTGCCAGCCAGGGTCCCGGTCGCCGGCCTGCTGCCGGCCCCGCTCAGCCCACTGCCGGCTGAGAGAATGGAACCCCAGGCTGGCAGTGGGCTCAGCGGCAGCTGGGACCCACAGTCTGCTATTAAAAAAAAATCGGCTCACGTGCCACCTTTGGCACGCGTGCTGTAGGTTGAGGACCCCTGTTCTAGTGTATACTGTGTGTACTGTACTTTATGGAAATGTTCACTATACGCGATTTTCCTCTTTCGCGCTCACTTTAGAACCTAAACCTGCGTAAGATGTGACTCCGCTGTAGTGTAAAAAAATTTTTTTAGGCACTGCTTTTTAGCGCCCCCAAATTTTGGCACCCTAGGTGGTCGCCTAGTTCGCCTAGTGGTTCCACCGGCCCTGCTGAGCGTGAGCCCTAGTTCCAGTTCTTTCTTGCCGAGAGCGAGGAGGCAAGAAATGGGGTGGGAGAAGGAGACTTTGTGCTGTTTCTTTTCACCTGTGTTTGCTGAAATGCCGATTTTCTGTGTGTTCTTTTCTCCCCCACTTGTCCTCCATGGACCCTGGTTACAACTCATATGTGTGATGAAGTGGGGAGTTTGCATAAAGTTTTGTATGAATGCTCCATGTGCCCCTCACCAGGGACTCTAAGCAGCTTCTCATTGCTGCCCATTAAAGCTCCTTCCCCTTTGGGTCTCTATGTTCTGGGGCAGCTGCTCTCCTCAGGGACACTGCGCCGGCTTAGGGCAGGTGCATGGCAAGGTGGAGATTGTAACTTCTTCATCACAAATGTAAATAAAATTAATCTGTGACAACCAGCGGCATTGGGCTTGTTTCTTAAAGTGCAGAATAACACATGGACACGCTCCACCACACGCAGTGAAATGAAGTGCCCCTTGTGACCAGGTTGGGCAGTACATGGTGAATATCTCTCCCATTCGGACAGTGACCCTTGCTGGCCAAGTGGGATAGTGCCCTTTGTGTATCTCCATGTGGTGTCCAGGTGTGGCAGTGTCCTATGTGCATCCCCAGCACCCCCACTGCAGGACATGGATCAGCGGGCATGTCACACGCCCCGTGAGTGCCCAGCCCGGGCCGGGGAATCTAATGATCCAACCACCGGACCAAATTCAGTGGTGAATCCTGGTCATGTGCCACCTGAGGTAGGTTGCGCATAGGCTAAGAACCACAACCACTGTGACAGTGACCCCTGGTGGCCAGGCAAGCAAGTGCCCTGGAGGTGCCTCCCTGTTGGAGCAGTGACCCCCTGGTGGCCAGATGGGGCAATGCCCTGTATATATTACCCACACCCCACCATTTCTGCAGTGACCCCTGGTGGCCACTGAGGGCAATTACCTGTGTGATCCACCCCCACAATTGTGGCAGTGACCCCTGGTGTCCAGGTGAGGCAGTGTCCTTTGTATATCTCACCCACTGGAGCAGTGCCCTCTGTGTATCCCACCCTCAACTCAGTGACTCCTGTTGGCCAGGTGGGGTAGTGCCCTAGGTGTATTCCCCAACCCACCCCAAGGTGGCAGTGATCCTAGGTGGTCAGGTCGGGCAGTACCCTGGGTAATGTGGCAGTGACCCTTGTTCCCAGTGTGTATCACCACTCCGCAATCGGGACTTGTCCACTGATGCCAAAATGAGGCAGTACCCTGTGAATATGCCCCCAAATGAGGCAGTGACCATTGCTGGCCAGCTGGGACAGGGCACTGTACGCTTCTCCTCCATTTGGGCAGTGATCCCTGGTGGCTAAGTGAGGCAGTGCTCTCCGGTTATTATCTCCCCACACACAGATAGTGACCTCTGCTGGCCAGCTGGGGCACTGCTCTTTGTGTATCTCCATCAATGGAGGACTGTCCCCCCAAGTGGCACGGTGTGGCAGTGCCCTATATGTATCTGCCCCACACTATTGTGGCAGTGCCACTTAGTGGCCAGGAGAGGCAGAGCCTGCATGTTTTCCCACCCCATCATTGCAGTAGTGACCCCTGGTGGCCACTGAGGGCAATTACCTGTGTGATCCACCCCCACAATTGTGGCAGTGACTCCTGGTGTCCAGGTGAGGCAGTGTCCTTTGTATATCTCACCCACTGGAGCAGTGCCCTCTGTGTATCCCACCCTCAACTCAGTGACTCCTGTTGGCCAGGTGGGGTAGTGCCCTAGGTGTATTCCCCAACCCACCCCAAGGTGGCAGTGATCCTAGCTCTTTGTGTATCTCCATCAATGGAGGACTGTCCCCCCAAGTGGCACGGTGTGGCAGTGCCCTATATGTATCTGCCCCACACTATTGTGGCAGTGCCACTTAGTGGCCAGGAGAGGCAGAGCCAGAGCGCCGGGGGAGGGCGGCGAGCCCACTGTGGCTCTGCTCTCCCCGGTGGCCGGAGCCGGAGCATCGCGCCGCCCCCCCTCCAGGTGCCGCCCCAAGCACAAGCTTGGTGGGCTGGTGCCTGGAGCCGGCCCTGGGGATAAATAACACTTCCTTATTCACTTTCTCCACACCAGTCATGATTCTATAGACCTCTGTCATATTCCCCCCAAGTTGTCACTTTTCTAAGCTGAACAGATTCAGTCTTTTTAATCTCTCCTAATAAAGAAGCTGTTCCATACCCCTAATCATTTTTGTTGCCCTCTTCTGTATTTTTTCCAATTCTAATATATCTTTTTTGAGGTGGGGCAACCAGAACTGCACACAGTATCAAGTATATTATGTCAACACAGTTATCTTTTGTCAACCAAACTTGTGATCTCATCTGAATACTTTATCAAGTTTACTTGAGAAGAACTTTCTTCCATGAAACCACATTGACTGGAATTATTTATGCTCCATCCTTTAATTCTTCACTCATTGAATCCTGTGGTAGCCTTCCAATGATTTTGTCTGAGATTGATGTCAGGCAACTGGGCCAAGGTTACCCAGGTTATCCTGTTAACTTTTTAAAAATACTGGCACATTAGCTCTCCTCCTCAAACTTACTGGCCTTAGATTTTTTTCATTAATAAATTTAGCTTCCCTTATCAATTGTCTGCATTTTATGACTGCTAATTTAGCCATTTTTATAAATTTCCTCCTTTTTTCATTGATTTAAATGTTTTTTATTGCTGCTTTCACTTCCCATCTTAACCAGGGTGTGTGTTTTTTTTTTTAACCAACTAAAGCCTTTTTCCCCCTTGATTGAGGAACTGTGGGGCTTGGGGCCATCTAATACTCTTTCTTACACAACTCCTAGTTATTAGTTTTATTTGCCCTCTACCTTGCTACTGCATCCCTTGCCACCAGAGTTTATTTCCAAAATCTTGGCCGCAGTATGTGGCTTAAAAGCACAAACACTCAATGCTTATTGGAAACATCTTTTATTATGGGCTTCCCCTCACACAGCCCCACAGTGGAGATATGGGAAGGGAGCAAGGAATTTTGTTAACAGTAGCAACTAAGAGGCGGGGAAATGAAGATTTCGGCAATCCCTGGCTATTTAATCCCCTTTTCTCTTTACCTTGTCTAGGGAAAGAAATGAACATATTATTGATAATGATCATTAGACCCTTCACAACTAATGTGATTAGTTTAACCCATAGAGTTCTCAAGCCTTGGCATCCCATGTCCCCAGGGTTGGGACCACCCTCCCTTGCTTTCTGGCTAGCTCAGAGGTCATGTTCTACCTCTTTGGGAGGGGAATAATGGGGCCCTTTCCTGTCATAACATGGGGTCACGGCCCGGCAATTGGCCCAAACCATTCCCAGCCCCACGGCAGGAAGCCTGGCTGAGCTGACTCCATCCTGCACTAGCCCTGGGGGACCTACCGAGCGTCTCCAGTCCTGCAGTGGCCACAATCCTCATCCATGCTCAAGCGTCCGTCCATGCTAGGAAGCGGCCCGCTGGCAGATGGCTGCCTCTGCTCCACCCCCTCACTGCCTTGGTCCAGAATATTTCCTGCGCCACCCTACAAAGCATGTGTGCAATCCTGGATGGGGAGGAGAGGGCCCATTGATGACAACCATTGTCCTAGCGTAGATGGGGGTCTGGCCCGTTCGTAGGCGTCTCGTGGAAGGCCGAGCCGCAGCCTCGTAGATCCCTCCGCATTAGCACGTGTTCCCTGACGGGCCGCTTAAGTGCTGGCCTTCGACACCGGCAGGTTCGCAGCTGGCACTGCCTCGGCGGGAGGTCCGATGCCGAGGGAGGAATCCCACCCCAACACCTGGGTGAATTTGAGGGCTTCCCCTCCCCTCCCTGGGTGGAGAGTTCCCTTTCTCGGAGTCAGTCTAAGCTGCCTGCTGCCTCCCTGACGGGCTCCTCTGGCCCGAGACAGCCACCTCTGGGCGGCGAATTTAATTAAGGTTTCTAACAAAGGAGTCTGAGATTCCCCTCCTGGCTCTGATCTTCATTAGGAGCCGTTCGTTGCTAACAGACGCCCTTCTAATTAATAATGGCTCAGAGCAGCTGCCAAGCTGGGTCCTTCTCCTCCTCCCCAGCCCCCCACCATGTGGCTCGTTTCTTTTAAATCAGCAAAATAAATATTCCTATCTATGGAATGTAAATAACAAGGGGCTGGGATAAGCCACCTATGGGGTGGAATTAAGAGTCAGCTCCCTGGGGGTCGTGTACTTTATTAGGGGTGGGGGGGGCACTTCCCCCATTTCCATGGCAGGAAACCCTCCACCGGCATCTCTGGCGCTGGGTGTTAGAGGCCTGCTCTGAACTGCCCCTCGAGCTCTGGGGCTGCCCCACTGAAGCGTGGGAGACAGCAGGGAGCGGAGGAGGAGGAGAAGAGGGAACTTGATTGAGTGGCAAACTGACCAGCCGGCCCTTTATTCCCTGCCCTATAGGCCACGCTGAGGCCTGAATGACAAGGGCTGTGTGCTGGGAGGGAGCTCAGTGGGGCAGGCATCCCTCATGCTGCTCCTGCGTTCCCCCCTGCCCCACCTATCCTCCTGGTGTGGGGATAGGGAATGGCCAGCAGATCTACGCCAGCCTCCCGGCCCTGCGCACAGGGATCCCCGGGCCTCTCTTCGGGGGTGGGGGGGCAGAATCCTGCCGCACAACTGCCCCAGCGCCACCACAGTCAGGCTGCCCCAGCTCACAGCCAGGCCAAGCCCCGCCCGGCTCAGTGACTGGGAGCTGGGCAATCCTGCCTCGTGGCGGGAGCAGGAGTCAGGAGAATCATAGAATCATAGAATCATAGAATATCAGAGTTGGAAGGGACCTCAAGAGGTCATCTAGTCCAACCCCCTGCTCAAAGCAGGACCAATTCCCAGCTAAATCATCCCAGCCAGGGCTTTGTCAAGCCGGGCCTTAAAAACCTCCAAGGAAGGAGACTCCACCACCTCCCTAGGTAACGCATTCCAGTGTTTCACCACCCTCCTAGTGAAATAGTTTTTCCTGATATCCAACCTGGACCTCCCACACTGCAACTTGAGACCATTGCTCCTTGTTCTGTCATCTGCCACCACTGAGAACAGCCGAGCTCCATCCTCTTTGGAACCCCCCTTCAGGTAGTTGAAGGCTGCTATCAAATCCCCCCTCATTCTTCTCTTCTGGAGACTAAACAATCCCAGTTCCCTCAGCCTCTCCTCATAAGTCATGTGCTCCAGACCCCTAATCATTTTTGTTGCCCTCCGCTGGACTCTTTCCAATTCTTCCACATCCTTCTTGTAGTGTGGGGCCCAAAACTGGACACAGTATTCCAGATGAGGCCTCACCAATGTCGAATAAAGGGGGAACGATCACGTTCCTCGATCTGCTGGCAATGCCCCTACTTATACAGCCCAAAATGCCGTTAGCCTTCTTGGCAACAAGAGCATACTGTTGACTCATGTCCAGCTTCTCGTCCACTGTGACCTCTAGGTCCTTTTCTGCAGAACTGCTACCTAGCCATTCGGTCCCTAGTCTGTAGCAGTGCAGGGGATTCTTCCGTCCTAAGTGCAGGACTCTGCACTTGTCCTTGTTGAACCTCATCAGGTTTTTTTCGGCCCAATCCTCTAATTTGTCTAGGTCCCTCTGTATCCGATCCCTACCCTCTAGTGTATCTACCACGCCTCCTAGTTTAGTGTCACCTGCAAACTTGCTGAGAGTGCAGTCCACACCATCCTCCAGATCATTAATAAAGATATTAAACAAAACCGGCCCCAGGACCGACCCTTGGGGCACTCCGCTTGAAACTGGCTGCCAACTAGACATGGAGCCATTGATCACTACCCGTTGAGCCCGACGATTTAGCCAGCTTTCTATCCACCTTACAGTCCATTCATCCAGCCCATACTTCTTTAACTTGGCGGCAAGAATACTGTGGGAGACCGTATCAAAAGCTTTGCTAAAGTCAAGGAATAACACATCCACTGCTTTCCCTTCATCCACAGAGCCAGTTATCTCATCATAGAAGGCAATTAGGTTAGTCAGGCACGACTTCCCCTTCGTGAATCCATGCTGACTGCTCCTGATCACTTTCCTCTCCTCTAAATGTTTCATAATTGATTCCTTGAGGACCTGCTCCATGATTTTTCCAGGGACTGAGGTGAGGCTGACTGGCCTGTAGTTCCCCGGATCCTCCTTCTTCCCTTTTTTAAAGATGGGCACTACATTAGCCTTTTTCCAGTCATCTGGGACCTCCCCCGATCGCCATGAGTTTTCAAAAATAATGGCTAATGGCTCTGCAATCTCACCCGCCAACTCCTTTAGCACCCTCGGATGCAGCGCATCCGGCCCCATGGACTTGTGCACGTCCAGTTTTTCTAAATAGTCCCGAATCACTTCTTTCTCCACAGAGGGCTGGTCACGTTCTCCCATGCTGTACTGCCCAGTGCAGCAATCTGGGAGCTGACCTTGTGCGTGAAGACAGAGGCAAAAAAATCATTGAGTACATTAGCTTTTTCCACATCCTCGGTCACTAGGTTGCCTCCCTCATTCAGTAAGGGGCCCACACTTTCCTTGATTTTCTTCTTGTTGCTAACATATCTGAAGAAACCCTTCTTGTTACTCTTAACATCTCTTGCTAACTGCAACTCTAAGTGTGATTTGGCCTTCCTGATTTCACTCCTGCACGCCTGAGCAATATTTTTATACTCCTCCCGGGTCATTTGTCCAATCTTCCACTTCTTGTGAGCTTCTTTTTTGCGTTTAAGATCAGCAAGGATTTCACTGTTTAGCCAAGCTGGTCGCCTGCCATATTTACTATTCTTTCTACACATCGGGATGGTTTGTTCCTGCAACCTCAATAAGGATTCTTTAAAATACAGCCAGCTCTCCTGGACCCCTTTGCCCTTCATGTTATTCTCCCAGGGGATCCTGCCCATCTGTTCCCTGAGGGAGTCAAAGTCTGCTTTTCTGAAGTCCAGGGTCCGTATTCTGCTGCTCTCCTTTCTTCCTTGTGTCAGGATCCTGAACTCGACCATCTCATGGTCACTGCCTCCCAGGTTCCCATCCACTTTTGCTTCCCCTACTAGTTCTTCCCTGTTTGTGAATAGCAGGTCAAGAAAAGCTCTGCCCCTAGTTGGTTCCTCCAGCACTTGCACCAGGAAATTGTCCCCTACACTTTCCAAAAATTTCCTGGATTGCCTGTGCACCGCTGTATTGCTCTCCCAGCAGATATCAGGGTGATTAAAGTCTCCCTTGAGAACCAGGGCCTGCGATCTAGCAACTTCTGCTAGTTGCTAGAAGAAAGCCTCGTCCACCTCATCCCCCTGGTCTGGTGGTCTATAGCAGACTCCAACCACGACATCACCCTTGTTGCTCACACTTCTCAACTTTATCCAGAGACTCTCAGGTTTTTCTGCAGTTTCATACCGGAGCTCTGAGCAGTCATACTCCTCTCTTACATACAATGCAACTCCCCCACCTTTTCTGCCCTGCCTGTCCTTCCTGAACAGTTTATATCCATCCATGACAGTACTCCAGTCATGTGAGTTATCCCACCAAGTCTCTGTTATTCCAATCGCATCATAGTTCCCTGACTGTGCCAGGACTTCCAGTTCTCCCTGCTTGTTTCCCAGGCTTCTTGCATTTGTGTATAGGCACTTAAGATAACGATCGTCCCTCTTTCTCAGCATGAGACAGGAGTCCTCCCCTCTTGCGCTCTCCTGCTTGTGCTTCCTCCCAGGATCCCATTTCCCCACTTACCTCAGGGCTTTGGTCTCCTTCCCCCGGTGAACCTAGTTTAAAGCCCTCCTCACTAGGTTAGCCAGCCTGCTGGCGAAGATGCTCTTCCCTCTCTTCGTTAGGTGGAGCCCGTCTCTGCCTAGCACTCCTTCTTCTTGGGACACCATCCCATGGTCGAAGAATCCAAAGCCTTCTCTCCGACACCACCTGCGTAGCCATTCGTTGACTTCCACGATTCGACGGTCTCTACCCCGGCCTTTTCCTTGCACAGGGAAGATGGACGAGAACACCACTTGTGCCTCAAACTCCTTTATCCTTCTTCCCAGAGCCACGTAGTCTGCAGTGATCCGCTCAAGGTCATTCTTGGCAGTATCATTGGTGCCCACGTGGAGAAGCAGGAAGGGGTAGCGATCCGAGGGCTTGATGAGTCTCGGCAGTCTCTCCGTCACATCGTGTATCCTAGCTCCTGGCAAGCAGCAGACCTCTCGGTTTTCCCGGTCGGGGCGGCAGATAGATGACTCAGTCCCCCTGAGGAGGGAGTCCCCGACCACCACCACCCGCCTCCTCCTCCTCTTGGGAGTGGTGGTCGTGGAACCCCCATCCCTAGGACAGTGCATCTTTTGCCTTCCAATCGGTGGAGTCTCCTTCTGCTCCCTTCCCTCAGATGGGTCATCTAGTCCACTCTCCGCATTAGTACCTGTAGAGAGAACATGGAAACGATTGCTCACCTGTATCTCCATTGCTGGTGCATGGACGCTCCTCTTTCTCCTTCTGGAGGTCACATGCTGCCAAACCTCCTCACAATCCTTCTGTCCCTGCTGCGCCTGCTCTGAATCTTCAGAACATTATGGCCGTAGGAGCATCTCCTGACGTCTGTCCAGGAAATCTTCATCAGACAAACATGGCACAACCTGTGCAGGTTACAACAGCTGATCGCTCACCTTCCATATCACCGTCCTCTTAAGAACTTTCTCAACTGTTGCAGGAACTACTCAGAGAAACCTGCAGATGAAAGCCTCAGTGCGCCGGAAAATCTGAGCCCAGCGTCAGAGGCCGGAGTCAGAAATCCGCCCTGCGGGGCAGAACCTGGAGTGAGGCAGGGCTGGGAACAAGCAGGTCCAGGCACTGTCAAACGCTGCTTTGGGCGACCACTCTCGGCTGCCGACCTGCAACCAGGCAGCCAGCTGTGCTCTGTTCCTTAGGCTGCCCAGAGCCTGGCTTTGCTGCAGGCCCTGCATGGAAGGACGTGTCCGCGGAGGAACTGCTGCAAACGTGTTTGGCTGGGGTGATCTCTACTGCCCTTTGGGCCCTCTCTGAGGAGCACTGGGGCTGATTACGCAGCACGGCAGATGGACTGGCCGCAGCATCCTCATTACCTTACTTCTCTGGGTGTCAGATCCTTGGGGTCTGCCTTCCGCCCGACCCGGGACAACGGTCTGACCAGATGAGCTGGACAACAGCCCCGTTTCCACAGCTGGGTGCGGAGCTGTTCCTGCCAGTGTGTCGTTCCTAGTCAGTGCCGCTTTGTGTGTGGACTCCTTAAAGTGAATACGTTGTTCGGGGCTGGGACCACCGTGGTGTGGTTTGTACAGCGCCTAGCGCAATCAGGTCCTGGTCTGTGACTGGGGCTCCTGGATGCTGCTGCCAGACCAATAACGAATCAATTTAAACCTGATCTAACTAACTAAACCAGTTAACTAAACCAGTTTAACCCAACGCAAGTTAGGGTATGTCTACACTACGAAATTAGTTCGAATTTATAGAAGCCGGTTTTATTGAAATCGGTTGTATACAGCCGATTGTGTGTGTCCCCACATAAAATGCTCTAGGTGCTCTAGTCAGAGGACCGCGTCCACAGTACGAGGCTAGCGTCGACTTCCGGAGCATTGCACTATGGGTAGCTATCCCACAGCTATCCCACAGTTCCCGCAGTCTCCGCCGCCCCTTGGAATTCTGGGTTGAGATCCCAATGCCCGGATGATGCAAAAACAGTGTCGCGGGCGGTTCTGGGTACATGTCGTCAGGCCCCTTCCCCCCCCCGTCACAGCAACGGCAGACAATAGATTCGCGCCTTTTTACCTGGGTTACCTGTGCAGACAACATACCACGGCAAGCATGGAGCCCGCTCAGCTCAGCTGAGCTCACCGTCACCATATGTCCTCTGGGTGCCGGCAGACGTGGGACTGCATTGCTACACAGCAGCAGCTGCTAACTGCCTTTTGGCGGTAGACGGTGCAGTAGACTGGTAGCCTTCATCGGCGATCTGGGTGCTGGCAGCCATGGGGCTTGCCTTTTGGCAGTAGATGGTGTATTACGACTGTTAACAGTCCTATTACAAGTTGGGTCATTGCACATTAGCAGAGTCTTCCCCGAGCAGCAGATCGTGCAATAGGCCTGAAGACCATCGTCATACACTAACTGCCAAGCGCCCAGTATTTGCTGCCAAGCACCCAGAAAGCTGCCGAGGGCTATCAGTCACGCTGCACCGTCGTCTTAAGATGTAAAAAATAGATTTGCTCTGTATTCATTTGCTTCCCCCTCCCTCCGTCAAATCAACGGCCTGCTAAACCCAGGGTTTTCAGTTTAATCTTTGGGGGGACCATTCTGTGTGACAGTTGTTTGTGTTTCTCCCTGATGCACAGCCACCGTTCTTGATTTTAATTCCCTGTTCCTGTACCTGTACGCCATGTCGTCACTCGGCCCTCCCTCCCTCCCTCCTTCTCCTGGTCCATCAGATACTAGTTTTGCGCCTTTTTTCTGACCAGGCGCCATAGCTAGCACTGGGATCATGGAGCCCGCTCAGATCACCGCGGCAATTATGAGCACTATGAACACCACGCGCATTGTCCTGGAGTATATGCAGAGCCAGGACATGCCAAGGCGAAACCCGGACCATCCGAGGAGGCGATTGCAGCGCGGCGAAGAGAGTGATGAGGAAATTGACATGGACATAGACCTCTCACAAGGCACAGGCCCCAGCAATGTGGAAATCATGGTGTCACTGGGGCAGGTTCATGCCGTGGAACGCCGATTCTGGGCCCGGGAAACAAGCACAGACTGGTGGGATCTCATCGTGCTGCAGGTATGGGACGATTCCCAGTGGCTGCGAAACTTTCGCATGCGTAAGGGCACTTTCATGGAACTTTGTGACTTGCTTTCCCCTGCCCTGAAACGCCAGGATACCAAGATGAGAGCAGCCCTCACAGTTGAGAAGCGAGTGGCGATAGCCCTGTGGAAGCTTGCAACGCCAGACAGCTACCGGTCAGTCGGGAATCAATTTGGAGTGGGCAAATCTACGGTGGGGGCTGCTGTGATCCAATTTGCCAGGGCAATGAAAGACCTGGTGATATCAAGGGTAGTGACTCTGGGCAACGTGCAGTCAATAGTGGATGGTTTTGCTGAAATGGGATTCCCAAACTGTGGCGGGGCCATAGACGGAACCCATATACCTATCTTGTCACCGGAGCACCAAGCCACCGACTACGTAAACCGCAAGGGGTACTTTTCAATGCTGCTGCAAGCCCTGGTGGATCACAAGGGACGTTTCACCAACATCAACGTGGGATGGCCGGGAAAGGTACATGATGCTCGCGTCTTCAGGAACTCTGCTCTGTTTCGAAAGCTGGAGGAAGGGACTTTCTTCCCGGACCAGAAAGTAACCGTTGGGGATGTTGAAATGCCTATCGTGATCCTTGGGGACCCAGCCTACCCCTTAATGCCATGGCTCATGAAGCCATACACAGGCAGTCTGGACAGGAGTCAGGACCTGTTCAACTACAGGCTGAGCAAGTGCCGAATGGTGGTGGAATGTGCATTTGGACGTTTAAAAGCGCGCTGGCGCAGCTTACTGACTCGCTCAGACCTCAGCGAAAAGAATATCCCCATTGTTATTGCTGCTTGCTGTGCGCTCCACAATATCTGTGAGAGTAAGGGGGAGACCTTTATGGCGGGGTGGGAGGTTGAGGCAAGTCGCCTGGCCACTGATTACGCGCAGCCAGACACCAGGGCGGTTAGAGGAGCACAGCAGGGCGCGGTGCGCATCAGAGAAGCTTTGAAAACAAGTTTTGTGACTGGCCAGGCTACTGTGTGAAACTTCTGTTTGTTTCTCCTTGATGAACCCTCCAAACCCCCCCCCCGACCCGGTTCACTCTACTTCCCTGTAAACCAACCACCCCACCCCACCCTCCCGTCCCCAATTCGAGCACCGCTTGCAGAGGCAATAAAGTCATTGTTTTTTCACATTCATGCATTCTTTATTAGTTCCTCACAGAAGTAGGGGGATAATTGCCAAGGTAGCCTGGGATGGGTGGGGGAGGAGGGATGGAAAAAGACACACTGCATTTTAAAACTTTAAGTCTTATTGAAGGCCAGCCTTCTGATGCTTGGGCGATCATCTGGGGTGGAGTGACTGGGTGGACGGAGGCCCCCCCACCGTGTTCTTGGGCGTCTGGGTGAGGAGGCTATGGAACTTGGGGAGGAGGGCTGTTGGTTACACAGGGGCTGTAGCGGCGGTCTCTGCTCCTGCTGCCTTTCCTGCAGCTCAACCATACGCTCGAGCATATCAGTTTGATGCTCCAGAAGATGGAGCATTGACTCTTGCCATCTGTCTGCAAGCTGACGCCACCTATCGTCTTCAGCCCGCCACTTGCTCTTTTCATCCCGCCATTCAGCCCGCCACCTCTCCTCTCGTTCATATTGTGCTTTTCTCATGTCCGACATTGACTGCCTCCACGCATTCTGCTGTGCTCTATCAGCGTGGGAGGACATCTGCAGCTCCATGAACATATCGTCCCTCGTCCTACGTTTTCTCTTTCTAATGTTCACTAGCCTCTGCGAAGGAGAAACATTTGCAGCTGGTGGAGGAGAAGGGAGAGGTGGTTAAAAAAGACACATTTTAGAGAACAATGGGTACACTCTTTCATTACAAGGTTGCATATTTCGGCTTGCAGGCAGCCATGGTAGGCCACAGTGTTTTGGCTTTTTTAACCTTCTTAACATGCGGGAAAGGTTGCAAACAGCAGCGCATTTCCCATATCAAGGATGAATTGGGTTGTCCATTTAAAATGGGTTTTCAATGTAAAAGGAGGGGCTGCGGTTTCCCGGTTAACATGCGGCACAAACAAGTAAACCCCCCCCCCCCACACACATGATTCTCTGGGATGATCACTTCACCCCTCCCCTCCACCGCGTGGTTAACAGCGGGGAACATTTCTGTTCAGAAGAGCAGGAACGGGCGCCTCTGAATGTCCCCTTAATAAAATCACCCCATTTCAACCAGGTGACCGTGAATGATATCACTCTCCTGAGGATAAGAAAGAGAGATAAGGAATGGATATTGTCTGCATGCCAGCAAACACGGGGACCATACGCTGCCATGCTTTGTTATGCAATGATTCCAGACTACGTGCTACTGGCCTGGCGTGGTAAAGTGTCCTACCATGGCGGACGGGATAAGGCAGCCCTCCCCAGAAACCTTTTGCAAAGGCTTTGGGAGTACATAAAGGAGAGCTTTCTGGAGATGTCCCTGGAGGATTTCCGCTCCATCCCCATACACGTTAACAGACTTTTCCAGTAGATGTACTGGCCGCGATTGCCAGGGCAAATTAATCATTAAACACGCTTGCTTTTAAACCATGTGTAATGTTTACAAATATTTACAAAGGTACACTCACCAGAGGTCTCCTGTGTGCCCTGAGGGTCTTGGGTGAGTTCGGGGGTTACTGGTTCCAGGTCCAGGGTCACAAACATATCCTTGCTGTTGGGGAAACCAGTTTCTCCGCTTCCTTGCTGCTGTGAGCTACCTACAGTACCTCCATCCTCATCTTCCTCGTTCCCCGAACCGTCTTCCCTGTGTGTTTCTCCAGTGAGAGAGTCATAGCACACGGTTGGGGTAGTGGTGGCTGCACCCCCTAGGATCGCATGCAGCTCCGCGTAGTAGCGGCAAGTTTGCGGCTCTGCCCCGGACCTTCCGTTTCCTTCTCTGGCTTTGTGGTAAGCTTGCCGTAGCTCCTTAATTTTCACGCGGCACTGCTGTGTGTCCCTGTTATGGCCTCGGTCCTTCATGGCCTTGGAAATCTTTTCTAATACTTTGCCATTTCTTTTACTGCTACGGAGTTCAGCTATCACTGCTTCATCTCCCCATATGGCGAGCAGATCCCGTTCGGTCCATGCTGGAGCTCTTTTGCGATCCTGGGACTCCATCACGGTTACCTGTGCTGATGAGCTCTGCGTGGTCACCTGTGCTCTCCACGCTGAGCAAACAGGAAATGAAATTCAAACATTCGCGGGTCTTTTCCTGTCTACCTGGTCAGTGCATCTGAGTTGAGAGTGCTGTCCAGAGCGGTCACAATGAAGCACTGTGGGATAGCTCCCGGAGGCCAATAACATCGAATTCTGTCCACACTACCCCAATTCCGACCCGCAAAGGCCGGTTTTATCGCTAATCCCCTCGTCGGAGGTGGTGTAAAGAAACCGGTTTAAAGGACCCTTTAAGTCGAAAGAAAGGGCTTCGTCGTGTGAACGTGTCCAGGCTTAATTCGATTTAACGCTGCTAAAGTCGACCTAAACCCGTAGTGTAGACCAGGCCTTAGTGTGTAGAAGAGAAGAGTCCCGCTTCCCTGGCCACAACAGGACCTGCCCCTGCAACGCTTTGCTCGACTGGAAACAATTCCTGAGCTCCAGAAAATGGTTTGTCTCCTGCAGGACAGGGGAAAACCAAAGCAATGTACCAGAGCCCGAGAGGGATAGAGCGAGGGCCAGAAGTGGCTTGTGAGGTCGTGCCAGGCTTGGGAGCGTCTAGCAGCGGAACTGCAAACCTCTAACCATTTTGACTATTTCCCTTGGTATCAGGACCCCAGCTGGGCCCACGTCACTGCTAATGATGTGGAAGGGGAAAAGGTAACTTTAAAATGATCCCCCGTGAGATCCTGTCTGTCTAAGGCAGCGGTTCTCAAACTGTGGGTCGGGACCCCAAAGTGGGTTGCGACCCTGTTTCAATGGGGTCCGCAGGGCTGGTTTAGACTTGCTGGGGCCCGGGGCTGAAGTCCAGTCTGAGGGCTTCAGCTATGGGTGGCAGGGCTCTGGTTACAGGCCCCCCTGCCTAAGGCGGCGAGGCTGGGGCTTTAGCCCCTGCACCTGGGGCGGGGGCGCTGGGGCAGGCTCTGGCTTTGGTTCCCCCTTCCTGGGGTCATGTAGTAATTTTTACTGTCAGAAGGGGGTCGTGGTGCAATGAACTTTGAGAACCCCTGGTCTAAGGTTTGTAGAGTCTGTGCACCTGCTTTGAGCAGGGGGTTGGACTAGATGACCTCTTGAGGTCCCTTCCAACTCTGATATTCTATGATTCACCTTCCACATCAAATCAACAGCAATAGCAAAGACCCTGGCACATTAGGACGGACGTCCAAAGTCTGTGATGTGGCTGACAAAATCCAAGAAGCCTGACTTGGCTGGTCTGGACACGTGCAGAGGGTGAATAAAGGGGACCTGGTGAAGACAGCATGGCAGGAGACTGGTGTTAAGGAACAGAGGGGTAGCCGTGTTAGTCTGAATCTGTAAAAAGCAACAGAGGGTCCTTTAGTCTCAAAGGTGCCACAGGACCCTCTGCTGGTGTTAAGGAAAAGACCCTGCGGAAAGCAGAGGAAATGATGGATGGATTGCACCAAAAAGGATGGCAAACAGGTGGGCCTTATTGCCACCTCAGACAAAGCTAGTGGACGCTTGCATGAGGACCCCACCCCAGATGATGGGATAAGAAGACTAGCCAAGTCCCTAGTGGACTTAGTGCTGTCTCTGGGTCTTCTCCTGTTGGGGTAGGGTGGGGATGGTTGGTGGATTTGTTTGTTTCAGTTTTGGGGAGGAGGGGGCCAGTGTTGAGTGTCATTCTTGCTATGGTGGGAAGGCAATACTTCCTAATTAGGGTCAGGCTCTGAATAGGTCTGATCTCCTCTGGAAGATTGTCCCATAGCTGGAGCCCCTCGACGGAAAATGCTTTGTCCCCCGCTCTCACCCGCTTCGTCCTGAGCTTTGAGATCTGCACTGTCCCTGAGGAGCCCAGCTGTTGTCCTGGGTCAGAGATCGAAATTCAGTCTTGGACGTAACTGGGGCTTAATCCATTAACTGCTTTGACGTTTAGGACTAAGGCCTTGAACTGGCATCAGAAACTGGCTGGGAGGGACTTGGGCACAAGGCTGGTGTGCTCACAGCAGCCTAGGTCACGGCAGAGGCGGGCGGCGCCTTCTGTACCACCTGGAGCCTGGGGTACTTGGCTTCAGAGACAGTGAGTGACAGCAATCCAGCCTGACGAATGCCTGGGTCGCTGCAGCCAGGTCCTCGACCGGGGGATGGGATGCTGCTGCCTAGCCAGACGGAGGTGCCAGAAGGGATTTTTAGACACCTGCTCGTTCCAGCTTAATGAAGAGCCCAACAGGATCCCAAGACTTCACCCTACGCCGATGGGTGGGAGCTGGGCGTCTTCAGTGGAAGATGAGGACAGAGTCTCGTTGGCTGTTCGTCAGAGCATGTCCTCCCACGAGCACAGCCGTAGACTTGCCTGGGTCAGCTGATCCCTGGGGGCATGCTGACATCTTAGCAGTAGCAGCGGATGCATTCGCGGTCAATGAGAGATACAGCTGAGCGTCATCAGCGTGTTGTTAGCAGCTAAGGCCATGGATTTCACTCTCTCGCTCTCCTAGAAAGAACAGGAGGACTTGTGGCACCTTAGAGATTAACAAATTTATTAGAGCATAAGCTTTCGTGGACTACAGCCCACTTCTTTGGATGCATACAGAGTGGAATAAATATTGAGGAGATATATATACACACATACCCCTATAACACGTAGGACTTCCCTGAATTCATCCCTGTTTCCATTAAAGCAGATCTCTTAGAAAAACATCCAAGCGTGATTTAAAAACTGTCCGTGGTGGAGACTCCACCACAACCCTTAGTAAATTGTTCCAATGATCAGAGGCACTGACTTTGTGATTTCCCGGGAGGTGTTCGACTTCTGCTCTGCCCCAGGGCAATAAATGTAGGCCTGATACCAGGATTGGGGAAGGTACTAAAATCTGATTAGAACTGAACGGCGTTACTGTGCACTGTGGAGAGGACCAGTCCCCACCCCGGGCCTCAGTTTCCCCCTGTAAAACAGGGATGTCGCATGGCTTAATCCCCTGATGTCCATCAAGTGCTCTGAGATGCCTGGATGGAAGGTGCCAGAGAAGGGCAGAAGAGGTAGTCGGACTGGCTCGGTGGCGTCTTGGGGCCACGCGTCAGCCCTCGGCACAGGACAGGTGACGTGCTGCTCAGGCCGGGTTGCTGAGGCCTTGCTGGGTCTGCTGCGCAGTTTGTGTGCTGTGCTTTCTATGACCGTGTTTCTGGAGGGGCCTGCGTCAGGGTCTGCCGCGGCGGCGGCTCAGCTCTCAGGAATGCCTCCCCGCCCGTGCAGGAGCTGACACATTAACACCCTGAACTCCTGCGGGGCTCTGAGTCACGCCACTGCCACCGTAACAGGAGATGCAGAGTCACCCAGCTGGGAACAGGGCAGTGCTCCTTCCCCACCCTGGCGTTGGTGCCAAAGGAGGGGCCCTTCCAGTTTCTCAGCGGCTCTACCAGCCCACAGGGTGGAGGGATGGCAGCGAGCCACCTCCCTTCTCTGACTGGCCCCAGGCTATGGGATTTTCTGCTCCCCCCCCCCATTGCCTTGGAAAGAACAGAAGGGGGTGGGGCATCGGGCTGGTCCAGGGACTGGCCATGGGACAGGGAGCGTTTCCCCTGCAGGTTGCCAGTTCACAGCCCAGAGCCAGAGTGTGATGGTGGTTCGGTGTCTTAGGGGCTTTCGCTAACCAGCCCCTTTGCTGGCAGCCTCAGCATGGATTTGAATAGGCCACGGAGACCGACTTCTCCCAGATCCGATCCGTGGCCCCTCCGGCCCAGGGCTGCGGCATGGGGTGGCGGGAATGGCTTGTCCTGCCGTTGTTCCTCCTCTAAGGATATTCCAGAGTTCCTGAGGTCTCCAGGGCGCCCTTCACCAGAGATGAACTTCTAACACTAATGAACAAGCTGGGCTGGTTTCCTGGTCATCCTGAAGTGATCCAAGTGTTGGTTTCAAGATCGCCGGCCTCAGGAGACAACTAGCTCTTTGCTCCTGGAGACACTCATTTGGTGTAGGCCCTATGTAAACATCAGCGTTTGTTTGTTAAATGCTCATGACAGGATTGTGGAGCAACTTAGGAGGTCGAGCTCTGGGCTTAGTTTGGCTTTGTTATTCGTTTCCGGCAGTGCCCGCAATGTGCCAGGTGCTGCGCAAACCAAAGGAAGGTGCAGTTCCCCACCCCAACGAGCTTACCGTCTGACGTGTGCTTCGGAGTCCCCTGGGAAGAGCCTTTTTCAAGTCCCTCTGCCCAGCTCTGATTCACTGATGCCACAGGGCTCGCCAATTGTACCTCCAAGCCTTGGGACTTGGTGGGGGAAGGGAGTGCTCTGTCCCGTCATGCAGCACAATCCCTTAGCTGGCTGGCTAGCGGAACAACCTTGGCTCCAAACACGGATATCCATCCCGTCCATGGCAAGATGGTAACAGTCATGGGAGACCTGGGGGGGTTGGGCTGGGGGGAGAATTGGGGAAGGAGGAGGTGGCTGGAAGAGGGAGAAATGGCTGCTATTTCCAGCCAAGATGGTATTTCCCGACCAGGCTGTGACAGGTGCAAAGCGGGTTATGTTTGGGGCAGGGAGAGCAGGCCGTGGGGAGGAGATCTCTGGCCATGTGGCGGATAAAGGCAGGACTGGCAGCGCCAGGGGGCTGTTCGCTCTCCAGGGAGGTGGGATTTGCCTTGGTTTGCCTTAAGGAAGAACATGATGATTGGGACCTTGGAACCTAGAAATGACCCAACTTGGGTTTGCTCTGAACTGTCAGTCCCAGGCAGTGCTGGAAGCTGCAGGATCCTGCACAGGTGATGGGTAAATCACAGGCCAGCCTGCGGAAGGTTGCAAAACCCTGTGTGTGAGAGGGAGACGATACCGTCTGCATTGCGTGTGTTACCCGCTGGGGCACGTGTGCTGGGGGCCCCTCTGTGATTGACCCACCGAAGAGATGAGCCTGGTCCAGCCTCAGCTAAGCAGCCTGGCGTTTTTAGCTCAAGTTGCAGCAGCTCCTGCTTTTAGTTTGGCAGGTCCTTGGTGCATCATCCAACATGGCTGCCGTCACATGCCCGGGCCTCTTTGTGGCTGGATCTCGGCATGCGAGGCCTTGCTTTGGTCACTGATGCACATTCTTGTGTGCACCGCTATGTGTGTGTGTGTGTGTTTGCACCAGGCTGCCTTCACACCTGCTTGTGTGCACATGGCTATGGCCCTGCGTGTACACACGGGCTCCCATGTGCTGCCCATACGCACGTGAGCACCTGCGGGCTCCTGTTTGAACGCATGCAGAAGTAGCGGCGTGACCCAGGCTGGTGCAGAGGATTCCAGGCGTCCTGTCGCTGTCCCTGAGCGCAGAGAGTTCTCCACGTCCATGTGGCCAGGCAGCTCCTGGGGAACCAGCCCCGAAATCCTGGTTACTCACCCCCAGCAGCTCTAGTCCTTGCTGGGTTTGCTCAGGACAAGTGCACCCATTCCCTGGCCATGGTGTCTACCTTGCCCCAGTTGCTTACACCGAAATCCTTTCCCTGTCAGGAGACCTCTGTGGGATGCCCGTTCTCACTCATTTGTTCTGCTTTCACCCTGGCCTCTGCCCTGGCCCCCTTTTCCGCTCACTTGTTTTGCAGGTGACATTATGGTCTCTGGGCAGAAGGGACAAAAACCCCCCCAGGGTCTCTCTGTAGGCAAAGGAGGCATGTACTTCCGCAGGGCCTTAAAACTGCCATACAGATCCCAGGATCTCTCTGCCTGCTTTTGGCGCTCCAAAACTGCCTCCCTTGAGACCTCCCCCCACCCCACGCTCAGCTTTCACCTCACGGCCTCCCCCTCTGCTGCTCCTCATTCATGGACCAAGCTCTTGTTGATGTCACCAGGCATCACCATCACCCTAGGTAACTCAGGAGGGTGGAAAATCACAAGTGTCAATGAAGCCTTCCAGCACCAGGCCTAAAATGAACCAAACTCCTTCCATGTTTAAACTCTAATCGACCTCAAACCTCGCTGTTGCTGTCCTCGGGCACCTCTGTGCTGGCAACACTCTCATTCCTATGTCTGGGACACACGCACTGGGCAGTGCTTCCTAGCTTGCCCTTGTTCTGTGTCTAAAGGCAGCGTGGTCACGGTGTAGTGGCCAAAGCACAAGGCTGGAAGCCCAGGGCTTCCTGAGTTTTAAACCTGACTCACCCTCTGGCTCGGTGCGTGGCCTGGGGCACATCACCCCCCCGCCCCGCCCGTCTACTCTGCTCGGTGGGGCTTATGCTCCCTGCCGGGGCGGGGGGAGGGGGGAGAGCTACGGTTTGTGCAGAGCTTTGCAAAGTGCTTATTACATTTTTTTTCTCCCCGTGTTCTAAAAATGCTCCCATGGCTTGCTGTGGGTGCTAGGGTGACCAGGTAGCAAGTGTGAAAAATTGGGATGGGGGGAATAGGGGCCTATATAATACAAACCCCCTAATATCAGGACAGCTGGTCGCTAGTGGGTACACATGGGCCCAAACTGCCCCACACCAATCGGATCAAATAAACCCAGAGCTCCTCCCCGTTACACAGAGCTCACCCCTCCCTTTATGGCCCTTTCACGTCTTCTCTGCGGGGAACCCAAAAGGGAAGCGGGCTCAGGCAGGAGGTGCTAGAGAAGGCCTCGGTGTTACTGTTAAGGAGCTGGGCATTAATTCTCTTAGGAAAATCCCAGTGCAAATCCCCATCCCTTTGGCCCATCTTCTGTCCCGGGGGTAAATCAGCAGGGAACCGAAGTAGCAGCCACATCTTCTTTGCAAGGGAATCTTTATCTCACAGCCTGGCCACGTTTTAATGTGGGGTTTGTTTCGTGGGCACCCCGTCGCATCATGTCCCCGCACCAGCCACAGGAACTGCTTGCACGGCAGCTATTTGTTGGGACAGGCGAGGAGGAGGAGGAGACACCTTTGGGGTGAGCTATTTCTGAGTTAAATGGTAATGTGCTTCATATTTAGTCTTAGATTAGTTTGCAAATTTCATGTAGCTGGTGGTTTTTAGAAAACTAAAACCATTTTTTTTCTCCCATACCCCAGGGTCAGCAGCCCAGTACGCAGGAGTGATCCGCTGATAACACCCTGGAGTATGCAGGCCTAGCCCACACGAAACACCCTCCAGTGACACACTGCGTGCTCCACTGTGCGTTTGTGAGCCACTGTACAACAACAAACTGTTGTGTAAAACCCAGTGCTCGTGAGAGACTCTACAATAACAATCCAAAGCATGTCATTCAGTCCTCATGGGCAGCCCTAGCAACTGAGTATGGGGAAACCTTACAGCTGACCTGTGGTACTCATTGCTAGGGTTCAAGAGCGAATAATCTCTTTAGCTGGAGAATGAGATTATCCAGACTGGATTAAAATGAATAAAAGGGATATTGAACCCTCCTGCAGCAGAGCCTAAACCAGTCACTACTTGTTTGGGATTTGGATGAACCTTCTCCTGTGAGCGGCTTATTCCATAATTGTGTGCCTCAGGAATCCTTTCACCTTCCTGTGAAACATTGCTGACTCCAGCCAGAGCCAGGCCACTGGACTACATGGACTCTGGGGCTGATCCAGTCTGGCATTTCCCATGGAATGAGCTGGGAGAAGACCTGTTTTAATATGAAGAATACTTTGAGAGTCCTTTAAAGAACAAAAGAAAAATAATCAAAACCAGAACGAATTTGTAGACGCCTGGCAAATAGCTCCGTCCTAGGCCTCTGAGCCAGCCAACGAGTCGCTGATCGGTCTTCTCTGATGCATGGGAGGCTGCCTTGATGAGCGGAACAAGAGGCATTGGGAATGTGATCAGTAATAGGAATTCCAGTCATTGCCTTCAAAGGAGCCAGCGGGGTGCTTTGATTGGAAATCGGGTTGCAAATAACAAGATGAAACTCGACAAGAGGGCTTTAGGGAGGCACCCGACTGACTTCAAAACAGCGGCAGAGGGTGTTTTCAGAGATTCATAGCATTTAAGGCCGGAAGGGACCATTGTGATCATCTAGTCTGACCTTCTGTATAGCACAGACCAGAGAATTTCACCCAGTCACACCTGTATCTCAGCCCAATAAATGGTGTTTGACTCAAGCATATGGCCCAGAAAGTCTTTAGCAGAAGACTTCAGGAGGTGATAAATCCAGCACTTCCCTTAGTTGTTTGTTCCAGTGGTTAAAAACATGTGTCTGATTTCTGTTTGGAATTGTCTGGCTTTCCTTGGCCTAGGAAGGCCTATTCCAGCTGGTGCAATGACTCCTCCCTTTGGGGGACCCGACATGAGGAGACTGCAGGTGGTTAACACAGGCAGGGATGATTACCTTTCCTGATGAGAGAGAGAGAGAGAGACAGAGACTTCGAAAGGGAAAACTCCGAACTGCCAATCCGCCCAGGCTCTCTCTAAACCTTGACCCGTATATTTTTATCACATTCGCTATTAAGGTTCCATTCATAAATGGCTTGTAAAGAGTTAATACACAACTCACTAACGTGATAGGCATGTCACCCCTATGCCCAGGATGTGTCATGGAAGATTAGAAGCGTATTGGTGGAGGGTTATATGCCCTGGCAATAAGACACCTGTTGTCTTGTCTGGACTCTATTTGATCAACCATCTATGAAAACATCTAATGTTAACCCTTTATAAACTATCATTGGAACTTAATCTAAAGTGAGACTTTTTTAAACTAAAGCCACAAGAATTTTCCTTCTTTCTGCATTTTTGCTTTCAGAAGAGGAAGTCTGGGTCAATGGTTGGGGCGCTAACCTAGGACTCAGGTGACCAGACTTTGGTTCCTGGTCCCACCCCTGACTTCTTGTGTGATTGGGAGCAAGTGACTTAGGCTCAGCTCCACAAATGTATTTAGGCTTCTAACTTCCATTAAGCAGGAACTGCGAGACCTTTGAGAATTTGAGCCTTAGTCTGGTTGCGTCTTGGTTCTCCACCTGTCCAACGCAGATGAGGGCACAGCTCTCCCTCACTGCGGTGTCGTGAGGCTAAATACACTAAAGATGGTGAGATGCGCCAATATGAGAGTCATGGGGACAAGATAAGTACCCGTGAGCGCAAATCTGAAATGATGCCTTTGGCCCTATTCATCTCAGACCACAACTACAAGCCTGCCTGTACATCAGTGTGTCACACGCGTATCACCCCGTGTTTTTCTATGCTGCCCTTTATACACAGAGCACTGTCCCAGACATCAGCTGTAAGTCGCCTTCAAACCCTATCTCAAGACCCATCCACCATAGGCCCTGAGTTTTACTTTTCCCGGGGAGTGCTCCATCCCCTGTATTGCCCCGAAGCCCGGCCCCCACTCCACCCCACCCCAAGGCCCCGCCCCTGCCCCTGCCTCTTCCTGCCCCCGTTCTGCCCCCTCCCTGAGGCCCCGCCCTTGCCCCACCTCTTCCTGCCCCCGCTCCACCCTCTCTTCAAGGCCCTTGAACACCAGTCACTCGCTTCTCTCTGCCTTCCCCCAAGCTGTGGCTGGGGGGTGCTGAGAACCCACTATTTTTTTTCTGTGGGTGCTTCAGCCCCAGAGCATCCATAGAGTCGGTGCCTAGGACCACCTCTTCCTAGGACACCAGCCCATTAATAATGGCTCCATTGCGGGGAGATGGGGATAAGTGGCACACCCTACAAAGAAAATAACACACATGCGGCCCATCTTGTATCACCATCTTATCGCCCTTCATATGTCACTTGTGTGCTATGTGTCGCTGCATGTGTTTGTACAGCACCCTGCACAAGAGGGGTCCTGCTCCTGATTGGGAGCTACTATAAAACAAGAGATGTTTGCTCCTGGAGATAACCTCGACTCGCAGCGTGTTTGGATCCAGGTTTTGAGGTGGCCTGTGATGGTGAATGGGGCCGGCTGCACAAGATGGACCCAGATTCAAATTCCACAAGGTTCCAGTGTTCAAGTTTGGGCCCCTTTGTCACTTTTCTGGTCCGTTAGCGGGGTGTTTGGTATTTAATGGCTGGGTTAACCTGTGGATGGCAGGTGAGAACAATGGGACCATTTTGTGGCTTCCGCTGGTCATGTGTTTTCCCCTTAGTAACTCACGCCCCAGCAAAATAGCCAGCATGTCACACGCCCTGCTGCGATATGCGGATTTGGTATCTGACGTGCCTGACTCAGAGTCCCCAGGGCCTGGCCTGGATGAAGTGATCACAGGAGGAAAGCTATTTTATTCGGTTGCTAGGGGACCAAACCTGCACCCATGCAAGGAAATTCTGCATCAGAATTCCGGTCACTTATTGCGTTCAGTCCTTGGCCATTCTGCTGAAGCAGCCAACGAGGGAGTCTACAAGAGCCACTTACAAAGCCAGCTGTTTAGAAATCAGCTTCTCTTTGGTTTTCCTGCCAGTATTCAGGATTCTGTTCTCTGGAGAGCACCAGTGGGCCAGCACTAAATGATCTGCGAGACGTGACCCACAAAGGGCCCCAAAATCAGCCTTGGTGCAAGCTGGAGCCACAGACCCCAGTCTGTCTGGCTTTTGTTTGTCAGTAGAAGCGTTGAGGGAATCTTTCCTTGCTCTGTTAGGATCCGCACGTACTTTGACCATCAGCTGTTGGCTTCAGGTTGGAGGGAGGATACAGTAGTGTGTTTCCCGAAGACCTGATGAAGCCTGTCCCATACAGTCAAGCGCAGGGGAGTCTGCCTGGCTCCGCAGAAGTTAATTCCACATGGTCTCTCTCCGAGAGGAGGTTGCTTTTTAGCTGAGCTCTAACCCAGCCTTTTGTGTGGATTTTTGCTCTTATACAAATTGTGGCAGGCTTCCCTCAGCGGAGATGGCTACCATTTCTCCTCAGGCCTGTGGACGCAAACTGCTCCTAGTCAAGATGGCTGCCATCTCCCATTATTTCCCAATGGGACTGAAGCCAGGCTGCCTTCTGGGTTCAGTGGTTAAAAACTGGCCAGGGAAATGCGAGGGAGACTGGGAGCAGCCTTGTGGGAGGTTTGGAAAGGATTTGGGGAGGGCAGGGTAGACTGAGGGGATGTGTGGGAAATCTGGGGCCCAGAGGGGCAGACTGTGAGGGGATGCAGGAGGTAAAGGGAGGAGCAGAGAAATGTGGGTGCGGGGCAGATGGGGGCCAGGAAGATGGGTAGGGAGAGAGAATGTAAGTGATAGGATACTGAAGAGAAATGGAGGGCGATGGGGGCAGGTGGCTGAGGAGAAGTCTGGTGGGAGGCTGGGTGGGGCTCAGAGGTGTTAGTGGCGGCAGGGGGCCCAACTGGGGAATGTTGATTTGGCCACCCTGACTATAGCTAATGAATAAATGCTTGTGCTCCAGGTATAAGATACCAAGGTCATGGGCACCTTAGAAACACTTGATCCAAGGGTAGATTTCGGTCTGATCCCTCATATAGGAAGAGAGCGCATTAATCAGATTAATACTGTGGACTTTATAGAATGGTGACGCCCAACCTCCGGAGCCGATTTTGTGACCCCCAGGGGTGGGTGACTGTATTAGGAAAAAGTGTGTTGGATTATGAATAGAAAATGTGTCCCTAAGGCAGACCCCGCAATGTTAAAACTGTGAGCCAAGAACGCTGTAAGCAGAAGCCAACGATTGCCCTGCGGCAACTGCTCTGCAGCGCCCCCACTGGCTGCCCGCTGTGTTGCAGGAGAAGGAAGTGCGTAGGTTCTGGCTGTGGGACCCATCCAGGGAGAGTGGAATAGTGGCTCAGCTGGCAAAGGGGTGGAGTCAGGAAAACATCCCTATTCAGAAAAGGCGCTTACATATGTGCATAAATCACCTGGCACCTGCTTCAACGCTTGCCTGAATCTCCTAGCAAGCTGAAGGTGGTAAGAGACCTTGCTTGACCCTGTTGCAAGCCGCTTGAGCCCTCTGTCAGGAGACCATCGTCTTTCTTTGATCTGAAGGAGTCACCCTGAAAGGACAGTATTATTTTTTTGTTTTTTTGGTCATGTCCTTTCCAAATATACACAGGCCTAGATCCATAATTGCTCCTGGTACACAACCAGCACTGACATTTGACTAGCAGGCATTCCTGGCCTATTTTACATCGATAGCATTGTGCTTTTAAAGGGCTTTTCACATTGCTCTTGGGCAAACAAAACGTTTGGTCTTTGGCGAGAAGAGTTGGTTTTGTGGTTAGGGCACTGGACTGGCAATCAGGAGGTCTGGATTCTATTCCCAGCTCTACTCCTTTGGGCAAGTTACCTCAGCTTTCCATGCCTCAGTTTCCCCATCTGTAAAAGGGCAGGAGGAAGTAGCTTCACTTCTCTACCACACAGGGGTGCTGTGAGGCTAAGTGGCTGTTTGCAAAGCATGCTGGGATGGGTAGGTGGAAGGCGCTATATAAGTCTGAAGCGTTAATAGTATTTTGTTAGAGCATTCAGTAACTTCCTGGGCGGTGGGTTTATTAACAAGCACGTGATGCTAGTTGTTTGGCTGCAGCAGGGTTTAACTGTGTGACGCACGTAGAAGAGGAAGGAACAGCAGAGAAATAGGTCCTTAAAAAGCATAAATACAGATCGCAAAGGTTACAAAATGTCTCGACCGGGCACAGACTGTCACAGCCTCCAAAAGTCACTCTCATGAGAAGGTGACTGAGCTGCTGAAGGGTTCAGATGCCAGAGGAACTGACAGCGTCTTTGCTCGGTTTCTTTTCAGTCCATCGGGTGCAGGTGAAGAGGGATGGATGGATCAGGAGCTTCGCAGACTGAAGGCTTCTCTGGGCCCTCGGAACAGGGACGGCGTGGATGACTTCTGCACACCCCCACTCTCCCCGCATCTCCCAGGCTGCAGAGACCTGAGGTGCCATGGCTGAGGGCACATCTACCGTGGAATAAAAGACAGGCCCTGTCGCGGCTGGCCTGGGTTAGCTGCAGGGCCGGCTCTGGCTTTTTTGCCGCCCCAGGGGAGAGCGGAGCCCCGGCAGCCAGAACGCTGGGGGGAGGGCGGCGAGCCCCGCCGGGGCTCCGCTTTCCCCGGGGGCCAGAGGCTGCACCGGGGGGAGGGCGGAGAGCCCCACTGGGGCTCCGCTCTCCCCGGCGGCGAGCCCGGCCGGGGCTCCGCTCTCCACGGCGGCCAGAGGCAGGGCCAGGGGGAGGGCAGCGAGCCCGGTCGCAGCCCCGCTCTCGGGCCGGAGCGCCACGCCGCCCCCCTCCAGGTGCCGCCCCAAGCACCAGCTTGGTGGCCTGGTGCCTGGAGCCGGCCCTGCCTGTGTGTACCCCACCTGTTGGGCTGTGACATCTGGTGGCCAAATAACACAGTGCACTCTGTGTGACCCCTGGTGGTCATTTAGGGCAGTGGCCTGTGTAAACCCCCACCACTGTGGCAGTGCCCTCTGGTAGCACCACCTCTGGGTTAGGCACTAGGGTTGGTAATATGGGTGCGGATGGGTCCACGCTGTACCCAGAAGCACTGGAATGGCTGGTGTTCTGGGTAGAGGACTCCACCTGGTATTTAGCTGTGACACTCTGAGCACCTTTACCTGCCCTTTAGAAGAGCCCTGCCTGGCTCAAAAGCTTGTCTCTCTCCCCAAAAGAATTTATTCCAATAATCCCTGTCCCTCGGCATTCTGGGAACATGTGCGTGGCCACCTTCACTGCCTTGGTTGCTGCAGCTCTCCAGCCCCCCTCCACCCGCCAATCCTCCCATCTTCCCCTGACCCCAACCTCCCAGGGCACCCCACCCAGGGCCGGCTCTAGGCACCAGCAAAGCAAGCAGTTGCTTGGGGCGGCAAATTTGCAGGGGCGCAAGAATCCAGCATGGGAGCTGAGACCCAAGAGGGGGCCCTGGGAGCTGTAGTTCCTTAGTTAGCTCCCTGCCTATAGAGCCAGCCCTGGAGCAGGGAAAGAACTACATTTCCCAGCATTCCCTCAGCCGCAATTAACAGGAAAGGGAGGGGGAAGGAGTGTGGAACTGAAACCTCACACTGCAGCTTGCTGTGAATGGTAGGGACAGAGCCAGCTGTAGGTTTTTTGCTGCCCCCCACCCCAGCGCTCCCCCCGCACCCGCGTGTTGCCCCAGCCCTGGACTCTCCCCCACCCACACCCCCTGCTGCCTCAGCTCTGGCCCCCATCTGCACCCTGCCCCAGCCCTGGGCTCTCCCCTGCCGCACCCGCATCCCCTGCCACCCCAGCTCTGGCCCCCACCTGCACCTCCTGCCGCCCCAGCTCTGGCCCCCATCCACATCTCCTGCCGCCCCAGCCCTGGGCTCTTCCCCCCCACACCCGCACCCTCTGCTGCCCCAGCTCTGGTCCCCACCTGCACCTCCTGCTGCCCCAGCCCTGGGCTCCCCCTCCCCCGCACCTCCTGCCACCCCAGCTTTGGGCTCTCCCCCAAAGAAGGAATTGGGTGGACTAAATGGACAGTGCACCTCTCTCTCTGAAGCCTAGCAAGGGAGGTATGTGGATCCCACTAGAATTTAAACGGAAAAGTAAGGGAGGGGAGGCTCTACTAGGACCTGGGCAGCTTTAGATACAGTACCAGGCACGTAGGAGGTTTTACACTTCTGAGCCATGGAAGCAGAAATTGACTTTTCTTTTCCAGATATAGCTAATATTCAGAAAGGGAATCTAGCACCTGCCTTCCAGATTTGAACACCCTCAAAATTCAGGAGTGCTCAAGCGCAATTTGGGCAGCTGTTACTTCATTTCTCCCAAATTAAATATACTGATCCACTGTAACTTGCTGTAGAAAAAGTAGAATAAATTGAGCAAGAAATGCTTCCCAGTGGTTATTAGGACTGAAATTGCTATTTTCAACAGCCATTGCTTTTTTTTTTTTTTAGTTTTAGTTTTATTTCTTTGAAAGGAAGACAGTAATATTGCATTGGCAAATTCTCCATAGAAACAAAGAATGGAACAAAAGAATAATAAAGGCACCTCAACTTTTCCTCATTTATGTAGGACAGTCTTATAATATGCATCCAGATACCCTCCAATCACACAAGCTGAAAAATGTTCCACTTTACTGCAGTTCTGTAACCATATGGGAACCAATCCTGTCCGTGTCTGTGCACATCCAAAATTCCTGCTGAATGACCCGCCCTGGGAGCGAGTTACCAGTGACCCAGGGCAGGGGCGGCAGGAGGGTGCAGTTGGGGGGGGGAGGAGCTCAGGGCTGGTGGTGGTGTGTGTGTGGGGAGATTGGCAGCAAAAAACCTAGAGCTGGCCCTGACCCCACCTGCAAACCCTACGGAGCCTTGGGTTGGGGGGCTCTAGGCAGGGGAGGGGAAATCCCAGGGCCATAGCTCAATAACCCTGTGAGGCTACCCCTGCAAGAAGCAGCGGGGTGGGGAGTGAGGCAATGCATCATGGGAGATGTAGTGTCTCCCCTACCTCCATCTCCCATCAGCCACTGCGGACCCAATGGCACCATGGGAGATGTAGTGTCTCCCCTGCCTCCATCTCCCATCTGCCACTGCGGACCCCATGGCACCATGGGAGATGTAGTTTCTCCCCTGACTCCATCTCCCATTAGCTGCTGCCAAGCCCGGCCCCGCCTTCCCATTTCTAGAGTGAGGGGCCGGTGGTGCGAGGCCGAAAGCGAAAGCTACTGTGACGCTGGGGAGGGGCCGCCCTTGCTGGGAAGCACCCCCCGGGAGATGTCTCCCTGCCCCGCTCGCCGCTCTGCACCATCCCCAGTGCGCGCGGGGGTGCAGGGTCCAGCTTGCTGCACTGCAGCAGGGACCCCCCCACGCCGCCCCTCCTCACTCCCCCCACACCCCAATACTTGCCAGGTGCCCCCCGTCTCAATGCTGCCAGGCCTCCCCCTCTCCACTAGCTCCCAATCCCCCAGGTATGGAAGAGGAGCAACTTCCGTCCACTGTTCCCGTTGGGAATCTGTTAGAGGGGTTACTGAGTGCTGTCATGTCCGGTCACTGTTCCCAGTTGGACTCTAATATTGAGCTCACCGGGGCAATATAACTTCCGGTAACTGTTCCAGGTTAGACTCTAATAGAGGGAGCACCGGGGCAACATATCCTCTAGTTCCTCCTCTCCCCCGTTCCCCCCGCGAGCTCGGTTTGTGGCTCTTGGGGGATCGGCGGCGCCCTATACCCCGCAGCTGCAGCCCGGCAGTGCCAGGGAGCCACCCCGTGGGCCCATCTGGCTGTACTGCCAGCACTGCCTGTTCCCCAGGGGCTGGGCCAGGCCCTGGCCTGGGAACACCCAGCGCCTGTGTGGGGCCCTGCTCGAGTGCACCAGGGCTTGCACCAGCCCGGCCAGACCCTCTAGGGCAGGGGTTCTCAAACTGGGGGTCGGGAGGTTATTATATGGGGGGTTGGAAGCTGTCAGCCTCCACCCCAAACCCTGCTTTGCCTCCAACATTTATTATAGTGTTAAATGTATAAAAACGTTTTTAATTTATAATGGGGGTGGCACTCAGAGGCTTGCGATGTGAAAGGGGTCACCGGTACAAAAGTTTGAGAACCACTGCTCTATGGGCCCAGTCATGTACAGGCCACGCTGCTGCCCTCTGAGCCCAGAGCCCTTGGGAATCACTCTCCACAAAGTCTGCAGCACAAACAAGTGTCCGGGTGCTGTTCATTAGCAGTTGAGGCTCCTAAGGGCACCAAAACAAGCAGCCATCAAAGCTGTGCGGGGAATTGGGGTCAAGTGTTGGCACCATCAACATGACCGGTTGAGCCCCTCTGCAGGGCTTTTCCTTCACAGGTTCAAAGGCAGGAGTGTGTTGTCATCCCTGGATTACAAACTGGGAAACCAAGAACTCTTTCTAACAGCCCTTGACTAGCATGTGCTGTGTGTGATGGAGGCTTTACAGAGCAGGAAGCTACTTCACTGCCTCACCCTGTTTGCTTTTCTTTTTCATTAGCCTTCTCCCTAGGGCAAAGCATAGAGGTACTCGATAAAGACAGAAAATCGCTTGTTTCATAGTAAATCTGCAAATATGTGACCCAAAATCCTCCTTATTTAGAATAATATGGAAACTGACCCTTGAAATTAAAATGAAGACACTGGGTTTGATTGTTAATTATTCCTGCCCCCAGTAATAAAACTTTCAGGGAAGCTCCATATTAATCAATTGATGCATCCGAAGAAGTGAGGTTTTTACTCACGAAAGCTTATGCCCAAATAAATCTGTTAGTCTTTAAGGTGCCACCAGACTCCTTGTTGTTTTTGTAGATACAGACTAACACGGCTACCCCCTGATACTAGTCTCTCCTGGGGCAGACTCAAGTCACTCCCGCTTAGCCATTGCCTTTTGGAATGACTGTGCCAAATCTATGTGCTTAGCTATGCTGTCTGTGCAATGGAGCTACCCCTGCCCAGCCACGTAAACGAGGCAAGAGGCTGCAGGAAGAGCTGAGCATTGGGCAAGTCTCGTGAAAGCAGAATGTTCAGAGGGTTAGGGCGCTGTGCCAGGGATCGCATATGTGGGGCAGCCCCTGAACCTCTGCTGTAGAGGGGCCAGGGAGCAGAGGGGCCAGGGAGCCATAAGAAAATGGGTGGTTGTGTTTGTTCTTTATGCTTTAAAGCAGCAAAAAAGAATTTTAACTTTGGTGAACCCTCCTTTCCAGGGTGCTATAATTCAGCAACCACTTGTCCAATTCACATCAAATTTGGTAGAAATTGTTTACTTCAGCCCCAGATTTAAGGTTCCAATTTTGAGGCTGATAGGATCTTCCTGTAGTTTATAGATGTAGGGTCAAAAATCAGGGTTATAAAGGAAACTATTACAGTCTTAAACTATGGAGTGACTATCATCACTCCATCATATTGGGATGAAGCAGCCTCTTCCACAGTGGGAATGACTCTGCTCCAACCGGGATGTGTGTGAGGCTAAGCCGTCTGGGTTTGAGAGGATAAGCACATTGCTGTATGCAGATTTCCATGAGGACTCTTTAATTTCATAGCACCATCTAAACGATAATGGTGGCTTTCTGCTTTACAATTTCACTTGCATCTTCAGCCTTGCTACATGCAGGAGAAAAGAGTAAATTCTGCTACTGTTTAAAAAACATCACCATAAAAGTGCACAAGGACAGATGATACTGAACTGATTCTCTTTTCCTAAATTATTTTTGCCTTATACTATAACTTTAATTCTTTCATTGTAAGGCACCTCCCGGACTAAGGGTCCATTTCACTGACTGTGAGAAGCTGGAAATGTCCCAGTGATCCTGTAACTGCTGGGAAGTTTCTCCTGGGCTCATGAGGTACGTGGCAGGAAGTTCTCATCCTTTAATTTGTTTTTAAAATGCTCCTTTTTCCACATGAAAGGCTTCACTAATGACTTTAGATGCTCTGTATTTATCCACGTGAGCCAGACCCAGAAATTGCAATGCCTTTTCTCACACTGCATTATAAAAACAGATACAAAATACATTTGTTCTTCTTGGCTACTTTCTCTTTGTAATTTTACAACCAAAAAGTTAGTGATTTTTGTATCAGAGGGGTAGCCGTGTTAGTCTGAATCTGTAAAAAGCAACAGAGGGTCCTGTGGCACCTTTGAGACTAACAGAAGTATTGGGAGCATAAGCTTTCGTGGGTAAGAACCTCACTTCTTCAGATGCAAGTAATGGAAATCTCCAGAGGCAGGTATAAATCAGTGTGGAGATAACAAGGTTAGTTCAATCAGGGAGGGTGAGTTGCTCTGCTAGCAGTTGAGGTGTGAACACCAAGGGAGGAGAAACTGCTTCTGTAGTTGGATAGCCATTCACAGTCTTTGTTTAATCCTGATCTGATGGTGTCAAATTTGCAAATGAACTGGAGCTCAGCAGTTTCTCTTTGGAGTCTGGTCCTGAAGTTTTTTTTCCTGTAAGATGGCTACCTTTACATCTGCTATTGTGTGGCCAGGGAGGTTGAAGTGTTTTCCTACAGGTTTTTGTATATTGCCATTCCTGATATCTGACTTGTGTCCATTTATCCTCTTGCGTAGCGACTGTCCAGTTTGGCCAATGTACATAGCAGAGGGTCATTGCTGGCATATGATGGCATATATAACATTGGTGGACGTGCAGGTGAATGAGCCGGTGATGTTGTAGCTGATCTGGTTAGGTCCTGTGATGGTGTTGCTGGTGTAGATATGTGCGCAGAGTTGGCATCGAGGTTTGTTGCATGGGTTGGTTCCTGAGTTAGAGTTGTTATAGTGCGGTGCGTGGTTGCTGGTGAGAATATGCTTAAGGTTGGCAGGTTGTCTGTGGGCGAGGACTGGCCTGTCTCCCAAGGTCTGTGAAAGTGAGGGATCATTGTCCAGGATGGGTTGTAGATCACTGATGATGTGTTGGAGAGGTTTAAGCTGAGGACTGTAGGTGATGGCCAGTGGAGTTCTGTTGGTTTCTTTTCTGGGCCTGTCTTGTAGCAGGAGGCTTCTGGGTACACGTCTGGCTCTATTGATTTGTTTCTTTATTTCCTTGTGTGGGTATCGTAGTTTTGAGAATGCTTGGTAAAGATCTTGTAGGTGTTGGTCTCTGTCTGAGGGGTTGGAGCAGATGCGATTGTACCTCAGTGCTTGGCTGTAGATGATGGATCGTGTGGTGTGACCGGGGTGGAAGCTGGAGGCATGAAGGTAGGCATAGCGGTCGGTGGGTTTTCGGTATAGGGTGGTGTTAATGTGGCCATCGCTTATTTGTACGGTGGTGTCTAGGAAGTGGACCTCCCGTGTAGATTGGTCCAGGCTGAGGTTGATGGTGGGGTGGTAGCTGTTGAAATCATGGTGGAATTCTTCCAGGGTCTCCTTCCCATGGGTCCAGATGATGAAGATGTCATCAATATAGCGTAGGTAGAGAAGGGGCATGAGTGGACGAGAGCTGAGGAAGCTTTGTTCCAGGTCAGCCATAAAAATGTTGGAATATTGTGGGGCCATGCGGGTGCCCATAGCAGTGCCACTGGTCTGGAGGTATATATTGTCACCAAATTTGAAATAATTGTGCGTGAGGATAAAGTCACAGAGCTCAGCAATAAGTTGTGCTGTGTCATCATCAGGGATACTGTTCCTGACAGCTTGTATTCCATCTGTATGTGGGATGTTTGTGTAGAGAGCCTCTACATCCATGGTGGCTAGGATGGTGTTTTCTGGGAGGTCACCAATGCATTGTAGTTTTCTCAGGAAATCTGTGGTGTCACGGAGATAGCTGGGAGTGCTGGTGGCGTAGGGTCTGAGTAGGGAGTCCACATATCCAGACAGTCCTTCAGTGAGAGTGCCAATGCCTGAGATGATGGGGCGTCCAGGATTTCCAGGTTTGTGGATCTTAGGTAGTAGATAGAATAACCCCGGTCGGGGCTCTAAGGGTATGTTGATTTGTTCCTGTGTTAGTGTAGGGAGTGTCCTGAGTAGATGGTGCAGTTTCTTAGTGTATTCCTCAGTGGGATCTGAGGAAAGTGGCCTGTAGAATTTGGTATTGGAGAGTGATTTTTGTGATATTTTTCAATGAATTTTGCAAATGCTAGTATTAAGGCCTTTGTCCAGAATATTGGACTGTAATTTGAGATGGTGAACAGTGAAGCAGAGTTTTGCTATGTCTTGTAACATGTCTTTTGACAAAAACAGTAGCAAACACGCACATTTTGATGCAATTATTAATTAGCACATGTCCTAGGGGTCATATTGTGCTCAATGAATTTGTATCCCAAATTACAGCACGTTGCTCACTTGGAATTTGTTTTTTCTTTTCCTTTCTGGTGTGTGAATCAAGTTACAATGAAGATGAGGATTTCCTTCCACTCGCATAGTGCCATGGGCAACCCCTCTCTGTCCAGTTACCTCCTTTTCTTTTTTACGGTCCATGTTTCTACATTGGAATCAGGTAGGAAACCTCTTGTCACAGAGTGTCTTCTACTTTCTCTCAACAGTTTGAATACCATTGATCTTTTGTTATTTTGAAACAATTCATAATAAGAGCATTTTATGTAAATTTGAGAAAGAAAATCTTTTTTGGGGGGGGGGCAGGGGAAGATATTGATTTTTCTCCCTTTTTACTCCCCTTGGTCTCAGTGTAACCTGTACTCAGTGGACTTTTACATCATATTTCACCTTAAACTTTCCTCCTGTCTCATCTTTAACTTTTGCGACTCTACCTATCACTATTGAATATTTTCATTAATGACTGGGATAACGAACTGGAGAGTATGCTGATAAAATTTGCAGATGACACCAAGCTGGGAGAGGTTGCTACAACTCTGGAAGACAGGATAAGAATTCCAAATGACCTGGACAAGTTGGAGAATTGGTCCGAAATCAACAGGATGGATTTCAATAAAGACAAGTTCAAAGCACTTCACTAAGGAAGGAAAAATCAAACGCACAGCTACAAAATGGCGAATAAATGACTAGATGGTAACACTGCTGAAAAGAATCCGGGACTTACAGTGGATCACCGATTGAATATGAATAAGGCTATGAGTCAGTCATGGAGGTCATGGATTCCATGATTTTATGGGACCTCCATGACTTCCTGAAAAATATGATTCAGCTCCGGGCGGCAGAGCTAAGGCTTCAGCCCTGGGAGGTGGAGCTCAGGCTCCAGCCCCATATAGCGGGGCTTGGGCTTCCATGATTTATTGCTTATTGCCCACATCTTGCCCATGACTTTTATTAAAAATACCCATACCAAAATCTTAGCCTTAAATATGAGTCAACAATGTGATGGAGATGCAAAAAAGGCTAACTAAGATTTTAAGTGATTATAAGTAGCAGGCATAGAAATCAAAGTTGTTTACCTAAGTAATAAATATAGAAATGCAGTCTAAATTTTAACTTTAACAGACTAAGTAAGATTTGAATCAAGTTGTCTCTCACCCTAACAAATCCTACAGGTAGCTTACAGTTCCTTAATACACGGACTGGACACCCTTCCAGCCTGGGACCATTCTCTTCCAGACGATCTTCCAGGTGTTGAGATGGAGGTGGTGGGAAGAGAGGCCAAGAGATGATGTCACTGTCTCTCTTTTATGCTTTCTTCAGGATGCTAGAAAGATCCTTGCTGTAACTTGAGTTAGGTTGCCCCATTGCATATGTACCTTCTACAAGAAGTCTCTGAGATAGAAGGCTGGGTGTTGATGAGCCATTAACACCTGTCTGGCCAGCGATGGCGGCTTCTTTGTCCCTACTGAAAGTCCAGCTGTGGGCATCTCTCAACCTCATAACATATTTCAGTAACATGTATAGCAATACTTCATAACTTCACATACAATGATAGTACATAAAATCCACAGCATATTAAGGTCCAACAGATCCACACTTTTAAAATGATACTTCACAAGGCATACTTTTTACAAAACAAACCATAATCACATGATAATAGTGAATATGAGGGGTCCAGGGTGCTAATTTGAGGTAAAGAGTGTCACACTGATCCATCCCATCTTCCATTCCTTGTTGGTTTTTTGCTTTCTCTTAATAGTTTGAGATGCTTGCTCATCCAACTTGGTCTGTAACCCTTCCCTACAAATGTTTCCCCTTACTTGAGATTCAGGCTTCAGATAGTTTCTGCAACTTTGACTTAAAGTAATTCCAAGCCTCCTCCACAGTCAGATCCTTGAGTTCCTCAGTCTAGTCCAGTTTCCTAATTCCCTTACTTTTTTTAATTTGCTCTTTTGAAATTAAGAACCCTAATTGCAGATCTATTTTTTATCTTTCCATTTAGTTTAAAATGAATTAGCTCATGATCACTTGAATCAAGGTTGTCTCCTACAACTAGCTGTTCTAAGAGGTCCTCACTACTCATGAATGCCAAATCTAAAATAGCATCAGCTCTTTTGGTTTGGTGGCTAGTTGGTGAAGAAATCTGTCAGCTATCACATCCAGGAAAATCTGGGCCCTACTATTATTAGTAGCACTTGTCCTCCAATCTATATCTGGGAAGTTAAAGTCTCCCATAATCATAAAAAGGTCTCTATCCATATCCAAATCAGATGTGTGGGGGGAGGGTGGTCTCTAGCATACCCCAAGCACTATCTAGGGGAGCCTTTGGTAGCTTTCTTCTCCTAAGTGATTTTGACCCAAACAGACTCTGTTTTATCCATTCCATCACTTCTGATTTCTTTACAGTTTAACTCCTTATTAATATATGATTCTACTCTACCACCTTTGCCTTTATTTCTGTCTTTCCTGAACGGCACGTACCCTTCAGTTCCTGTACTCCACTCATGACTACTATTCCATCATGTTTCTGTTAACCCTATAATATCTGGTTTCACTTCCTGCACTGGTAGTTCTAGTTCCTCTATTTTGTTACCCAGGCTCCTTGCATTGGTGTACAAACATCTTAACTGTTGCTGCTTGGCTTCACTCAGATTCCTCACCCGACTGAGTACAGTTATTCTACTTACAGTATTGCCTACTTGACTTTAGCTTCATTGGTATTGGCACTATCTTTCCTCTTACTGTCCATTCTCCTACATACTGCTCTTCCTTTCCCCATTGGAGTATTCTCTCTTGACTTTCCTGCCGGTCAATATTAGAATAAGGCATGAGGATTACATGAACATCTCCCAGCAGTCTCCCCCCGAGTTCCTAGTTTAAAGCTCTTTTAATCAGTTGTGCCGTCCTCCACCCCAGCAGCCTATTTCCCTCCCTATTCAGGTGGAGTCCATCCCATGAGAACAGTCCTCTGTCTGTGAATGCATCCCAGTCATGAAATATCCCAAAACCCTCTTTGTAGCACCACTGCCTGAGCCATCTGTTGATCATCATAATCTTGTCTTGCCTTCACTTTCCTCCTCTAGGGCCAGGCAGAATCCCACTGAAGATCACCTGAGCCTCCGTTTCTTTAAGTGTCTTCCCCAGCTTGGCATAGTCTCCTTTGGTGCATTCCAGTGAGAATCTAGCAGTATCATTTGTTCCCCATGTGAAGGACAATCAGTTAATTCTTTACTGCTTCCATTAGAATTCTTTTCAGCCTCCGGTCCACATTCTGTATCTTAACTCCTGGCAGACAGCACATTCGTCTGTTCTCCGGATCAGCTCTGGTGACAGGCCTGTCTGCTCTTCTTAGTAGGGAGTCCCCAATCATGTAGACCTTCCTTTTCTTGGTTTTGTTGTGATTTTCTGGCCTTCCTCCCAGGGCCAGCTCCAGGGTTTTTGCCATCCCAAGCGGCGGAAAAAAAAAAAAAAAAAGCCGTGATCGCGATCGGTGGCACTTCGGCGGCAGCCCCACCGTGCCGTTTCATTCTTCTGCAGCAATTCGGCGGCAGGTCCTTTCCTCCGAGAGGGACTGAGGGACCTGCCGCCGAATTGCCGCTGAAGAGCCGAACGTGCCACCCCCTTCCATGAGCCGCCCCAAGCACCAGCTTGCTGTGCTGGTGCCTGGAGCTGGCCCTGCTTCCTCCTGTTCCTTCTGATTGCAAGTCCTCTTGTCTTTTGTTCACACTTGCAATCTTTTGTGGGTCATCCTGTATCCTTCCCCTCTTCTTATAGGACTAGCCGTTCTTCTCTTCTTCCTTGACCTCCCACCTTCTGTGACTGCCTGCTGTGCCCCTTCTTCATTTTCCAACTCAGCAAACCTATTCCTGAGCTCTATTTCTCCTTCATTAGCCAGTCTTTCCCTCTGCCTGGTTCTCATAGTCACATGCTTCCAGTGGCCGCATTCCTCATCCAGCAGTCTCCCCTCAGAGTTCATCAGTGCAGCTTGCATCTGCCAGTCTTGACTTTTCCCTTCAGCCTTCTCTTGTCTTCCCTCCATCATCTGCTTGAATCCCCATCAAAACTAAACAACCATAGTTTCCACTTGCATCTCCAAGTCTCTGATCTTCTCTTCCATCTAGTCTAACAGGCGGCACTTCATACAAACCAAGCTCTTTTTGTGTACCCGCTTCTGGATAATTTACATCCTGCAGCTTCCACATCTGATTGTCTTCATTGTCTCACCCATTCCTTGTCTCACTACCACTGCTGCCTCTGTATCTGTCACAGCCTTCCCGCCTAAGCTCCTGTCATGGAGAAAATAACAAATCTCCAAACAAAATCCCCCCCCTCAATGAACACCAAAGCAGAAACAGACCACTACACACTCCCTTCCCCAACCTCCCACTCAAACGCCCCTGTTTTCAGCTCTGTTTGCTGGTTCCTGTGCCACTGGATGGCTGCTTGGCTGCCTTTATAGACCCCCAATCAGAGAAGCCCCACTGGCTAATCAGGGAAGCCCTGCCCCCTAATCTGAACTCTGCTTCTCTCACAAAAAACTATGCCCTACCAGCCTCTGCAAACTGAAGAAAAAAGAAGAAAAAAAAAGAAAAAAGAAAGAAAAAAACCCACACAAAACTACAAAAACTCACTCACTGTCCCCTATGGAATAGGTGCTTGCCTCCTTCCTTCTCCTCCCACTGAACTCCCACTCAAACTCCCCTGTTTTCACCTCTTATTTATTTATTTACTTATTTTTGCTGGCTTCTGTACCAGCCATTGGATTGTGTTATAGCTTTCTCTGCTAAATTGAGCTCATTATCAAGTCATTCCTTAATCTTCTCATAGCTCTTCTCTGAACCCGCTCCAATTTATCAACATCCTTCTTGAATTGTGAGAATCAGGACTGGACACAGAATTCCAGCAGGGGTGTCACCAGTGTGAAATACAAGGAAGTTCTGTGACCTGTGTTACACAGGAGATCAGACTAGATGATCACTTCTGGCCTTGGAATCTATGAATCTATGATGCAAAAGTTTGAATTGCACATTACACAAATAAGTCAAATATATGAAACAGAGTGATTTGAACTGAATGTGACTGACACATGCGGTAAATTCATTTTGTGTGATGTGCTACCAAGCAGAGAATGTTGTAAGTGGAAGGGGTAAAGAAGGATTTTGTACTATATTTTATTGTTTTTCAAATATCTATATTTGAAAGGATACATAGCAAGTTACAAATATAAAACAAAGTACTTTTTTTTTTCAGTTTAGCTTATGTCACTGGGGAAGGGGTTTAAGGCAAACTGAAAAAGGTCACTATTATACCAGAATAAGGGGATCCACATAGGAGTTATACCAGTATAATTACACCTGGATAACCAGTAAAACTTTCCCATGTAGACCAGGCCTTAAGCTCCACAGCATGTCACAGACACAGCCTCTCCTTTCAGGTGTTCTGTATCATCCTTCTCTCTAGAGGCCACCTGCCTTGGTTCCAGTCTAGCAAACAGTCTTCCACAGGTTAATTGTTCTGGTTTCAGCCATTAACCAGCTCGCAACATTTAGAGACAGAGATCACCCATTTTTTAATTCTCTCTGGATTGGTATTGACTAGGAAAAGTGGCTGAGTTTAGCTCAAGGGTTAGCTAACATGTGCTAGCTAAGCCTGTCCTAACTTGACCTCTTTTCCAGTGCAGATACAGTGAGACACCATTAGCTCAGTTTTAGCTGGTCAAGTTGCAGCCTAGGCAGTTGTGAGAGATCACCATTCATTACCTATGAAAGCAATCCAGCTCCCCTCTGGTCTAATTTTCTGTGTGTCTTGGTTCCTTTAACAGTGAATTTCAAGGTGATTGGACCTGATCATCCCATCATGGCCTCTGCAGGTGAAGATGCCCTGTTACCCTGTCACCTCTTCCGTAACACAAGTGCTCAGAAGATGGAGGTGCACTGGTACCGATCCAAGTTCTCTGAACCTGTCCATCTGTATCAGAATGAAAAAGATCAGGCTGAGCAGCAAATACCAAATTATCAGGGCAGAACAGAGCTGCTGAAGGATGGTATTGTGGATGGAAGCGTTGTCCTGCGTATACGCAACATCACCCCCTCTGACCATGGGCAGTTTATCTGTTTCTTCCGATCAAGCAGATTTTATGCGGAAGCCACTCTGGAACTGAAGGTGACAGGTCAGTAACTTGGGCTGCTAATTTGAATTCCCAGCAGAATAATAATTAATTTTGATGTGGAACTTGATGTGTCTCATTTTCATGCGAATATCCAGAATTCCCTTCTATCTGTCAGTTATTTCCCATCAGTTGTTCAGGAGCCTATGCCCTGGGCATAAGCTAACAGATTTCAATGTTTGTCTCTCCACACTCTGGGTATTCTTTTCACATCTTTGTTGTGCAAGAACTGTGAGAAAATCTATAAGTACCTACATGGGAACAAATATTTGATAATGGCTCTTCAGTCTAGCAGAGAAAGGTGTAACACAAGCTAATGGCAGGAAGTCGAAGCTAGAGAAATTCAGACTGGAAATAAGGCATATTTTTTTAATAGTGAGAGTAATTAACTATTGCAGTGGTTCTCAAATTGTGGTCCGCGAGCTCCATTCAGGTGGTCCGCAGATAGTTCCCTCTAAGGCCGCACATGAGAGAATGAAGGGCCACCCACCCAGGCGTGGCTCCACTAATTAGGTGCCTGGACCCTGGAGAAGACACACATGTAAGGTGAGGTTGTGGCCTTGGGGGAATAGGGGGTAAGTGGGAGGGGGCAGTGGGGTGAGAAGAGGAGGTGGGGGGAATTTGGGACGTACAGGGCTGCAGCAGCCAGAGAAAGGCGACTTTCCCCAGCTCCAGGGCTGCGGCTGCTGGGGAGGGAAGGCCCTCCTTCCCAGCCTCAGCTCTCTGGCTGCTGGGGCTGGGGAGAGACCCCCCCTCCTTCCCAGTCCCAGCTCTGTGGCTGCTGTGGTGAGGGAGAGACCCCACTCCTTCCCAGCCTCAGCTCTGTGTCAGCTGTGGTGGGGGAGAGAGGCACATCCATCGCATTAGAAAGGTAAGAATACTGATATTAAAATATGAGTTGTGTGCTTTTATTTGTAGAACAAAAAAAATGTTAATTATTATTAAGGTGTTTTTTTATCCAGCGCGCTTTACAATACCTAGTTAATGGTACAACAACTTTTGGAAAGATCGTTAAGTGGTCCGCTGACACCCTCAGCAATTTTCAAGTGGTCCCCAAACAAAAAAGTTTGAGAATCACTGAACTATTGGAACAACTTACCAAGGGTTGTGGTGGTGTCTCCTTCACTGGCAATTTTAAAATCAAGATTGGCTGTTTTTCTAAAAGATCTGCTGTCAGAATCATAATGGTCCCTTCTGGCCTTGGAATCTATGAATCTGTGAATGAACCTATGAAAGACTTTTAAAGACTATTAGACCTTTAATTTTGGAGAAAACAGAAGAGGAGATAAAAAGGTGAAGAAAAATGCTTGAAAATCAGCTCTTGTTTCTTGCCACACAACTTCTAAGGGTGTGTGCAGGAGAAAGAGAAACATCCTTTTCTGATGACTTGAAGTGTCCATCCTAGAAAGGGCTGGAAACTACAGAGAGAGCAGCATCTACAGCAGCAGGACCAGATCTTTTATTTCTTCTTTTGATTATGTTTCTTTGTCTTTGACCTACACTGACTGAGATCGAAATCCCCTTTGGGACTCGTGTGAAGTGAGGGGTTTCCCCTGGAAAAATACTCAGGGCTCAGAGAGGGGGTAGCTCCAGGTTATTACAACAAAGGCAATGCCGATTCTTTGATTAGAGAATGAATTGTCAGTTGCCTCCCTGCCATGCTTTGTGGGGACATTCTATGAATACTTGAGAGTCCCCAACCCAACTCCCCCCAGTGTGCAAACAAGGCCTAGCAGAGCCCCGTGTGATATTGCTAGATACAGTATTGATTTCTGGGAGCTGTAGTCTTTGAGGTTAGAGAACTAGCAGGAAGGGTAAGCACATCTGTATGCGCCGAGGCCAGGGGCTGCTGCAGCAGCTGCTTCTGGAGCTGTTTGATGTTGGATTTCACTTTTTTGGTCTCGGCCTCCACTGCTCAACAAAGTGGTGACTAGGATGGCTCTCCTGCCCCTGAATCCACCTGCACCCTTTCTTCAAAGCCTAGGAGAGCTTCCAATTGCTTTTAATGCTTGGATAAGAGTATCTGAGTACGATGTCCCTGCAGCTAATGACAGAGAACTCTCTGAAGTAAGAAAATGTGCTTTGCTTATTTAAGTGCCTTGGAGCAGAAGGGCAGCTATATGTTACACTCTTCCCTTCTGAAGAATAAATATGATACAGCACTCTCTGCATTAATTTTTGTGTGTGTCTAAAGTGAATGTGGTAGCTGCATGTTATAAATTCCACCAGCGTGGAAACCAGGGGAATTGACACATCAGTATATTGCTGCTTTAAGGGAACTGGTTGTCACATGTGATTTTTGGCAACATGGCAGATGAAATTCTTTGAGATCGGCTCATGGAGAAAACAGCTCTGCCTCGTATTAGAGAACATCTACTGCTTGAACCAGAATTGAAATGGCAGAAAGCTGTAACCATTGCTAATCACATCGAGTCAGCAATGGTGGAGGTGAATATAATGAGCTCAGGGAACAGCAGGTGCGATGCAAGCCGTGCAACCACTACATCTGGACTACAACAAGGCAACTGAAAAATTACAAGGGCAATGTAAATGAGAAGTAACATGCCCAGTGATTTCAAAACACACAAGGAAAAGAATGTCACCACTGTGAATGTAACACCCCACTACAGACTACACAGGGATAGGCAACTTTTGGCACGTGGCCTGCCAGGGAAAGCCCTTAGCAGGCTGGGCCAGTTTGTTTACCTGCCACGTCCGCTGCTTTGGCCGATCGCAGCTCCCACTGGCCACGGTTCACCGTCCAAGGCCAATGGGGGCTGCGGGAAGGGTGGCCAGCATATCCCTCGGGTTGCGCCTCTTCCTGCAGCCCCCATTGGCCTGGGACAGTGAACCGCAGCCAGTGGGAGCCGCGATCAGCCGAACCTGTGGACGCAACAGGTAAACAAACCAGCCCAGCCAGGCCCGCCAGGGGCTTACCCTGGCAGGCTGTGTGCCAAAGGTTGCCGATCCCTGGACTATACTGGAAAGCTTGCAGAGGGAGCTCAGTGGCCTGCAAAAAGAGCGGACATTTCCCTAAGGTATGCTAAAGCAACCCATCCTAATCAACAAGTACGTGCGGTTACCATGCCAGAGGTAACTTACTGCATTGGGTGTGGATGGAAGCAGCTCCACAGACACTGTGGATAAAATAACGTGTGTTGTTCATGTCTCTGCTGCAGCAGGAGTGAAGCCCCAGGTGGTGGAATGAATGTTGAACACTGGCTCAGCAGTTTCTATACTACCTGAATTGATTTGCTTGCAATACTTTGGACATGTATCAGTTACTGAACTGAGCTTACACCTAGTGTGCTACTTGATGAACCACATCCCTGTGCTTGGTTGACTACCTGCAACCCTGCCATTTGATACATAATGTGTACCGGCAGAATTCTGTCCTATGACCGGGGTACTGCTATCCTAAACAGCGATTTGTTTCCCTCACTAAACATGTAGGCAGGCAATGGGCACATTGCTTTTACCCCACCTGGCACCACTACAGCACAAACTCTGGTCTCTGCTCTTAACGAGGATGGTACAGAGGAGCCCCAGTGGCTGTGCATTTGGATTTGCTCATGAAATTAAATTTTGACCTCAAGTGACAGCTGTATGACAGAATTTCCCTCTCTACCATTCTCCGTCAGGGATGCTGTAGCACAAGAGGTTAAAAAATTAGTACAAAATGGTGTTATTGAAGAGATTGCATCATCTGAATGAGTCTCACCAATAGTAGTGATAAAGAGAAAGACTGGAGGTGTTTGTCTTAGCATAGATTTAAGGGAGCCTAATAAAGCCATTGTGATTGACAGCTATCCACTCACACATAGAAGAAGCATTGGTGGATCTTTGTGACACAAAGACATTTTCTACTCTCGATCTACAGAATGCATATCACCAAGTTATACTACAGGAGGACAGAGAGAACTCACAGCATTATTACACTTGAGGATCTATTCCACTTGAAACATGCACCATACGGACTTGTATTGGCACCCAGCATTTTCCAAAGAATAATGTCAGCGATTCTGAAGAATCAGCCTGGAGTCCAGTATTATTTGGATGAAATTATTGTGTTTGGGAAGACTTGCGAGGAACATGAAAAACATTTCCATGCAGTACTAAATAGGGTGACCAGACAGCAAGTGTGAAAAATCAGGACGGGGGTGGGGGTTAATAGGAGCCTATATAAGAAAAAGACCCAAAAATCGGGACGGTCCCTATAAAATCGGGACATCTGGTCACCCTAGTACTAAACCACATCAAAACTTCAGGGCTGAAACTGAATTTCGCCAAATGCCAATTCTGACAAACAGAGTTGTTATTTCTGGGGCACATAATTTTGGAGACTGGATTGAAACCTGACCTGGACCACATCATGGTGGTTAAAAACCACCACCTCCAAGAGACACACAAACCTTACATGCTTTCTTAGTTTTTATCTCATGGTATGCCAAGTTTATTCTGAACAACACTTCAGTCACCATTACAAACATACTCCAGGGAATCTTGAGCTTGGCCTGGATGACTGTTGCACAAGTTGTTTTGAAACAGTGAAAGATTTGATTGAAAATAGTCCAGCACTTGCATTGTTTGACCCTGCCTCAGACTACAGACTGTGAGCAACACTTACTCAAATCCAGGATGACAACATGGAGAACACTGTTGCATTTGCTTGAAGAACACTTAGAGAAGCTGAGAGGAAGTATTCATCTGTTGAAAAGAAAGCACTTGCTTGCTATGGACTATGGAAAAATGGAGAACTTAGCTCTGGGGCCAGACTTTCAAGTCGCATACAGATCATAGCTCTTTGACGACACTGTTAACTTCTAAAGGACTTGGATGAGTGGAAGACCAGATTGCTAGATGGTCAGCCAGACTACTGTCTTTCATGTATGTCACAGAATAAAGGCTGGGAATTCAAAATGTGATGCTTGTCCTGCCTGCCCTTGCCGACAGATGGTGACAATGTAGTTGCACTTATAGCAGGCACCCCCACATCCGTTACACAAGAATAATTCAAAGCTGCTTACTTAGCATGCCCCATTCAACAAAGATTGCAGGAACAGCTGATAACAAAATGGCTACACAACCCCAAATGCTTGATCCAGCTTTTCCCCTTTACTGTAGCGTACTCAAAACAATTCTGTACTAGATGGATGGGTATTATGAGGTACTGACTGATTGATTGTACGCGACACACTGCAGACAAAATTCATACATCTGGCACATGATACACATCAAGGGACTGACAGAATGAAAGAGTGTCTATGTGCCCTGTATTGGGGCCAAGAATGCATGCTCAGGTTGAAGCAGCTGTAAAAACGTGCATTACTAGCCAGTTACATGACAAAATGGTGGTGATCATGTGCCACCATTACAGCCTGTTCTTCTTCCAGATGCCACATGGGAAAAGCTTGCCATTGATATTATATGTCCATTATTATATTTATATGTCATCTCTGCTACACTCGTCAAGTTCGTGTCAATTGTTTAAAGCCCTCCTCACTAGGAAGGTTGTGGAATCTCCATCTCTGGAGATATTTAAGAGTAGGTTAGATAAATGTCTATCAGGGATGGTCTAGACAGTATTTGGTCCTGCCATGCGGGCAGGGGACTGGACTCTCGAGGTCCCTTCCAGTCCTAGAATCTATGAATCTATGAAATCTATGTATCTATGAATCTATGAAAACCACAAAAATATAAGATGCAGATAAATGCTGTGGGGTCAGGGAACTGAAATTCAAATGTGGCTTATTTATAGAAGAATGAAAACCTGGAATGTTAGGAAAAGGAGAACCCAGGTTCACTTCCCCACTGAAAATTGTTTCTAAAAAGGACTATGACACTCTGTACCTTAGAGTAGCACTCTGGAACTACCATATTAATCACTGTCATAGAATTATGATATGTTTTGTACAAAGTTTGCCTTGAGAGGTATCATGTTAAAAGTCTTGATCTGTTGAACATTAATATCCTGTTGGATTGTATGTGCTATCATGGTATAGGAAGTTATGAAGTTTTGCTATGTATGTGTTACTGAAATATGTTGTGAGGTTGGGAACACCCACAACCAACCTTTCAGGTGCAACAATGGAGGAGGCAGACAGGGGTTAATGGCTCATCAACACCCATCAAGGAAAGGATCTCAGAAACTGTATACAATGGAAACTTCTCAGAGAGAACATGTAGACAATGGAGACTGCTTGACCAATGGAGACTACCTGATCCCCACACCACAGCAAAGGATTTTTCCAACAAGCTGGAAGAAACTATAAAAGAGGGGAAGTGACATCATCACTTGGCCTCCCTCCCCCGCACAGCTCAACACCTGGAAACATGTTTGGAGGACAAAGACTTTGTAGGTGGGAGGGCGGTTTCAGGCTGGAAAAGAGTCCCACCCTGTGTATTGAGGAACTATACTATCCTGTTTAGTTTATAGAACTCAGATTGTGAATTTACTTTTATTTCTTAGGTAACCAACTTTGATCTCTACATTCGCTACCTAAAATCACTTAAAATCTATCTTTCTGTAGTTTATATTTTATAGTGTTACCATATTTCAGCAAGCAAAAAAGAGGACGGGAAGAGCCCCGCCCTGGCCCCGCCCCTGCCCCTCCCACTTCCCGCCCCCCTCAGAACCCCCAACCCTCCCCCCGTTCCTTGTCCCCTGACTGCCCCCTCCTGGGACCCTCCCCCCATCCTAACTGGCCCCCTAGGACCCTACCCCCTACCTGTACCCTGATTGCCCCAACCCTTATCCACACCCCCACCCCCAGACAGACCTCTGGGACTCCCACGCCCCATTCAACCACTCCCCACCCCCTGACAGCCCCCCCCCCAGAACTCCCGACCCATCTAAACCCCTCTGCTCCCTGTCCCCTGACTGCTCCAATCCCTCTCCCCACCCCTGCCCCCTGACAGCCCTGCCCCCAGAACTCCCAACCCCCCCCCGCTCCTTGTCCCCTGACTGCCCCCTCCTGGGACCCCTGCTCCTAACTGCCCTCCAGAACCCCACCCCCTACCTAAGCCTCCCTGCCTCTTGTCCCCTAACTGCCCCCTCCTAAGACCCCCCACCCTAACTGCCCCCCAGGACCCTACCCCCTACCTGTACCCTGACTGCCCAAAACCTTCTCCACCCCCCCCAAAAGCCCCCCTCCGAACTCCCGACCCCCCCGTCTCTTGACTGCCCCCTCCAAAATCTCCCTGCCCCTTCTCCTGCCCCCTGGCCCCCTTACCCCGCCGCTCAGAACATGGTGTTGGGCTCTGTGCGGAGCCGGACACGTGGCTGCGCTCCCCAGCGCAACACACAACCCGGTCCCTGCCCCCGCACAGTGCTGTCGGAGCGGGGCGCTGGGCTGCAGGGGAGGAGGAGCTGCCGAGGCCCGATGCGAACGGCCCGGCAGGCTGGCCGGCTCAGAATGGGGGGGGGGGGACGGGGGAGCTCTACGGCTGCTCCGGAGTCCAGCCCGGCAAGCTGCGGGGGAAGGGCTCTGGCTGCCAGAGCCCCATGCGAGCGGCTGACTTTCCTGCAGCCCTCCCAGCCGCGCCTCGCTCTGCATGGGGGGGAAATCCCGGACATTTTTAGTGATTTACAAATTCCCCCCCCTGGACGCTATTTTTAACACAAAAAGGAGGACATGTCCGGGTAAATCCGGACGAATGGTAACCCTATATTTTACCTAAAACAGTGTGGTTTGGTTGAAGTGCTTGGGAAATCTCAGCTCAGTTTACATCGAAGCAGGGGCAGTCTGGGTAATGAACTTATTCTGGTTAGGCTTCTGACCAGGGCAAGATGGTGCAGCTCTGGAGTGCAAGGCTGGAGAGCTGGGGGGAATTGGCTGGGGAGCTGGGGGGGAATTGGCTGGAGCCTCCCTATTGTTGGTTCATGAATGACTGGGAGAAGCATTCATGTAACTCAGCTGGGTGTGTTGCTGTCTATGGATGGCTGTGTAAGGGTAGTGCCTGCCAGGGGTATGTGGCTTGACACAGCATCACAGTGTGAGGGGCACCCCATGTTGGAGGGACAGATGGCTCAGTGGTCCCACAGTCCATGTTGCACCCCAGGGACCCCGTCACAAGGACCTCACGCTTACAAGCTGTCAGATGGTCAGTCTGGAGCACTATTCATCTTGCCCCTGCTTACTAAGACATAGTGCAATGTTTCAGACTATCTAACTAGCCCTTTGCTGCTGACAATACAGGATAACTGACAGGATATTGGGCCTGATGAATATGCTGTCAGAGTCTGACAGCCAACTGTATTGGCTAGAGACTGTGTTCTGTAATTATTAAAGGAACAGTCTTCTGTTATAACTAGAATTCTAATTACAGTTACATAACTACTTCTTAGTTATTGTTTATTTGCTAATTACATTATTTATGTTTATTATAGTAGCAGGTTATTGGATTAGTATTACTGCCGTAAGATTGAGTTTGTTCTAAGACGAGGGAAATGTGGTGTTGTTAGATCCAGCATTGATTGCTGAGAGCTGTAGTCTTTGTTTAGAAGCCAACAGGAAACAGGAAGTGTAAATATGGGTGTTGCTTCATTGTTGTCGTAATAAACCTTGTTGGATTTCACCCTTTTGGTCTCAGCTTCCACTGCTCAGCAAAGAATGAGATAATATTCAGTTAGGTAATAAATACACCATGATCTCCCCAGGCAGAGCTGCCAAGCAGCTCCTGGTGCCTTTTCACAATGAGGCTGCCAGAATGTGACTTAGGGCTTTCCTACACTAGGGGGGCTACAGTGGCACTCTAGCTATGCCGCTGCAACCCCATAGTGCAGATGCAGACTAAAGCGATGGCAGGGTTTTCCCATTGCTGTAGGTAATCCACCTTCCCAAGCAACAGGAGCTAGCTCAATAGAAGCACTCTATTGTAATTCTTCACACCCCTGAGTGACATAGCTGTGTCAATCTACATTTTAAGTGTAGACCAGGCCTTAGAGCCTCTGGCCTTCTCTGCATGGGAAAGTTGTATCAGTTTAAATTAAATTGGTTTTTAATCCAGTTTATTTAGATGAGTGCGAACTCCTATGTGCAAAAAGAAGAACAGGAGGACTTGTGGCACCTTAGAGCTCTAAGGTGCCACAAGTCCTCCTGTTCTTCTTTTTGCGGATACAGACTAACACGGCTGCTACTCTGAACTCCTATGTGGACGCTCCTACATCCGTTTAAAGCTGGGGTCTCAAACTCAATTTACCTTAGGGCCACTGCCAGTCCTCAAATCCTCCCAGTGGGCCACTAGTGTCACTGAAGATGGTGCTCAGACAAGAAACGTTTATATTGTATTTTTTTATTTTGAGTTTCTTAGAAATAATAAAACTGTTATGCAACTTTATACAATTCTTCGCCTGCCAGAGAGTTTTTAGTGTTTGCCAGACACCTGGCAATGCTTCAGTTGTGTCAGTTTGTTGATGTTTGGCCTCAGTGACTGTGCAGTTGAAACCTTCAGGATTGCAGCAAGGTGTGCATCAGATAGTTGTGTTCGGTATTTTGACTTGTTTATATTCATTGTGGAAAAACGTGATGCTGCCTTGATGGCTGACTCTGCCCGGCAACTAATGATGCTGCCTCCATGGCTGATTCTGCCCGGCAACTAATGATGCTGCCTCCGTGGCTGACTCTGCCCGGCAACTAATGATGTTGCCTCCATGGCTGATTCTGCCCGGCAACTAATGATGCTGCCTCCATGGCTGACTCTGCCCAGCCATTAGTGATGGTATCTCTGTCCCTCTCCCCCAGCCAATGGAAGCTGCAGGGGCCGCGCCTGCAGCAAACATTGCTGGCAGCGTGTCTGCATGCGTTTCTCCTCCGCAGGCCGCAGTGGGGAGGTTCTTGGGCCACAGATGGCCCGCAGGCCGGGACCTTGAGACCCCTGGTTTAAAGGCAGCTATCACTGGTTTAGTTAAACCTGTTCCAAACTGAGTTAAAATAAACAATAAAACAAAAGGCCTCTCTTACACAAAAATCAGTTTCATGTGGCTTTTTGCACCAGTTTAACTAGATGGTTTTCAACTTACACCTTGTGTTAAATCACTGCAGCTTCACAAGGTCTTTGTTTAGCAACGTAGTCACGAAAACCTGCAGCAGCCCATGGTGCTACAGCCCAGGTCTACCCTAGGAGTTTGTTCCTAGTAGCTATGCCAGAGTACACTGTCTTCAGATGTTGATAGATATTTGGCTGTGTGTGTGTTCTTTCAGCGTGCTTTCCAGCTCTGCGCAGATAGCAGAGACAGCAGGCTGTGATTGAACCACCCAATACATTCACAGACTCGGTTTTCAGCAAAGGTACTTGGTCAGGTTTATTGCTGACGAGGCATGGTACTAATGCCCTGGCTCAATGGTTACAGGTACACTAACACATGTATGCCTGTGGCAATGGACCAGCTCAGTGAATGGCCCCGACTTTCCATTTTCCCCTCGGCCAGACAAAGACACCCTCTCTGAGATACGTCTTTATACACAGATACAAACAAGTTACTCATTACTCCTGATGTACCAGGGTGCCACCCTCTGACGTATTAGGGTGCCACCCATTGATGTATCCAGGAGCCACCCGTTACCTTGTACATGTTGGTTCGATCAAAAAATCTCTATCCATCATGCTGTCATCTTGACTTTTTCCTTAAGATGGGTCAGCGTGTTCCTGTTCTCTTTGGGGAACGTGTTTGCTATCCAGATGTTCTGGTGCCACCTTTCTGGAATGTGTTTGCATATATTTGTGCCTAACACTACTTAGGAATGTGTGTTTCTGCAATATCAGCCCTATTCTTGCCAGATTCTGTCTGCTTGCAAGCAGGCAAAACACGACTTTGCTTCTTTGCTTTATATCAACAAAACTACTTTAGTTCAGGCAAGGGTGACCAGACAGTGAAAAATCGGGACGGGGGTGGGGTGTAATAGGAGCCTATATAAGAAAAAGACCCAAAAATCGGGACTGTCCCTATAAAATCGGGACATCTGGTCACCCTAATTCAGGCCTCAGGCCTCACACCAGGCCTCTGATACAAGGGCTTATGTTTCAGGCCCTCTTCCTACTACATAAACTATACCAGCAAAACGGTCCTGGTGGTTTATACCAGCAAAGTGACTTTGTACCACCTTATTTCACCCACCCTGAGCAAATCAAGTTTTACGGGGAATGGTCACAGCTTTGCCAGTATAACCGTATTTACACTAGGGGTATCTTGCTTTCTAGCATTGCCAGGCAACTGAGAGTATCTTCCTTATGAGTGTGCTACGGAATTCAGGAAACAGAGCAGGACCAGGGATATAAAGTTTAAACCAGAACTCTCGTTATAACATGACAAGATGGCTCCTACAAACTTTCAGCATACAGCCTCTGCGTGTATCTACTTCATGTGAGAGACCCCTGATAATGGGAGGCCCTCTGGTGATTAAACAACTAATTTTAAAGAGACTATAAATACAATATACTGCTGCATCACCCTTGCTTCATTCTTTAAACTTGTCCCAATAAATAACTGAACTTCTCAAACAAACAGGCCAGAGGCATGAGTAGAGAATTACAGCACTGATTGCTGTTAAATCTTCATCTGCGTGGGTCTGAGACTGTTAACACTTAAGCTGCTGGCACTTATTTTTACCACTGGCGCAATCTGTCATCTCTATGGGGGGAGGGATAGCTCAGTGGTTTGAGCATTGGCCTGCAAACCCAGGGTTATGAGTTCAATCGGTGAGGGGGCCACTTAGGGATCTGGGGCAAAATCAGTACTTGGTCCTGCTAGTGAAGGCAGGGGGCTGGACTCCATGACCTTTTAAGGTCCCTTCCAGTTCTAGGAGATAGGATATCTCCATTAATTTATTTTATTTTTATTTATTTATGTCATCTCTGTAGACTATTGTCATACGAATCCTGGTTGCAAATGTGTGTGTGAGAGAGAGAGCGCGCGGGGGGGGAGGCAATAGGCCACATGTCCTCCCCTTCCTTACTAAGGCTATGGAGTAACTACTCACCTGCTACTGCAACTTGGCACTTAAGGTTTCTAATCCTCAGCCCCTCATACATTCCATAGAGTCATAGATGTTAAGGCCAGAAGGCACTTTTATGATCATTTAATCTGACCCTCTGTATGACACAGGCCAGAGAATTTCTCCCAGTGATTCCTGCATCCAGCCCAGTAACTTATGGGTGAGCTAGAGCAATTATTTATTAATTTATTTATTTTTAAGGAAGAGACTTACAATTCTGATTGAATGACTACAGGAGATGGAGACTCCACCATGTCCCTTGTTCCAGTGATTTAAGTACACACATGGTGAAAAATTTGCACCATATTTTGTCTGGCTTCAACTTCCTGCCACTAGAATTGTTATTTCCTGGAGCTCACAGCCAGTTTAGTTGGGCTGCTCGCTCTGTTCAATGATACACCTTATCATTTTATCCTGGATGTCTGGAATGTCTTTTCCAAAAAAGTAACTGTTGTGCTATAAAGGAAGCCCATGATATGCAGGGGGTTAGATGAGATGCTCTAAAGGTCTCTTCTGGCCATAAAGTCTACTAATTTTGGAAAAACTGAGTGTAGCATTGGGAGCAGCCTCTGATGTTTTACTGTCTAGCCGGCTTGCTTCCTAGAATGAACACGCATTGAGTGGGGTGATCCACAGAGAGCAGCTCAGACCTTCAAAGTGTTAGGCCAGCAGCAGGACATTAGCACTTCAGGGGATGGGTGGGTGTGGCAGTGACATCACAAAGGCCTTTTGCAGGACCTGAGTCTATTGGTCAAAGGTGGTAGGGAGGTGGTGACCTCACAGAGAGATGCTGACATCAGCGAGGCAGGACGGAGCGCAGGGCCAGGGAAACCTCAGAGACCCCTGTGGCTTTGCTTCAGCAAGTCTCCTTCTCGAGGTCTCTCATTCAGGACTGAGAGAGTATTAGGGTTCACGTACGTGAGCGCGAGGAGGAGCCTTTTTCGAGTTTTCTCCTTTCCTTTTACTGATTTTACTAGAAAACAGACATACCTGTTGAGAAGGTAAGAGCCTCGCAGAGGTTTGTAACCTGTTCAGTCTGATCCACCTGGTGCCAGCTGAGTTCCAGGCATGGAAAACACTAGTTCAAGGTGGCAGAATTTTATAGCCCACCTGGGATTTTGTCCCGTGGAATCACTGGGGACATTAGGGTTTGTCCTTTTCGTTTTACCTTTCCTCCATCCCTCCTTCCTTTCGCTTCATCTCTTACTTCTTTTGTCCTTTCTCCTGTTCCCCTCCCACCACCAGGAGGTGTGAGTGTGTGTGTGTGTGAGTGTGTGTGTTGCGTGTTGCGGGGGGTGCTCTGCATCTCCCATTGTGGGAGGTCCACCCAAGAAAGTGGGGTTGAAATAGTCTTCAGACAGTGATCCCTACCAGTGACCTGGGCCTTCCTTTGGGCTCTCTGGTGAGAACTCTCAGCCTCCCGCCCCTCAGTCTCTACCCTGATTGGTTGAGCAGGGGGTTATTGACAGGGAGGAGACTCAGGTCCTTGTTGTTCTCTTTTAAGAGCAAGTAAATAAATCATAACCAGTCAACTGTTTGATGACTTTTGCTGCTTCTCTACATTAATTGTCTCTGCGCAGTTCATGAACTGTTGTTGGTCTGGAGCTCATTTGAGAGCCCTTTATTCAGGCTCTGGCTTTGGCAGGGATGGGGAGGGACCAAAAAGGCTGGTTAGTGAGAGGCTGCCTTGACCCCAGACTCACGCCTGCTCCCCGCTCGGTTCCAGGCTGTCCAGGGTCCTGAGGAAGTTCAGGAAGAAGGCTCTGCAGGTGGCCCCAGAGCCTGAGGGAAGCAGCTGCCATCTTCCCCAGGAGCAAAGCGGCTTCTCAGTCCCTGCTGGCGGGGAAGGAGCTCCCCGCCGAGCGAGGAGGTGGAAGTGCCCAGCCTTCTGGCAGAGGAAAGCCACTCCTGGCGCAGGCGCTGAGGTGAGAGAGCCACCGGCCAGGCCGAAATGGAGCTGGCCCAGGATGCGGCTGCGCAGGCAGGACCCAGCCCAGAAGGGGAGCCGGGCAGGGTGGCTCTGGGGCTTGTTGTGTGGGAAGCACCGGCCCCAAGAGCCCAGCCCTGATTCTCAGCAGGAGGCATCGCCCTGCCTAGTCCCTGAGAACCTTCCAGCCTCCCCAGGGCAGGAGGTGGAGGATCCCTGTCGCAGCACCAGCAGCTCGGCCCACTCCCCAGGGGACAGCAGCAGCACCTGGGACTCAGGCAGCAGTGAGGCTGATGGGCGCTGCTGCTTTGTTCCAGGTGAGGCGCCAGGCTGGGCTCAGGGAGGGGTGAGGAGGGGGCTGTGAACACCCTGGGCCACGCACTCGACCAGTACTATGGGGGCGGGTCCCCAGCCCAGGTGTCTGGTCTGAGCCACGTGAACCCCACTGACACTAGATGCTGCGATCCTGTGGCTTAGCATTAGTGTCTGGGATGACTTGGGGCAAGATCTCAACCTCCCTGCAACCCACTTCACTGCTGCCAGAATCCCTCCTGACCCCCCTGCTAGAGCCGCCTCCCTGCCCAACCTGGGTGGGGGTGGAGAAGAGGGTTCTGAGAACTTGAGCTATGGTTTGGAGGTGGATCAGCTGTCAAGGGCACTGAGGGGGAGGTGGCAGGAACTCACCCTACAAGGAGGGGGTGTTACCAGATGTGCCCATTTCTTTGGGGTATGCTGATTTATTCGGGTTACTCTTCTGGGGAAGGGGGTTCTGTAATTCTATCAATGTACTGCTTGTGTCACTTGTGTTTTCATATGAAGCTCTACTTCTCCCTTCTGCAAGTCCCCTCCCAGTGGAGCTATCCTGCAGGACCTAGGCTCCCTAGGGCTGGGTTACTCCAGCCCCAGAACCGGATGAGCACCCACACATACATTAACAGAGCAGGTGTGAGCAGACCGGGTCAATCAGCACTGTCAAGCTGACCCCTTCTATGTCTCTGGACTCACTGGGCTGGATGAAGCAGCACTTTCAAGCTACCTCTCCTTATATGCCCCTGGGCTCCATGGACTGGGTCAAGCAGCACTTTCAAGCTGTTACCCTTATGCGTCCCAGATTCAGCACGTCTCTAACCCCACTCCCCCAACACAATTGTACTGGCAGTAACCTACTTGATGAGCAAACCCCACAGTATTTTGGGCGCTGCAGGGATCTTTAGTTTAGGTAAAAGAAGCGTTGCTGTAGAGTGAATGGGGGAAGCTAAAAACACAAAAGAGTAAAGTTCAGCAACAGAGAGAGAAGCAACCAAGTTAACCATAAAAGTTATTTCTTGAATAATAGTGATAACTACACAAGGAGAGCTAAACCAACATAACATACATTATTAAAGGTTAATACCTAAGGTAGAAAGGAAAACACAGAGAGAGAAAGAGGGGGGATCTCACCCACTCCATGAGGCTTGAACTGGTCGCAGTTCCCAGGTGATGGTGGTTGCAGAGGGTCCTGAATGTAGGAGACAGGCAGAGCTGCTATGACGATCAGCCAGGAGAAGATAGAGTTCCAGTGGAACTGATGCATAGTTTGGATCTAAGCATCAGAACCCTGACTACAGAGTGAGTAGGGTTTTTGGTAGAGAAATTGCAATTGTTCAAGGGAGAACACTAGATTTGTTTATAGGTAAACTGATGAGTCAAGGGGTTTCTTTAGACTAGACAATAGGAACTGATCACTCTTGGCTATGGGTGGTGTTTTCTTCCAGGGAGCTCACAATGCAACTAGGCTACTTCAGTACTTGGATATCAATTAAGGATTCATTAATAGAATTGGTCTGATAATTGCTGAGCCGGGTGTGTGCAGCCATAGGTTCATTAGCATCTGGAGCAGAGATTCCCATGATGCAGTGCTTCCCTGCTTTTTCTGGTCCCAGAGTTCACTGTGGTTCTCTGTTCTCCATTCTGTATGTAAATTGAGATGTCTACCTGTCTCATCTTTCATGCAGATGAGGCTAGGGGAGTTGTCTCTGCTCTCCATTCTGTATGCTAATGGAGATGTCTTTGTCAGGAGGGGTCTAGGTGTGTCACCCAATGCCCTTCACAGCTCTCTGCAAGTTTTTTCCTCTGATGGGTTTTAGTTTAAGCAGAGGTGGTGGGGGGGTGTCTTTCATGAGTCAGGCTGGAGACTGCACCCTGGTTCCCCAAGAACACAGAGGTGTCTGGTATCAGGGAGTTGGCACTAGAGGTTACTAGAAAGGACAAGAAGACTCCATTCTGGGGTTCAGAAGGTGAATTCATCCCTCAGTGGTGGGCAGGTGCTGGGTGGAAATACTGCCATTCCAGGTGCCCTTAATTCCCCCTGATTCCTCGGGGCGTTTGAGTCTCTGACAGGTTCTCGTTCCCTTGCAGCAGGAGGACGTCACGGCCAAAGTGATGCACCAGCTCCTCATCATCCAGCACTTGCGCCAGGTGCCTGAGACACTGCAGGGGCTGTGCCTCTGAGGCCATCAGCAACTCCCGCTCCCTGCTGCAGGTACTGCTCTGGCTCACTGTAAATGGGGAGCTAGTGGAAGGAGAAATGGAGCCCCCTGGCACTCACTAAAAGGGAAAGTGGTGCATTCTCCATCTCTTGATGTCACTGACTGAAGACTAGATGCCTTTCTGGAATGTGTTTTCCAAAAAATTAACTGTTGTGCTATACAGGAAGCCCATGATATGCAGGGGGTTAGATGAGATGCTCTAAAGGTCTCTTCTGGCCATAAAGTCTACTAATTTTGTTAAAAGTGAGTGTAGCGTTGGGAGCAGCCTCTGATGTTTTACTGTCTAGCCAGCTTGCTTCCTAGAATGAACAGGCATTGAGTGGGGTGATCCACAGGGAGTAGGTCAAACCTTCAAAGTGTCCGGTCAGCGGCAGGACATTAGCACTTCCGGGGATGGGTGGGTGTGGCAGGGACATCACAAAGGCCTTTTGCAGGACCTCAGCCTATTGGTCAAAGGTGTTAGGGAGGTGGTGACCTCAGAGAGAGATGCTGACATCAGCCAGGCAGGACAGGGGCGCAGAGCCAGGGAAACCTCAGAGACCCCTGTGGCATTGCTTCAGCAAGTCTCCTTCTCGAGGTCTCTCTTTGAGGACTGAGAGAGTATTAGGGTTCACCTATGTGAGTGCGAGCAGGAGCCTCTTTCGAGTTTTCTCCTTTCCTTTTACTGATTTTACTAGAAAACAGACGTCCCTGTTTAGAAGGTAAGAGCCTCCAAGGGGTTTTGGAACCTGCTCAGTCTGATCCATCTGGTGCCAGCTGAATTCTAGGCATGGAAAACACTAGTTCAAGGTGGCAGAATTTTATTCCCTCCCTGGGATTTTGTCCCGTAGAATCACTGGGAACATTAGGGTTTGTCCTTTTCGTTTTACCTTTTCCTCCATCCCTCCTTCCTTTCTCTTCATCTCTTACTTCTTTTGTCCTTTCTCCTGTTCCCCTCTCACCACCAGGAGTGGGGTGTGTGTGTGTTGCTGGGGGTGCGCTTCACCTCCCCTTGTGGGAAGTTGATCCAAAACTGTGGGGTTGAAATAGTGCTTGGACTCCACTGACACTAGATGCTGCCATCCTGTGGCTTAGCATTAGTGTCTGGGATGACTTGGGGCAAGATCTCAACCTCCCCGCAACCCACTTGACTGCTTCCAGAATCCATCCTGCCCGCCCTGCTAGAACCGCCTCCCTGCCCAAGCTGGGTGGGAGTGGAGAAGAGGGTTCTGATAACTTGAGCTGTGGTTTGGAGGTGGAACAGCTGTCAAGGGCACTGAGGGTGAGGTAGCAGGAGCTCACCCTAGAAGGAGGGGGGTTGGCACTGGAGGTTACTAGAAAGGACAAGAAGACTCCATTCTGGGGTTCAGGAGGTGAATTCATCCCTCAGTGGTGGGCAGGTGCTGGGTGGAAATACTGCTGGTTCCAGGTGGCCTTAATTCCCCCTGATTCCTTGGGGCGTTTGAGCCTCTGACAGGTTCTCGTTCCCTTGCAGCAGGAGGACGTCACGGCCAAAGTGATGCACCAGCTCCTCATCATCCGGCACTTGCGCTGCAGGGGCTGTGCCTCTGAGGCCTTCAGCAACTCCCGCTCCCTGCTGCAGGTACTGCTCTGGCTCCCTGTAAATGGGGAGCTAGTGGAAGGGGAAATGCAGCCCCCTGACACTCACTAAAAGGGAAAGTGGTGGATTCTCCATCTCTTGATGTCATTGAATGAAGACTAGATGCCTTTCTGGAATGTGTGTGCCCAAAAAGTAACTATTGTACTATACAGGAAGCCCATGATATGCAGGGGGTTAGATGAGATGCTCTAAAGGTCTCTTCTGGCCATAAAGTCTACTAATTTTGTTAAAAGTGAGTGTAGCGTTGGGAGCAGCCTCTGATGTTTTACTGTCTAGCCGGCTTGCTTCCTAGAATGAACAGGCATTGGGTGGGGTGATCCACAGGGAGTAGGTGAAACCTTCAAAGTGTCCGGTCAGCGGCAGGACATTAGCACTTCAGGGTTTGGTTGGGTGTGGCAGTGATATCACAAAGGCTTTTTGCAGGACCTCAGCCTATTGGCCAAAGGTGCAGGGGAGGTGGTGACCTCACAGAGGGATGCTGACATCAACCAGGCAGGACAGGGGCGCAGGGCTAGGGAAACCTTAGAGACCCCTGTGGCTTTGCTTCAGCAAGTCTCCTTCTCGAGATCTCTCTTTGAGGTCTGAGAGAGTATTTGGGTTCATGTATGTGAGCACCAGGAGGAACCTCTTTTGAGTTTTCTCCTTTCTTTTTCCTGATTTCACTAGAAAACTGACATCCCTGTTTAGAAGGTAAGAGCCTCCGAGAGATTTGGAACCTGTTCAGTCTGATGCATCTGGCGCCAGCTGAATTTTAGGCATGGAAAACACTATCTTAAGGTGGCCAAATTTTATTCCCACCTGGGATTTTGTCCCTTAGAATCTCTGGGGACATTAAGGTTTGTCCTTTTTCTTTTACCTTTTCCTCCATCCCTCCCTCCTTTCTCTTCATCTCTTACTTCTTTTGTCCTTTCCCCTGTTCCCCTCCCACCACCAGGAGGGGTGTGTGTCTGTCATGGGGGGTGTTCTACAACTCCCATTCTGGGAGGTCCACCGAAAAATGTGGGGCTAAAATAGTGCTCAGACAGTGATCCCCAGCGGTGACCTGGGCCATCCTTTGGGCTCTCTGGTGAGAACCCTCATCTTCCCGCCCCTCAGTCTCTACCCTGATTGGCTGAGCAGGGGGTTATTGACAGGGAGGAGACTCAGGTCCCTGTTGTTTTCTTTTAAGACCAAGTAAATAGTCATAACCAGTCATATGTTCGACAAATTTTGCTGCTTCTCTGCAGTTCATTATTTTCTCTACCATTCCAGTTCTCCTAAAATACTTGCTGAATAATTACTATGAACTCTTGCTGGTCTGGAACTCACTTGAGAGCACTTTATTCAGGTCATTCAATGTCTGAAATTCAAGATCCGATGGTTAGTTTGAAAATCGGGGCTCTTGGGTCCTATTCCCAACTCTGCCACGGACTGGCTGTGTGACCTAAGACAAGTCAATTCTCCTTTCTCAGCCTTAGCTTCTCCCTCTTTCAAGTAGGGATAACAATCCGCCCCTACCTACCTCCCGGCGGGTGGAGGATGGGGATCTATTGGAGAGTGTCACTAGGAGCAGTGCATAAGATGAGGTGTCCTATCATGTTTACTCAGATCAGATTATGACATAATAGAATGGCTGAAATAGTCTATTTTATTTGTATTTTATTATGTTGCAATTGTTAAGAGCAGCAACTACTTAGCTCAGACTGAAACATCCTATCTAATTTTTGAGATCTAAGTGTCTCCTCTTTGTGTGCGACGAGACAATTTAACACACTGTGACACAGAAGATGCTTTTGTTTTGCAACAAAATATTTTTGCAAAGAATTTTCATGCCACTTGATATGATTTCAAGAAACAAACTGGTTTAGTTTGAATGGGATTTTCGGACAGAAACGGTGTCAATGAAATTTCCCCACCATCTCGATTCCTGGGCTCTATCCCTGTCTTTGGGGGGTTTGCTGTCTGTTAGAACAGGAGTCTGATTTGGTTAGGGATAGAGACCTCTTCAATGTTTTTAATGAAGTAAATACTAATGGGAATTGTGTGATCATGGGAGACTTTAACTTCCCAGATATAGACTGGAGGACAAGTGCTAGTAATATAATAGGGCTCAGATTTTCCTAGATGTGATAGCTGATGGATTCCTTCACCAAGTAGTTGAAGAACCAACAAGAGGGGATGCCGTTTTAGATTTGGTTTTGGTGAGTAATGAGGATCTCTTAGAAGAAATGGTTGTAGGGGACAGCCTTGGTTTGAGCGATCATGAGCTAATTCAGTTTAAACTAAATGGAAGGGTAAACAAAAATAGATCTGTGACTAGGGTTTTTGATTTCAAAAGGGCTAACTTTAAAAAATTAAGGAAATTAGATAGGGAAGTGGATTGGACTGAAGAACTTGTGGATCTAAAGGCGGAGAAGGCCTGGAATTACTTCAAGTCAAAGTTGCAGAAACTATCAGAAGCCTGCATCCCAAGAAAGGGGGAAAAATTCATAGGCAGGAGTTGTAGACCAAGTTGGATGAGCAAGCATCTCAGAGAGATGATTAAGAAAAAGCAGAAAGCCTACAAGGTGTGGAAGATGGGAGTGATCAGCAAGGAAAGCTACCTTACTGAGGTCAGAACATGTAGGGACAAAGTGAGAAAAGCCGAAAGCCATGTAGAGTTGGACCTTGCAAAGGGAATTCAAACCAATAGTAAAAGGTTTTATAGCCATATAAATCAGAAGAAAAGAAAGAAAGAAGAAGTGGGACCACTAAACACTGAGGATGGAGTGGAGGTTAAGGATAATCTAGGCATGGCCCAATATCTAAACAAATACTTTGCCTTAGTCTTTAAGAGGCTAATGAGGAGCTTAGAGATAATGGTAGGATGACAAATGGGAATGAGGATATGGAGGTAGATATTACCACATCTGAGTTAGAAGCCAAACTCGAACAGTTTAATGGGACTAAATCGGGGGGCCCAGATAATCTTCATCCAAGAATATTAAAGGAACTGGCACATGAAATTGCAAACCCATTAGCAAAAAATGTTAATGAATCAGTAAACTCAGGGGTTGTGCCATATGACTGGAGAATTACTAACATAGTTCCTAGCTTTAAGAAAGGGGAAAAAAGTGATCCAGGTAACTACAGGCCTGTTAATTTGACATCTGTAGTATGCAAGGTCTCAGAAAATGTTTTGAAGGAGAAAGTAGTTAAGGACATTGAGGTCAATGGTAATTGGGACAAAATACAACATGGCTTTACAAAATGTAGATCGTGCCAAACCAACCTGATCTCCTTCTTTGAGAAGGTCACAGATTTTGTAGACAAAGGAAACGCAGTGGATCTAATTTACCTCGATTTCAGTAAGGCATTTGATATGGTTCCACATGGGGAATTATTAGCTAAATTGGAAAAGATGAGGATCAATATGAAAATTGAAAGGTGGATAAGGAACTGGTTAAAGGGGAGACTACAACGGGTCGTACTGAAAGGTGAACTGTCAGGCTGGAGGGAGGTTACTAGTGGAGTTCTTATATTATGGGAACAAGTAAATAACTTTTCCTTATTCACTTTCTTCACATCACTCATGATTTCATATACCTCTATCATATCCCCCCATAGTCTCCTCTTTTCCAAGCTGAAAAGTCCTAGCCTCTTGAATCTCTCCTCAGATGGGACCCCTTCCAAACCTCTAATCATTTTAATTGCCCTTCTCTGAACCTTTTCTAATGCCAGTATATCTTTTTTGAGATGAGGAGACCACATCTGTACACAGTATTCAAGATGTGGGTGTACCATGGATTTATATAAGGGCAATAAGATATTCTCCGTCTTATTCTCTATCCCCTTTTTAATGATTCCTAACATCCTGTTTGCTTTTTTGACTGCCGCTGCACACTGCGTGGAAGTCTTCAGAGAACTATCCACGATGACTCCAAGATCTTTTTCCTGATTCGTTGTAGCTAAATTAGCCCCCATCATATTGTATGTATAGTTGGGGTTATTTTTCCCAATGTACATTACTTTACGTTGTCCACATTAAATTTCATTTGCCATTTTGTTGCCCAATCACTTAGTTTTGTGAGATCTTTTTGAAGTTCTTCACAGTCTGCTTTGGTCTTAACTATCTTGAGCACTTTAGTATCATCTGCAAACTTTGCCACCTCACTTTTTACCCCTTTCTCCAGATCATTTATGAATAAGTTGAATAGCATTGGTCCTAGGACTGACCCTTGGGGAACACCACTAGTTACCCCTCTCCATTCTGAAAATTTACCATTTATTCCTACCCTTTGTCCCTGTCTTTTAACAGTTCTCAATCCATGAAAGGATCTTCTCTCTTATCCCATGACAACTTAATTTACATAAGACCCTTTGGTGATGGACCTTGTCAAAGGCTTTCTGGAAATCTAAGTACACTATGTCCACTGGATCCCCCTTGTCCACATGTTTGTTGACCCCTTCAAAGAACTCTAATAGATTAGGAAGACATGATTTCCCTTTACCTAAACTATGTTGACTTTTGCCCAACAATTTATGTTCTTCTATGTGTCTGACAATTTTATTCTTTACAATTGTTTCAACTAATTTGCCCGGTACTGACATTAGACTTACTGGTCTGTAATTGCCGGGATCACCAATAGTGCCCTTTTTAAATATTGGCGTTACATTAGCTATCTTCCAGTCATGGATACAGAAGCTGATTTAAAGGACAGGTTACAAACCATAATTAGTAGTTCCGCAATTTCACATCTGAGTTCTTTCAGAACTCTTGGGTGAATGCCATCTGGTCCCAGTGACTTATCAGTTAATTCCAAAACCTCCTCTAGTAACACCGCAATCTGTGACAATTCGTGAGATTTGTCACCTACAAATGCTGGCTGAGGTTTGGGAATGGCTGGAAGGTGAAAAGAGACAAATTCCTATGACAAATAAGGCACAAATATTCAACAGCGAGGATGATTGACCACAGGAAGAAGCTACCAAGGAAAGTGGTGGATTCTCCGTCTCTTGATGTCATTTAATAAAGACTAGATGCCTTTCCGGAATGTGTTTGCCCCAACAGTAGCTATTGTGGTAGACAGGAGGCCTGTGATATGCAGGGGGTCAGATTAGATGCTCTAACTGTCTCTTCTGGCCATAAAGTCTACTCATTTCTGAGAAACCGAGTGTAGTATTGGGAGCAGCATCTGATGTTTTACTCTCTAGCCGGCTTGCTTCCTAGAATGAACACTCATTGAGCGGGGTGATCCACAGGGAGTAGCTCAAACCTCCAAAGTGTCTGCCCTGTGGCAGGACATTAACACTGCAGGGGAGGAGTGGGTGTGGCAGTGACATCACAAAGGCCTTTTGCAGGACCTCAGCCTATTGGTCAAAGGTGCTGGGGAGGTGGTGACCTCACAGAGAGATGCTGACATCAGCCAGGCAGGACAGGGGCGCAGGGCCAGGGAAACCTCAGAGTCCCCTGTAGCTTTGCTTCAGCAAGTCTCCTTCTCGAGGTCTCTCTTTGAGGACTGAGAGAGTATTTAGGTTCACGTACATGAGTGCCAGGAGGAACCTCTTTTGAGTTTTCTCTTTTCTTTTTCCTGATTTTTCTAGAAAACAGACGTCCCTGTTTAGAAGGTAAGAGCCTCCGAGAGGTTTGGAACCTGTTCAGTCTGATGCATCTGGCGCCAGCTGAATTCTAGGCATGGAAAACACTAGCTTAAGGTGGTCGAATTTTATTCCCCACCTGGGATTTTGTCCCTTAGAATCACTGGGGACATTAGGGTTTGTCCTTTTTGTTTTACCTTTTCCTCCATCCCTCCCTCCTTTCTCTTCATCTCTTACGTCTTCTGTCCTTTCCTCTGTTCCCCTCCCACCACCAGGAGGACTGTGTGTGTGTTTCGTGGGGGGTGCTCTGCAATGGGAACAGGGACAATTCTCCAACTTTGGGCAGTCGAGAGCCTGGGTGAGATAAGGGGCGTTAAAGCCCTTTGTGAAGGAGAAAGGGGAGTTTCACGGTGTTGAGCACCAAGGAATTCTAAACTTTGCTAAAACATCTAGTCTGCAGAAACCAGAAATGGTCGGGGCCACATTGTAACCATTGTCTCTTTTAAAGCCCATTGAGGGATGTGAGTCCCACCCTTTTAGGTATCTGGGGTGCTGGGAGAAGAGAAGAGGTGCCTGTCTCCATTTTATGGCTTCAACAAACTAAGTGCTGTGCCCCAGTTCTCGTCAGAGATCCCTGAAAAAGAACGTCTTCCCATCCATTAACATACCTGGAAAGATACTGGAACTCCTTATTAAACAATCAGTTTGTCAGCACCTACAGGACAATTTGGTTCTTAGGACTAGTGAGCATGGACTTGTCAAGAACAAATCATTCCAAACCAATCCTAGCTCCTTCTTTGGCAGGGTTACGGGCCTAGTGGAGGTGGGTAAACAGTAGATGTGATCCATCTTGGTGTTAATAAGGACATTCTCACAAACAAACTAGGGAGATGTGGTCTAGATGCAATTAGTATAATATGTGTGCACAGATGGTTGCAAGCCCGTACTCCAACAGCCCAGAACCAAACACTCCTCCTCCTGGGCAGTGCGCTCCGACCTCTAATGGTCAGATGCTGCTTAGCACTGTCAGAGCAGCTTTTGCTGGGGGATTCTCCCAGCACTTTCCAATAGTGGGAAAGTATGAAATCCCCATTTGACTGCTGGGGACAGAGCCTAGAGGGGGCAGCAACTTACCCAAAGTCCCACAGGTCAATAGGAAACCAGCAATGGAACCCAGGAGTCCTGACTCCCAGTTCCCTGCTCCAATCACTCCAGCGGAGCACACTCCCTCTCAAAGCAGGGGGACCGGACATGAAGGCCTGGTTGTAATTGCCAGCTGTGGGAGGGAGTGTGCAGCAGTGGTTAGTGAAGGGGCCTGGAAATAAGGACTGCTGGGTCCCATCCCTGGCTCTGACCTGGTTCTCATCAGTGGGGTTGGGGTCGCAGCCCCTACAGCCCAGGGGGGTTGGGAGGCTCCAGGAAGGTGTGTAAAGTGCCGGGATGTCAGTATCCCGGAGGCGCTGTCACCCCCGCACTAGGCCAGTGTTCTGCACCCCCTGCTGCTGGCCGAGTTTCTCTGTCCCTTGGCAATAAGACAGACTCTTGTTTTCATAGCCAGTCGATCGCCCAGTGCTATCACATTGCCTGCTGGCTGGGCAGGGTAACTCCTCAGGTCACCACCACCCTCTCCAGCCTGCCTTGGCTTTGGGGAGTGAGGGGAAGGGCGAGGGATGACACTGAACATCCTCCATCCATCGCTCCGTCAGCAGAGCAAGTGAGTGGCATTAGGGTTCCCCTTTGGTGTCCCCTGTCTGAATGGGGAGAGGCAGAAAGAGGGGGAAAGAATCTCTCCCAAAGGAGATTGGATTTGCAAACCGCCCCCAGGAGCCCCTCGCTCTCAGACCGGGGAGGGACTTCTCCAGAGCCGTCTCCAGTGTGTTTGGAAAGGTCCCAGCAATGGGGCTCCCAACCCTTCCCTTGTGGGAGACCGTTCCCCAGGCTGAGCGTCTCTGAGCTGGGCCAGACCCTGTGAGATGCTGAGCATGGAAATCAATGGGAAAGGCGGGGGCCCTGGCCTTGCTCTGCCTCGGGACTTTGACGTGGGGAATGGTTTCCCAGGAGAAGTCCGGACTCCTGGGTTCTGTTCCTTCTCTAGCCTGGGGGGGTGTGTGGCCTGGGACGGCAGGAGGGAGCTGCTTGTCCAAAGTGACTGAACCCAGTGATGGAAAAGGAGGAGACTCCCCGGGCATTGCAGCCCCAGGGGTGACGAGGGGGAACGCTGGGAGCAGATCATGCAATGAACTCCTGCCAGTGCGTGTAGATTGCATTACGTGCACCGCTGTGGGGGGAGGAAGAGCTGCTCTGGCTGGGGCAGGGATGGGGAGGGACCAAACAGGCTGGTTAGTGAGAGGCTGCCTTGATCCCAGACTCACGCCCACTCCCCGCTCGGTTCCAGGATGGCCAGGCTCCTGAGGATGTTCAGTGAGAAGGCTCTGAAGGTGGCCCCAGAGCCTGAGGGAAGCAGCTGCCATCTTCCCCAGGAGCAGAGCGGCTCCTCCGTCCCCACTGGCGGGGAAGGAGCTCCCGGCCAGGCCAGGAGGTGGAAGTGCCCAGCCTTCTGGCGGAGAAAACCCGCTCCCAGCGCAGGCGCCGAGGTGGGAGAGGCCAGGTCGAAATGGAGCTGGGCCAGGATGCGGCTGGGCAGGCAGGACCCAGCGCAGGAGGGGAGCCGGACTGGGTGACTCTGGGACATGTTGTGTGGGCAGCAGCGGCCCCAGGAGCCCAGCCCTGATTCCCAGCAGGAGGCATCGCCCTGCCCGGTCACTGAGGACCTTCCAGCCTCCCCAGGGCAGGAGGTGGAGGATCCCTGTCCCACCAGCAGCAGCTCGGCCCGCTCCCCATGGGACAGCAGCAGTGCCTGGGACTCGGGCAGCAGCGAGGCCGATGGGCGCCGCAGCTTTCTTCCAGGTGAGAAGTCAGGCTGGGCTCAGGGAGAGGTGAGGGCGGGGCCGTGAACACCCTGGGCCCAGGCCCTCGATCAGTGCTATGGGGTCGGGTCCCCAGCCCAGGGGTCTGGCCTGAGCCACATGAACCCCACTGACACTAGATGCTGCCACTTTGGTCCTTGGTGCTCCAGTTGGGGGGAGGCACCTCTCAGGGAGTCCAGGACAGTCTGGAGGGGTCTCTTTGCTATGGGCTCCTGAAGGAGTTGGGGGCTGAAGGCATCACTGAGAGGGGGGAGTGTGGGGCCCGATCTGCCCTGGGTCCCGGTGGTGGGAAGGGGGCACATTGCCCCACCGTGCCCCTGTCCTTCCCCCGAGTGGCAGCAGGCGTCACCCTGTCCCCTTCTCTCCCTGCTGCAGGGACTGCCAGGGACTGAGGGGACGAGGAGGAGGAATGGGTGGACGTGGCCACAGAGGAGGCTGCTCTCAATAACAGCCGAGAGCAGCTCCAAGGAGGAGAAAAGGTACAAACGTACCCCAGCTGTGCTGGAACCGAGACTGTCCTGCCCCTTCCCAGCACCTGACCCCCTGCAGAGGGTCTTGTCCCTGATGATCCACCAGCCCTAATGGGGACCTTTCTCCTCCATGATCTGGGACCCCAGAGGTGGGGGTGTCTGTCACACACCAGCCGGGTCTCCTCCCCCCCACAGGCACTGTCCCAGTTCCTGACCCTGCTTGTGGTGGAGTGGTGGGTGATTTGGACAATGGGCGGGTCCCCACTATCCCCCATTCAGGCCTGAGTCCTGCAGCTGCTGTGTGGGGGCAGGGAGGTCCCTGGCTAACTGGCTCTCTCTCCCCTAACCCCACTCCTGGTGGGTGCAGGAGGAGGCCCAGCAGCTCGTGTTCCTGCACGCCATCCACCCCGCGTCTCGCTGCACAGCAGAGAGGGCAGGACACATTGGAGCCGCACTGCTGCAAGGCGGCTGTGGCGGAGAGGATTGTGGTGAGCGAGACACGGCGCCCAGCAGCTGAAGGAAAGACAGAGACATGGGAGGGGCAGGGGTCTCCCCAGGCCAATGGATGGGGGATTGTTGGTGCTGGAGGGGCAGCAGAGGGTAGGGATTGCTGGGGCTGAAGACTGGGGAAAAGAGACGGGAGAAATTCGTTGAGTGGTCACTATTGGGCAGGAATCAGAGGAGCGGGGGGTAGGTGGGGGGATCCTGCTGGCTGTGTGGGGCCCTGGCTGTGTAATCTCCTCACTGAGAAGTGTCTTTGTGGCCCGAATCTCACACGCTCCGTTGTCTCCTTTGGGTCTCACAGGAGCTCATTGAGGAGCTGCCTGATAACTCTCCACCCGGCGCCGTCCTCGCTAACTCCCTGATTGCTGTGGGCAACCTCAGGTACCGAGACCCTCCGGCCCGGTTCCCCTAACCCCAGTGCTGCTCAGGCCCAGGGCTGGGAGTCACTGCCCCTCCCACTGCCAGGTCACCGCCCAAGGGTGGCTCCTCTGGCAGAGGTGCGGGGAAGGTTCACTCTCTCCTGGCTGGGCTGTTTTTTCACTCCAGTAACATTGCAATGTGAATGAGAGAGGCCTAGGATATGTGTTTGGGGTCTCACCAGTGCTTCCCAGAGACCCGTCTTCCCATCCTGTGGCAGGTGTAGCCCCAGTTTCCCTAACTCTGACCCATGGTTCTCCCTTGCTTTCAGGATCTGCCTAGGGTCTTGCCAGACCTCCTGGACGCCATGCTGGGGAACCTGCTGGCAGAGTCCCCAGAAACCGACAGGCTCCAGTACATCTTGGAGCTGAGCCCGATGAGAGGGGTGAGGGCAATTTTACCTTCACTCTTAGATCCATTTTCCAGTCTGTCCTCCTAGCCGGGCCCCCAGTGGGCATCCTTGGTCAGGGCAGTCAGTGCAATGCCTCCTTTCCCCACAGCACATTAACTACTGGATCGTGTCCAGGGTGCCGCGAGAGAGAGCCAGGGCTGTTAAGAGCAGCACGGCCCTGCTCAGATCCACCATCACCCTCCCTGAGTTTGACGTAAGTGCCCTCTGACCCCAGCTTCCTGACTCCAGGCGTAGGTGATCTGGCTCCGACGGGCTGTAGGATCTGCTGCTGCAGGGGCTGTGGGTTAGGAATGTTCCTCTTGGGGAGGAAGAGTCAGAGCAGAGAGTGAGCCTGGCTTGAGTCAAGTTCTTCTTGTCCTAGTTAAGTGGTGACTCTGGGCTTTTAAGGGGACTGTGCTCCAGGTTCATGCCTCCCTGTCATCCTGGAGCAGCTGGGGAAGCATGTCCTCATGGAGGGCCCTGCCCACAGCCCTGTGCTCCAGGCTTCCTTGGGGGCAGAGGAAATTAAGGGTCTGGCTCTAGCTCCTATCCTCTAGCATCTCCTGCAGAGGGGCTGAGGGGAAGGAGAGTCCTGGCCCGGGGGGACTGGGAGCTGACAGGAAAATGCTGATGGAGTCCCCTCTCCCTCTCCCGTCCATTAGAACTCAGCGGAATTCCCCAGGATGGGTCACCACGTGGCACAGCTGGCTCTGTCCGTCAGTGACGCAGCCAAGGACATCAGCCGGCAGGCCAGGGAGGGGGTTTACTGGCTCTACCAGCTGCTGCTGCACCAGAGGGGTAAGGAACCCGCAAGAAGAGTGAGACTGGGACCCCAGCCAATTTCTCTCAGACTGACCCCGGCTGGAGGATGAGTCTCTCTATCTCTTTCTGTGTTCCACACCACGCCCTGCAATTCTGTTGGGCCGGGCACGCAGCGAGGATTCTGCCCACTGTGCAGCCACCAATGGGATTGGAAGGACACAAGCCCTGCAACCAGAAGGACAAATGTATGTGTGTCTCTCTCCCTGTCACCTACTCCCTCCTGGGGGAAACCCAGCAGCTGATGGGGGACAAGGTGAGCAGCTGCATTAGACTCAGGAGATTGGGGCGGGGCCCAGGCCTCATTCCCATCCTGTGGCCATTCGCTGGCCTGGCACAAGGAGCCTGGTGGGGAATGAAAGGGAGAGCAGGTGCTCCTGGGAAGGGAGATGAATTCACCTCCATGAGCAGGAGCGAGCCAGCTTGTCCCCGGAGCAGCTCCACCCAGCTCTTTAGCCAGGCTAATGACAAGCTTTGCCTCATCCCAGACTTATGTTCTTAGGACAGGGTGCTATCGCTCTTGGGAAGGGCAGGAGAGTCCCCCAAGTGCCCTCTGCGAGACTCTCCTGTCCCACAGGGCTGCACCCAATTCCTAGTGGTCTGGTGTCTGTGTCACCCGAGCCACCACCCAGAATTGCTCCCATCACTGGCAGCCTGGGAGGCCAAGGACTGACGGGTGATGGCGTCTGACCAGGCAGGGCTGAGGCACATAGGCAGGGGACGCTTATCCTGCTGCTGGCAAGGCTGGACCCGTTCTGGAGAGAACAGGAGGATTCAGTCAGCAGTAGGGTTACCATGTCTAATAAATAAAAAAAGAGGACCCTCCACGGGCCCTGGCCCCGCCCATTTCCCCCCCCTAGCCCCGCCCCAACTCCGCCTCTTCCCCACCCTAACTCAGCCCCCTCCTCCCTCCCACTCCCAGCCATGGGGAAAGGGCTGCCCCAGCGCTACCGGCTTCACGGTTTGCCGGGCAGTCCCCAGACCCTGCGCCCCCAGCCGGCACTTCCCCAGAGCAGCTGGAGCCCGGGAAGGGAAGTGCCTGGCCCGTGGCTCGGGGTCCAGAGGCAGGGGGGGCTGCCCGAAGCCAGTAGCGCTGGCTCGGGCAGCTCGGCTCTTAAAGTCTGAGAGAGGAGGAGCGGAGCAGCTCAGCTGGAGCCGGGGAGGAGAAGTGCCTGGCCCGTGGCTCAGGGTCCGGAGGCAGGGGGGGCTGCCCGAAGCCAGTAGCGCTGGCTCGGGCAGCTCGGCTCTTAAAGTCTGAGAGGGGAGGAGCGGAGCAGAGCAGCCGCGGGAGGGGAAGTGCCCGGCCGGCATTTTCCCGGACATGTTTGGCTTTTCGGCAATTCCCCCCGGACGGGGGTTTGATTGCCGAAAAGCAGGACATGTCCGGGAAAAAACGGACGTATGGTAACCCTAGTCAGCAGGGGCTGCCTATCCGTCCCATTCACCAGGGCTGCCATCCTGCGGCTTCAGCATTAGTGGCTGGGGTGACTTGGGGAAAGGTCTCAACCTCCCCCCATCCCACTTCACTGCTGCCAGAATCCCTCCTGCCCCCCCCGCTACAGTCCCCTCCCTACCCAACCTGGGTGGGCCTGGAGGAGAGGGGTCTGAGAACTTGAGTTGTGGATTGGAGGTGGAACAGCTGTCAGGGGCACTGAGGGGGAAGTGGCAGGAGCTCCCCGTACAAGGAGGGGGGTTGCCACTGGAGGTCACTAGGAAGGACAACAAGACTCCATCCTGGGGGTCAGGAGGGGGAATCCATCCCTCAGAGGTGGGCAGGGGCTGGGTGGAAATGCTGCTGGTTCCAGGGGCCGTTAATCCCCCCTGATTCCTCGGAGGCGTCTGAGTCTCAGACAGGTTCTTGTTCCCTTGCAGCAGGAGGACGTCACGGCCAATGTGATGCGCCAGCTCCGTATCATGCGGCACTTGCGCCAGGTGCCCGAGGCGCTGCAGGGCCTGTGCCTCCGAGGCCACCAGCAACTCCCGCTTTCTGCTGCAGGTACTGCTCTGGCTCTCTGTAAATGGGGAGCTAGTGGAAGGGGAAATGGAGCCCCCTGGCACTCACAGAAACCCTCTCCCCTCTCTGTGGAGCAGGGTCCTTTCCTCTGCCCCCAAATTCCTTCATCTAGGACAGGAGCTCTTTCCCTCTCACCCATTCCCCTCCCCCCCTTTCCTTGATCTACCCCCATCCCATTCCCCCTGCGCCCAGGCAGAGCTCTGTCCTTCAGTCCAATCCACTTCCCTAACTAATTTCCTTAATTTTTTAAAGTTAGCCCTTTTGAAAAAAAAAAAAACCCTAGTCACAGATCTATTTTTGTTTACCCTTCCATTTAGTTTAAACTGAATTAGCTCATGATCGCTCAAACCAAGGCTGTCCCCTACAACCATTTCTTCTAAGAGATCCTCACTACTCACCAAAACCAAATCTAAAATGGCATCCCCTCTTGTTGGTTCAGCAACTACTTGGTGAAGGAATCCATCAGCTATCACATCTAGGAAAATCTGAGCCCTATTATATTACTAGCACTTGTCCTCTGGTCTATATCTGGGAAGTTAAAGTCTCCCATGATCACACAATTCCCATTAGTATTTACTTCATTAAAAACATTGAAGAGGTCTCTATCCCTATCCAAATCAGACTCTTGTTCTAACAGACAGCAACCCCCCCCACTCCCTCCGAAAGGCAGAGATAGAGCCCAGGAATCGAGATGGTGGGGAAATTTCATTGAAACCGTTTCTGACCGAAAATCCTATTCAAACTAAACCAGTTTGTTTCTTGAAATCATAACAAGTGGCAATGAAAATTCTTTGTCACAATGTGTTAAATTGTCTCGTGGCACTCAAAGAGGAGACACTTAGATCTCAAAAATTAGATAAGATGCTTCAGTCTGAGCTAAGTAGTTGCTGCTCTTAACAATTGCAAAATAATACAATACAAATAAAATAAACTATTTCAGCCATTCTATTATGTCCTAATCTGCTCTGAGTAAACATGATAGGACACCTCATCTTATGCACTGCTCCTAGTGACACTCTCCAATAGACCCAGCAGTCCTTATTTCCAGGCCCCTTCACTAACCACTGCTGCACACTCCCTCCCACAGCTGGCAATTAGAACCAGGCCCTCATGTCCGGTCTGCCTTCTTTGAGAGGGAGTGTGCTCCGCTGGAGTGATTGGAGCAGGGAACTGGGAGTCAGGACTCCTGGGTTCCATTGCTGGTTTCCTATTGACCTGTGGGACTTGGGGTAAGTTGCTGCCCCCTCTAGGCTCTGTCCCCAGCAGTCAAATGGGGATTTCATACTTTCCCACTATTGGAAAGTGCTGGGAGAATCCCCCAGCAAAAGCTGCTCTGACAGTGCTAAGCAGCATCTGTTTGCTTGTGAGAATGTCCTATGGGACTGTGTCAAAAGCCTTATTAACACCAAGATAGATCACATCTTCTGTTTACCCACCTCCACTAGGCCCCTAACCCTGCCAAAGAAGGAGCTAGGATTGGTCTGGAATGATTTGTTCTTGACAAGTCCATGCTCACTAGTCCTAAGAACCAAATTGTCCTGCAGGTGCTGACAAACTGATTGTTTAATAAGCAGAGGCTGCTCCCAATGCTACACTCGGTTTCTCAGAAATGAGTAGACTTTATGGGCAGCAGAGACCGTTAGAGCATCTAATCTGACCCCCTGCATATCACAGGCCTCCTGTCTACCACAATAGCTACTTTTGGGGCAAACACATTCCGGAAAGGCATCTAGTGTTTATTAAGGAATTTGTCTCTTTTCACCTTCCAGCCATTGGGTCTTATTCTGCCTTTCTCTGCTCGATTAAAGAGCCCTTTAATACCCAATATTTTCTCTCCATTAAGGCATTTCAACACTTCAGTGAAGTCACCTTTCAATCTTCTTTTGATAAGCTAAACAGGTTGAGCTCTTTCAATAGTTCACTAGAAGGCATTTTTCTCCAGCCCTCAGAACATTTGGTGGCTCTTTGCTGCCCCAGCTCCAATGTCTAGGACCATCTTTTTCAAAGGAGGACACCAACACTGGAGGCAGTATTCCAATAGCAGTCTCACTGCTGCTGCTGTCACCTCTCTATCCTACTCACGGCTCTGCTCCTACGTCTAATGATGGCTTTAGCCCTGTTCACCACAGCATCACACTGGGAGCTCATGTTGAGTGGCTTCTCCACTCTGGCCCCTAAATCCTTTTCAGGGTCACTGCTTTCCTGGATACACGTCCCCATTCTGGAGGTGTGGCCGGCATGCCTTGTGGCTACGTATAGGACCTTGCATTGGGCTCTGCTCAAACTTGTTTTCTTTGAATGGGTCTAGCTGGCCGAATGAGCCAGATTGCTGTATATCACTGCCCTCTCGCCATCAGGAATTACCACTCTGCCTGTATTTTGTCACCCCCCAATCTTATCCGCAGTGATTGTATGTTTTCTCCCAATTCATTGATAACAATTATTTTAAAAAATTAGTCCTTGAGAGCTTCTTCAGACCCTTAGTACCCAGGATCTGCTCCCCACAGCACAGTGAGAAAGGCTGTCCAGCCATGCTGGTACATACGGGATAAGCACAGAACAAACACACTTTAGGAACTGTGTTGTCCATAGACTCTGAACAATATGTGGGGGTCAGCAGCTTACAAATGCACGACAGACCTGTAGTGTAGACAGGTCCCAACTGTGTCTCGGTTTCCCACTCTGCTCTAAGTTTAGTCACAGCCGCCATGTCTTTTCCGCCACGTCCCTTAACCCCACGTCACTGCAGAAGAGAGATTTTCTGGTAGCCAGCTGGCTGTCCTGCATGTGGATGTCGTGCCAAAAGATGTGCTCTGGCTCAGTCCCATGCTATGGTTGGCTGAAGGAACCACTTGGTCACATTCTAGGCCCTGAGTTATACACGAGGGGCGACTAGATGCACATAATGGTCCTTTCTGACCTGAACCTCTATCAATCACTACATTTTCTGCTGCTAGGAAGAGAACTCTGGACCTATTTTCTCTCATTCACTTTCAGTCGGAATAATCTCAATCCAGGCCAAAGGATTTCCTCTTCCATTGTGTCTTCAGCACCTTTGCGAGCAAAGAGTTACTGTTACCCACAGGTTTCCAGTTTCAACCCCTGCTGCCCCTCCCCATTCTGCTCACCTCCAAGATGTGCTGGAGTTTGTCTGTGCTGGGGGGTGCTGTCAGCAGGATCGAGAGCTCGTCATCCATGTTCTCTGGGCAGGCCTTGCTCAGAGCCTGCCAGCGGAGGGAGACCAGGGGTCAGGATTATGGAACCTGGGGTGACACCTGCCAGGATGACAGCAGGCTCTGTAGTCCTTGCCCAGAGCAGCTCTCTGCAGAGGGCCTGGTGCACAGCAGTGTAGGGAACAGCCAAGCTGCTAGGGATGGGAGCTGGGCTTCCTGGCAGAGTCCAGCACCCAATGCCCAGCGTCTGCAAGGAAGGGATTCCCCACAGAGGGGCAACATCATCTCCCACACACAGGGAGTCTCCCCCAGACACTTGATTCATCCTATGGCCTGTTCCCATCTCTGCCCACCACACTCCCAACTCAGCAGCTCCAGCTACCGAAGGGAGCACGAACCAGAGGCCTTCCTGCTCCTGGGACAGAGGAGTAGGTTGATGATCTAGCTGGATGTGAGCGTTGGCCTTCCCCATGCCCAGGGTCTAGACTCCATTCAGGGCAGCGCACAGGAACTATTCTGGATCTAGTGGCAGCTTCAGTTTGCTGGCAGGAGACTGTACATGAGACCTTGCAGTTGCGGGGGTGACACAGGCACTAACATGTGCATGGGAGTTTGAGCAACAGGGCAGAGGCCTGTGTGGGGCAAGGAGGGCAGGGATTTGGGAAGCAAGAGCAGAGGATCAAACCCTTTCTTAATGTGGGTCGGGATGATCCCCATTTCAAAGATAGAGAAAGTGAGACACCAGGTGGGAGAGTGACCTGACCAGGATCACGTTACTGCTCAGTGGCAGGACTGCAAACAACCCGTCCCCTGATCTCCTCACTGGACGCTGCTGCCCCTTCTGTATGACCCCTCCAGCCATCCTCGCCCACAGGCCATCCCCACCACTCTCCAATACCAGGCTGTTTCCACAATGGAAGCAGGCTTGTAACAGAGTTCACTCACCGATAGGTGCCCACAGGCCACAGGCCAAGCCCCCCGTTATATACCCTCCTCCTTAGAACCTGGCCCACGCGGGGGCAAGTTCTATTCTTCTCCAAGCTTCATCCCTCCTCATCTCATTGCTGTCACCGGCTGCGCGCTTGTACAGCCTGTGCGCAGTGTCTGCAACTCCACTGCCAGCTCGCTCGGGGCCAAACCTTCTCTTCTGCAGTATCCCGACGCTCTTCCTGCAGCCACTCAGTCTCATGAACAGCTGCTTGCAGAGCCTGTTCTGAAGCCTTTAGCGTCTTCTGTTGCCTTTTTGCTACTGCCGCTGCATATGCCAAAACCTTTTCGGTCAGGGTCTGAGAACCCACCATGGACTGCTCCACCCTTGTGTTTGTCCCTACTCCAGTCTGCTTCGTCTCTGGGCCAATCATTTCGTCCTTCATCTCCCTGCAGCACCCGACAGGGTGTGTTGGTGGAGGGTCTGCAAGGTCCATGGCCACCCCAGCCACCTCCACCTTGCCTGCCTCATGGGGGTTTGTGTCAGAGGACACCTTCTCCTTTCTTTCTAACTTCTTAGGGCCCTGGCCCCTCGTTCAGCCACTCAGCAATTTCCTAAGCAGGCCGTGTCTTTTGATATGGCTTGCTTCTCTGCCCCCAAAACAAAGAACTCTTGCTCCCATCTTGGCATTAGGCCACGCTTGTACACTTTCTCATGCCCTTCTCCCTGGGCTAACCTTCTCAGCACAGCCCAGGCATGCTCTCCTTCTCTGCTCTTTTTGTCCATGGGCATAGCAGACCCTGGGTTGATTTCCCTTTGCAGGATCTCTCACAGGTATTGCTGCTGCTGCGTCTGTAGCTCCACCTGCACTTCCTTCTGCGTCTGTTGGTTTTCTAGGAGCTGCTGGAGAAACCCCTAGATCTGCTTTGGCTGCTTAGCCAGTCCCTGGAACTGAAGTGGGAAATCCAGCGACCAGCTTGGTCCCTTGATACACCTGCTTGGGGGAGGGATAGCTCAGTGGTTTGAGCATTGGCCTGCTAAACCCGGGGTTGTAAGCTCAATCCTTGAGGGGGCCATTTAGGGATCAGGGCAAAAAACTGTCTGGGGATTGGTCCTGCTTCGAGCAGGGGGTTGGACTAGATGACCTCCGGAGGTCCCTTCCAACCCTGATATTCTATGATTCCTTCAGCAACCAAGACTTCCCTCACGGATCACAGGGGGAACTCAATCCTGCCAACTATGCCAATCATAAATGAATCTACTCATCGTTAGGTGCCCCCCGGCGGCCAGGCATGGCATCACAGCCCTCTCGCTGGGCTAGCGTCCCCCATCCATGGTCGCTCCAGCACCACGGCAGTTTCTCTGCCTGGTAACTCCGGCCAGGTCACCACCTTTAGTCCACCCTTCTGGGGCCCAGCTTGCCTCACACTAAAAGTCCAAAGAGGTCTTTCCACAGACAGAAGTCCTTCTGCCATCGCTGGGGCACTTGCTCAGCCTGTAGCCCCCTTGCTGGGCTTGGGAACCCTCTCCAGGTGCGTGTACGCCGCCTCCTCTGGGGCCGGTAGGGGAACCCAGTCCCACCCTGACATTGATAGCAGCTCAGGGCCCTGGACCCAACAGCTAGGTCTGCACCTTTCTCTTTGCTGCACTTTTCCAAGCTCTCTTCTCAAGTTCCCCTCCAGGCTTTCCTTGCTGCTCTGAACTTCCTACCTCGTTCTCAATCCTGTTGCTACCCCAGCTGGGCTGTATCATCACTGAAGTCTGGCTCTTTAGGGGGGCGGATATGGTACCTCTCAGTTCGGGCTCATTCTGTAATCAGCTTTCTGTGAGTGCCAGGGGGCTCCATTTCCCCTTCCACTAGCTCCCCATTTACAGAGAGCCAGAGCAGTACCTGCAGCAGGGAGCGGGAGTTGCTGGTGGCCTCAGAGGCACAGGCCCTGCAGCGCCTCGGGCACCTGGCGCAAGTGCCGCATGATACGGAGCTGGCGCATCACATTGGCCGTGACGTCCTCATGCTGCAAGGGAACGAGAACCTGTCTGAGACTCAGACGCCTCCGAGGAATCAGGGGGGATTAACGGCCCCTGGAACCAGCAGCATTTCCACCCAGCCCCTGCCCACCACTGAGGGATGGATTCCCCCTCCTGACCCCTAGGATGGAGTCTTGTTGTCCTTCCTAGTGACCTCCAGTGGCAACCCCCCTCCTTGTACGGGGAGCTCCTGCCACTTCCCCCTCAGTGCCCCTGACAGCTGTTCCACCTCCAATCCACAGCTCAAGTTCTCAGACCCCTCTCCTCCAGCCCCACCCAGGTTGGGTAGGGAGGGGACTGTAGCGGCGGGGGGCAGGAGGGATTCTGGCAGCAGTGAAGTGGGATGTGAGGAGGTTGAGACCTTTCCCCAAGTCACCCCAGCCACTAATGCTGAAGCCGCAGGATGGCAGCCCTGGTGAATGGGACGGATCGGCAGCCCCTGCTGACTGAATCCTCCTGTTCTCTCCAGCAGGGCCGGCTTTACGAAGGGCGGGGCCCAATTCGAACATTTTTGTTGGGGCCCCGGCAGGGATGACTAACAAAAAAAAAAATGTAAAAAAAAGCCTTTCATTTCTTCCATGTATTATTTACTTTCCATAACTATATAAATAATAAAATTATATATTATGTACATTGCATCATATATGTTGTTGATCGGTTATTAATGAGGTCCGTTTCACGTGTGTGGGTCCCCGCCACTCCCTGGGGGTGTGCTAGGGTGACCAGATGTCCTGATTTTATAGGGACAGTCCCGATTTTTGGGTCTTTTTCTTATAGGATCCTATTATCCCTGTAATAGGTCCTAGCCGGGGCTCAACCCTTCTGGGCAGGAGGGGAGCCACACCGACTCACTACTGTGGGAACAAGCAGTCAGTTAGTCCCGAAACTCCGGCTCTTTGGTGCAGAGTCGGAGCAACCACAGTTAAAGCTCAGGCCCTTGACTGCAGGGCCTGAGCGAGCAAATAGTTCAAAGCCCAAGCCCTGGCTCAGGGCGGGGCAGACACAGTTAGGCTCAGGCCCTTGACTGCAGGGCCTGAGCGAGCAAATAGTTCAAAGCCCAAGCCCTGGCTCAGGGCGGGGCAGACACAGTTAGGCTCAGGCCCTTGATTGCAGGGGCTGAGCGAGCAAATAGTTCAAAGCCCGGGCCCTGGCTCAGGGCGGGGCAAACACAGTTAGGCTCAGGCCCTTGATTGCAGGGGCTGAGCGGGCAGACAGTTCAGAGGCACAGGGTACGCCTAGGCTGCTGTAGCCGAGCGTTGGGTGAGGGGGAAGCCTGCCACCCGTGAGCGGAGGGTAGCAGGGGAGAACGCAGGCCCACCCACTCCACTGCGTTCCAGCCCGGGGCCCTAACAGCGGTTGCTGCCGCTGCTGGTCAGTGGGGTATCCAGACCGCAACACACTGACATAGGCTCACACTCGGTTACAGCCGGACCGGGGTCGGCTACCCCCGGGCTGCTTCCATGTTCCCCCTCAAAGCCTACCTCGTTCGTCACGCCGGGATCGGGCCAGTCCATCTGCATGGGCTCCTCTCTGCCCGGGCTCGGCGGCAAGTCCGGTAGCTCTGCCGGGAAGTCCAGCCAATGGTCCTCAGGCGGCTCCTCTGGATAGCAGCAGGGGCGAAGGGGTTCGGGTCCAGTCTCACCCTCAGGGTTAGTGGGGTGCGGGTCCCAGGGATTCTCCCAGTGGCGGGCGTGAACGGGCTCCGGCGGCTCCTCCTCGTAGCGGGCCCGGGGTAGTCCAGGCCAGCTAGGGTCCAGACCTCAGTCGTCGACGGTCTCCTGGCTGGGAGCTCCCGGCCGCACGTCTGCTCCCTGTGGTGGCTGGCCCCAGACTGAGCTCTGGCGGCCGGCCTTTATACTTCCTGTCCCGCCCCTTGACTTCCGGGGGGGCGGGGACAGGCGGTGGTGGTCCCACCCACTCTTGGGTCTGCACGTGGGCTCCCTCTTCTGGGCAGGAGGGGAGCCACACCGACTCACTACAATCCCCCACCCCCTGTCCCGATTTTTCACACTTGCTGTCTGGTCACCCTAGTGGTGTGCACATGTGTGGGTCCTAGCTGCTCCCTGCCCCCCTCATTGAAGCAGGTGTGCAGGGTTACTGCCCTGGGAACTGCAGGGCACCAGTGGACATGGGGCTGGCTGGAGGCAGGGCAGGGGCTCACTGGAGGTAGGGTCTGGCTGCAGGCAGGGCAAGGGGTGCGGGGCTGGCTGGAGACAAGGGTGTGTGGGGCTGGCTGGCTTTGGGCAGGGCCGCAGGGGGGTGCGGCAGGGGTTGCCTGGAGACAGGGCAGGGGGTGCGGCAGAGGCTGGCTGTGGGCAGGGGGTGCAGGGCTGGCTGCAGGCAGGGCAGGGGGGCGGGGCTGGTGTGGGCAGAACAGGGGCGGCGGGGCTGGAGGTAGGGCAGGGGTGCAGCAGGGGCTGGCTGCGGACAGGGGGTGCAGGGCTGGCTGGAGACGGGGTTGGCTGCGGGCAGGGCAGGGGGTGCGGGGCTGGTGCAGGGACGGGGTGCAGCAGAGGCAGCTTTAAATAGCCCCCGAGTCCCCCGCTATCCCAGGGCTCTGGGGGCTATTTAAAGGGCCCAGGGCTGCCCTGCTTCTACCGTGCCGGCCCTTTAAATAGCCGCGGGAGCCCTGGGGAAGCAGCGGGGCTCCAGTGGCTATTTAAAGGGCCGGGGCAGTAGAGGCAGCGGGAGCCCCAGAGCCCCGCAGCCCTACCCCAGGGCTCCAGCAGTGGGGGTCTGGTAGCAATTTAAAGGGCCTGGGGCTCCAGCCCCTGCTGGGAGCCCTAGGTCCTTTAAATTGCCCCCTGGGGAAGCCGGGCCACCCTGGTACAGCGCACCGGCTCTTGCCGGTACACCGTACCGGGGCTTGGGCCCAGGGCCCGATTCAGGGGAATTGGTTGAATTGGCCTAAAGCCGGCCCTGGTGGGGGTATGGCCACAGAGCCGCAGGGAGGGGAACCCTGAGATGTGGGGGCTGGGTGGGTACTGGGAGTTCCTCCTGAAGGGACGGGGGTTGGCCAAGGTCACTCAGCCCCGGGGTGTGGGAGGGGGACTGGCTGAGGGCACTCAGAGCCCCAGGAAGTGGGGGGGGGGCTGAGGGGAGGGACTGGCCAGGGGCACTCAGAGCTCGGGGGAGGGGCTGTCCGGGGGGGCACTCAGAGCCCCAGGAAGTGGGTGGGGGAGGGGCGCACAGGATTTCAGGAATTCCCTGGCAGTGAAAAGTTGCTGGCTGCAGGGAGGAGCCAGCCGTGACAATCCCCACTTGGGATCCCTGGCTGGGCTAGTGGCTATGGGGGCCCGTGGCCAAGCTGCAGCAGAAGGTAACCTGAAGGAAATGTCTAGGCCTCGGCCTCCGGCTAGGAAGGGCCTGGGCCAGACAATGACCCACCGCGCAGTGTCCCAGCTCCCTGCCCCACACCTGCGGGGCACGGCCCCTCCTCTGTAGGGAGGTTGGCATTTACCATAGTGCTGCTTCCTCCATCCCCAAAGGCCTCTCCCAGCCAGTCTCTGGCAACCCCTGCCGTTCAAGACGCACATTACCCTGCTGTGACATACCCGGGGGGGGGACCCCTTAGGGATGGGGGGGCTGTCACACAGCTGGGCAATTTAACCCAGCTGGGCTGGGGTGACTGTCTCCCTGGAGCTGGGGTCTCAGCCCAGGTGTCTCTCTGCCCTTCCCCCCAGTCACCCCCGGGCGAGGTGGGAGCGCCCCACGTTGAGTTCCATCCCCACATTTGCACCCACAAGTGCTGGTGGGTTCCAATCCCAGCTGAACACGCCCACCCGGCCCTAGTGCGGAGCAGAAGGGCCCAGCGCTGCCCCACAGACCCTCTGGCTCTCCGAGCCCGCTCTTACCCATCACCGCAGCACGTCTGGCCCAGGCTGAACGCTGCTGCTCTGTGCAGAGAGGCTGGCACTTCTTGCTCCTGCCGTACGAGGGGCAGGTTCTGCTACCGACTGCTCCCCCTAACCCCCGCCCTGCTGCGCTCTGGGGATGCTGCCCTGCTGTGGAGCTCTCAGGTGTCTTGAACTGGAATTTGTTTGGAGAGAAACTGCTAAGGAGCCTTATCAGCCCCGAGCAGAGAGTACCTGGGAGCCTGCCTGGGTCGGGCGGGTCTGGTACAGCCTCCCCCCAGATAAGGCTCTTCCCTGGACCTGCCACCCATTGGAATCTGGAACGATTCCCTCCGAGGTAACACCCGGGGCAGCCAGGGCAGGGCAGGGCGCGGCCTGCTCCCCTGGAGCGTTAGGGCTTTCAGGAGTCAGAGGTGCCAGCGGAGCAGGTTGTACGTTAAAGCAGCGAAGGCAGTTGGGGGGCTGAGGAATTGGGTGCTTTGCCATTGCACTTGATCAGCTCAATTTGAAAATTCTTTCAAAGGAAATCCAGATGTATACATCTGACTGGGGTACATGTACACACATACACACGCACACTCACATGTGCACACACTCATGTGTACATACACGTACACACATACATACACACATGTACACATACACATATATACAGACGTACACATACACGCACACACGCTGTCCCTGGAGCGCCCCAGGATGCGACTGACGGGGTGGCTGGCTATTATGGAGGCAGAAGGGGGTTGGGAGAAAATAATCAAGAAGAACTTTTGCTGAAAATGCAAACCTAAGCTGGAAATCTGTGCAGGGCTGGGCTCAGAGAAAATGATCTTTTTAGCTGTTCTTATTAACCGTGGTCCTGTACTTCCTGGTTTGCGTCGGACCCAGGCAGGAGACTGGGCTGCTCTCAGCTGTAGAAGCCATTGGAATGAGCCAGGCCCTCAGAGCCTTCTGCCACCAATCGCCCCAGCAGTCACTGATCCACACCAAACCACGTCCTTCCAGTCAGGCAGTTTCATATGCACACGTCAAACCCTTGGTTTGCCACTCAGACACCACGGTGATGGGCACAGTAAGGACCGAGAGACGCTAAACAGGCAGGGAAGGAAATAGTGGCCCTGCCTACAGGTGTGTGTGTGGTGCAAACGGATGAACACCAGTTGCTGGCTGAAGGCACAACCTTAATTCCCGCATCTCCTGTCTGTCAGCTATCGTTCGCTTGGCAGCCTGAGCTCCAATTTCTAACGCAGCGTTTTGCTCTGGCCTATTGTGGTTCTCATGTCCGGGGGCGCCTTGGCCCCTGGTATCAGGAGCGGTGCTAAGGAGGCTGCTTTTCAAAGGTCCTTAAGTAGAGTTGCCAACTTTCTACTTGCACAAAACCAAACGCCCTTGACCCAACCCCTTTCATGCCCTTCCCCAAGGCCCCACCTCCACTCACTCCAGCCCAGCCCACCTCCCTCAGTCGCTCGCTCTCACACCCTCACTCACTTTCACTGGGCTGGGGCTGGGGGTTGGAGTGCAGGGAGGGGTGAGGGCTCCGGTGGGGATGCGGGCTCTGGGATTGGGCTGGAGATTAGAGGTTTGGGGTACCAGAGGGGGATCTGGGCTGGGGCAGAGGGTTGGGGTGCGGACTCTGGGAGGGAGTTTGGGTCCGGGAGGGGACTCAGGGCTGGGGTAGGGGATTGGGGTGCGGGTGGGGGTGTGGGGTCTGGGAGGGATTAGGGTACAGGAGGGGGTTCCGACCTGGGGCAGGGTTTCTGGGTGCGAGCTCCGGCCAGGCAGCGCTTACCTCAGCCAGCTCCTGGTCAATGGCACACCAGCGCTAAGGCAGGCTCCCTGCCTGCCCTAGCTCCGCAGGGCTCCCAGAAGCGGCCAGCACGTCCCTACAGCCCCTAGGAGGAGGCATGGCCAGGCAGCATTGTGTGCTGCCTGCGCCCACAGGCCCCGCAGCTCCCATTGGCTATCGTTCCTGGCCAATGGGAGCTGCAGAGCCAGCACTCGGGATGAGGCCATCGCGTGGAGCTTCCTGATCGCCCCTGCGCCTAGGGGCTGCAGGGACGTGCCGGCCACTTCCGGGAGCCCCGCGGAGCCAGGGCAGGAAGGGAGCCTGCCTTAGCCCCGCTGTGCCGCCGACCGGCCAGACTTTTAATGGCCCGGTGGGCGGTGCTGACCAGAGCTGCCAGGGTCCCTTTTCGAGCAGGCGTTCCGGTCGAAAACCCTACACCTGCCAACCCTGTGTCGAAGGCCCTGATTTGTGAGTGAGCTAAGCCTCCAGCCTCCTGCGCTAAATGAGCTCCCTTAACCTTTTCCTGCACCCCATCCCCACCCCACCCCCTTTACCTGCTTCATCTGCCCGGTGTGGGGTGTTGTGACCCTAGAGCGTGAGTTCCCTGCCACAGGGCCTGTCCTCTTGTCCCTGGGGGTGGAGTGTCCAGTCCCAGGCACCCTGCCTAGACTGGGTGTGACAAAGTGGGAATGGTCTTAATGTTTTCTCTGAATACTGTGGGTGCCTCGGTTTCCCCTATGCATTTTTTAAGTATCTAGGTGATGGGATAAAGGTGTGATTGTTGTAAAGCCCGAGAGGGCAGGGGCGTGCAGGGCCCAGCCCACGCCCCGTGCTGCCCAGCCAGCCTTCCTGGCTCACTGTGGCTCTGCAGGGCGCAGTGGGATCAGCCAATGCTGCTGAAGAGGGAAGATGAACATGCCCCTTTTCTGTTGGCAGCTTGCATGTAACCTCACGGCCTGGGAATGGGACTGGCATCAGTGCTCAGGAACAAAGAACAGGGATTTCGATGGCCAGACCACTGTCTAACGTCCCAGGTCCCCATCCCCGCGTGTGCTCTGAGGGGAGTGTGAGAAGCTGCCCGTGGCGACAGGCAGGGGCCGGCCAGGAGCGATGCGATGAGCAGGCCTAGAGGTCACTGGAAAGGTGAAATCCCAAGCATGGCGGGAGCTTCTCAAACACCCTCTGCACGGCCAGACCACTGAAGGCTCTACCCGCAGCTCTGCCTGGAGCCATCTATGGGGTATCACGCTGGGCCTAAATGCTGCGGCCAGGTCCCTGGATTCTGCAGCACTTCGTTTAAATTAAAGAATGGTGCCCAGGGGCCCTGCATCCCCCACTTCCTGCAATTCACCGGGACCCTCAGCCAGCCAGTAAAACAGACGGTTTATTAGATGACAGGAACACAGTCCAAAACAGAGCTTGTAGGTACAGAGAACGGGACCCCTCAGTCAGGTCCATCTTGGGGGTAGGGAGCCCAGACCCCGGTGCTGGGCCTCCCTCCGTTTCCCCAGCCAGCTCCAAACTGAAACCCTCCAGCCTTTGTCTCTTTCCTGGGCCAGGAGGTCACCTGATCTCTTTGTTCTCCAACACCTTCAGTTGGCACCTTGCAGGGGAGGGGCCCAGGCCATCAGTTGCCAGGAGACAGGGTGTCGGCCATTCTCTGTGGAGACCCCTGCACACCCCTGCCCTCTCGGGCTCTACAACAATCACACCCTTATCCCATCACCTAGATACTTAAGAAATGCATAGGGGAAACTGAGGCACCCACAGTATTCAGAGAAAACATTAAGACCATTCCCACTTTGTCACACCCAGTCTGTAGGCAGGGTGCCTGGGACTGGACACTGCACCCCCAGGGACAAGAGGACAGGCCCCGTGGCAGGGAACTCACGCTCTGGGGTCACAACACCCCACACCGGGCAGATGAAGCAGGTAAAGGGGGTGGGGTGGGGATGGGGTGCAGGAAAAGGTTAAGGGAGCTCATTTAGCGCAGGAGGCTGGAGGCTTAGCTCACTCACAAATCAGGGCCTTCGACACAGGGTTGGCAGGTGTAGGGTTTTCGACCGGAACGCCTGCTGGAAAAGGGACCCTGGCAGCTCCGGTCAGCACCGCCCACCGGGCCATTAAAAGTCTGGCCGGTCGGCGGCACAGCGGGGCTAAGGCAGGCTCCCTTCCTGCCCTGGCTCCGCGGGGCTCCCGGAAGCGGACGGCACGTCCCTGCAGCCCCTAGGCGCAGGGGCGATCAGGAAGCTCCACGCGATGGCCTCATCCCGAGTGCTGGCTCTGCAGCTCCCATTGGCCAGGAACGATAGCCAATGGGAGCTGCGGGGCCTGTGGGCGCAGGCAGCACACAATGCTGCCTGGCCATGCCTCCTCCTAGGGGCTGCAGGGACGTGCTGGCCGCTTCTGGGAGCCCTACGGAGCTAGGGCAGGCAGGGAGCCTGCCTTAGGGCTGGTGTGCCATTGACCAGGAGCTGGCTGAGGTAAGCGCTGCCTGGCCGGAGCTCCCACCCAGAAACCCTGCCCCAGGTCGGAACCCCCTCCCACACCCAAATTCCCTCCCAGACCTCACACCCGGCACCCCAACCCCCTGCCCCAGGTCGGAACCCTCTCCTGTACCCTAATCCCTCCCAGACCCCACACCCTCACCCGCACCCCAATCCCCTACCCCAGCCCTGAGTCCCCTCCCGGACCCAAACTCCCTCCCAGAGTCCGCACCCCAACCCTCTGCCCCAGCCCAGATCCCCCTCTGGTACCCCAAACCTCTAATCTCCAGCCCAATCCCAGAGCCCGCATCCCCACCGGAGCCCTCACCCCTCCCTGCACTCCAACCCCCAGCCCCAGCCCAGTGAAAGTGAGTGAGGGTGTGAGAGCGAGCGACTGAGGGAGGTGGGCTGGGCTGGAGTGAGTGGAGGTGGGGCCTTGGGGAAGGGCATGAAAGGGGTTGGGTCAAGGGCGTTTGGTTTTGTGCAAGTAGAAAGTTGGCAACTCTACTTAAGGACCTTTGAAAAGCAGCCTCCTTAGCACCGCTCCTGATACCAGGGGCCAAGGCGCCCCCGGACATGAGAACCACAATAGGCCAGAGCAAAACGCTGCGTTAGAAATTGGAGCTCAGGCTGCCAAGCGAACGATAGCTGACAGACAGGAGATGCGGGAATTAAGGTTGTGCCTTCAGCCAGCAACTGGTGTTCATCCGTTTGCACCACACACACACCTGTAGGCAGGGCCACTATTTCCTTCCCTGCCTGTTTAGCGTCTCTCGGTCCTTACTGTGCCCATCACCGTGGTGTCTGAGTGGCAAACCAAGGGTTTGACGTGTGCATATGAAACTGCCTGACTGGAAGGACGTGGTTTGGTGTGGATCAGTGACTGCTGGGGCGATTGGTGGCAGAAGGCTCTGAGGGCCTGGCTCATTCCAATGGCTTCTACAGCTGAGAGCAGCCCAGTCTCCTGCCTGGGTCCGACGCAAACCAGGAAGTACAGGACCACGGTTAATAAGAACAGCTAAAAAGATCATTTTCTCTGAGCCCAGCCCTGCACAGATTTCCAGCTTAGGTTTGCATTTTCAGCAAAAGTTCTTCTTGATTATTTTCTCCCAACCCCCTTCTGCCTCCATAATAGCCAGCCACCCCGTCAGTCGCATCCTGGGGCGCTCCAGGGACAGCGTGTGTGCGTGTATGTGTACGTCTGTATATATGTGTATGTGTACATGTGTGTATGTATGTGTGTACGTGTATGTACACATGAGTGTGTGCACATGTGAGTGTGCGTGTGTATGTGTGTACATGTACCCCAGTCAGATGTATACATCTGGATTTCCTTTGAAAGAATTTTCAAATTGAGCTGATCAAGTGCAATGGCAAAGCACCCAATTCCTCTGCCCCCCAACTGCCTTCGCTGCTTTAACGTACAACCTGCTCCGCTGGCACCTCTGACTCCTGAAAGCCCTAACGCTCCAGGGGAGCAGGCCGTGCCCTGCCCTGCCCTGGCTGCCCCGGGTGTTACCTCGGAGGGAATCGTTCCAGATTCCAATGGGTGGCAGGTCCAGGGAAGAGCCTTATCTGGGGGAGGCTGTACCAGACCCGCCCGACCCAGGCAGGCTCCCAGGTACTCTCTGCTCGGGGCTGATAAGGCTCCTTAGCAGTTTCTCTCCAAACAAATTCCAGTTCAAGACACCTGAGAGCTCCACAGCAGGGCAGCATCCCCAGAGCGCAGCAGGGCGGGGGTTAGGGGGAGCAGTCGGTAGCAGAACCTGCCCCTCGTACGGCAGGAGCGAGAAGTGCCAGCCTCTCTGCACAGAGCAGCAGCGTTCAGCCTGGGCCAGACGTGCTGCGGTGATGGGTAAGAGCGGGCTCGGAGAGCCAGAGGGTCTGTGGGGCAGCGGTGGGCCCTTCTGTTCCGCACTAGGGCCGGGTGGGCGTGTCCAGCTGGGATTGGAACCCACCAGCACTTGTGGGTGCGAATGTGGGGCTGGAACGCAACGTGGGGCACTCCCACCTCGCCCGGGGGCGACTGGGGGGAAGGGCAGAGAGACACCTGGGCTGAGACCCCAGCTCCAGGGAGACAGTCACCCCAGCCCAGCTGGGTTAAATTGCCCAGCTGTGTGACAGCCCCCCCATCCCCGAGGGGTCCCCCCCCCTGGGTATGTCACAGCAGGGTAATGTCCGTATTGAACGGCAGGGGTTGCCAGAGACTGGCTGGGAGAGGCCTTTGGGGATGGAGGAAGCAGCACTAAGGTACATGCCAACCTCCCTACAGAGGAGGGGCCGGGCCCCGCAGGTGTGGGGCAGGGAGCTGGAACACTGCGCGGTGGGTCATTGTCTGGCCCAGGCCCTTCCTAGCAGGAGGCCGAGGCTGAGGCATTTCCTTCAGGTCACCTTCCGCTGCAGCTTGGCCACGGGCCCCCATAGCCACTAGCCCAGCCAGGGATCCCAAGTGTGGATTGTCACGGCTGACTCCTCCCTGCCGCCAGCAGCTCTTCACTGCCAGGGAATTCCTGAAATCCTGTGCGCCCCTCCCCCACCCACTTCCTGGGGCTCTGAGTGCCCCTGGCCAGTCCCTTCCCTCAGCCCCCCCGCCACTTCCTGGGGCTCTGAGTGCCCTCAGCCAGTCCCACTCCTACACCCCGGGGCTGAGTGACCTTGGCCAACCCCCATCCCTTCAGGAGGAACTCCCAGTACCCACCCAGCCCCCACACCTCAGGGTTCCCCTCCCTGCGGCTCTGTGGCCATACCCCCACCAGGGCCGGCTTTAGGCCAATTCAACCAATTCCCCTGAATCGGGCCCCGTGTCCAAGCCCCGGTACGGTGTACCGGCAAGAGCCAGTGCGATTTACCAGGGTGGCCCGGCTTCCCCAGGGGGCAATTTAAAGGACCTAGGGCTCCCAGCAGGGGCCGGAGCCCCAGGCCCTTTACATTGCTACCAGACCCCCACTGCTGGAGCCCTCGGGTAGGGCTGCGGGGCTCTGGGGGCTATTTGAAAAGTCCGGGGCTCCCGCTGCCTCTACCGCCCCGGCCCTTTAAATAGCCACTGGAGGCCCGCTGCTTCCCCAGGGCTCCCGCGGCTATTTAAAGGGCCGGCACGGTAGAAGCAGGGCAGCCCTGGGCCCTTTAAATAGCCCCCAGAGCCCTGGGATAGCGGGGGACTCGGGGGCTATTTAAAGCTGCCTCTGCTGCACCCCGTCCCCGCACCAGCCGCGCACCCCCTGCCCTGCCCGCAGCCAGCCCCGTATCCAGAAAGCCCTGCACCCCCTGTCCGCAGCCAGCCCCTGCTGCACCCCTGCCCTACCTCCAGCCGTGCCCCCCCTGTTCTGCCCGCACCAGCCCCGTCCCCCTGCCCTGCCTGCAGCCAGCCCTGCACCCCCTGCCCACAGCCAGCCTCTGCCGCACCCCCTGCCCTGTCTCCAGGCAACCCCTGCCGCACCCCCCTGCCGCCCTGCCCAAAGCCAGCCAGCCCCACACACCCTTGTCTCCAGCCAGCCCCGCACCCCTTGCCCTGCCTGCAGCCAGAACCTACCTCCAGTAAGCCCCTGTCCTGCCTCCAGCCAGCCCCATGTCCACTGGTGCCCTGCAGTTCCCAGGGCAGTAACCCTGCACACCTGCTTCAATGAGGGGGGCAGGGAGCAGCTGGGACCCACACATGTGCACACCACTAGGGTGACCAGACAGCAAGTGTGAAAAATTGGGACAGGGGGTGGGGGATAATAGGATCCTATAAGAAAAAGACCCAAAAATCGGGACTGTCCCTATAAAATCAGGACATCTGGTCACCCTAGCACACCCCCAGGGAGTGGCGGGGACCCACACACGTGAAATGGAGCTCATTAATAACCGATCAACAGCATATATGATGCAATGTACATAATATATAATTTTATTATTTATATAGTTATGGAAAGTAAATAATACATGGAAGAAATGAAAGGCTTTTTTTTACATTTTTTTTTTTGTTAGTCATCCCTGCCGGGGCCCCGACAAAAATGTTCGAATTGGGCCCCGCCCTTCTTAAAGCCGGCGCTGCTGGAGAGAACAGGAGGATTCAGTCAGCAGGGGCTGCAGATCCGTCCCATTCACCAGGGCTGCCATCCTGCGGCTTCAGCATTAGTGGCTGGGGTGACTTGGGGAAAGGTCTCAACCTCCTCACATCCCACTTCACTGCTGTCAGAATCCCTCCTGCCCCCCCGCTACAGTCCCCTCCCTACCCAACCTGGGTGGGGCTGGAGGAGAGGGGTCTGAGAACTTGAGCTGTGGATTGGAGGTGGAACAGCTGTCAGGGGCACTGAGGGGAAAGTGGCAGGAGCTCCCTGTACAAGGAGGGGGTTGCCACTGGAGGTCACTAGGAAGGACAACAAGACTCCATCCTGTGGGTCAGGAGGGGGAATCCATCCCTCAGAGGTGGGCAGGGGCTGGGTGGAAATGCTGCTGGTTCCAGGGGCCGTTAATCCCCCCTGATTCCTCGGAGGCGTCTGAGTCTCAGACAGGTTCTCGTTCCCTTGCAGCAGGAGGACGTCACGGCCAATGTGATGCGCCAGCTCCGTATCATGCGGCACTTGCGCCAGGTGCCCGAGGCGCTGCAGGGCCTGTGCCTCTGAGTCCACCAGCAACTCCCGCTCCCTGCTGCAGGTACTGCTCTGGCTCTCTGTAAATGGGGAGCTAGTGGAAGGGGAAATGGAGCCCCCTGGCACTCACAGAAAGCTGATTACAGAATGAGCCCGAACTGAGAGGTACCATATCCGCCCCCCTAAAGAGCCAGACTTCAGTGGTGATACAGCCCAGCTGGGGTAGCAACAGGATTGAGAACGAGGTAGGAAGTTCAGAGCAGCAAGGAAAGCCTGGAGGGGAACTTGAGAAGAGAGCTTGGAAAAGTGCAGCAAAGAGAAAGGTGCAGACCTAGCTGTTGGGTCCAGGGCCCTGAGCTGCTATCAATGTCAGGGTGGGACTGGGTTCCCCTACCGGCCCCAGAGGAGGCGGCGTACACGCACCTGGAGAGGGTTCCCAAGCCCAGCAAGGGGGCTACAGGCTGAGCAAGTGCCCCAGCGATGGCAGAAGGACTTCTGTCTGTGGAAAGACCTCTTTGGACTTTTAGTGTGAGGCAAGCTGGGCCCCAGAAGGGTGGACTAAAGGTGGTGACCTGGCCGGAGTTACCAGGCAGAGAAACTGCCGTGGTGCTGGAGCGACCATGGATGGGGGACGCTAGCCCAGCGAGAGGGCTGTGATGCCATGCCTGGCCGCCGGGGGGCACCTAACGATGAGTAGATTCATTTATGATTGGCATAGTTGGCAGGATTGAGTTCCCCCTGTGATCCGTGAGGGAAGTCTTGGTTGCTGAAGGAATCATAGAATATCAGGGTTGGAAGGGACCTCCGGAGGTCATCTAGTCCAACCCCCTGCTCGAAGCAGGACCAATCCCCAGACAGTTTTTTGCCCTGATCCCTAAATGGCCCCCTCAAGGATTGAGCTCACAACCCTGGGTTTAGCAGGCCAATGCTCAAACCACTGAGCTAGGTGTATCAAGGGACCAAGCTGGTCGCTGGATTTCCCACTTCAGTTCCAGGGACTGGCTAAGCAGCCAAAGCAGATCTAGGGGTTTCTCCAGCAGCTCCTAGAAAACCAACAGACGCAGAAGGAAGTGCAGGTGGAGCTACAGACGCAGCAGCAGCAATACCTGTGAGAGATCCTGCAAAGGGAAATCAACCCAGGGTCTGCTATGCCCATGGACAAAAAGAGCAGAGAAGGAGAGCATGCCTGGGCTGTGCTGAGAAGGTTAGCCCAGGGAGAAGGGCATGAGAAAGTGTACAAGCGTGGCCTAATGCCAAGATGGGAGCAAGAGTTCTTTGTTTTGGGGGCAGAGAAGCAAGCCATATCAAAAGACACGGCCTGCTTAGGAAATTGCTGAGTGGCTGAACGAGGGGCCAGGGCCCTAAGAAGTTAGAAAGAAAGGAGAAGGTGTCCTCTGACACAAACCCCCATGAGGCAGGCAAGGTGGAGGTGGCTGGGGTGGCCATGGACCTTGCAGACCCTCCACCAACACACCCTGTCGGGTGCTGCAGGGAGATGAAGGACGAAATGATTGGCCCAGAGATGAAGCAGACTGGAGTAGGGACAAACACAAGGGTGGAGCAGTCCATGGTGGGTTCTCAGACCCTGACCGAAAAGGTTTTGGCATATGCAGCGGCAGTAGCAAAAAGGCAACAGAAGACGCTAAAGGCTTCAGAACAGGCTCTGCAAGCAGCTGTTCATGAGACTGAGTGGCTGCAGGAAGAGCGTCGGGATACTGCAGAAGAGAAGGTTTGCCCCGAGCGAGCTGGCAGTGGAGCTGCAGACACTGCGCACAGGCTGTACAAGCGCGCAGCCGGTGACAGCGATGAGATGAGGAGGGATGAAGCTTGGAGAAGAATAGAACTTGCCCCCGCGTGGGCCAGGTTCTAAGGAGGAGGGTATATAACGGGGGGCTTGGCCTGTGGGCTATAAAGCCTGGAGCTAGGCCAAATGGATTACAGAGTGAGCTCCAGCTGAGGGGAAACCAGGGGAAACCGCAACAAAGGTACAGGAGCAGGCCTAGCTGTTCGGTACAGGGCCTTGGGGCAGAACCTAGAATCCAGGGTAGGACTGGTTCTCCCACGGTCTCTAAGGAAGGGGATGTACAGGGCCATAGAAAGGGCTACCAAGGCCAGCAAGGGCAGGCCGAGCCAAAGTCAGGCTGAGGAAAAGCCCCCAAGGGACAGAGGATCTTGTTTCAGTTAAAGACATTTTTTGACTTTTAGTTTGGGATGAGCGCGACCCAGGAAGGAGTGGGACTAAAAGATGGTCGCCTGGCCGAAGGGCTGAGTTCCCAGCCAAAAACCTGATGGCGGGCGTGCTAGCCCAAGAAATCTGTGACCCCCAGGCCTTGAAGGAAGGGGCACCTATCGGTGAGTGAACTCTGTTACAAGCCTGCTTCCATTGTGGAAACAGCCTGGTATTGGAGAGTGGTGGGGATGGCCTGTGGGCGACGATGGTTGGAGGGGACATACAGGAGGGGCAGCAGCGTCCAGTGAGGAGATCAGGGAACGGGTTGTTGGCAGTCCTGCCACTGAGCGGTAACGTGATCCTGGTCAGGTCACTCTCCCACCTCGTGCCTCACTTTCTCTATCTTTGAAATGGGGATCATCCCGACCCACATAAGGAAAGGGTTTGATCCTCTGCTCTTGCTTCCCAAATCCCTGCCCTCCTTGCCCCACACAGGCCTCTGCCCTGTTGCTCAAACTCCCATGCACATGTTAGTGCCTGTGTCACCCCCGCAACTGCAAGGTCTCATGTATAGTCTCCTGCCAGCAAACTGAAGCTGCCACTAGATCCAGAATAGGAATCGCAGTTCCTGTGCGCTGCCCTGAATGGAGTCTAGACCCTGGGCATGGGGAAGGCCAACGCTCACATCCAGGTAGATCATCAACCTACTCCTCTGTCCCAGGAGCAGGAAGGCCTCTGGTTCGTTCTCCCTTCGGTAGCTGGAGCTGCTAAGTTGGGAGTGTGGTGGGCAGAGATGGGAACAGGCCATAGGATGAACCAAGTGTCAGGGGGAGACTCCCTGTGTGTGGGAGATGATGTTGCCCCTCTGTGGGGAATCCCTCCCTTGCAGACGCTGGGCATTGGGTGCTGGACTCTGCCAGGAAGCCCAGCTCCCATCCCTAGCAGCTTGGCTGTTCCCTACACTGCTGTGCACCAGGCCCTCTGCAGAGAGCTGCTCTGGGCAAGGACTACAGAGCCTGCTGTCATCCTGGCAGGTGTCACCCCAGGGTCCATAATCCTGACGCCTGGTCTCCCTCCACTGGCAGGCTCTGAGCAAGGCCTGCCCAGAGAACATGGATGACGAGCTCTCGATCCTGCTGACAGCACCCCCCAGCACAGACAAACTCCAGCACATCTTGGAGGTGAGCAGAATGGGGAGGGGCAGCAGGGGTTGAAACTGGAAACCTGTGGGTAACAGTAACTCTTTGCTCGCAAAGGTGCTGAAGACACAATGGAAGAGGAAATCCTTTGGCCTGGATTGAAATTATTCCGACTGAAAGTGAATGAGAGAAAATAGGTTCAGAGTTCTCTTCCTAGCAGCAGAAAATGTAGTGATTGATAGAGGTTCAGGTCAGAAAGGACCATTATGTGCATCTAGTCGCCCCTCGTGTATAACTCAGGGCCTAGAATGTGACCAAGTGGTTCCTTCAGCCAACCATAGCATGGGACTGAGCCAGAGCACGTCTTTTGGAATGACATCCACATGCAGGAGAGCCAGCTGGCTACCAGAAAATCTCTCTTCTGCAGTGACGTGGGGTTAAGGGACATGGCGGAAAAGACATGGCGGCTGTGACTAAACTAAGAGCAGGGTGGGAAACCGAGACACAGTTGGGACCTGTCTACACTACAGGTCTCTCGTGCATTTGTAATCTGCTGACCCCCACATGTTGTTCAGAGTCTATGGACAACACAGTTCCTAAAGTGTGTTTGTTCTGTGCTTATCCCGTATGTACCAGCAGGGCTGGACAGCCTTTCTCACTGTGCTGTGGGGAGCAGGTCCTGGGTACTAAGGGTCTGAAGAAGCTCTCAAGGACTAATTTTTTAAAATAATTGTTATCAATGAATTGGGAGAAAACATAAAATCACTGCGGATAAGATTGGGGGGTGACAAAATACAGGCAGAGTGGTAATTCCTGATGGCGAGAAGGCAGTGATATACAGCGATCTGGCTCATTCGGCCAGCTGGACCCATTCAAAGAAAACAAGTTTGAGCAGAGCCCAATGCAAGGTCCTATACGTAGCCACAAGGCACGCCGGCCACACCTCCAGAATGGGGACGTGTATCCAGGAAAGCAGTGACTCTGAAAAGGATTTAGGGGCCAGAGTGGAGAAGCCACTCAACATGAGCTCCCAGTGTGATGCTGTGGTGAACAGGGCTAAAGCCATCATTAGACGAAGGAGCAGAGCCATGAGTAGAATAGGGAGGTGACAGCAGCAGCAGTGAGACTGCTATTGGAATACTGCCTCCAGTGTTGGTGTCCTCCTTTGAAAAAGATGGTCCTAGAAATTGGAGCTGGGGCAGCAAAGAGCCACCAAATGTTCTGAGGGCTGGAGAAAAATGCCTTCTAGTGAACTATTGAAAGAGCTCAACCTGTTTAGCTTATCAAAAGAAGATTGAAAGGTGACTTCACTGAAGTGTTGAAATGCCTTAATGGAGAGAAAATATTGGGTATTAAAGGGCTCTTTAATCGAGCAGAGAAAGGCAGAACAAGACCCAATGGCTGGAAGGTGAAAAGAGACAAATTCCTATGACAAATAAGGCACAAATATTCAACAGCGAGGATGATTGACCAGAGGAAGAAGCTACCATGGAAAGTGGTGGATTCTCCATCTCTTGATGTCATTTAATAAAGACTAGATGCCTTTCCGGAATGTGTTTGCCCCAAAAGTAGCTATTGTGGTAGACAGGAGGCCTGTGATATGCAGGGGGTCAGATTAGATGCTCTAACGGTCTCTGCTGCCCATAAAGTCTACTCATTTCTGAGAAACCGAGTGTAGCATTGGGAGCAGCCTCTGCTTATTAAACAATCAGTTTGTCAGCACCTGCAGGACAATTTGGTTCTTAGGACTAGTGAGCATGGACTTGTCAAGAACAAATCATTCCAGACCAATCCTAGCTCCTTCTTTGGCAGGGTTAGGGGCCTAGTGGAGGTGGGTAAACAGAAGATGTGATCTATCTTGGTGTTAATAAGGCTTTTGACACAGTCCCATAGGACATTCTCACAAGCAAACAGATGCTGCTTAGCACTGTCAGAGCAGCTTTTGCTGGGGGATTCTCCCAGCACTTTCCAATAGTGGGAAAGTATGAAATCCCCATTTGACTGCTGGGGACAGAGCCTAGAGGGGGCAGCAACTTACCCCAAGTCCCACAGGTCAATAGGAAACCAGCAATGAAACCCAGGAGTCCTGACTCCCAGTTCCCTGCTCCAATCACTCCAGCGGAGCACACTCCCTCTCAAAGCAGGGAGACCGGACATGAGGGCCTGGTTCTAATTGCCAGCTGTGGGAGGGAGTGTGCAGCAGTGGTTAGTGAAGGGGCCTGGAAATAAGGACTGCTGGGTCTATTGGAGAGTGTCACTAGGAGCAGTGCATAAGATGAGGTGTCCTATCATGTTTACTCAGAGCAGATTAGGACATAATAGAATGGCTGAAATAGTTTATTTTATTTGTATTGTATTATTTTGCAATTGTTAAGAGCAGCAACTACTTAGCTCAGACTGAAGCATCTTATCTAATTTTTGAGATCTAAGTGTCTCCTCTTTGAGTGCCACGAGACAATTTAACACATTGTGACAAAGAATTTTCATTGCCACTTGTTATGATTTCAAGAAACAAACTGGTTTAGTTTGAATAGGATTTTCGGTCAGAAACGGTTTCAATGAAATTTCCCCACCATCTCGATTCCTGGGCTCTATCTCTGCCTTTCGGGGGAAGTGGGGGGTTGCTGTCTGTTAGAACAAGAGTCTGATTTGGATAGGGATAGAGACCTCTTCAATGTTTTTAATGAAGTAAATACTAATGGGAATTGTGTGATCATGGGAGACTTTAACTTCCCAGATATAGACCAGAGGACAAGTGCTAGTAATATAATAGGGCTCAGATTTTCCTAGATGTGATAGCTGATGGATTCCTTCACCAAGTAGTTGCTGAACCAACAAGAGGGGATGCCATTTTAGATTTGGTTTTGGTGAGTAGTGAGGATCTCTTAGAAGAAATGGTTGTAGGGGACAGCCTTGGTTTGAGCGATCGTGAGCTAATTCAGTTTAAACTAAATGGAAGGGTAAACAAAAATAGATCTGTGACTAGGGTTTTTTTTTTCAAAAGGGCTAACTTTAAAAAATTAAGGAAATTAGTTAGGGAAGTGGATTGGACTGAAGGACAGAGCTCTGCCTGGGCGCAGGGGGAATGGGATGGGGGTAGATCAAGGAAAGTGGTGAGGGGAATGGGTGTGAGGGAAAGAGCTCCTGTCCCAGATGAAGGAATTTGGGGGCAGAGGAAAGGACCCTGCTCCACAGAGAGGGGAGAGGGTTTCTGTGAGTGCCAGGGGGCTCCATTTCCCCTTCCACTAGCTCCCCATTTACAGAGAGCCAGAGCAGTACCTGCAGCAGAGAGTGGGAGTTGCTGGTGGCCTCAGAGGCACAGGCCCTGCAGCGCCTCGGGCACCTGGCGCAAGTGCCGCATGATACGGAGCTGGCGCATCACATTGGCCGTGACGTCCTCCTGCTGCAAGGGAACGAGAACCTGTCTGAGACTCAGACGCCTCCGAGGAATCAGGGGGGATTAACGGCCCCTGGAACCAGCAGCATTTCCACCCAGCCCCTGCCCACCTCTGAGGGATGGATTCCCCCTCTTGACCCCCAGGATGGAGTCTTGTTGTCCTTCCTAGTGACCTCCAGTGGCAACCCCCCTCCTTGTACGGGGAGCTCCTGCCACTTCCCCCTCAGTGCCCCTGACAGCTGTTCCACCTCCAATCCACAGCTCAAGTTCTCAGACCCCTCTCCTCCAGCCCCACCCAGGTTGGGTAGGGAGGGGACTGTAGCGGGGGGGCAGGAGGGATTCTGGCAGCAGTGAAGTGGGATGTGGGGAGGTTGAGACCTTTCCCCAAGTCACCCCAGCCACTAATGCTGAAGCCGCAGGATGGCAGCCCTGGTGAATGGGACGGATAGGCAGCCCCTGCTGACTAGGGTTACCATACGTCCGGTTTTTCCCGGGTCCTGCTTCAAACCCCCGTCCTGGGGGAATTGCCGAAAAGCCAAACATGTCCGGGAAAATGCCGTCCGGGCACTTCCCCTCCCGCGGCTGCTCTGCTCCGCTCCTCCCCTCTCAGACTTTAAGAGCTGAGCTGCCCAAGCCAGCGCTACTGGCTTCGGGCAGCCCCCCCTGCCTCCGGACCCCCAGCCGCCGGCCAGGCACTTCCCTTCCCGGGCTCCAGCTGAGCTGCTCCGCTCCTCCCCTCTCAGACTTTAATAGCCGAGCTGCCCGAGCCAGCGCCACCGGCTTCGGGCAGCCCCCCCCTGCCTCCGGACCCCGAGCCACGGGCCAGGCACTTCCCTTCCCGGGCTCCAGCTGCTCTGGGGAAGCGCCGGCCGGGGGCGCAGGGTCTGGGGGCTGCCCGGCAAACCGTGAAGCTGGTAGCACTGGGGCAGCCCTTTCCCCATGGCTGGGAGTGGGAGGGAGGAGGGGGCTGAGTTAGGGTGGGGAAGGGGCGGAGTGGAGGGTCCTCTTTTTTTATTTATTAGACATGGTAACCCTACTGCTGACTGAATCCTCCTGTTCTCTCCAGAACGGGTCCAGCCTTGCCAGCAGCAGGACAAGCGTCCCCTGCCCATGTGCCTCAGCCCTGCCTGGTCAGACGCTATCACCCGTCAGTCCTTGGCCTCCCAGGCTGCCAGTGATGGGAGCAACTCTGGGTGGTAGCTCGGGTGACACAGACACCAGACCACTAGGAATTGGGTGCGGCCCTGTGGGACAGGAGAGTCTCACAGAGGGCACTTGGGGGACTCTCCTGCCCTTCCCAAGAGCGATAGCACCCTGTCCTAAGAACATAAGTCTGGGATGAGGCAAAGCTTGTCATTAATTAGCCTGGCTAAAGAGCTGGGTGGAGCTGCTCCGGGGACAAGCTGGCTCGCTCCTGCTCATGGAGGTGAATTCATCTCCCTTCCCAGGAGCACCTGTTCTCCCTTTCATTCCCTACCAGGCTCCTTGTGCCAGGCCAGCGAATGGCCACAGGATGGGAATGAGGCCTGGGCCCCGCCCCAATCTCCTGAGTCTAATGCAGCTGCTCACCTTGTCCCCCATCAGCTGCTGGGTTTCCCCCAGGAGGGAGTAGGTGACAGGGAGAGAGACACACACACATTTGTCCTTCTGTTTGCAGAGCTTGTGTCCTTCCAATCCCATTGGTGGCTGCACAGTGGGCAGAGTCCTCGCTGCGTGCCCGGCCCAACAGAATTGCAGGGCGTGGTGTGGAACACAGAAAGAGATAGAGAGACTCATCCTCCAGCCAGGGTCAGTCTGAGAGAAATTGGCTGGGTCCCAGTCTCACTCTTCTAGCAGGTGCCATTTCCCAGCTGGGTTCCTTACCCCTCTGGTGCAGCAGCAGCTGGTAGAGCTGGTAAACCCCCTCCCTGGCCTGCCGGCTGATGTCCTTGGCTGGGTCACTGACGGACAGAGCCAGCTGTGCCATGTGGTGACCCATCCTGGGGAATTCCGCTGAGTTCTAATGGACGGGAGAGGGAGAGGGGACTCCATCAGCATTTTCCTGTCAGCTCCCAGTCCCCCCCGGGCCAGGACTCTCCTTCCCCTCAGTCCCTCTGCAGGAGATGCTAGAGGATAGGAGCTAGAGCCAGACCCTTAATTTCCTCTGCCCCCAAGGAAGCCTGGAGCACAGGGCTGTGGGCAGGGCCCTCCATGAGGACATGCTTCCCCAGCTGCTCCAGGATGACAGGGAGGCATGAACCTGGAGCACAGTCCCCTTAAAAGCCCAGAGTCACCACTTAACTAGGACAAGAAGAACTTGACTCAAGCCAGGCTCACTCTCTGCTCTGCCTCTGCCTCCCCAAGAGGAACACTCCTAACCCACAGCCCCTGCAGCAGCAGATCCTACAGCCCGTCGGAGCCAGATCACCTACCCCTGGAGTCAGGAAGCTGGGGTCAGAGGTCACTTACGTCAAACTCAGGGAGGGTGATGGTGGATCTGAGCAGGGCCGTGCTGCTCTTAACGGCCCTGGCTCTCTCTCGCGGCACCCTGGACACGATCCAGTAGTTAATGTGCTGTGGGGAAAGGAGGCATTGCACTGACTGCCCTGACCAAGGATGCCCACTGGGGGCCCCGCTAGGAGGACAGACTGGAAAATGGATCTAAGAGTGAAGGTAAAATTGCCCCCACCCCTCTCATCGGGCTCACCTCCAAGATGTACTGGAGCCTGTTAGTGTCTGGGGACTCTGCCAGCAGGTTCCCCAGCATGGCGTCCAGGAGGTCTGGCAAGACCCGAGGCAGATCCTGAAAGCAAGGGAGAGCCATGGGTCAGAGTTAGGGAAACTGGGGCTACACCTGCCACAGGATGGGAAGACGGGTCTCTGGGAAGCACTGGTGAGACCCCAAACACATATCCTGGCCTCTCTCATTCACATCCCACTGCAGGCAATTAGCAAGGATTCATGGCAGGATGACAGCTGGCTCTTCTATCCATGACTTTAGCATAATCTACCTGCACTTGGGTGGTGTCCTTCTCCATGCCCAGGGTGAAGACGGCGTGCAGGGCAGCTCGGAGGAGGTGGGTCTCCAGCTCTGGCTCCAGGGCAGGCGTCATGGTACTGGCAAGAGAGAGGAGCCGGCATTAGACTGTGCAGTGCGGGGATGGGACTGGCACCAACACGCAGGTGAAACTGAAGGGAAATGGGCACAGACTGGCAAGAATGGAAACTGAGGCACCAAGCCAGGGAATGATAAGGCCAAGGTTTCTCAGACAGACAGTGGCAGGGCAGGAATAGCCCCTGTTCCCTGGACCCTGCTGCCCCTCCTGTATCTGATCCTGGGAGTGAGCCTCACCCCAGAGCCGTTGCAATGTTACTGGAGTGAAAAGAACAGCCCAGCCAGAAGAGAGTGAACCTTCCCCGCACCTCTGCCAGAGGAGCCACCCTTGGGCGGTGACCTGGGAGTGGGAGGGGCAGTGACTCCCAGCCCTGGACCTGAGCAGCACTGGGGTTAGGGGAACCGGGCCGGAGGGTCTCGGTACCTGAGGTTGCCCACAGCAATCAGGGAGTTAGCGAGGACGGCGCCGGGTGGAGAGTTATCAGGCAGCTCCTCAATGAGCTCCTGTGAGACCCAAAGGAGACAACGGAGCGTGAGATTCGGGCCACAAAGACACTTCTCAGTGAGGAGATTACACAGCCAGGGCCCCACACAGCCAGCAGGATCCCCCCACCTACCCCCCGCTCCTCCGATTCCTGCCCAATAGTGACCACTCTCCGAATTTCTCCCGTCTCTTTTCCCCAGTCTTCAGCCCCAGCAATCCCTACCCTCTGCTGTCCCTCCAGCACCAACAATCCCCCATCCATTGGCCTGGGGAGACCCCTGCCCCTCCCATGTCTCTGTCTTTCCTCCAGCTGCTGGGCGCCGTGTCTTGCTCACCACAATCCTCTCCGCCACAGCCGCCTTGCAGCAGTGCGGCTCCAATGTGTCCTGCCCTCTCTGCTGTGCAACGAGACGCGGGGTGGATGGCGTGCAGGAACACGAGCTGCTGGGCCTCCTCCTGCACCCACCAGGAGTGGGGTTAGGGGAGAGAGAGCCAGTTAGCCAGGGACCTCCCTGCCCCCACACAGCAGCTGCAGGACTCAGGCCTGAATGGGGGATAGTGGGGACCCGCCCATTGTCCAAATCACCCACCACTCCACCACAAGCAGGGTCAGGAACTGGGACAGTGCCTGTGGGGGGAGGAAACCCGGCTGGTGTGTGACAGACACCCCCACCTCTGGGGTCCCAGATCATGGAGGAGAAAGGTCCCCATTAGGGCTGGTGGATCATCAGGGACAAGACCCTCTGCAGGGGGTCAGGTGCTGGGAAGGGGCAGGACAGTCTCGGTTCCAGCACAGCTGGGGTACGTTTGTATCTTTTCTCCTCCTTGGAGCTGCTCTCGGCTGTTATTGAGAGCAGCCTCCTCTGTGGCCAGGTCCACCCATTCCTCCTCCTCGTCCCCTCAGCCCCTGGCAGTCCCTGCACCAGGGAGAGAAGGGGACAGGGTGACGCCTGCTGCCACTCGGGGGAAGGACAGGGGCACGGTGGGGCAATGTGCCCCCTTCCCACCACCGGGACCCAGGGCAGATCGGGCCCCACACTCCCCCCTCTCAGTGATGCCTTCAGCCCCCAACTCCTTCAGGAGCCCATAGCAAAGAGACCCCCCCAGACTGTCCTGGACTCCCTGAGAGGTGCCTCCCCCCAACTGGAGCACCAAGGACCAAAGTGGCAGCATCTAGTGTCAGTGGGGTTCATGTGGCTCAGGCCAGACCCCTGGGCTGGGGACCCGACCCCATAGCACTGATCGAGGGCCTGGGCCCAGGGTGTTCACGGCCCCGCCCTCACCTCTCCCTGAGCCCAGCCTGACTTCTCACCTGGAACAAACCTGCGGCGCCCATCGGCCTCGCTGCTGCCCGAGTCCCAGGCACTGCTGCTGTCCCATGGGGAGCGGGCCGAGGTGCTGCTGGTGGGACAGGGATCCTCCACCTCCTGCCCTGGGGAGGCTGGAAGGTCCTCAGTGACTGGGCAGGGCGATGCCTCCTGCTGGGAATCAGGGCTGGGCTCCTGGGGCCGCTGCTGCCCACACAACATGTCCCAGAGTCACCCAGTCCGGCTCCCCTCCTGCGCTGGGTCCTGCCTGCCCAGCCGCAGCCTGGCCCAGCTCCATTTCGACCTGGCCTCTCCCACCTCGGCGCCTGCGCTGGGAGCGGGTTTTCTCCTCCAGAAGGCTGGGCACTTCCACCTCCTGGCCTGGCCGGGAGCTCCTTCCCCGCCAGTGGGGACGGAGGAGCCGCTCTGCTCCTGGGGAAGATGGCAGCTGCTTCCCTCAGGCTCTGGGGCCACCTGCAGAGCCTTCTTCCTGAACATCCTCAGGAGCCTGGCCATCCTGGAACCGAGCGGGGAGCAGGCGTGAGTCTGGGGTCAAGGCAGCCTCTCACTAACCAGCCTGTTTGGTCCCTCCCCATCCCTGCCCCAGCCAGAGCAGCTCCTCCTCCCACCACAGGGGTGCATGTAATGCAATCTACACGCACTGGCAGGAGTTCATTGCATGATCTGCTCCCAGCATTCGACCTGTCACACCTGGGGCTGCAATGCCCGGGGAGTCTCCTCCTTTTCCATCACTGGGTTCAGTCACTTTGGACAAGCAGCTCCCTCCTGCCGTCCCAGGCCACACTCCCCCCAGGCTAGAGAAGGAACAGAACCCAGGAGTCCGGACTTCTCCTGGGAAACCATTCCCCACGTCAAAGTCCCGAGGCAGAGCAAGGCCAGGACCCCTGCCTTTCCCATTGATTTCCATGCTCAGCAGCTCACAGGGTCTGGCCCAGCTCAGAGACGCTCAGCCTGGGGAACGGTCTCCCACAAGGGAAGGGTTGGGAGCCCCATTGCTGGGACCTTTCCAAACACACTGGAGACGGCTCTGGAGAAGCCCCTCCCCGGTCTGAGAGCGAGGGGCTCCTGGGGGTGGTTTGCATATCCAATCTCCTTTGGGAGAGATTCTTTCCCCCTCTTTCTGCCTCTCCCCAGACAGGGGACGCCAACGGGGAACCCTAATGCCACTCACTTGCTCTGCTGACGGAGCGATGGATGGAGGATGTTCAGTGTCATCCCTCGCCCTTCTCCTCACTCCCCAAAGCCAAGGCAGGCTGGAGAGGGTGGTGGTGACCTGAGGAGTTACCCTGCCCAGCCAGCAGGCAATGTGATAGCACTGGGCGATCGACTGGCTGTGAAAACAAGAGTGTGTCTTATTGCCAAGGGACAGAGAAACTCGGCCAGCAGCAGGGGGTGCAGAACACTAGCCTAGTGCGGGGGTGACAGCGCCTCCGGGATACTGACATCCCAGCACTTTACACACCTTCCTGGAGCCTCCCAACCCCCCTGGGCTGTAGGGGCTGCGACCCCAACCCCACTGATGAGAACCAGGCCTGGGGCGGAGAAACTACTGGCTCAGGGTCACACCAAGTGTCAGAGCCAGGGATGGGACCCAGCAGTCCTTATTTCCAGGCCCCTTCACTAACCACTGCTGCACACTCCCTCCCACAGCTGGCAATTACAACCAGGCCCTCATGTCCGGTCCCCCTGCTTTGAGAGGGAGTGTGCTCCGCTGCAGTGATTGGAGCAGGGAACTGGGAAAAGGTAAAACGAAAAGGACAAACCCTAATGTTCCCAGTGATTCTACGGGACAAAATCCCAGGGAGGGAGTAAAATTCTGCCACCTTGAACTAGTGCTTTCCATGCCTAGAATTCAGCTGGCGCCAGATGCATCAGACTGAACAGGTTCCAAACCTCTCGGAGGCTCTTACCTTCTAAACAGGGACGTCTGTTTTCTAGTAAAATCAGGAAAAAGAAAAGAGAAAACTCAAAAGAGGTTCCTCCTGGCACTCATGTACGTGAACCTAAATACTCTCTCAGTCCTCAAAGAGAGACCTCGAGAAGGAGACTTGCTGAAGCAAAGCTACAGGGGACTCTGAGGTTTCCCTGGCCCTGCGCCCCTGTCCTGCCTGGCTGATGTCAGCATCTCTCTGTGAGGTCACCACCTCCCCAGCGCCTTTGACCAATAGGCTGAGGTCCTGCAAAAGGCCTTTGTGATGTCACTGCCACACCCACTCCTCCCCTGCAGTGTTAATGTCCTGCCACAGGGCAGACACTTTGGAGGTTTGAGCTACACAAAGAGGAGACACTTAGATCTCAAAAATTAGATGAGATGTTTCAGTCTGAGCTAAGTAGTTGCTGCTCTTAACAATTGCAACATAATAAAATACAAATAAAATAGACTATTTCAGCCATTCTATTATGTCATAATGTGATCTGAGTAAACATGATAGGACACCTCATCTTATGCACTGCTCCTGGTGACACTCTCCAATAGATCCCCATCCTCCACCTGCCGGGAGGTAGGTAGGGGCGGATTGTTACCCCTACTTGAAAGAGGGAGAAGCTAAGGCTGAGAAAGGAGAATTGACTTGTCTTAGGTCACACAGCCAGTCCGTAGCAGAGTTGGGAATAGGACCCAAGAGCCCCGATTTTCAAACTAACCATCGGATCTTGAATTTCAGACATTGAATGACCTGAATAAAGTGCTCTCAAGTGAGTTCCAGACCAGCAAGAGTTCATAGTAATTATTCAGCAAGTATTTTAGGAGAACTGGAATGATAGAGAAAATAATGAACTGCAGAGAAGCAGCAAAATTTGTTGAACATATGACTGGTTATGACTATTTACTTGGTCTTAAAAGAAAACAACAGGGACCTGAGTCTCCTCCCTGTCAATAACCCCCTGCTCAGCCAATCAGGGTAGAGACCGAGGGGCGGGAGGATGAGGGTTCTCACCAGAGAGCCCAAAGGATGGCCCAGGTCACCGCTGGGGATCACTGTCTGAGCACTATTTCAGCCCCATATTTTTCGGTGGACCTCCCACAAGGGGAGTTGTAGAGCACCCCCCACGACACACACACACCCCTCCTGGTGGTGGGAGGGGAACAGGGAAAGGACAAAAGAAGTAAGAGATGAAAAGAAAGGAGGGAGGGATGGAGGAAAAGGTAAAAGAAAAAGGACAAACCTTAATGTCCCCAGAGATTCTAAGGGACAAAATCCCAGGTGGGGAATAAAATTTGGCCACCTTAAGCTAGTGTTTTCCATGCCTAAAATTCAGCTGGCGCCAGATGCAGCAGACTGAACAGGTTCCAAACCTCTCGGAGGCTCTTACCTTCTAAACAGGGACGTCAGTTTTCTAGTGAAATCAGGAAAAAGAAAGGAGAAAACTCAAAAGAGGTTCCTCCTGGTGGTCACATACATGAACCCAAATACTCTCTCAGACCTGAAAGAGAGATCTCGAGAAGGAGACTTGCTGAAGCAAAGCCACAGGGGTCTCTGAAGTTTCCCTGGCCCTGCGCCCCTGTCCTTCCTGGCTGATGTCAGCATCCCTCTGTGAGGTCACCACCTCCCCTGCACCTTTGGCCAATAGGCTGAGGTCCTGCAAAAGGCCTTTGTGATGTCACTGCCACACTCACCCCTCCCCTGCAGTGCTAATGTCCTGCCACAGGGCAGACACTTTGGAGGTTTGAGCTACTCCCTGTGGATCACCACACTCAATGAGTGTTCACTCTAGGAAGCAAGCCGGCTAGAGAGTAAAACATCACAAGCTGCTCCCAATGCTACACTCGGTTTCTCAGAAATGAGTAGACTTTATGGCCAGAAGAGACCGTTAGAGCATCTAATCTGACCCTCTGCATATCACAGGCCTCCTGTCTACCACAATAGCTACTTTTGGGGCAAACACATTCCAGAAAGGCATCTAGTCTTTATTAATGACATCAAGAGATGGAGAATCTACCACTTTCCTTGGTAGCTTCTTCCTGTGGTCAATCATCCTCGCTGTTGAATATTTGTGCCTTATTTGTCATAGGAATTTGTCTCTTTTCACCTTCCAGCCATTGGGTCTTGTTCTGCCTTTCTCTGCTAGACTACAGAGCCCTTTAATACCCAGTATTTTCTCTCCATTAAGGCACTTCAACACTTCAGTGAAGTCCCCTTCAATCTTCTTTTGATAAGCTAAACAGGTTGAGCTCTTTCAATAGCTCACTAGAAGGCATTTTTCTCCAGCCCTCAGAACATTTGGTGGCTCTTTGCTGCCCCAGCTCCAATTTCTAAGACCATCTTTTTTAAAGGAGGACACCAACACTGGAGGCAGTATTCCAATAGCAGTCTCACTGCTGCTGTGTCACCTCCCTATCCTACTCACGGCTCTGCTCCTACGTCTAATGATGGCTTTAGCCCTGTTCACCACAGCATCACACTGGGAGCTCATGTTGAGTGGCTTCTCCACTCTGGCCCCTAAATCCTTTTCAGAGTCACTGCTTTCCTGGATACACGTCCCCATTCTGGAGGTGTGGCCGGCGTGCCTTGTTGCCACGCATAGGACCTTGCATTGGGCTCTGCTCAAACTTGTTTTCTTTGAATGGGTCCAGCTGGCCGAATGAGCCAGATCGCTGTATATCACTGCCTTCTCGCCATCAGGAATTACCACTCTGCCTGTATTTTGTCACCCCCCAATCTTATCCGCAGTGATTGTATGTTTTCTCTCAATTCATTGATAACAATTATTTTAAAAAATTAGTCCTTGAGAGCTTCTTCAGACCCTTAGCACCCGGGACCTGCTCCCCACATCACAGTGAGAAATGCTGTCCAGCCCTGCTGGTACATAGGGGATAAGCACAGAACAAACGTACCTTTAGGAGCTGTGTTGTCCATAGGCTCTGAACAACATGTGGGGGTCAGCAGATTACAAACGCACGAGAGACCTGTAGTGTAGACAGGTCCCAACTGTGTCTCGGTTTCCCACCCTGTAAAATGGGGAGAACAAACAAAACCTTGATTAGCTCCATTTGATAGCTGGGGAAACCGAGGCACCCAGCGGTGCAGAGACTTGCTCATGGTCCCAAAGCCAGGAATAGAAAACAGCAGATCTGATAGCCAGGCCTGGGACCTAATCCTGGTTTTCCTGGCCTTGCTGCTCTAAGTTTAGTCACAGCCGCCATGTCTTTTCCCCCGTGTCCCTTAACCCCACGTCACTGCAGAAGAGAGATTTTCTGGTAGCCAGCTGGCTCTCCTGCATGTGGATGTCGTTCCAAAAGACGTGCTCTGGCTCAGTCCCATGCTATGGTTGGCTGAAGGAACCACTTGGTCACATTCTAGGCCCTGAGTTATACAGGAGGGGCGACTAGATGCACATAATGGTCCTTTCTGACCTGAACCTCTATCAATCGCTACATTTTCTGCTGCTAGGAAGAGAACTCTGGACCTATTTTCTCTCATTCACTTTCAGTCGGAATAATTTCAATCCAGGCCAAAGGATTTCCTCTTCCATTGTGTCTTCAGCACCTTTGCGAGCAACCAGTTACTGTTACCCACAGGTTACCAGTTTCAACCTGTCCCAGGGTGAGATGGCCAGGAAAGGGGTTGGAGCTCAACTGCATCTGGCCCTGGTGATGCAGCTCCCAAGGGTGAAGGGAATAAGTGTGGGGGTCACGTGACAAGACGCAGCCTGTGACTAGGACCCAGGCCTGCTGAGAGATAGAAGGGCAGCCTGTGCTCAGCCCGGAGAGAGACCACAAGGGAAGCAGGCATGGGAGGGGCTTGGAAAGTCCTTTAAAGGTCAGGGACAAGCTGGGAAGGGGCCAGGCTGAGCACTAAGGACCAGGCCCTAGGAGGGAAAGACAGGGCAGTTTAGGAGATGGGGCAGATAGTCCAGTTGGTTTCGGCTCCCAGGACCAGACACCAAGAGGTGAAGGTGATTGTCGGGGCTTCTGTCCTTCTTCCCCAGTGTAGATTTGATAGTGGAGAAGACTGATGCCGTAAGGGGGAAGTGAGTTACCCCAAGGTCACCCAGTGAGTTTATATCACAAATGCATACTCGGAAGGATCCAATAGAAACATGGATTTTCCAGTCTCTTCTTTCTAGGAGTCCCCAGGGCTAAGGTAAAACCCCTGCTGCCCCTCCCCATTCTGCTCACCTCCAAGATGTGCTGGAGTTTGTCTGTGCTGGGGGGTGCTGTCAGCAGGATCGAGAGCTCGTCATCTATGTTCTCTGGGCAGACCTTGCTTAGAGCCTGCCAGCGGAGAGAGACCAGGGGTCAGGAGCCTGCATTAGCACCGGTGTGCCATTGACCAGGAGCTGGCTGAGGTAAGCGCCGCCTGGCCGGAGCTCGCACCCAGAAACCCTGCCCCAGGTCGGAACCCCCTCCCACACCCAAATTCCCTCCCAGACCTCACACCCGGCACCCCAACCCCCTGCCCCAGGTCGGAACCCTCTCCTGTACCCTAATCCCTCCCAGACCCCACACCCCCACCCGCCCCCCAATCTCCTACCCCAGCCCTGAGCCCCCTCCCGCACCCAAACTCCCCCCAGAGTCCGCACCCCAACCCTCTGCCCCAGCCCGGATCCCCCTCTGGCACCCCAAACCCCTAATCTCCAGCCCAATCCCAGAGCCCGCATCCCCATCGGAGCCCTCACCCCTCCCTGCACTCCAACCCCCAGCCCCAGCCCAGTGAAAGTGAGTGAGGGTGTGAGAGCGAGCGACAAAGGGAAGTGGGCTGGGCTGGAGTGAGTGGGGGTGGGGCCTTGGGGAAGGGCATGAAAGGGGTTGGGTCAAGGGCGTTTGGTTTTGTGCAAGTAGAAAGTTGACAACCCTACTTAAGGACCTTTGAAAAGCAGCCTCCTTAGCACCGCTCCTGATACCAGGGGCCAAGGCGCCCCCGGACATGAGAACCACAATAGGCCAGAGCAAAACACTGCGTTAGAAATCGGAGCTCAGGTGCCAAGCGAACGATAGCTGACAGACAGGAGATGCGGGAATTAAGGTTGTGCCTTCAGCCAGCAACTGGTGTTCATCCGTTTGCACCACAGACACACACTGTAGGCAGGGCCACTATTTCCTTGTCTGTCTGCCTGTTTAGCGTCTCTCGGTCCTTACTGTGCCCATCACCGTGGTGTCTGAGTGGCAAACCAAGGGTTTAACGTATGCATATGTAACCCTTCTGCCCATCTAAGTTGGCAGCAACAAGGGCCGGGTTCTGTATCTAGGGGTTCCGTTTCAATAACGCAATGCAAAACCGGCTCGAGCCCCCACCCAGTGACCTGGGACAATTACATACCACCCCCTGGGCACCTCTAAGAGGCAATACTTCCCCTCTCGCAAGCACGGAGTCTGAGTGTAACAGCAAATGTTTAATAACATGAGGTAAACAACATCAGCATTAAATGGGAAAAACACCACAACTAGAGTTTTTAGACCAAACCATGAGCGAAGACCCACCCCAGCAATTTGGGCCGTGTCCTCTCCCATTGGTTCTTGAAACCAGCGACCCAAGAATCACCAAAGTCCCAAAAGTCCGACAACCCCCCAAAGTCTCTGTCCATGATCAGTGCAGCCTTAGAGTTCAAAGGGGGGGGGAAAGTGAGCAGGGTGTTAAGGGGCACCTTACGTGATCCGAGGCCAAACGGCTGCTTCTCCGTGGGGTTCCACTCCATCCGCAGTCCCACAAACTGCTCTGGCAGCTGCTCCACTCCGCTCACCGACTTGTGAGCCGCACTGCTCCGCTCACCGACCTGTGAGCCGCTCCACGCCACTCACCCCCACTAAGCTAAGTTAGCTTCAGGCTCCCCCACTAGTTAACACAGCCTCAGTGATCTCAGCTCTTAAATAGCTCAGCTAGTAGTAGGGGAGCCCCAGTGTTGGCCCAAAGTGAACCTAAGGGAATCAAAGTTAGCTCTGACATTCAACAGTGGAGAGAGGAGGTAGTGCAATTGGTGTTTCAACCCCCTCAGGAAGGGGGCCACACCATCAGGTACAAATACCTGTCCCCATCCTCTCTCAATTCACTGGGTTTTGTAACCCATGCCCCTTGACAAGCAAATGCTACTTAGGTAATGGTGAATGACTCACTCAGTCCTTCTGTCATACAACAGTTCCACTGGCCTTGATTCACAGAATCAGGGTAACAAAACTTTATTCTTCCTGCCCCAATAACAGAGAAACTGGGGATCCCACACCAGCCGAAGTAACCACTTTGAGTTGCTGTGGTTTCATGCCAGGCGAGTGGGTGTGCCTATGCAAACAAGATCAGCCCCTGGAGTTCTTTTCCACCCTCGCCATAATTCACCACCAGATGTCAGGGTAGAGCTCATCCTGACTCTGCTTACACATATGAAACTGCCTGACTGGAAGGACGTGGTTTGGTGTGGATCAGTGACTGCTGGGGCAATTGGTGGCAGAAGGCTCTGAGGGCCTGGCTCATTCCGACCTGGCTCATTCCAACGGCTTCTACAGCTGAGAGCAGCCCAGTCTCCTGCCTGGGTCCGACGCAAACCAGGAAGTACAGGACCACGGTTAATAAGAGCAGCTCAAAAGATCATTTTCGCTGAGCCCAGCCCTGCACAGATTTCCAGCTTAGGTTTGCATTTTCAGCAAAAGTTCTTCTTGATTATTTTCTCCCAACCCCCTTCTGCCTCCATAATAGCCAGCCACCCCGTCAGTCGCATCCTGGGGCGCTCCAGGGACAGCGTATGTGCGTGTATGTGTACGTCTGTACATATGTGTATGTGTACATGTGTGTATGTATGTGTGTACGTGTATGTGCACATGAGTGTGTGCACATATGAGTGTGCATGTGTATGTGTGTACATGTACCCCAGTCAGATGTATACATCTGGATTTCCTTTGAAAGAATTTTCAAATTGAGCTGATCAAGTGCAATGGCAAAGCACCCAATTCCTCTGCCCCCCAACTGCCTTCGCTGCTTTAACGTACAACCTGCTCCGCTGGCACCTCTGACTCCTGAAAGCCCTAACGCTCCAGGGGAGCAGGCCGTGCCCTGCCCTGCCCTGGCTGCCCCGGGTGTTACCTCGGAGGGAATCGTTCCAGATTCCAATGGGTGGCAGGTCCAGGGAAGAGCCTTATCTGGGGGGAGGCTGTACCAGACCCGCCCGACCCAGGCAGGCTCCCAGGTACTCTCTGCTCGGGGCTGATAAGGCTTCTTAGCAGTTTCTCTCCAAACAAATTCCAGTTCAAGACACCTGAGAGCTCCACAGCAGGGCAGCATCCCCAGAGCGCAGCAGGGCGGGGGTTAGGGGGAGCAGTCGGTAGCAGCACCTGCCCCTCATACGGCAGGAGCGAGAAGTGCCAGCCACGTGCTGCCTCCATCCCCAGAGGCCAGGTGAGAGTGAATTCCCACATCCCCGCACGATTGGTTCCGTCACTCTTCTACACTTACATGGATTTCCAATGTCAATGTTTCTAACATCAGCTTTGCCAGCTCTCCTTACACCTTTGTCTGCTAGAGCAAAAACCTGAAATACAGCTACCTCCTCCTGCCGGGTGACTATAGACCTTAATGACAGAGCTCGGAACTGCTAAGTCAAGCTGACTAGCTGCAGCCCCCTTGGGTTGCCTGCTCGAAGGTGTGCTGGCCAGGCCACAAGTCATTTTTGTGCCTCTTCCCTGCTCCTTCTTAGCATTTGAACATCATTTGACTAGTGTGAACAAGAGTCTATACTGGGGAGAGCCCAGGGTGAGAGAGTCACTAGACTCTTGTCAAGGCTGCTTCCCCACTCTGAACTTTAGGGTACAAATGTGGGGGCCTGCATGAAAACTGCTAAGCTTAACTACCAGCTTAGATCTGGTCCACTGCCACCATTCCCAAGTGGATTCCCTTCCCTGGGAAGCCTTGAGAAACCTTTCACCAATTCCCTGGTGAATACAGATCCAACCCCCTTGGATCTAAAAACAAGGAGAAATTAACCATCCCCCTCCTTCCTCCCACCAACTCCTGGTGGATCAAGTTCCAAACCTCTTGGATCTTAAAACAAGGAGAAATCAATCAGGTTCTTAAAAAGAAGGCTTTTAATTAAAGAAAAAAGGTAAAAAACATCTCTGTAAAATCAGGACGGAAAATAACTTTACAGGGTAATCAAACTTAAAGAGCAATAGGCCAGAGCAAAACGCTGCGTTAGAAATCGGATTCAAAGTACAGCAAACAGAGGTAAACACTCTAGTAAAAGGTACATTTACATGTTGAGAAAACAAAGTAAAAACTAACACGCCTTGCCTGGCTGTTTACTTACAAGTTTGAAATCTGAGAGACTTGTTCAGAAAGATGTGGAGAACCTGGATTGATGTCTGGTCCCTCTCAGTCCCAAGAGCGAATGACTTCCCAAACAAAGAGCACAAACAAAAGCCTTCCCCCCACCAAGATCTGAAAGTATCTTGTCCCCTTTTTGGTCCTTTGGGTCAGGTGTCAGCCAGGTTACCTGAGCTTCTTAACCCTTTACAGGTAAAAGGATTTTGGAGTCTCTGGCCAGGAGGGATTTTATAGTACTGTACACAGCAGAGCTGTTACCCTTCCCTTTATAGTTATGACAACTCTGGTTATACAGTGCTCTGTATACATCTGTGAAGCAGGAGTGCTGAAACCCCAGTCACAGCCGGGGTCCAGCCCCAGAGAGCGCCAGCCTGGCCCTGGGGGGTGGGGGTGGGAGGGCGACACGGAGAGCAGTTTGGTCCGATGGAGGGCATTGCTGCCAGGTGGCTCATGGGGAGGGGCGGGGGTGGGCTGTGGCGTAAGAAGAGTTCAGGTTGTTTTGGGGTAGCCATGTTCAGGGGGGAGTTGGGGTGTGGGTGGGACCCCAAGTTGGGGGGAATGGTGCAGGGGAACCCTGGGTTTAGCAGGGAGCCCCCAGTCAGCAAAACAGCTGAGCGAGCTGGTTGCCCGGAACAGGCTGAGGATGTCCCCGCTTGCAGCAAAGGGATGGCTGGCGAGGGATGGCTGGCTGGGGAGGGCACCAAGCGCAGCCTGCAATGGGCAGAGTGGGGGGTGGGGGGTGGGGGTGGCTCCCAGCACGGACAGCGGAGATGGGAGGCGGGAAGGGGAGAGGTCAGTGCCCTGGGCAGGGGGATCCCCCGCTCCCCCACTGCAAAACAGCACACCCCCACCTCACCACCAGCAACCGAGATGGAGGGGACAGCTTAGTGCACGGGGGGGCGGGGTCCCTGATACTCCCAACTGCAAAATAGCAACCCCCTCCCCCCTGTCTGCACCCCAGATGCTGAGGAGGGAGGAGGAAACCTTCCAGCTGCACCTCAGCGGCTCCCAGCTTCCCTCCCCCTGAAAACATCCCTCTTTCCAAACCTGCCCCCCAAACTCCCCCCTACGCACACTCTCCACGCAGGCTCTGTCAGGAAGGCCAATTAGACAGGGCCTTGTGTCCTGGGGATGCACTGAAGGGCCATGGTCAGGAGGGGACTGGAAAGATGCAGTTTTGGGGGGGGGCAATGCCCCTTAACATTCCCTCCCATCTTCACCCCTGCCAGTGGACCAGCCAGGACTACGTCATGGCCCATCTTTGGGCTACAGCCCACGATTTGGAAGCCCTGCCTGAGGGTGAACTTCATCAGGCCCAGCTGACTTGTTCTTTAGCCTGTTCTTTCCGTGTTCGGGGGGGGGTGGGGGGGGTGGTCCTGCCCCTGGCTGTTAGCATTTATGGTGTTCAGCATCTGGTCACAATGAACTTTGATTGAAGTGACTGAAGCCAAACAGGCAGGAAATGCTCGGAGATGCTCAGAGGACGTCAGCCTGACAGATAAATACACTGCTAGGAGCTGAATTATACCATGTGATGGGTGGAGTTAAAATCTCATTGACACAGCTGTGAGGATGCACTCTTCATTTAAGACAACTGGAAGCAACAGGTAAGGGGGCCTCGTGTAGAACAAGCCATGATGGCGTGTGCCCAGAAACTAGCCCCAGGTGGGCAGAGGATGCCACCGAGTATCGTTCTGAGCTGGTGCGTGTGTGACAGAGACAAGCCGGGCAGTGCAGCCAGGACAGCCGAGCAGAGCCTGTGAGCATGGTGTGATTTTGGGAGGAGCATAGAGAGCTTTTGGGCCAGGTGCTGGCTAAAAAGGCTTGGAGCTGAGAGCAGGGAGGCTAATCCCTGCTGTTGGTTCCTGCTGTGTTTGGAGAAGCAGGACTCTGTATGTTCCTTGTCAATAAACAAGACATCAAAAAATTACCAGACTCCATTGCCAATTTCTGCTCCCCACTGGAACATCCCCAGGGCCCCAAACTTTGACTAGCCCCTTGGGTTGAAGAGGGACACCAATATCTTTATTGTGTGGTTTCGTTGCACGTCTATCTAATCTCAGTGGTTTATCAGCAACTAATTACTGTTGCAATGTTTTCTCATGTAATAACCATATTTATTAAAAACACAGAGGGCAGGTTTTTGAACCCAAACTCACCACTGCTAATACATGCAGGATTCAGATGTAAAGTCCTGGCTTTGAGTCATCCCCCATTTAAATGCTCAATGACAGTTGCTAGAAATCCAGTGTCATGATTCATTGATCACTAATGCCAAGGGGCAGTGGCAGGGCTGAGAGAAGCAGAGGTTAATGTGGGTCTAAAGTCGTAGTGAGTGACATGGCTTCCAGCGAGGCAGAGTGGAAGCGGGGGTCCAGTTATACACACCAATCACACTCTTCGTGTCATTCGAACGCACCGGCGGGATCAGCTCTCAGCGTTTATTCCAGGGGATTTACCGTGCAGAAGCCAACAGGGAAGGGGGTGAACAGAGTGGAGGCATTGCAGGGACTGCACTGATTAGGTGGGGGCTGGCGCGCCGTGTCTGATCTAATATTGTCTCTCCTTCTCAGCGGCGCCGGCTCCCAAGGAGGATGGGCTCCTCCTGCCGGACCCAGCACACGTCTGTTGGCTTAACCAGGATGAGGGAAGACTTGCACTCCCCACTCTTACAGAACCCTGCCCAGTAGATGTAGCCTTTCCCATTGAGCAGGACGTTCTGACACTTGTCGTACCACCAGCCTCCATAGCTACTTGCGCAATTCCCACTGGCCTGGTCCTGATCCTTGTCAGTCGTGCTGAACTTCATGTTGTCGTGTATGCCCCCCAGGCTGGAGTGGTAGGTGGTGAGATAGTCCTCGCCGTCCCCAGAGTACCTGCCCAGCCTCAGCGGGTACCCGCTCAGCTCATCCTCGACACTGAAGATGTCGTACTCTGCGTAGCGGGTGTTGTTGGATTTGTCCTCCACGACAAAGCGGACCTTGTAGATGGTCTGCCGCGTGAGCAGGGACAGGTACTCGTTGCCCAGCCAGTAATCCTGCTGCACGTTCCCAAAGCCATACTTGTAGGTGATCCAGGACTCCTTCCAGGTGATCTCTGTGTTGTAAGAATTTCTCTGCACAACGGTCCAGCCTTTGCCTTCGGTGTCCATGTCACACCACACCACTCGAGGGGGAGAGCCTGCCGGCTGGATGACATGGACGCCGCTGGGACTGTCCCTGGGAATGTTGCTGCAGTCTTTGGGGAACCCTGAAATGCCACGAACATCAGGTTAAGGGGGCAGGTGGGGGTGGGGGAGTGAGCGCTAGCTAGCTCGATCAAATCAGCCTGGGGTAACTGGAGGCTGGGTTTTAGAGGCAGGTCCTGTGTATTTCACAATACTACAGCCACAGAATCCGCCCCGGCCATTCCTGGCCACAGAATCCGGCTCCAGATCTTACACTTTCATTTTACCAATAAAATAAAATAAGAATAGTTTCTTGCTCTGCTGGTTTTGAAGAAATCTTGAAGAGATGAATCAAGTGTAAACCAAGGCTCTGTATCCTTCCTGAGTCTGTACTGCTAAAGAAATCGTTTGGCAAGGGTGGGGGAGACGCTGCCAGATCCATCTCAGCGAATGTCAATTATGAAACCCATCAGTGACAATTTAAATGGGAGTTTTCAAAGAGCCTAAGGGAGTTTGACACCCAACTGTGATTGGAATTCAGTGGGATTTAGGCACCCAACTCCCTGTGGTGCCTTTGAAAATTCCAGACATCCTATCGAGGGGCTTGTCTTTGGGGCGGAAATTGTCCCGAACTATCCTGGTAGAATGAGAGCACTGTGGTTATACTGCCCCTCCCCTCCCCAGGGTCCTCCCTCGAGCCTGAGCCCCCCAGCTCCCCTACCCCCCAGACAATCCCCCTGTGTGCCCCTCCCCCATAGCTGAGCCGAGGGGGAGGAGCTGCTGAGCACTGCGGGGGCAGGGGCTCAGGGCCACCTCTGGAGCTGGTTCGGCCCCTGGTCTGCCTGGGCAAGCCCCTGAGCAGCTCCCAGAGCCACTGGAGGTGTGGGGAGAAGGGAATGAAAACCCCTGACAAGGAGGAACTGGCTCTCCCTGCTGCCTGGACTCTGGGGGCAAGGCTTCTAGGCATGAGCGAGAGATCCCCAGCTGTTAGCCGGGGCTAGCCCTAGTATAGGAGTTGGTGAGATAGAAGGGTAGAACTCCCAGCCAATTTGGGGGGGTGCCTGGTTCCCAAACGCTGCCCTGCGGTTGGCACCAGCGCTCTTCAGTCACTGCTGGGGGCTTGGCAGCCGTTACCGGAGAAAGGGATAACGAAGCTGTGGAAAGCAAACAGCCAGTCGAGCAGCACCTCCCCCACCCCGGCTGGCCCATTCCCAGGCGCTGGAGGCCTGCGAATGGGAGTAGTGGGGTCACTAGCGCAGGCCGGCCTTGCGATCCCTTCGGAGAACTCAGCGTTTCTTTGGGCCCAGCGCTGGCGGGGGGGCGGGAAGGTGCATTCAGTGGATAAGTGGATCTGGGGTGACCCCGGCATGGGGGAGAGGAGCAGAATCAGGCCCACGATGCCCTGATCTCGGATATGGCAGATGATAGAAGCTCTCCGACGGGTTCTCTACTCACCCCTCTCGACCGTCTTGTGGGCCAGGGCCCCGTTGCCCTGCACGGGGGCTACGCAAAGGAGCGGCATCATGGACAACGCAGACAGAAGCACGAGAGAGCTGGACTGGAACCCTGCAGGGGACAAAAACCACTGGGCATGAGACCAGGAGAGAGTTTCACAAGTGCCTAAATCCCACTAGAAGTCACTGGGATTTAGGCACTTAAGTGACTTAGCCACTCTTGAAAATGTTACCCTTAGACGCTAAGGCCAGAGTTTTCAGAGGGCTCAACTACTGGGCCAGATTTTCAGAAGAGCTCAGCGCCCAGGTAGGCACCGCAGGACATGGCTGGATGTTCAAAGGGGCTCAGCATGGGGGGGGTGGGCCCAAGTCTCTGGAGATGGGGTGAAGCCCACCATTCACCTCTCCCCCAGCCCGGCCACTGTCTCCGTCTCTACAGCCGGCCCGATTAGCACACAGCTGGGACCCAGCTGCATGGTAAAAACCATTCAAAGATTGCGGCTCCGATTGCCTGGCTCCCGGGTCCCGGGCGGGTCAGGGGTTCACTGTAAGCGCTGCCCTAGCAAGGGCATGACCATTTATTTCAGCCGGGATTAACATAGACACCCCTCCCCCTCCCCACACATGCTTTTCCCAGGCCACCTTCAGCACTCAGCACAGGGATTCACAATGACCTTGCCAGGATCAGTAGCCCAGAGCAATCCAGACTCTTGGACAGAAACCGGCTCATTCACCGCCCGCCCCCCACCCCCCAGGTATATCTATCACGGCCCTGGTATTACATCTTGTGTAGCTACAGCCCACATAACGCAGAGCACTGCATATGCAGCCCCCAATGGTAAATAGGTTGAGAACCCTACAGCAGAGGCTCACGTGTGAAGCTCCAGAGGTCCCAAGTTTGATTATAGCTGCTGCCGGCCCATAACAGTTGCAAAATGGCAGCTTTTTGTGGGGTGAGGCGGGGTGGGGCGGGGCGGGGCGGGCCGGGTGTGTGTGTGTGTGTCAAACCAGAACAGGCTAAAGCCGCACTGGAGTCCGGCACCGTGCTTTCTGTCAGCCATGATTGTATTCATGTGGTGTTGCAAAGTTAGAAAGTCCACAACTAACCCCAAAAGTGACCGTGATACAAACGTGTGTAACCCTTCTGCCCATCTAAGTTGGCAGCAACAAGGGCCGGGTTCTGTATCTAGGGGTTCCGTTTCAATAACGCAATGCAAAACCGGCTCGAGCCCCCACCCAGTGACCTGGGACAATTACATACCACCCCCTGGGTGCCTCTAAGAGGCAATACTTCCCCTCTCGCAAGCACGGAGTCTGAGTGTAACAGAAAATGTTTAATAACATGAGGTAAACGACATCAGCATTAAATTGGAAAAACACCACAAACAGGATTCATAACACAAACCATGAGCAAAAAACCCACCCCAGCAAGTTGGGCTGTGTCCTTCCCCTTGGGTTCTTGAAACCAGCAACCCAAGGATCACCAAAGTCCCAAAAGTCCAACAACCCCCCCAAAGTCTCTGTCCCTGGTCAGTGCAGCCCCGGAGTTTTGGGGGGGGCACGCAGGGTGTTAAGGGGCACCTTACGTGATCCGAGGCCGACGGGGTTCCGCGGCAGCCTTCACAACGAGCCGCTCCACTCCACCAGCTGCCCCGTGAGCTGCTCCCGCCGTCCCACGAACTGCTCTGGCAGCTGCTCCACTCTGCTCACCGACCTGTGAGCCACTCAGCTCTGCTCCACTTCAGCCGACCATGGGCCTCTCCCACAAGGCTCCGCTCTGCTCTGCTAGCTGTTCCTCCAGCTGCTCCGCTCCGCTCCGCTCACCGACCTGTGAGTCGCTCAGCTCCACTCCAACCGTCCCCGCAAGGCTCCACTCTGCTAGCTGCTCCACCAGCCGCTTAGCAATATAGCATCAGGCTCCCCCACTAGTTAACACAGCCTCAGTGATCTCAGCTCATAATAACTTTAGCTCTTTTGTGATTTCAGCTCTTAGCAATTTCAGCTCATAGTAGGGGAGCCCCAGTGCTAGTGCACCATTGGCCCAAAGTGAATTCAGTTCAGCAGTCTGTAACTAGACTTCTAATGGAGTCAAAGTTAGCTCTGATATTCAACAGTGGAGAGAGGCAGTAATGCAATTGGTGTTTCAACCCCTCAGAAAGGGTCCCGGTCCCGGTCCCGGTCCCGGTCCCGGTCCCGGTCCCGGTCCCGGTCCCGGTCCCGGTCCCGGTCCCGGTCCCGGTCCCGGTCCCGGTCCCGGTCCCGGTCCCGGTCCCGGTCCCGGTCCCGGTCCCGGTCCCGGTCCCGGTCCCGGTCCCCTCTCTAGTCACTAGGTTTTGTAACCCATGCCCCTTGTCAAGCAAGTCCTACTTAGGTAATGGTGAAGGACTCACTCAGTCCTTCTGTCATACAACAGTTTCACTGGCCTTGATTCACAGAATCAGGGTAACAAAACTTTATTCTTCCTGTCCCGATAACAGAGAAAACTGGGGATCCCACACCAGCCAAAGTAACCACTTTGAGTTGCTGTTGTTTCATGCCAGGTGGGTGGGTGTGCCTATGCAAACCAGATCAGCCCCTGGAGTTCTTTTCCACACTCACCATAATTCACCACCAGATGTCAGGGTAGAGCTCATCCTGACTCTGCTTACACGTGCAAATGAATTAGAGAGAGAGAGAGAGAGAACACCGTGTAAACGACACACCGAAACACACTGTTGCAATGGAAACACTTTGCCCAGACATGATCCCCAGACAGATTTCATTGGAAACACCTTCTTTTTGGAGCTGCCTGGACCCCAAATTCTTCAGACAATGTCACAGCCCAAGTAACTGTGACACGCTGCCAGCAATCTCAGGTATCATAGTGAGAGGGAGGAGAGAGGCGTAACCCATGGCAGGCAAAGGGTTAAAGCTTTAAAGGAGAAGGATTTCAGTGAGTCTGACAAGCCAGAACTACAATGTTTGGAACTGAAGTGAAATAACAATCTGGAGTCACTCATCCTTGAAAACACGCCTCCCCTTCTCCTGACGCCCCAGAGGAGAGGGGACACTGCCAGCTAGCAGCCGTTCACACACTGTAATAGTCTAAGACACAGAGGGCCTGAGTTCGACCTGTGACCTTGGAAAACTCATTACACTGCACCATACCTCAGTTTCCCCATTTTTAAAACATGGTTTATGCTAGTTCCTTTGTGTTCTAAAGTACTTTGGCCCCAATGCCCAAAGGTACCTGGGGCAGGGCGGGAGGATTCCTGCCTAGGGTCCAGCAGAGCGCTGGGCAGGGGATCCCCGCCAGGCTCCTGGTACCCCATGGCCCCGGGGGCACTCTTTACTCACCAGGAGGCACTGCCAGACTCCTAGCTAGCCAGGCTCATGCTGCAGCATGCACTTGCTGGGGGAAATGCTGCTCCGTTTCAAAGGAAAAGCAGCATGTACCTCCCTTGTGCCTCGGCCAGGCAGGGTCGGGAAAGCAGAGGATGCACCAGGGCTCCCCTCCCCCTTGTGCACCTGCCCGGGCTGAGGGGTGGCACTGAGAGGAGTGCAGGCTGCCCCTCTCTATGCGGTAGTTACTGCGTCTGTCTGGGCACATTCCTGCCTGTGCCCGGGCACTCAGGGCACATGGTGTCCCACAGGGGCCACATAGCATGCCCTGCCACTGCACCTCCCCCATGTGCCTACACCGCCTGGGGCTCTGGTGCCCACCACCAGGCTCTGGCCCTACATCTCCAGGCTGTGTGAAATACTGGGCATTTCAATAAAACTCACCCATCCCGACGCTGCAGCTGAGCGGGCGAGTTAGCAACCTGAAGCGTCCCCCACTTCCACATCAGAAACCAGAGCCGGGGCTCCATGCCTTTATGGGGAAAGCGCCACTCCACACCCAGCTTATCGTCCTTTCTCAACCGCTGGCCTCAAGCCTGGCCTGTGGGCAGGGAGGGAGCCCCCTCCGGAACGTCTGCCCATCCTTTATTTACCGCAGATACCAGATTTCTTGGGCTCCCTCCCTCCTCGCCGAGAATGCCAACGTTTCTGAAGCCGGGCAGGTGTGAGCCAGGGATTTAATTTCTCAGTGGGACTCTGCGGCATTACCGTACCATCGGCCTTCCAGATGAAGGACGCACTAAATGGAGAGGATCAAGCCAGAGGAGATGGCAGGAACAGGGGTTGTGCAGAACGCGATGGGGGTGTAACGCTTGTGCCAGGTGGTATTGGCAGTGACAAGGACGAGAATCAGGATCTCAGGGTTCCTCTTAGCATTGCAAAGCAGAACCAGCTGGAGCGTCCCTCCCAGAAATCTGGGAAACTGACCAGCACACCCCTAACAGGCAGCTGTTCCCCCGTCGCGAGCACTGAGTCTGAGTCTAACACACGAGAACTTTTATTTAGAGGAGAAAGAAACGCAGCATGAACTGGGGAAACCATCACAAGAGTGACTCAGCAGTATGTGAACTGTGAGTGAAACGCCCACTCTACAATACATTGGGCAGCAGCCCCTTGCCTCAGTTTCCCAGCTTGGGATGAGAGAGTCCAATGGACGAATGTCCCTTTGGCACACCCCTCCCATTTTCCCTCTGCTGTCCCCTTACCCGGTTTACGGGCCCAGCTCAGCAGAGTTTGAGAGTTCAGGGGGCATTCGGGGGGGGGGTTCACCTCCTGCCCCAGGGAGAGAAGGGGTGGGCCAGGGATGCCTCTGCCTCTGCTCTGCACCGCTGCTGCTCCATGCTGCCGTCTCTGCCTGGAGCTGCGATGCCATGCTGTGAGGGGCCTCCAGCCCGGAGTGAGTCCAGCTCTTAGTGACTTCCCTGGCTAGGGGGAACCTCGCTGCTGCTCCCCCCTGTACTGTCTTTCACCACAGCACCGGCTCTATGGTGCCCAGGCAAACCGGCTTCACAGTGTTTTCAGCTCTAGGGATCACTGAGAAGAAACCAGGACTTCCAGCTGAGTCCAGTCAGCTCTGTCTTTAAGCACTGGGCAGACCCAACGTTTTGTAGGCGCCTTTCACCAAACCCACACACCCGGTGGGAACCCCTCTCCCCACCGCCCTCGGACTTTCAGTTCCATTTGGTATCACTAAAACCTGCTTAGCACGTGGGGTTACAGAGACTGAACCCCCGCTCCCGCCATTGTCCCGACAGGTCACGGCCGGGTGAGGAGATACCTGAGTGGGATGGGCTGGAGCGAGACTGCGCTGCTGCTGCATCTGTCCCACAGGGAAGAGGATCAAACTGGATTCATTCAGTGACTGTCAAGGCAGCTGCTCTCTGTGTCCCAGCTCTCTGGCTGGGATACAGGGGGCAGGAACTGGTGCATTAGAGGGAATAGCTCCACGTCCGTATAGTTCTGGAAAAGAGCACCCAGGCGGTTCACCCGCATGCACGCTTCTCGACCCTGCAACCTGCCAGCACCTGGCACACGCCATCAAAATGTGCAACAAAGGACACGAGATGGGACCTGTTTATTTTGTTGCACGTGGCACCAGTTTGCTTAGTGTGATGTGCTCCAGTCTGCTCATTTGGGGACCAGGTTTTGGGATGAGGGGGAGTTTGTGCTGTCACACAAACAACGAATGAATCTCCCACATTCAATTCATGCTGCCTCCTCCCCCCCGCCCGCACACCCCGAATGCCAGCTGCAGCCGGCCCCATAAGTCTGGCTGCCCCAACAAACTGGTAAAGCAGCTTCCAGTGGATTCTGGCTGATTCTGGCTACGCATCTGTGACGAACTGGGACTGTTCTTACTGTGGTCTTTGAATGCTGACAGGGGAGTGTGGCTAGGATAGTCTGCATTGGGGGATGGGAGACTGACCGGAGAATACCTGAGCATGTAACATGAGAACCCAGGAAGGGGTTAGAGGCCAGGTGACACCTTTGCCCAGGAAACTGAACAAAGGCTGTGGGAGGGGTCGCTGAAGGGGAAGTTTCAGGAGCTGGCTGGTGGAATGGCTGGGAGGCAGACAGGGCTCTGAACTCCCAAGGGGGCTGGGGTGCCCGAGGACCCCAAGATGGACCTAACTGAGGGGGGTCCTGTTTTCTGTGCCTGCGGGACCTGTCTTGAACTGTGTCCCTGTCGTCTAAATAAACCTTCTGCTTTACTGGCTGGCTGAGAGTCATGGTGAATCGCAGGAAGCCGGGGGTGCAGGACCCTGAGTCCCCCCACACTCCGTGACAGGATCACCCCCATCAGCTGGGCGTGCTGGGACAACCCCATGCACAACAGGGGCAGCAGCGCGGCCGTCCTCGCGCTCTGATTGTGACTCGGGATTGTGGGGGCTTCTCACCTGTCCCATGGAAACGTGGCCAAAGGCGCCAATTGTCCCTTCATCAAAATGGCGCCATCTCCCACTGCTGCCAGCGGGGCTGAGGCCTGCGCGAGGGCCGCCCCGTCCCCACGCTCTGTCTGCATGTGGCAGGCAGGCTGCCCTCCTGACGCTGGCTGCCACCTCCCGCTGGGCTCCAGGAGGCTGAAGCCGAGCCCACAGGCAGACTGGCTGAGGCCATGGTTCAGGGCCTGGACAGCGCATGGGGACTGTGAGGGGATGTGGGGGGAAGGCTGAGCGGGTTGCAGGGGGATGTGGGGGCAGGGATAGGGGGCAGGCTGAGGGGGACAGAGGGATATGGGCATGAGGGAGACAGAGTGTGCAGGGGGAACGCTGACAGGGGTAGTGGGTGTGGGGGGCAGGGAGAAGGCTGAGGGGGCCGGGGAGTGTGGGGGGCAGGGGGAAGGCTGAGGGGGGCATGGGGATGGGGCAGAGGGGAGGCTGAGGGGGTTGGAGGTGATCATATGGGATATAAGAGCGGCTGAGGGAGGTGCAGGGGCATGTGGGGGCAGGGGGCAGAAGAATGTGGGGGAAGGTTAAGGGGGCCGGGGTGTGGGGAGCCGAGGGAGGCTGAGGGGGGTACAGGGGGATGGGGACAAGAAGGAGGCTAAAGGAGGCTCAGGGAGATGTGGGGGGCAGGGGAGAGGCTAGGGTTTGTGCGCAGAGGACAGTGCTGGGGCTGGCAGATGGGGGGATCATGGCAGCTCTCCCAGCCAGGGAGGTGGGGTGGCCTTCCTCTCCCAGCAGCCGGGGCTGGGCTGTGCTGCAACGTTCCCAACTCTCAGGCAGGGCTGGCTCTAATTTTTTTGCCGCCCCAAGCAAAAAAAAAAGAGTGCCGCCCTCCATAGCGCCGCCATAACACACGCCCTCAGCACCGCGACGCCACCCCACCTCCGCGGAGCGCTGCGTAGCCGAACACCCCGCCCCCCCGCGGAGCGCCGCCGAACACCCCCCCCCCGCAGAGCGCTGCTGAACACCCCCCTCCCCCGCAGAGCGCTGCTGAACACACCGCACCCCCGCGGAGCGCCACACCGCCGAACCCCTCAGCCCCCCGAGGAGCGCCACGCATCCAAACACCCCCCTCCCGCAGAGCGCCGCCAAACACCCACCCCCCGCGGAGCGCCGCATAGCTGAACACCACCCCCCCCGCGGAGCGTCGCCAAATGCCGTGCCGTCGAACCCCCCCCCCAAGCGCCACCGAACACTCCCCCCCCGCGGAGCGCCGCGCCATGCTGCTGAACCCTCCCACCGCCACACATATCTCCCACCGAGCGCCGCGCCGCCAAACAACCCACCGCCGGGCCGCGCTGCCAAACAGCGCCCCCGCCCCCGCGGAGCGCCCCGCTGTGCAACCCCCCCCCCGGGAGCACTGCTGCCGAATCCCACCCCCCAGTGCCCCCTACACGCCCAGCCGACGAAACAAAAACAACCCACCCCACCCCCAGCGACCAAACTCCCCGCCCCCCAAAAAATCCCCACCACCTGCTTGGTGCACGTGCTTGGTCGGCTGGTGCCTGGAGCCGGTCCTGCTTTCAGGGGCCGAGTGCGAGTCCCGGGCTTTGGGCACCAACAGGAGAAGCTGCCGTGATAGTGGGAGAAGCTCCTTTGACACCGTGATGTTCAGGGCTGGGCCTGAGGACAAAGCTCTGTGCGAGAGCCCCGGGGCTGAGGACACAGACCTGCCCTGCTCTCCCCGCGTGTCTGACCCCATAGCAGAGAGGGTGCCAGGGCAGGGCACGGGGGACCTCAGCAGAGGAGAGGGCAGCGGGAGGCAGAGGAGTGTTGCTGCTGGGTGCAGACAGTAACAGGCAGTGGCTGGCAGTTCCCCTGCCTTACGGGGAGGAGAGGGGAAGTGGAGTCTCCATCGGGGCAGCCAGCAGGAGCCGGGCATTACAGGCTGACTTTTCTACCTGGGATGATCACACCCATTGGCCGGGGAGTCAAAAGCCGGATGTAAAAACATGCTCTGATTTTTTTTCTTTTTAGAAGAAGGAACCCACCAGCCTCACTGTTCCTTCTCCCCCCTCTGGTGAATACTGGGTCAGCTGCACAGACAAGCCAGTCTGGTGCCTTGCTTCAGGGCTCAGTTTCTTCTTCAGCTGAGGAGAAAGGAACCATGCAACAGCAACGTAACGTCACAGTCCCGTTCCCCACCTGTCCTGTGGGGTCTTCTGGCCTTTAGAGCTACTGGTCAGGGCCTCCCCCAGTCTGCGGGGGGGGCACAGGGCCTGCTGGCCTCCTCGCAGCCTCTGCTGAGGCTACAGGAGAGAGGCCTCTTCAGTTTGCAGAAAGAAAGAAATCTCTGGGGTGAGCACACAGCAGATGTCTGTTTTCCCAGGGCCAGATGCTGCCACCTTGTCACTGGAAGGGCCCGTGTGACCTCTGACCACAGATGAGGGAGGACGCCCAGCCTGGCTAGACAGATTCCTTCGTGCCATGGCTGGGGACAGAAGCCTGCAGCCAAAGCTCACACTGCAGGAAACAACCTGCAGAGGCCTTTCATCTCCCCAGGGTCAGACGTCACCACTAGGAGAATGTGAGCGCCGGAGCACTGGGGGAGCTGGGCTGAGATGGCATCCCAGGGCACAAACACCTGTGTCAAGTCCATTCTGATTCCACGCTCAGCAGAGATGCAGGGAGCTATGCGGTCAGGAGAGGCGCTAGTCAGAATTTGCCAGTGGAACTGTTTTTCCATCAGAAATTGCCAGCTTGTCAAAATCCAAACGTTTCGTGGGAACACGTCGATTTGGACAAACCTTCAGACAGAAAGCAGGCAGGTTTCGCACGGAAAGCTGCTTGGCTCCCTGCCAGCTCGCCCGCCTGCCCACCTGCTTGACAGGCTGATGGGGGGCCTGGGCTTTCAGGCTGCTGAGAGAAGCCCTGGCTCCCAAGATCCCAGGGTCCCCGAAACCCTCTCCTCGCAGGGGTAATGTTCTGGTTACTGCACAGCTCTAGGAGGAGGGGAGGTATCCGATGCCCCACAAGCCACCAATCCTCCCTGCCAAGGTCCCAGTAACTACGACAGCCTGTGAGAACATCCTAACCTTTAGGTCACTCTCCCTGCCAGGTGAAAGGGTGCGAGCTGGACCCCTCCCTGCCACCAGAGTCCAGCACTGCCGAGAAAGCCAAGTGTGGACTAAACTAAGCCCTTGGTTAACCCTTTCCCAGAGGAATCCAGAAGCCACTGATAATTGCAGGCTACATGGTGACCTCTTTCTCAGGTCACTTCCCCATCCTGGAATAGGGGTCGGTGAGTCCTGGACAAACGCCGTTCAGCTGGGAACATGCTCCCCCTTCTCGTGCCGAGGACTACATGAGATGGGTGTAGTGGGCACTCCCGATAAAGGGGACAGTGTGACAGCTGCCTTTCAAATAGGCCCCAGGCATGGGGGGACCACAGCACCCAATTCCTCTGCCCCCCCAACTTTCTTCACTGCTTTAACGTACAATCACAACCTGCTCCGCTGACACCTCTGACTCCTGAAAGCCCTAACGCTCGAGGGGAGCAGGCCGTGCCCTGCCCTGCCCTGGCTGCCCCGGGTGTTACCTCGGAGGGAATCGTTCCAGATTTCAATGAGTGGCAGGTCCAGGGAAGAGCCTTATCTGGGGAAGGCTGTACCAGACCCGCCCGACCCAGGCAGGCTCCCAGGTACTCTCTGCTCGGGGCTGATAAGGCTCCTTAGCAGTTTCTCTCCAAACAAATTCCAGTTCAAGACACCTGAGAGCTCCACAGCAGGGCAGCATCCCCAGAGCGCAGCAGGGCGGGGGTTAGGGGAGCAGTCGGTAGCAGAACCTGCCCCTCGTACGGCAGGAGCAAGAAGTGCCAGCCTCTCTGCACAGAGCAGCAGCGTTCAGCCTGGGCCAGACGTGCTGCGGTGATGGGTAAGAGCGGGCTCGGAGAGCCAGAGGGTCTGTGGGGCAGCGCTGGGCCCTTCTGCTCCGCACTAGGGCCGGGTGGGCGTGTTCAGCTGGGATTGGAACCCACCAGCACTTGTGGGTGCAAATGTGGGGCTGGAACGCAACGTGGGGCGCTCCCACCTCGCCCGGGGGCGACTGGGGGGAAGGGCAGAGAGACACCTGGGCTGAGACCCCAGCTCCAGGGAGACAGTCACCCCGGCCCAGCCGGGTTAAATTGCCCAGCTGTGTGACAGCCCCCCCATCCCCGAGGGGTTCCCCCCCCCGGTATGTCACAGCAGGGTAATGTGCGTATTGAACGGCAGTGGTTGCCAGGGACTGGCTGGGAGAGGCCTTTGGGGATGGAGGAAGCAGCACTAAGGTACATGCCAACCTCCCTACAGAGGAGGGGCCGTGCCCCGCAGGTGTGGGGCAGGGAGCTGGGACACTGCACGGTGGGTCATTGTCTGGCCCAGGCCCTTCCTAGCCGGAGGCCGAGGCCGAGGCATTTCCTTCAGGTCACCTTCCGCTGCAGCTTGGCCACGGGCCCCCATAGCCACTAGCCCTGCCAGGGATCCCAATTGGGGATTGTCACGGCTGGCTCCTCCCTGCCGCCAGCAGCTCTTCACTGCCAGGGAATTCCTGAAATCCTGTGTGCCCCTCCCCCCCCCACCTCCTGGGGCTGTGAGTGCCCCCCCGGACAGCCCCCCCCCGAGCTCTGAGTGCCCCTGGCCAGTCCCTCCCCTCAGCCCCCCCCCCACTTCCTGGGGCTCTGAGTGCCCTCAGCCAGTCCCCCTCCCACACCCCAGGGCTGAGTGACCTTGGCCAACCCCCGTCCCTTCAGGAGGAACTCCCAGTACCCACCCAGCCCCCACACCTCAGGGTTCCCCTCCCTGCGGCTCTGTGGCCATACCCCCACCAGGGCCGGCTTTAGGCCAATTCAACCAATTCCCCTGAATCGGGCCCCGGGCCCAAGCCCCGGTACGGTGTACCGGCAAGAGCCGGTGCGCTGTACCAGGGTGGCCCGGCTTCCCCAGGGGGCAATTTAAAGGACCTAGGGCTCCCAGCAGGGGCCGGAGCCCCAGGCCCTTTAAATTGCTACCAGACCCCCACTGCTGGAGCCCTGGGGTAGGGCTGCGGGGCTCTGGGGGCTATTTAAAAAGTCCGGGGCTCCTGCTGCCTCTACCGCCCCGGCCCTTTAAATAGCCACTGGAGCCCCGCTGCTTCCCCAGGGCTCCCGCGGCTATTTAAAGGGCCGGGACGGTAGAAGCAGGGGAGCCCTGGGCCCTTTAAATAGCCCCCAGAGCCCTGGGATAGCGGGGGACTCGGGGGCTATTTAAAGGGCCGGGGCTCCAGCTGCCTCTGCTGCACCCCGTCCCCGCACCAGCCCCGCACCCCCTGCCCTGCCCGCAGCCAGCCCCGTCTCCAGCCAGCCCTGCACCCCCTGTCTGCAGCCAGCCCCTGCTGCACCCCTGCCCTACCTCCAGCCCCGCCCACCTGCCCTGCCTGCGGCCAGCCCTGCACCCCCTGCCCACAGCCAGCCTCTGCCGCACCCCCTGCCCTGTCTCCAGGCAACCCCTGCCGCAACACCCTGCAGCCCTGCCCAAAGCCAGCCAGCCCCACACACCCCTGTCTCCAGCCAGCCCCGCACCCCTTGCCCTGCCTGCAGCCAGCCCCATGTCCGCTGGTGCCCTGCAGTTCCCAGGGCAGTAACCCTGCACACCTGCTTCAATGAGGGGGGCAGGGAGCAGCTGGGACCCACACATGTGCACACCACTAGGGTGACCAGACAGCAAGTGTGAAAAATCGGGACAAGGGGTGGGGGATAATAGGATCCTATAAGAAAAAGATCCAAAAATCGGGACTGTCCCTATAAAATCAGGACATCTGGTCACCCTAGCACACCCCCAGGGAGTGGCGGGGACCCACACACGTGAAATGGAGCTCATTAATAACCGATCAACAGCATATATGATGCAATGTACATAATATATAATTTTATTATTTATATAGTTATGGAAAGTAAATAATACATGGAAGAAATGAAAGGCTTTTTTTTTACATTACTTTTTTTGTTAGTCATCCCTGCCGGGGCCCCGCCAAAAATGTTCGAATTGGGCCCTGCCCTTCCTAAAGCCGGCCCTGCTGGAAAGAACAGGAGGATTCAGTCAGCAGGGGCTGCCGATCTGTCCCATTCACCAGGGCTGCCATCCTGCGGCTTCAGCATTAGTGGCTGGGGTGACTTGGGGAAAGGTCTCAACCTCCTCACATCCCACTTCACTGCTGCCAGAATCCCTCCTGCCCCCCCGCTACAGTCCCCTCCCTACCCAACCTGGGTGGGGCTGGAGGAGAGGGGTCTGAGAACTTGAGCTGTGGATTGGAGGTGGAACAGCTGTCAGGGGCACTGAGGGGGAGGTGGCAGGAGCTCCCCGTACAAGGAGGGGGGTTGCCACTGGAGGTCACTAGGAAGGACAACAAGACTCCATCCTGGGGGTCAGGAGGGGGAATCCATCCCTCAGAGGTGGGCAGGGGCTGGGTGGAAATGCTGCTGGTTCCAGGGGCCGTTAATCCCCCCTGATTCCTCGGAGGCGTCTGAGTCTCAGACAGGTTCTCGTTCCCTTGCAGCATGAGGACGTCACGGCCAATGTGATGCGCCAGCTCTGTATCATGCGGCACTTGCACCAGGTGCCGGAGGCGCTGCAGGGCCTGTGCCTCTGAGGCCACCAGCAACTCCCGCTCCCTGCTGCAGGTACTGCTCTGGCTCTCTGTAAATGGGGAGCTAGTGGAAGGGGAAATGGAGCCCCCTGGCACTCACAGAAAGCTGATTACAGAATGAGCCCGAACTGAGAGGTACCATATCCGCCCCCCTAAAGAGCCAGACTTCAGTGGTGATACGGCCCAGCTGGGGTAGCAACAGGATTGAGAACGAGGTAGGAAGTTCAGAGCAGCAAGGAAAGCCTGGAGGGGAACTTGAGAAGAGAGCTTGGAAAAGTGCAGCAAAGAGAAAAGGGCAGACCTAGCTGTTGGGTCCAGGGCCCTGAGCTGCTATCAATGTCAGGGTGGGACTGGGTTCCCCTACCGGCCCCAGAGGAGGCGGCGTACACGCACCTGGAGAGGGTTCCCAAGCCCAGCAAGGGGGCTACAGGCTGAGCAAGTGCCCCAGCGATGGCAGAAGGACTTTTGTCTGTGGAAAGAAATCTTTGGACTTTTAGTGTGAGGCAAGCTGGGCCCCAGAAGGGTGGACTAAAGGTGGTGACCTGGCCGGAGTTACCAGGCAGAGAAACTGCCGTGGTGCTGGAGCGACCATGGATGGGGGACGCTAGCCCAGCGAGAGGGCTGTGATGCCATGCCTGGCCGCCGGGGGGCACCTAACGATGAGTAGATTCATTTATGATTGGCATAGTTGGCAGGATTGAGTTCCCCCTGTGATCCGTGCGGGAAGTCTTGGTTGCTGAAGGAATCATAGAATATCAGGGTTGGAAGGGACCTCCGGAGGTCATCTAGTCCAACCCCCTGCTCAAAGCAGGACCAATCCCCAGACATTTTTTTGCCCTGATCCCTAAATGGCCCCCTCAAGGATTGAGCTCACAACCACGGGTTTAGCAGGCCAATGCTCAAACCACTGAGCTATCCCTTCCCCAAGCAGGTGTATCAAGGGACCCACCTGGTCGCTGGATTTTCCACTTCAGTTCCAGGGACTGGCTAAGCAGCCAAAGCAGATCTAGGGGTTTCTCCAGCAGCTCATAGAAAACCAACAGATGCAGAAGGAAGTGCAGGTGGAGCTACAGACGCAGCAGCAATACCTGTGAGAGATCCTGCAAAGGGAAATCAACCCAGGGTCTGCTATGCCCATGGACAAAAAGAGCAGAGAAGGAGAGCATGCCTGGGCTGTGCTGAGAAGGTTAGCCCAGGGAGAAGGGCATGAGAAAGTGTACAAGCGTGGCCTAATGCCAAGATGGGAGCAAGAGTTCTTTGTTTTGGGGGCAGAGAAGCAGGCCATATGAAAAGACACGGCCTGCCTAGGAAATTGCTGAGTAGCTGAACGAGGGGCCAGGGCCCTAAGAAGTTAGAAAGAAAGGAGAAGGTGTCCTCTGACACAAACCCCCATGAGGCAGGCAAGGTGGAGGTGGCTGGGGTGGCCATGGACCTTGCAGACCCTCCACCAACACACCCTGTCGGGTGCTGCAGGGAGATGAAGGACGAAATGATTGGCCCAGAGATGAAGCAGACTGGAGGAGGGACAAACACAAGGGTGGAGCAGTCCATGGTGGGTTCTCAGACCATGACCGAAAAGGTTTTGGCATATGCAGCGGCAGTAGCAAAAAGGCAACAGAAGATGCTAAAGGCTTCAGAACAGGCTCTGCAAGCAGCTGTTCATGAGACTGAGTGGCTGCAGGAAGAGCGTCGGGATACTGCAGAAGAGAAGGTTTGCCCCGAGCGAGCTGGCAGTGGAGCTGCAGACACTGCGCACAGGCTGTACAAGCGCGCAGCCGGTGACAGCGATGAGATGAGGAGGGATGAAGCTTGGAGAAGAATAGAACTTGCCCCCGCGTGGGCCAGGTTCTAAGGAGGAGGGTATATAACGCGGGGCTTGGCCTGTGGGCTATAAAGCCTGGAGCTAGGCCAAATGGATTACAGAGTGAGCTCCAGCTGAGGGGAAACCAGGGGAAACCGCAATAAAGGTACAGGAGCAGGCCTAGCTGTTCGGTACAGGGCCTTGGGGCAGAACCTAGAATCCAGGGTAGGACTGGTTCTCCCACGGTCTCTAAGGAAGGGGATGTACAGGGCCATAGAAAGGGCTACCAAGGCCAGCAAGGGCAGGCCGAGCCAAAGTCAGGCTGAGGAAAAGCCCCCAAGGGACAGAGGATCTTGTTTCAGTTACAGACATTTTTTGACTTTTAGTTTGGGATGAGCGCGACCCAGGAAGGAGTGGGACTAAAAGATGGTCGCCTGGCCGAAGGGCTGAGTTCCCAGCCAAAAACCTGCTGGCGGGCGTGCTAGCCCAAGAAATCTGTGACCCCAGGCCTTGAAGGAAGGGGCACCTATCGGTGAGTGAACTCTGTTACAAGCCTGCTTCCATTGTGGAAACAGCCTGGTATTGGAGAGTGGTGGGGATGGCCTGTGGGCGAGGAAGGCTGGAGGGGTCATACAGGAGGGGCAGCAGCGTCCAGTGAGGAGATCAGGGAATGGGTTGTTTGCAGTCCTGCCACTGAGCGGTAACGTGATCCTGGTCAGGTCACTCTCCCACCTGGTGTCTCACTTTCTCTATCTTTGAAATGGGGATCATCCCGACCCACATAAGGAAAGGGTTTGATCCTCTGCTCTTGCTTCCCAAATCCCTGCCCTCCTTGCCCCACACAGGCCTCTGCCCTGTTGCTCAAACTCCCATGCACATGTTAGTGCCTGTGTCACCCCCGCAACTGCAAGGTCTCATGTACAGTCTCCTGCCAGCAAACTGAAGCTGCCACTAGATCCAGAATAGGAATCGCAGTTCCTGTGCGCTGCCCTGAATGGAGTCTAGACCCTGGGCATGGGGAAGGCCAACGCTCACATCCAGGTAGATCATCAACCTACTCCTCTGTCCCAGGAGCAGGAAAGCCTCTGGTTCGTGCTCCCTTCGGTAGCTGGAGCTGCTGAGTTGGGAGTGTGGTGGTGTTAGGCCCAAAAACCGAAAAACATGCTTATCTCGGCTTCTGCTTGTTATCCCAGTAAACATGCTTATCTCAGTTCTCACTGTCGTTTCCCATGCATGAAGCTGCACGTATACAGGATGTATAGAAGATATATGGAAAAGGGGAGGGGGTTGGACGGACCCTGGGAAAGGAATGTGAAGGACGGGAAGCTAAACAGATGTATCCTGATTACTACTAGAACTGAATTTAAACAATGCATAGGTTAGCAGAATTTAGACACGCTAAGTTGTTTGTCTCTCTGTATAAAAGAAGCCCAGTTGTGCTTGTAAGGTGTGTTCCTCCCTCTGGCATGAGTCGAGGGGGACACCCGCTCAGCTGACTGATCAATAAAGAACTTGAAGCCGTCTTCTAGACTCCCGTGCCTCCTTGGGGTAATTGGGCAGCTCCAGGGGGGAAACGAGCCCATTTGGCTAACAGTGGGCAGAGATGGGAACAGGCCATAGGATGAATCAAGTGTCAGGGGGAGACTCCCTGTGTGTGGGAGATGATGATGCCCCTCTATGGGGAATCCCTTCCTTGCAGATCCTGGGCTTTGGGTGCTGGACTCTGCCAGGAAGCCCAGCTCCCATCCCTAGCAGCTTGGCTGTTCCCTACACTGCTGTGCACCAGGCCCTCTGCAGAGAGCTGCTCTGGGCAAGGACTACAGAGCCTGCTGTCATCCTGGCAGATGTCACCCCAGGTTCCATAATCCTGACCCCTGGTCTCCCTCCGCTGGCAGGCTCTGAGCAAGGCCTGCCCAGAGAACATGGATGACGAGCTCTCGATCCTGCTGACAGCACCCCCCAGCACAGACAAACTCCAGCACATCTTGGAGGTGAGGAGAATGGGGAGGGGCAGCAGGGGTTTTACCTTAGCCCTGGGGACTCCTAGAAAGAAGAGACTGGAAAATCCATGTTTCTATTGGATCCTTCCGAGTATGCATTTGTGATATAAACTCACTGGGTGACCTTGGGGTAACCCACTTCCCCCTTACGGCATCAGTCTTCTCCACTATCAAATCTACACTGGGGAAGAAGGACAGAAACCCCGACAACCACCTTCACCGCTGGGTGTCTGGTCCTGGGAGCTGAAACCAAGTGGACTATCTACCCCATCTCCTAAACTGCCCTGTCTTTCCCTCCTAGGGCCTGGTCCTTAGTGCTCAGCCTGGCCCCTTCCCAGCTTGTCCCTGACCTTTAAAGGACTCTCCAAGCCCCTCCCATGCCTGCTTCCCTTGGGGTCTCTCTCCTGGCTGAGCACAGGCTGCCCTTCTATCTCTCAGCAGGCCTGGGTCCTAGTCACAGGCTGCGTCTTGTCACGTGACCCCCACACTTATTCCCTTCACTCTAGGGAGCTGCATCACCTGGGCCAGGTGCAGTTGAGCTCCAACCCCTTTCCTGGCCGTCTCACCCTGGGACAGGTTGAAACTGGAAACCTGTGGGTAACAGTAACTCTTTGCTCGCAAAGGTGCTGAAGACACAATGGAAGAGGAAATCCTTTGGCCTGGATTGAGATTATTCCGACTGAAAGTGAATGAGAGAAAATAGGTTCAGAGTTCTCTTCCTAGCAGCAGAAAATGTAGTGATTGATAGAGGTTCAGGTCAGAAAGGACCATTATGTGCATCTAGTCGCCCCTCCTGTATAACTCAGGGCCTAGAATGTGACCAAGTGGTTCCTTCAGCCAACCATAGCATGGGACTGAGCCAGAGCACGTCTTTTGGAACGACATCCACATGCAGGAGAGCCAGCTGGCTACCAGAAAATCTCTCTTCTGCAGTGACGTGGGGTTAAGGGACATGGCGGAAAAGACATGGTGGCTGTGACTAAACTTAGAGCAGGGTGGGAAACCTAGACACAGTTGGGACCTGTCTACACTACAGGTCTGTCGTGCATTTGTAATCTGCTGACCCCCACATATTGTTCAGAGTCTATGGACAACACAGTTCCTAAAGTGTGTTTGTTCTGTGCTTATCCCGTATGTACCAGCATGGCTGGACAGCCTTTCTCACTGTGCTGTGGGGAGCAGGTCCTGGGTACTAAGGGTCTGAAGAAGCTCTCAAGGACTAATTTTTTAAATTAATTTTTATCAATGAATTGGGAGAAAACATACAATCACTGCGGATAAGACTGGGGGGTGACAAAATACAGGCAGAGTGGTAATTCCTGATGGCGAGAGGGCAGTGATATACAGCGATCTGGCTCATTCGGCCAGCTGGACCCATTCAAAGAAAACAAGTTTGAGCAGAGCCCAATGCAAGGTCCTATACGTAGCCACAAGGCACGCCGGCCACACCTCCAGAATGGGGACGTGTATCCAGGAAAGCAGTGACTCTGAAAAGGATTTAGGGGCCAGAGTGGAGAAGCCACTCAACATGAGCTCCCAGTGTGATGCTGTGGTGAACAGGGCTAAAGCCATCATTAGACGTAGGAGCAGAGCCGTGAGTAGGATAGAGAGGTGACAGCAGCAGCAGTGAGACTGCTATTGGAATATTGCCTCCAGTGTTGGTGTCCTCCTTTGAAAAAGATGGTCCTAGAAATTGGAGCTGGGGCAGCAAAGAGCCACCAAATGTTCTGAGGGCTGGAGAAAAATGCCTTCTAGTGAACTATTGAAAGAGCTCAACCTGTTTAGCTTATCAAAAGAAGATTGAAAGGTGACTTCACTGAAGTGTTGAAATGCCTTAATGGAGAGAAAATATTGGGTATTAAAGGGCTCTTTAATCGAGCAGAGAAAGGCAGAACAAGACCCAATGGCTGGAAAGTGAAAAGAGACAAATTCCTATGACAAATAAGGCACAAATATTCAACAGCGAGGATGATTGACCAGAGGAAGAAGCTACCATGGAAAGTGGTGGATTCTCCATCTCTTGCTGTCATTTAATAAAGACTAGATGCCTTTCCGGAATGTGTTTGCCCCAAAAGTAGCTATTGTGGTAGACAGGAGGCCTGTGATATGCAGGGGGTCAGATTAGATGCTCTAACTGTCTCTGCTGCCCATAAAGTCTACTCATTTCTGAGAAACCGAGTGTAGCATTGGGAGCAGCCTCTGCTTATTAAACAATCAGTTTGTCAGCACCTGCAGGACAATTTGGTTCTTAGGACTAGTGAGCATGGACTTGTCAAGAACAAATCATTTCAGACCAATCCTAGCTCCTTCTTTGGCAGGGTTAGGGACCTAGTGGAGGTGGGTAAACAGAAGATGTGATCTATCTTGGTGTTAATAAGGCTTTTGACACAGTCCCATAGGACATTCACACAAGCAAACAGATGCTGCTTAGCACTGTCAGAGCAGCTTTTGCTGGGGGATTCTCCCAGCACTTTCCAATAGTGGGAAAGTATGAAATCCCCATTTGACTGCTGGGGACAGAGCCTAGAGGGGGCAGCAACTTACCCCAAGTCCCACAGGTCAATAGGAAACCAGCAATGGAACCCAGGAGTCCTGACTCCCAGTTCCCTGCTCCAATCACTCCAGCGGAGCACACTCCCTCTCAAAGCAGGGGGACCGGACATGAGGGCCTGGTTCTAATTGCCAGCTGTGGGAGGGAGTGTGCAGCAGTGGTTAGTGAAGGGGCCTGGAAATAAGGACTGCTGGGTCTATTGGAGAGTGTCACTAGGAGCAGTGCATAAGATGAGGTGTCCTATCATGTTTACTCAGAGCAGATTAGGACATAATAGAATGGCTGAAATAGTTTATTTTATTTGTATTGTATTATTTTGCAATTGTTAAGAGCAGCAACTACTTAGCTCAGACTGAAGCATCTTATCTAATTTTTGAGATCTAAGTGTCTCCTCTTTGAGTGCCACGAGACAATTTAACACATTGTGACAAAGAATTTTCATTGCCACTTGTTATGATTTCAAGAAACAAACTGGTTTAGTTTGAATAGGATTTTCGGTCAGAAACGGTTTCAATGAAATTTCCCCACCATCTCGATTCCTGGGCTCTATCTCTGCCTTTCGGAGGGAGTGGGGGGGGGAGTGCTGTCTGTTAGAACAAGAGTCTGATTTGGATAGGGATAGAGACCTCTTCAATGTTTTTAATGAAGTAAATACTAATGGGAATTGTGTGATCATGGGAGACTTTAACTTCCCAGATATAGACCAGAGGACAAGTGCTAGTAATATAATAGGGCTCAGATTTTCCTAGATGTGATAGCTGATGGATTCCTTCACCAAGTAGTTGCTGAACCAACAAGAGGGGATGCCATTTTAGATTTGGTTTTGGTGAGTAGTGAGGATCTCTTAGAAGAAATGGTTGTAGGGGACAGCCTTGGTTTGAGCGATCATGAGCTAATTCAGTTTAAACTAAATGGAAGGGTAAACAAAAATAGATCTGTGACTAGGGTTTTTTTTTTCAAAAGGGCTAACTTTAAAAAATTAAGGAAATTAGTTAGGGAAGTGGATTGGACTGAAGGACAGAGCTCTGCCTGGGCGCAGGGGGAATGGGATGCGGGTAGATCAAGGAAAGCGGGGGAGGGGAATGGGTGAGAGGGAAAGAGCTCCTGTCCTAGATGAAGGAATTTGGGGGCAGAGGAAAAGACCCTGCTCCACAGAGAGGGGAGAGGGTTTCTGTGAGTGCCAGGGGGCTCCATTTCCCCTTCCACTAGCGCCCCATTTACAGAGAGCCAGAGCAGTACCTGCAGCAGAGAGCAGGAGTTGCTGGTGGCCTCAGAGGCACAGGCCCTGCAGCGCCTCGGGCACCTGGCGCAAGTGCCGCATAATACGGAGCTGGCGCATCACATTGGCCGTGACGTCCTCCTGCTGCAAGGGAACAAGAACCTGTCTGAGACTCAGACGCCTCCGAGGAATCAGGGGGGATTAACGGCCCCTGGAACCAGCAGCATTTCCACCCAGCCCCTGCCTACCTCTGAGGGATGGATTCCCCCTCCTGACCCCCAGGATGGAGTCTTGTTGTCCTTCCTAGTGACCTCCAGTGGCAACCCCCCTCCTTGTACGGGGAGCTCCTGCCACTTCCCCCTCAGTGCCCCTGACAGCTGTTCCACCTCCAATCCACAGCTCAAGTTCTCAGACCCCTCTCCTCCAGCCCCACCCAGGTTGGGTAGGGAGGGGACTGTAGCGGGGGGGCAGGAGGGATTCTGGCAGCAGTGAAGTGGGATGTGGGGAGGTTGAGACCTTTCCCCAAGTCACCCCAGCCACTAATGCTGAAGCCGCAGGATGGCAGCCCTGGTGAATGGGACGGATAGGCAGCCCCTGCTGACTAGGGTTACCATACGTCCGTTTTTTCCCGGACATGTCCTGCTTTTCGGCAATCAAACCCCCGTCCGGGGGGAATTGCCGAAAAGCCAAACATGTCCGGGAAAATGCCGGCCGGGCACTTCCCCTCCCGCGGCTGCTCTGCTCCGCTCCTCCCCTCTCAGACTTTAAGAGCCGAGCTGCCCGAGCCAGCGCTACTGGCTTCGGGCAGCCCCCCCTGCCTCCGGACCCCCAGCCAGGCACTTCCCTTCCCGGGCTCCAGCTGAGCTGCTCCGCTCCTCCCCTCTCACACTTTAAGAGCCGAGCTGCCCGAGCTAGTGCTACCGGCTTCGGGCAGCCCCCGCTGCCTCCGGACCCCGAGCCACGGGCCAGGCACTTCCCTTCCCGGGCTCCAGCTGCTCTGGGGAAGCGCCGGCCGGGGCCGCAGGGTCTGGGGGCTGCCCGGCAAACCGTGAAGCCGGTAGCGCTGGGGCAGCCCTTTCCCCATGGCTGGGAGTGGGAGGGAGGAGGGGGCTGAGTTACGGTGGGGAAGAGGCGGAGTTGGGGCGGGGCTAGGGGTGGGGAAATGGGCGGGGCCAGGGCCCGTGGAGGGTCCTCCTTTTTTATTTATTAGACATGGTAACCCTACTGCTGACTGAATCCTCCTGTTCTCTCCAGAACGGGTCCAGCCTTGCCAGCAGCAGGATAAGCGTCCCCTGCCCATGTGCCTCAGCCCTGCCTGGTCAGACGCCATCACCCGTCAGTCCTTGGCCTCCCAGGCTGCCAGTGATGGGAGCAACTCTGGGTGGTGGCTCGGGTGACACAGACACCAGACCACTAGGAATTGGGTGCAGCCCTGTGGGACAGGAGAGTCTCGCAGAGGGCACTTGGGGGACTCTCCTGCCCTTCCCAAGAGCGATAGCACCCTGTCCTAAGAACATAAGTCTGGGATGAGGCAAAGCTTGTCATTAATTAGCCTGGCTAAAGAGCTGGGTGGAGCTGCTCCGGGGACAAGCTGGCTCGCTCCTGCTCATGGAGGTGAATTCATCTCCCTTCCCAGGAGCACCTGCTCTCCCTTTCATTCCCCACCAGGCTCCTTGTGCCAGGCCAGCGAATGGCCACAGGATGGGAATGAGGCCTGGGCCCCGCCCCAATCTCCTGAGTCTAATGCAGCTGCTCACCTTGTCCCCCATCAGCTGCTGGGTTTCCCCCAGGAGGGAGTAGGTGACAGGGAGAGAGACACACACACATTTGTCCTTCTGGTTGCAGGGCTTGTGTCCTTCCAATCCCATTGGTGGCTGCACAGTGGGCAGAGTCCTCGCTGCGTCCCCGGCCCAACAGAATTGCAGGGCGTGGTGTGGAACACAGAAAGAGATAGAGAGACTCATCCTCCAGCCGGGGTCAGTCTGAGAGAAATTGGCTGGGGTCCCAGTCTCACTCTTCTTGCGGGTTCCTTACCCCTCTGGTGCAGCAGCAGCTGGTAGAGCCGGTAAACCCCCTCCCTGGCCTGCCGGCTGATGTCCTTGGCTGCGTCACTGACGGACAGAGCCAGCTGTGCCACGTGGTGACCCATCCTGGGGAATTCCGCTGAGTTCTAATGGACGGGAGAGGGAGAGGGGACTCCATCAGCATTTTCCTGTCAGCTCCCAGTCCCCCCGGGCCAGGACTCTCCTTCCCCTCAGCCCCTCTGCAGGAGATGCTAGAGGATAGGAGCTAGAGCCAGACCCTTAATTTCCTCTGCCCCCAAGGAAGCCTGGAGCACAGGGCTGTGGGCAGGGCCCTCCATGAGGACATGCTTCCCCAGCTGCTCCAGGATGACAGGGAGGCATGAACCTGGAGCACAGTCCCCTTAAAAGCCCAGAGTCACCACTTAACTAGGACAAGAAGAACTTGACTCAAGCCAGGCTCACTCTCTGCTCTGACTCTGCCTCCCCAAGAGGAACATTCCTAACCCACAGCCCCTGCAGCAGCAGATCCTACAGCCCGTCGGAGCCAGATCACCTACGCCTGGAGTCAGGAAGCTGGGGTCAGAGGGCACTTACGTCAAACTCAGGGAGGGTGATGGTGGATCTGAGCAGGGCCGTGCTGCTCTTAACAGCCCTGGCTCTCTCTCATGGCACCCTGGACACGATCCAGTAGTTAATGTGCTGTGGGGAAAGGAGGCATTGCACTGACTGCCCTGACCAAGGATGCCCACTGGGGGCCCGGCTAGGAGGACAGACTGGAAAATGGATCTAAGAGTGAAGGTAAAATTGCCCTCACCCCTCTCATCGGGCTCAGCTCCAAGATGTACTGGAGCCTGTCGGTTTCTGGGGACTCTGCCAGCAGGTTCCCCAGCATGGCGTCCAGGAGGTCTGGCAAGACCCTAGGCAGATCCTGAAAGCAAGGGAGAACCATGGGTCAGAGTTAGGGAAACTGGGGCTACACCTGCCACAGGATGGGAAGACGGGTCTCTGGGAAGCACTGGTGAGATCCCAAACACATATCCTAGGCCTCTCTCATTCACATTGCAATGTTACTGGAGTGAAAAAACAGCCCAGCCAGGAGAGAGTGAACCTTCCCCGCACCTCTGCCAGAGGAGCCACCCTTGGGCAGTGACCTGGCAGTGGGAGGGGCAGTGACTCCCAGCCCTGGGCCTGAGCAGCACTGGGGTTAGGGGAACCGGGCCGGAGGGTCTCGGTACCTGAGGTTGCCCACAGCAATCAGGGAGTTAGCGAGGACGGCGCCGGGTGGAGAGTTATCAGGCAGCTCCTCAATGAGCTCCTGTGAGACCCAAAGGAGACAACGGAGCGTGTGAGATTCGGGCCACAAAGACACTTCTCAGTGAGGAGATTACACAGCCAGGGCCCCACACAGCCAGCAGGATCCCCCCACCTACCCCCGCTCCTCCGATTCCTGCCCAATAGTGACCACTCTCCGAATTTCTCCCGTCTCTTTTCCCCAGTCTTCAGCCCCAGCAATCCCTACCCTCTGCTGCCCCTCCAGCACCAACAATCCCCCATCCATTGGCCTGGGGAGACCCCTGCCCCTCCCATGTCTCTGTCTTTCCTCCAGCTGCTGGGCGCCGTGTCTCGCTCACCACAATCCTCTCCGCCACAGCCGCCTTGCAGCAGTGCAGCTCCAATGTGTCCTGCCCTCTCTGCTGTGCAGCGAGACGCGGGGTGGATGGCGTGCAGGAACACGAGCTGCTGGGCCTCCTCCTGCACCCACCAGGAGTGGGGTTAGGGGAGAGAGAGCCAGTTAGCCAGGGACCTCCCTGCCCCCACACAGCAGCTGCAGGACTCAGGCCTGAATGGGGGATAGTGGAGACCCGCCCATTGTCCAAATCACCCACCACTCCACCACAAGCAGGGTGAGGAACTGGGACAGTGCCTGTGGGGGGGAGGAGACCCGGCTGGTGTGTGACAGACACCCCCACCTCTGGGGTCCCAGATCATGGAGGAGAAAGGTCCCCATTAGGGCTGGTGGATCATCAGGGACAAGACCCTCTGCAGGGGGTCAGGTGCTGGGAAGGGGCAGGACAGTCTCGGTTCCAGCACAGCTGGGGTACGTTTGTACCTTTTCTCCTCCTTGGAGCTGCTCTCGGCTGTTATTGAGAGCAGCCTCCTCTGTGGCCACGTCCACCCATTCCTCCTCCTCGTCCCCTCAGTCCCTGGCAGTCCCTGCACCAGGGAGAGAAGGGGACAGGGTGACGCCTGCTGCCACTCGGAGGAAGGACAGGGGCACGGTGGGGCAATGTGCCCCCTTCCCACCACCGGGACCCAGGGCAGATCGGGCCCCACACTCCCCCCTCTCAGTGATGCCTTCAGCCCCCAACTCCTTCAGGAGCCCATAGCAAAGAGACCCCCCCCCAGACTGTCCTGGACTCCCTGAGAGGTGCCTCCCCCCAACTGGAGCACCAAGGACCAAAGTGGCAGCATCTAGTGTCAGTGGGGTTCATGTGGCTCAGGCCAGACCCCTGGGCTGGGGACCCGACCCCATAGCACTGATCGAGGGCCTGGGCCCAGGGTGTTCACGGCCCCGCCCTCACCTTTCCCCCTCTTTCTGCCTCTCCCCATTCAGACAGGGGACACCAAAGGGGAACCCTAATGCCACTCACTTGCTCTGCTGACGGAGCGATGGATGGAGGATGTTCAGTGTCATCCCTCGCCCTTCCCCTCACTCCCCAAAGCCAAGGCAGGCTGGAGAGGGTGGTGGTGACCTGAAGAGTTACCCTGCCCAGCCAGCAGGCAATGTGATAGCACTGGGCGATCGACTGGCTATGAAAACAAGAGTCTGTCTTATTGCCAAGGGACAGAGAAACTCGGCCAGCAGCAGGTGGTGCAGAACACTGGCCTAGTGCGGGGGTGACAGCGCCTCCGGGATACTGACATCCCGGCACTTTACACACCTTCCTGGAGCCTCCCAACCCCCCTGGGCTGTAGGGGCTGCGACCCCAACCCCACTGATGAGAACCAGGTCAGAGCCAGGGATGGGACCCAGCAGTCCTTATTTCCAGGCCCCTTCACTAACCACTGCTGCACACTCCCTCCCACAGCTGGCAATTAGAACCAGGCCCTCATGTCCGGTCTCCCTGCTTTGAGAGGGAGTGTGCTCCGCTGGAGTGATTGGAGCAGGGAACTGGGAGTCAGGACTCCTGGGTTCCATTGCTGGTTTCCTATTGACCTGTGGGACTTTGGGTAAGTTGCTGCCCCCTCTAGGCTCTGTCCCCAGCAGTCAAATGGGGATTTCATACTTTCCCACTATTGGAAAGTGCTGGGAGAATCCCCCAGCAAAAGCTGCTCTGACAGTGCTAAGCAGCATCTGACCATTAGAGGTCGGAGCGCACTGCCCAGGAGGAGGAGTGTTTGGTTCTGGGCTGTTGGAGTACGGGCTTGCAACCATCTGTGCACACATATTATACTAATTGCATCTAGACCACATCTCCCTAGTTTGTTTGTGAGAATGTCCTTATTAACACCAAGATGGATCACATCTACTGTTTACCCACCTCCACTAGGCCCGTAACCCTGCCAAAGAAGGAGCTAGGATTGGTTTGGAATGATTTGTTCTTGACAAGTCCATGCTCACTAGTCCTAAGAACCAAATTGTCCTGTAGGTGCTGACAAACTGATTGTTTAATAAGGAGTTCCAGTATCTTTCCAGGTATGTTAATGGATGGGAAGACGTTCTTTTTCAGGGATCTCTGACGAGAACTGGGGCACAGCACTTAGTTTGTTGAAGCCATAAAATGGAGACAGGCACCTCTTCTCTTCTCCCAGCACCCCAGATACCTAAAAGGGTGGGACTCACATCCCTCAATGGGCTTTAAAAGAGACAATGGTTACAATGTGGCCCCGACCATTTCTGGTTTCTGCAGACTAGATGTTTTAGCAAAGTTTAGAATTCCTTGGTGCTCAACACCGTGAAACTCCCCTTTCTCCTTCACAAAGGGCTTTAACGCCCCTTATCTCACCCAGGCTCTCGACTGCCCAAAGTTGGAGAATTGTCCCTGTTCCCATTGCAGAGCACCCCCCACGACACACACACACAGTCCTCCTGGTGGTGGGAGGGGAACAGAGGAAAGGACAGAAGACGTAAGAGATGAAGAGAAAGGAGGGAGGGATGGAGGAAAAGGTAAAACAAAAAGGACAAACCCTAATGTCCCCAGTGATTCTAAGGGACAAAATCCCAGGTGGGGAATAAAATTCGACCACCTTAAGCTAGTGTTTTCCATGCCTAGAATTCAGCTGGCGCCAGATGCATCAGACTGAACAGGTTCCAAACCTCTCGGAGGCTCTTACCTTCTAAACAGGGACGTCTGTTTTCTAGAAAAATCAGGAAAAAGAAAAGAGAAAACTCAAAAGAGGTTCCTCCTGGCGCTCATGTACGTGAACCTAAATACTCTCTCAGTCCTCAAAGAGAGACCTCGAGAAGGAGACTTGCTGAAGCAAAGCTACAGGGGACTCTGAGGTTTCCCTGGCCCTGCGCCCCTGTCCTGCCTGGCTGATGTCAGCATCTCTCTGTGAGGTCACCACCTCCCCAGCACCTTTGACCAATAGGCTGAGGTCCTGCAAAAGGCCTTTGTGATGTCACTGCCACACCCACTCCTCCCCTGCAGTGTTAATGTCCTGCCACAGGGCAGACACTTTGGAGGTTTGAGCTACTCCCTGTGGATCACCCCGCTCAATGAGTGTTCATTCTAGGAAGCAAGCCGGCTAGAGAGTAAAACATCAGATGCTGCTCCCAATACTACACTCGGTTTCTCAGAAATGAGTAGACTTTATGGCCAGAAGAGACAGTTAGAGCATCTAATCTGACCCCCTGCATATCACAGGCCTCCTGTCTACCACAATAGCTACTGTTGGGGCAAACACATTCCGGAAAGGCATCTAGTCTTTATTAAATGACATCAAGAGACGGAGAATCCACCACTTTCCTTGGTAGCTTCTTCCTGTGGTCAATCATCCTCGCTGTTGAATATTTGTGCCTTATTTGTCATAGGAATTTGTCTCTTTTCACCTTCCAGCCATTCCCAAACCTCAGCCAGCATTTGTAGGTGACAAATCTCACGAATTGTCACAGATTGCGGTGTTACTAGAGGAGGTTTTGGAATTAACTGATAAGTCACTGGGACCAGATGGCATTCACCCAAGAGTTCTGAAAGAACTCAGATGTGAAATTGCGGAACTACTAATTATGGTTTGTAACCTGTCCTTTAAATCAGCTTCTGTATCCATGACTGGAAGATAGCTAATGTAACGGCAATATTTAAAAAGGGCACTATTGGTGATCCCGGCAATTACAGACCAGTAAGTCTAATGTCAGTACCGGGCAAATTAGTTGAAACAATTGTAAAGAATAAAATTGTCAGACACATAGAAGAACATAAATTGTTGGGCAAAAGTCAACATAGTTTAGGTAAAGGGAAATCATGTCTTCCTAATCTATTAGAGTTCTTTGAAGGGGTCAACAAACATGTGGACAAGGGGGATCCAGTGGACATAGTGTACTTAGATTTCCAGAAAGCCTTTGACAAGGTCCCTCACCAAAGGGTCTTATGTAAATTAAGTTGTCATGGGATAAGAGGGAAGATCCTTTCATGGATTGAGAACTGTTAAAAGACAGGGAACAAAGGGTAGGAATAAATGGTAAATTTTCAGAATGTAGAGGGGTAACTAGTGGTGTTCCCCAAGGGTCAGTCCTAGGACCAATGCTATTCAACTTATTCATAAATGATCTGGAGAAAGGGGTAAAAAGTGAGGTGGCAAAGTTTGCAGATGATACTAAAGTGCTCAAGATAGTTAAGACCAAAGCAGACTGTGAAGAACTTCAAAAAGATCTCACAAAACGAAGTGATTGGGCAACAAAATGGCAAATGAAATTTAATGTGGACAACGTAAAGTAATGTACATTGGGAAAAATAACCCCAACTATACATACAATATGATGGGGGCTAATTTAGCTACAACGAATCAGGAAAAAGATCTTGGAGTCATCGTGGATAGTTCTCTGAAGACTTCCACGCAGTGTGCAGCGGCAGTCAAAAAAGCAAACAGGATGTTAGGAATCATTAAAAAGGGGATAGAGAATAAGACGGAGAATATCTTATTGCCCTTATATAAATCCATGGTACACCCACATCTTGAATACTGTGTACAGATGTGGTCTCCTCATCTCAAAAAAGATATACTGGCATTAGAAAAGGTTCAGAGAAGGGCAATTAAAATGATTAGAGGTTTGGAAGGGGTCCCATCTGAGGAGAGATTCAAGAGGCTAGGACTTTTCAGCTTGGAAAAGAGGAGACTATGGGGGGATATGATAGAGGTATATGAAATCATGAGTGATGTGAAGAAAGTGAATAAGGAAAAGTTATTTACTTGTTCCCATAATATAAGAACTCCACTAGTAACCTCCCTCCAGCCTGACAGTTCACCTTTCAGTACGACCCGTTGTAGTCTCCCCTTTAACCAGTTCCTTATCCACCTTTCAATTTTCATATTGATCCTCATCTTTTCCAATTTAGCTAATAATTCCCCATGTGGAACCATATCAAATGCCTTACTGAAATCGAGGTAAATTAGATCCACTGCGTTTCCTTTGTCTACAAAATCTGTGACCTTCTCAAAGAAGGAGATCAGGTTGGTTTGGCACGATCTACATTTTGTAAAGCCATGTTGTATTTTGTCCCAATTACCATTGACCTCAATGTCCTTAACTACTTTCTCCTTCAAAACATTTTCTGAGACCTTGCATACTACAGATGTCAAATTAACAGGCCTGTAGTTACCTGGATCACTTTTTTCCCCTTTCTTAAAGCTAGGAACTATGTTAGTAATTCTCCAGTCATATGGCACAACCCCTGAGTTTACTGATTCATTAACATTTTTTGCTAATGGGTTTGCAATTTCATGTGCCAGTTCCTTTAATATTCTTGGATGAAGATTATCTGGGCCCCCCGATTTAGTCCCATTAAACTGTTCGAGTTTGGCTTCTAACTCGGATGTGGTAATATCTACCTCCATATCCTCATTCCCATTTGTCATCCTACCATTATCTCTAAGCTCCTCATTAGCCTCTTAAAGACTGAGGCAAAGTATTTGTTTAGATATTGGACCATGCCTAGATTATCCTTAACCTCCACTCCATCCTCAGTGTTTAGTGGTCCCACTTCTTCTTTCTTTCTTTTCTTCTGATTTATATGGCTATAAAACCTTTTACTATTGGTTTGAATTCCCTTTGCAAGGTCCAACTCTACATGGCTTTCGGCTTTTCTCACTTTGTCCCTACATGTTCTGACCTCAGTAAGGTAGCTTTCCTTGCTGATCACTCCCATCTTCCACACCTTGTAGGCTTTCTGCTTTTTCTTAATCATCTCTCTGAGATGCTTGCTCATCCAACTTGGTCTACAACTCCTGCCTATGAATTTTTCCCCCTTTCTTGGGATGCAGGCTTCTGATAGTTTCTGCAACTTTGACTTGAAGTAATTCCAGGCCTTCTCCGCCTTTAGATCCACAAGTTCTTCAGTCCAATCCACTTCCCTATCTAATTTCCTTAATTTTTTAAAGTTAGCCCTTTTGAAATCAAAAACCCTAGTCACAGATCTATTTTTGTTTACCCTTCCATTTAGTTTAAACTGAATTAGCTCATGATCGCTCAAACCAAGGCTGTCCCCTACAACCATTTCTTCTAAGAGATCCTCATTACTCACCAAAACCAAATCTAAAACGGCATCCCCTCTTGTTGGTTCTTCAACTACTTGGTGAAGGAATCCATCAGCTATCACATCTAGGAAAATCTGAGCCCTATTATATTACTAGCACTTGTCCTCCAGTCTATATCTGGGAAGTTAAAGTTTCCCATGATCACACAATTCCCATTAGTATTTACTTCATTAAAAACATTGAAGAGGTCTCTATCCCTAACCAAATCAGACTCCTGTTCTAACAGACAGCAAACCCCCCAAAGACAGGGATAGAGCCCAGGAATCGAGATGGTGGGGAAATTTCATTGACACCGTTTCTGTCCGAAAATCCCATTCAAACTAAACCAGTTTGTTTCTTGAAATCATATCAAGTGGCATGAAAATTCTTTGCAAAAATATTTTGTTGCAAAACAAAAGCATCTTCTGTGTCACAGTGTGTTAAATTGTCTCGTCGCACACAAAGAGGAGACACTTAGATCTCAAAAATTAGATAGGATGTTTCAGTCTGAGCTAAGTAGTTGCTGCTCTTAACAATTGCAACATAATAAAATACAAATAAAATAGACTATTTCAGCCATTCTATTATGTCCTAATCTGATCTGAGTAAACATGATAGGACACCTCATCTTATGCACTGCTCCTAGTGACACTCTCCAATAGATCCCCATCCTCCACCCGCCGGGAGGTAGGTAGGGGCGGATTGTTATCCCTACTTGAAAGAGGGAGAAGCTAAGGCTGAGAAAGGAGAATTGACTTGTCTTAGGTCACACAGCCAGTCCGTGGCAGAGTTGGGAATAGGACCCAAGAGCCCCGATTTTCAAACTAACCATCGGATCTTGAATTTCAGACATTGAATGACCTGAATAAAGTGCTCTCAAGTGAGTTCCAGACCAGCAAGAGTTCATAGGAATTATTCAGCAAGTATTTTAGGAGAACTGGAATGGTAGAGAAAATAATGAACTGCAGAGAAGCAGCAAAATTTGTTGAACATATGACTGGTTATGACTATTTACTTGGTCTTAAAAGAAAACAACAGGGACCTGAGTCTCCTCCCTGTCAATAACCCCCTGCTCAGCCAATCAGGGTAGAGACCAAGGGGCGGGAAGATGAGGGTTCTCACCAGAGAGCCCAAAGGATGGCCCAGGTCACCGCTGGGGATCACTGTCTGAGCACTATTTCAGCCCCACATTTTTCGGTGGACCTCCCAGAATGGGAGTTGTAGAACACCCCCCATGACAGACACACACCCCTCCTAGTGGTGGGAGGGGAACAGGGGAAAGGACAAAAGAAGTAAGAGATGAAGAGAAAGGAGGGAGGGATGGAGGAAAAGGTAAAAGAAAAAGGACAAACCTTAATGTCCCCAGAGATTCTAAGGGACAAAATCCCAGGTGGGAATAAAATTTGGCCACCTTAAGATAGTGTTTTCCATGCCTAAAATTCAGCTGGCGCCAGATGCATCAGACTGAACAGGTTCCAAACCTCTCGGAGGCTCTTACCTTCTAAACAGGGACATCAGTTTTCTAGTGAAATCAGGAAAAAGAAAGGAGAAAACTCAAAAGAGGTTCCTCCTGCTGCTCACATACATGAACCCAAATACTCTCTCAGACCTCAAAGAGAGATCTCGAGAAGGAGACTTGCTGAAGCAAAGCCACAGGGGTCTCTAAGGTTTCCCTAGCCCTGCGCCCCTGTCCTGCCTGGCTGATGTCAGCATCCCTCTGTGAGGTCACCACCTCCCCTGCACCTTTGGCCAATAGGCTGAGGTCCTGCAAAAGGCCTTTGTGATATCACTGCCACACCCAACCAAACCCTGAAGTGCTAATGTCCTGCCGCTGACCGGACACTTTGAAGGTTTCACCTACTCCCTGTGGATCACCCCACCCAATGCCTGTTCATTCTAGGAAGCAAGCCGGCTAGACAGTAAAACATCAGAGGCTGCTCCCAACGCTACACTCACTTTTAACAAAATTAGTAGACTTTATGGCCAGAAGAGACCTTTAGAGCATCTCATCTAACCCCCTGCATATCATGGGCTTCCTGTATAGTACAATAGTTACTTTTTGGGCACACACATTCCAGAAAGGCATCTAGTCTTCATTCAATGACATCAAGAGATGGAGAATCCACCACTTTCCCTTTTAGTGAGTGCCAGGGGGCTGCATTTCCCCTTCCACTAGCTCCCCATTTACAGGGAGCCAGAGCAGTACCTGCAGCAGGGAGCGGGAGTTGCTGAAGGCCTCAGAGGCACAGCCCCTGCAGTGTCTCAGGCACCTGGCGCAAGTGCCGGATGATGAGGAGCTGGTGCATCACTTTGGCCGTGACGTCCTCCTGCTGCAAGGGAACGAGAACCTGTCAGAGGCTCAAACGCCCCAAGGAATCAGGGGGAATTAAGGCCACCTGGAACCAGCAGTATTTCCACCCAGCACCTGCCCACCACTGAGGGATGAATTCACCTCCTGAACCCCAGAATGGAGTCTTCTTGTCCTTTCTAGTAACCTCCAGTGCCAACCCCCCTCCTTCTAGGGTGAGCTCCTGCTACCTCACCCTCAGTGCCCTTGACAGCTGTTCCACCTCCAAACCACAGCTCAAGTTATCAGAACCCTCTTCTCCACTCCCACCCAGCTTGGGCAGGGAGGCGGTTCTAGCAGGGCGGGCAGGATGGATTCTGGAAGCAGTCAAGTGGGTTGCGGGGAGGTTGAGATCTTGCCCCAAGTCATCCCAGACACTAATGCTAAGCCACGGGATGGCAGCATCTAGTGTCAGTGGAGTCCAAGCACTATTTCAACCCCACAGTTTTGGATCAACTTCCCACAAGGGGAGGTTAAGCGCACCCCCAGCAACACACACACACCCCACTCCTGGTGGTGGGAGGGGAACAGGAGAAAGGACAAAAGAAGTAAGAGATGAAGAGAAAGGAAGGAGGGATGGAGGAAAAGGTAAAACGAAAAGGACAAACCCTAATGTTCCCAGTGATTCTACGGGACAAAATCCCAGGGAGGGAATAAAATTCTGCCACCTTGAACTAGTGTTTTCCATGCCTAGAATTCAGCTGGCACCAGATGGATCAGACTGAGCAGGTTCCAAAACCCCTTGGAGGCTCTTACCTTCTAAACAGGGACGTCTGTTTTCTAGTAAAATCAGTAAAAGGAAAGGAGAAAACTCGAAAGAGGCTCCTGCTCGCACTCACATAGGTGAACCCTAATACTCTCTCAGTCCTCAAAGAGAGACCTCGAGAAGGAGACTTGCTGAAGCAATGCCACAGGGGTCTCTGAGGTTTCCCTGGCTCTGCGCCCCTGTCCTGCCTGGCTGATGTCAGCATCTCTCTCTGAGGTCACCACCTCCCTAACACCTTTGACCAATAGGCTGAGGTCCTGCAAAAGGCCTTTGTGATGTCCCTGCCACACACACCCATCCCCGGAAGTGCTAATGTCCTGCCGCTGACCGGACACTTTGAAGGTTTGACCTACTCCCTGTGGATCACCCCACTCAATGCCTGTTCATTCTAGGAAGCAAGCCTGCTAGACAGTAAAACATCAGAGGCTGCTCCCAACGCTACACTCACTTTTAACAAAATTAGTAGACTTTATGGCCAGAAGAGACCTTTAGAGCATCTCATCTAACCCCCTGCATATCATGGGCTTCCTGTATAGCACAACAGTTATTTTTTTGGAAAACACATTCCAGAAAGGCATCTAGTCTTCAGTCAGTGACATCAAGAGATGGAGAATGCACCACTTTCCCTTTTAGTGAGTGCCAGGAGAATGCACCACTTTCCCTTTTAGTGAGTGCCAGGGGGCTCCATTTCTCCTTCCACTAGCTCCCCATTTACAGTGAGCCAGAGCAGTACCTGCAGCAGGGAGCGGGAGTTGCTGATGGCCTCAGAGGCACAGCCCCTGCAGTGTCTCAGGCACCTGGCGCAAGTGCTGGATGATAAGGAGCTGGTGCATCACTTTGGCCGTGACGTCCTCCTGCTGCAAGGGAACGAGAACCTGTCAGAGACTCAAACGCCCCGAGGAATCAGGGGGAATTAAGGGCACCTGGAATGGCAGTATTTCCACCCAGCACCTGCCCACCACTGAGGGATGAATTCACCTTCTGAACCCCAGAATGGAGTCTTCTTGTCCTTTCTAGTAACCTCTAGTGCCAACTCCCTGATACCAGACACCTCTGTGTTCTTGGGGAACCAGGGTGCAGTCTCCAGCCTGACTCATGAAAGACACCCCCCCACCACCTCTGCTTAAACTAAAACCCATCAGAGGAAAAAACTTGCAGAGAGCTGTGAAGGGCATTGGGTGACACACCTAGACCCCTCCTGACAAGGGTGACAAGATAAAGACATCTCCATTAGCATACAGAATGGAGAGCAGAGACAACTCCCCTAGCCTCATCTGCATGAAAGATGAGACAGGTAGACATCTCAATTTACATACAGAATGGAGAACAGAGAACCACAGTGAACTCTGGGACCAGAAAAAGCAGGGAAGCACTGCATCATGGGAATCTCTGCTCCAGATGCTAATGAACCTATGGCTGCACACACCCGGCTCAGCAATTATCAGACCAATTCTAGTAATGAATCCTTAATTGATATCCAAATACTGAAGTAGCCTAGTTGCATTGTGAGCTCCCTGGAAGAAAACACCACCCATAGCCAAGAGTGATCAGTTCCTATTGTCTAGTCTAAAGAAACCCCTTGAGTCATCAGTTTACCTATAAACAAATCTAGTGTTCTCCCTTGAACAATTGCAATTTCTCTACAAAAAACCCTACTCACTCTGTAGTCAGGGTTCTGATGCTTAGATCCAAACTATGCATCAGTTCCACTGGAACTCTATCTTCTCCTGGCTGATCGTGCTAGCAGCTCTGCCTGTCTCCTACATTCAGGACCCTCTGCAACCACCATCACCTGGGAACTGCGACCAGTTCAAGCCTCATGGAGTGGGTGAGATTCCCCCCTCTTTCTCTCTCTGTGTTTTCCTTTCTACCTTAGGTATTAACCTTTAATAATGTGTGTTATGTTGGTTTAGCTCTCCTTGTGTAGTTATCACTATTATTCAAGAAATAACTTTTATGGTTAACTTGGTTGCTTCTCTCTCTGTTGCTGAACTTTACTCTTTTGTGTTTTTAGCTTCCCCCATTCACTCTACAGCAACGCTTCTTTTACCTAAACTAAAGATCCCTGCAGCGCCCAAAATACTGTGGGGTTTGCTCATCAAGTAGGTTACTGCCAGTACAATTGTGTTGGGGGAGTGGGGTTAGAGACGTGCTGAATCTGGGACGCATAAGGGTAACAGCTTGAAAGTGCTGCTTGACCCAGTCCATGGAGCCCAGGGGCATATAAGGAGAGGTAGCTTGAAAGTGCTGCTTCATCCAGCCCAGTGAGTCCAGAGACATAGAAGGGGTCAGCTTGACAGTGCTGATTGACCCGGTCTGCTCACACCTGCTCTGTTAATGTATGTGTGGGTGTGTGGGTGTTCATCCGGTTCTGGGGCTGGAGTAACCCAGCCCTAGGGAGCCTAGGTCCTGCAGGATAGCTCCACTGGGAGGGGACTTGCAGAAGGGAGAAGTAGAGCTTCATATGAAAACACAAGTGACACAAGCAGTACATTGATAGAATTACAGAACCCCCTTCCCCAGAAGAGTAACCCGAATAAATCAGCATACCCCAAAGAAATGGGCACATCTGGTAACACCCCCTCCTTGTAGGGTGAGTTCCTGCCACCTCCCCCTCAGTGCCCTTGACAGCTGATCCACCTCCAAACCATAGCTCAAGTTCTCAGAACCCTCTTCTCCACCCCCACCCAGGTTCGGCAAGGAGGCGGCTCTAGCAGGGGGAGCAGGAGGGATTCTGGCAGCAGTGAAGTGGGTTGCGGGGAGGTTGAGATCTTGCCCCAAGTCATCCCAGACACTAATGGTAAGCCACAGGATCGCAGCATCTAGTGTCAGTGGGGTTCACGTGGCTCAGACCAGACACCTGGGCTGGGGACCCGCCCCCATAGTACTGGTCGAGTGCGTGGCCCAGGGTGTTCACAGCCCCCTCCTCACCCCTCCCTGAGCCCAGCCTGGCGCCTCACCTGGAACAAAGCAGCAGAGCCCATCAGCCTCACTGCTGCCTGAGTCCCAGGTGCTGCTGCTGTCCCCTGGGGAGTGGGCCGAGCTGCTGGTGCTGCGACAGGGATTCTCCACCTCCTGCCCTGGGGAGGCTGGAAGGTCCTCAGGGACTAGGCAGGGCAATGCCTCCTGCTGAGAATCAGGGCTGGGCTCTTGGGGCCGGTGCTTCCCACACAACAAGCCCCAGAGCCACCCTGCCCGGCTCCCCTTCTGGGCTGGGTCCTGCCTGCGCAGCCGCATCCTGGGCCAGCTCCATTTCGGCCTGGCCGGTGGCTCTCTCACCTCAGCGCCTGCGCCAGGAGTGGCTTTCCTCTGCCAGAAGGCTGGGCACTTCCACCTCCTCGCTCGGCGGGGAGCTCCTTCCCCGCCAGCAGGGACTGAGAAGCCGCTTTGCTCCTGGGGAAGATGGCAGCTGCTTCCCTCAGGCTCTGGGGCCACCTGCAGAGCCTTCTTCCTGAACTTCCTCAGGACCCTGGACAGCCTGGAACCAAGCGGGGAGCAGGCGTGAGTCTGGGGTCAAGGCAGCCTCTCACTAACCAGCCTTTTTGGTCCCTCCCCATCCCTGCCAAAGCCAGAGCCTGAATAAAGGGCTCTCAAATGAGCTCCAGACCAACAACAGTTCATGAACTGCGCAGAGACAATTAATGTAGAGAAGCAGCAAAAGTCATCAAACAGTTGACTGGTTATGATTTATTTACTTGTTCTTAAAAGAGAACAACAAGGACCTGAGTCTCCTCCCTGTCAATAACCCCCTGCTCAACCAATCAGGGTAGAGACTGAGGGGCGGGAGGCTGAGAGTTCTCACCAGAGAGCCCAAAGGAAGGCCCAGGTCACTGGTAGGGATCACTGTCTGAAGACTATTTCAACCCCACTTTCTTGGGTGGACCTCCCACAATGGGAGATGCAGAGCACCCCCCGCAACACGCAACACACACACTCACACACACACACACTCACACCTCCTGGTGGTGGGAGGGGAACAGGAGAAAGGACAAAAGAAGTAAGAGATGAAGCGAAAGGAAGGAGGGATGGAGGAAAGGTAAAACGAAAAGGACAAACCCTAATGTCCCCAGTGATTCTACGGGACAAAATCCCAGGTGGGCTATAAAATTCTGCCACCTTGAACTAGTGTTTTCCATGCCTGGAACTCAGCTGGCACCAGGTGGATCAGACTGAACAGGTTACAAACCTCTGCGAGGCTCTTACCTTCTCAACAGGTATGTCTGTTTTCTAGTAAAATCAGTAAAAGGAAAGGAGAAAACTCGAAAAAGGCTCCTCCTCGCGCTCACGTACGTGAACCCTAATACTCTCTCAGTCCTGAATGAGAGACCTCGAGAAGGAGACTTGCTGAAGCAAAGCCACAGGGGTCTCTGAGGTTTCCCTGGCCCTGCGCTCCGTCCTGCCTCGCTGATGTCAGCATCTCTCTGTGAGGTCACCACCTCCCTACCACCTTTGACCAATAGGCTCAGGTCCTGCAAAAGGCCTTTGTGATGTCACTGCCACACCCACCCATCCCCTGAAGTGCTAATGTCCTGCTGCTGGCCTAACACTTTGAAGGTTTGAGCTGCTCTCTGTGGATCACCCCACTCAATGCGTGTTCATTCTAGGAAGCAAGCCGGCTAGACAGTAAAACATCAGAGGCTGCTCCCAATGCTACACTCAGTTTTTCCAAAATTAGTAGACTTTATGGCCAGAAGAGACCTTTAGAGCATCTCATCTAACCCCCTGCATATCATGGGCTTCCTTTATAGCACAACAGTTACTTTTTTGGAAAACACATTCCAGACATCCAGGATAAAATGATAAGGTGTATCATTGAACAGAGCGAGCAGCCCAACTAAACTGGCTGTGAGTTCCAGGAAATAACAATTCTAGTGGCAGGAAGTTGAAGCCAGACAAAATATGGTGCAAATTTTTCACCATGTGTGTACTTAAATCACTGGAACAAGGGACATGGTGGAGTCTCCATCTCCTGTAGTCATTCAATCAGAATTGTAAGTCTCTTCCTTAAAAATAAATAAATTAATAAATAATTGCTCTAGCTCACCCATAAGTTACTGGGCTGGATGCAGGAATCACTGGGAGAAATTCTCTGGCCTGTGTCATACAGAGGGTCAGATTAAATGATCATAAAAGTGCCTTCTGGCCTTAACATCTATGACTCTATGGAATGTATGAGGGGCTGAGGATTAGAAACCTTAAGTGCCAAGTTGCAGTAGCAGGTGAGTAGTTACTCCATAGCCTTAGTAAGGAAGGGGAGGACATGTGGCCTATTGCCTCCCCCCCCGCGCGCTCTCTCTCTCACACACACATTTGCAACCAGGATTCGTATGACAATAGTCTACAGAGATGACATAAATAAATAAAAATAAAATAAATTAATGGAGATATCCTATCTCCTAGAACTGGAAGGGACCTTAAAAGGTCATGGAGTCCAGCCCCCTGCCTTCACTAGCAGGACCAAGTACTGATTTTGCCCCAGATCCCTAAGTGGCCCCCTCACCGATTGAACTCATAACCCTGGGTTTGCAGGCCAATGCTCAAACCACTGAGCTATCCCTCCCCCCATAGAGATGACAGATTGCGCCAGTGGTAAAAATAAGTGCCAGCAGCTTAAGTGTTAACAGTCTCAGACCCACGCAGATGAAGATTTAACAGCAATCAGTGCTGTAATTCTCTACTCATGCCTCTGGCCTGTTTGTTTGAGAAGTTCAGTTATTTATTGGGACAAGTTTAAAGAATGAAGCAAGGGTGATGCAGCAGTATATTGTATTTATAGTCTCTTTAAAATTAGTTGTTTAATCACCAGAGGGCCTCCCATTATCAGGGGTCTCTCACATGAAGTAGATACACGCAGAGGCTGTATGCTGAAAGTTTGTAGGAGCCATCTTGTCATGTTATAACGAGAGTTCTGGTTTAAACTTTATATCCCTGGTCCTGCTCTGTTTCCTGAATTCCGTAGCACACTCATAAGGAAGATACTCTCAGTTGCCTGGCAATGCTAGAAAGCAAGATACCCCTAGTGTAAATACGGTTATACTGGCAAAGCTGTGACCATTCCCCGTAAAACTTGATTTGCTCAGGATGGGTGAAATAAGGTGGTACAAAGTCACTTTGCTGGTATAAACCACCAGGACCGTTTTGCTGGTATAGTTTATGTAGTAGGAAGAGGGCCTGAAACATAAGCCCTTGTATCAGAGGCCTGGTGTGAGGCCTGAGGCCTGAATTAGGGTGACCAGATGTCCCGATTTTATAGGGACAGTCCCGATTTTTGGGTCTTTTTCTTATATAGGCTCCTATTACACCCCACCCCCGTCCCGATTTTTCACTGTCTGGTCACCCTTGCCTGAACTAAAGTAGTTTTGTTGATATAAAGCAAAGAAGCAAAGTCGTGTTTTGCCTGCTTGCAAGCAGACAGAATCTGGCAAGAATAGGGCTGATATTGCAGAAACACACATTCCTAAGTAGTGTTAGGCACAAATATATGCAAACACATTCCAGAAAGGTGGCACCAGAACATCTGGATAGCAAACACGTTCCCCAAAGAGAACAGGAACACGCTGACCCATCTTAAGGAAAAAGTCAAGATGACAGCATGATGGATAGAGATTTTTTGATCGAACCAACATGTACAAGGTAACGGGTGGCTCCTGGATACATCAATGGGTGGCACCCTAATACGTCAGAGGGTGGCACCCTGGTACATCAGGAGTAATGAGTAACTTGTTTGTATCTGTGTATAAAGACGTATCTCAGAGAGGGTGTCTTTGTCTGGCCGAGGGGAAAATGGAAAGTCGGGGCCATTCACTGAGCTGGTCCATTGCCACAGGCATACATGTGTTAGTGTACCTGTAACCATTGAGCCAGGGCATTAGTACCATGCCTCGTCAGCAATAAACCTGACCAAGCACCTTTGCTGAAAACCGAGTCTGTGAATTTATTGGGTGGTTCAATCACAGCCTGCTGTCTCTGCTATCTGCGCAGAGCTGGAAAGCACGCTGAAAGAACACACACAGCCAAATATCTATCAACATCTGAAGTAGGGTTACCATATTTCAGCGAGCAAAAAAGAGGACGGGAGGAGCCCCGCCCTAGCCCCGCCCCTGCCCCTCCCACTTCCCGCCCCCCCCGACCTCCCAACCCTCCCCCCGTTCCTTGTCCCCTGACTACCCCCTCCTGGGACCCCTGCCCCTAACTGCCCCCCAGGACTATCTAAGCCTCCCTGCCTCTTGTCCCCTGACTGCCCCAACCTTTATCCACACCCCCACCCCCAGACAGACCCCTGGGACTCCCACGCCCCATCCAACCACTCCCCACCCACTGACAGCCCCCCCCCAGAACTCCCAACCCATCTAAACCCCTCTGCTCCCTGTCCCCTGACTGCTCCGATCCCTCTCCCCACTCCTGCCCCCTGACAGCCCCCCCCAGAACTCCCAACCCATCTAAACCCCTCTGCTCCCTGTCCCCTGACTGCTCCGATCCCTCTCTCCACTCCTGCCCCCTGACAGCTCCCCCCCAGAACTCCCAGCCCCCTACCCCCCCCCCCGCTCCTTGTCCCCTAACTGCCCCCTCCTAAGACCCCCCCCAACTGCCCCCCAGGACCCTACCCCCTACCTGTACCCTGACTGCCCAAAACTTTCTCCACTGCCCCCAAAAAGCCCCCCCTGTTTCTTGACCTCCACCTCCAGAACCTTCCTGCCCCCTGACCTCCTTACCCTGCTGCTCAGAACAGAGTGTTGGGCTCTGTGCAGCCGAGCCGGACACGTGGCTGAGCTCCCGAGCACAACAAAACCCGGTCTGGCCCTGCACAACAAAACCCGGTCTGGCCCTGCACAGTGCTGCCGGACTGGGTTGCAAAGGAGCTGCCTGCTCAGAATGCAGGGCGGATCCGGCTCCTCTACAGCTGCTCCCTAGTCCAGCCCGGGACGTCCCTGCAGCCCTCCCAGCCACTCTCTGCTAATCCCGGACATTGTGAGAGCTTTACAAATTCCTCCCGGACGCTATTTTTAGCACACAAAAGGAGGACATGTCCGGGGAAATCCGGACGTATGGTAACCCTAATCTGAAGACAGTGTACTCTGGCATAGCTACTAGGAACAAACTCCTAGGGTAGACCTGGGCTGTAGCACCATGGGCTGCTGCAGGTTTTCGTGACTACGTTGCTAAACAAAGACCTTGTGAAGCTGCAGTGATTTAACACAAGGTGTAAGTTGAAAACCATCTAGTTAAACTGGTGCAAAAAGCCACATGAAACTGATTTTTGTGTAAGAGAGGCCTTTTGTTTTATTGTTTATTTTAACTCAGTTTGGAACAGGTTTAACTAAACCAGTGATAGCTGCCTTTAAACCAGGGGTCTCAAGGTCCCGGCCAGCGGGCCATCTGTGGCCCAAGAACCTCCCCACTGCGGCCTGTGGAGGAGAAACGCATGCAGACACGCTGCCAGCAATGTTTGCTGCAGGCGCGGCCCCTGCAGCTTCCATTGGCTGGGGGAGAGGGACAGAGATACCATCACTAATGGCTGGGCAGAGTCAGCCATGGAGGCAGCATCATTAGTTGCCGGGCAGAATCAGCCATGGAGGCAGCATCATTAGTTGCCGGGCAGAGTCAGCCACGGAGGCAGCATCATTAGTTGCCGGGCAGAATCAGCCATCGAGGCAGCATCATTAGTTGCCGGGCAGAGTCAGCCATGGAGGCAGCATCATTAGTTGCCGGGCAGAGTCAGCCATCAAGGCAGCATCACGTTTTTCCACAATGAATATAAACAAGTCAAAATACCGAACACAACTATCTGATGCACACCTTGCTGCAATCCTGAAGGTTTCAACTGCACAGTCACTGAGGCCAAACATCAACAAACTGACACAACTGAAGCATTGCCAGGTGTCTGGCAAACACTAAAAACTCTCTGGCAGGCGAAGAATTGTATAAAGTTGCATAACAGTTTTATTATTTCTAAGAAACTCAAAATAAAAAAATACAATATAAACGTTTCTTGTCTGAGCACCATCTTCAGTGACACTAGTGGCCCACTGGGAGGATTTGAGGACTGGCAGTGGCCCTAAGGTAAATTGAGTTTGAGACCCCAGCTTTAAACGGATGTAGGAGCGTCCACATAGGAGTTCGCACTCATCTAAATAAACTGGATTAAAAACCAATTTAATTTAAACTGATACAACTTTCCCATGCAGAGAAGGCCAGAGGCTCTAAGGCCTGGTCTACACTTAAAATGTAGATTGACACAGCTATGTCACTCAGGGGTGTGAAGAATTACAATAGAGTGCTTCTATTGAGCTAGCTCCTGTTGCTTGGGAAGGTGGATTACCTACAGCAATGGGAAAACCCTGCCATCGCTTTAGTCTGCATCTGCACTATGGGGTTGCAGCGGCATAGCTAGAGTGCCACTGTAGCCCCCCTAGTGTAGGAAAGCCCTAAGTCACATTCTGGCAGCCTCATTGTGAAAAGGCACCAGGAGCTGCTTGGCAGCTCTGCCTGGGGAGATCATGGTGTATTTATTACCTAACTGAATATTATCTCATTCTTTGCTGAGCAGTGGAAGCTGAGACCAAAAGGGTGAAATCCAACAAGGTTTATTACGACAACAATGAAGCAACACCCATATTTACACTTCCTGTTTCCTGTTGGCTTCTAAACAAAGACTACAGCTCTCAGCAATCAATGCTGGATCTAACAACACCACATTTCCCTCGTCTTAGAACAAACTCAATCTTACGGCAGTAATACTAATCCAATAACCTGCTACTATAATAAACATAAATAATGTAATTAGCAAATAAACAATAACTAAGAAGTAGTTAAAAGAAGAACAGGAGGACTTGTGGCACCTTAGAGACTAACAAATTTATTAGAGCATAAGCTTTCGTGGACTATAGCCCACTTCTTCGGATGCATATAGAATGGAACATATATTGAGGAGATATATATACACACATACAGAGAGCATAAACAGGTGGGAGTTGTCTTACCACCTCTGAGAGGCCAATTAATTAAGAGAAAAAAAAAAAAAAAAAAAAAAAAAAAAAAAAAAAACTTTTGAAGTGATAATCAAGCTAGCCCAGCACAGACAGACAGTTAGATAACAAGTGTGAGAATACTTACAAGGGGAGATAGATTTCAATGTTTGTAATGGCCCAACCATTCCCAGTCCTTATTTAAACCGGAGTTGATTGTGTCTAGTTTGCATATCAATTCTAGCTCAGCAGTTTCTCGTTGGAGTCTGTTTTTGAAGTTTTTCTGTTGTAATATAGCCACCCGCAGGTCTGTCACTGAATGACCAGACAGGTTAAAGTGTTCTCCCACTGGTTTTTGAGTATTTTGATTCCTGATGTCAGATTTGTGTCCATTAATTCTTTTGCGTAGAGACTGTCCGGTTTGGCCAATGTACATGGCAGAGGGGCATTGCTGGCACATGATGGCATATATCACATTGGTAGATGTGCAGGTGAACGAGCCAGCAACCACACATCACTGAACAAAACCACTAACCCAGGAACCTATCCTTGTAACAAACCCCGATGTCAACTCTGTCCACATATCTATTCCAGTGACATCATCATAGGACCTAATCACATCAGCCATACCATCAGGGGCTCGTTCACCTGCACATCTACCAATGTGATATATGCCATCATGTGCCAGCAATGCCCCTCTGCCATGTACATTGGCCAAACCGGACAGTCTCTACGCAAAAGAATTAATGGACACAAATCTGACATCAGGAATCAAAATACTCAAAAACCAGTGGGAGAACACTTTAACCTGTCTGGTCATTCAGTGACAGACCTGCGGGTGGCTATATTACAACAGAAAAACTTCAAAAACAGACTCCAACGAGAAACTGCTGAGCTAGAATTGATATGCAAACTAGACACAATCAACTCCGGTTTAAATAAGGACTGGGAATGGTTGGGCCATTACAAACATTGAAATCTATCTCCCCTTGTAAGTATTCTCACACTTGTTATCTAACTGTCTGTCTGTGCTGGGCTAGCTTGATTATCACTTCAAAAGTTTTTTTTTTTTTTTTTTTTTTTTTTTTTTTTTTTTTTTTTTTTCTCTTAATTAATTGGCCTCTCAGAGGTGGTAAGACAACTCCCACCTGTTTATGCTCTCTGTATGTGTGTATATATATCTCCTCAATATATGTTCCATTCTATATGCATCCGAAGAAGTGGGCTATAGTCCACGAAAGCTTATGCTCTAATAAATTTGTTAGTCTCTAAGGTGCCACAAGTCCTCCTGTTCTTCTTTTTGCGGATACAGACTAACACGGCTGCTACTCTGAAACCTAAGAAGTAGTTATGTAACTGTAATTAGAATTCTAGTTATAATAGAAGACTGTTCCTTTAATAATTACAGAACACAGTCTCTAGCCAATACAGTTGGCTGTCAGACTCTGACAGCATATTTGTCAGGCCCAATATCCTGTCAGTTATCCTGTATTGTCAGCAGCAAAGGGCTAGTTATAGAGTCTGAAACATTGCACTATGTCTTAGTAAGCAGGGGCAAGATGAATAGTGCTCCAGACTGACCATCTGACAGCTTGTAAGCGTGAGGTCCTTGTGACCGGGTCCCTGGGGTGCAACATGGACTGTGGGACCACTGAGCCCTCTGTCCCTCCAACATGGGGAGCCCCTCACACTGTGATGCTGTGTCAAGCCACATACCCCTGGCAGGCACTACCCTTACACAGCCATCCATAGACAGCAACACACCCAGCTGAGTTACATGAATGCTTCTCCCAGTCATTCATGAACCAACAATAGGGAGGCTCCAGCCAATTCCCCCCCAGCTCCCCAGCCAATTCCCCCAGCTCCCCAGCCTTGCACTGCAGACCTGTACCATCTTGCCCTGGTCAGAAGCCTAACCAGAATAAGTTCATTACCCAGACTGCCCCTGCTTCGATGTAAACTGAGCTGAGATTTCCCAAGCACTTCAACCAAACCACACTGTTTTAGGTAAAATATAAACTACAGAAAGATAGATTTTAAGTGATTATAGGTAGCGAATGTAGAGATCAAAGTTGGTTACCTAAGAAATAAAAGTAAATTCACAATCTGAGTTCTATAAACTAAACAGGATAGTATAGTTCCTCAATACACAGGCTGGGACTCTTTTCCAGCCTGAAACCACCCTCCCACCTACAAAGTCTTTGTCCTCCAAACATGTTTCCAGGTGTTGAGTTGTGGGGGGGAGTGAGGCCAAGTGATGATGTCACTTCCCCTCTTTTATAGTTTCTTCCAGCTTGTTGGAAAAATCCTTTGCTGTGGTGTGGGGATCAGGTAGTCTCCATTGGTCAAGCAGTCTCCATTGTCTACGTGTTCTCTCTGAGAAGTTTCCATTGTATACAGTTTCTGAGATCCTTTCCTTGATGGGTGTTGATGAGCCATTAATCCCTGTCTGCCTCCTCCATTGTTGCACCTGAAAGGTTGGTTGTGGGTGTTCCCAACCTCACAACATATTTCAGTAACACATACATAGCAAAACTTCATAACTTCCTATACCATGATAGCACATACAATCCAACAGGATATTAATGTTCAACAGATCAAGACTTTTAACATGATACCTCTCAAGGCAAACTTCGTACAAAACATATCATAATTCTATGACAGTGATGAATATGGGAGTTCCAGAGTGCTACTCTGAGGTACAGAGTGTCATAGTCCTTTTTAGAAACAATTTTCAGTGGGGAAGTGAACCTGGGTTCTCCTTTTCCTAACATTCCAGGTTTTCATACTTCTATAAACAAGCCACATTTGAATTTCAGTTCCCTGACCCCACAGCATTTATCTGCATCTTATATTTTTGTGGTTTTCATTGAACTGTTGGTCTGATATCCGGCAGCAATGATATATCAGATATAGGCCCATGTAATCCAGCAATGTTTAATTTAGTATGCATCTCTCTACCGTGCAATAATTCAGCAGGTGACTTTTGTGTTGTGGCATGGCATGTAGCCCTGTAGATTTAAAAGTAATCGTAGTGAAGGTTGTCCACACTTTTCTTTCCAGCATAGCTGTCTCCAGACTGTCTTTCAAACTTCTATGGAATTGTTCAATTTCTCAATCAATTTGATTGTAATACATGATTATTTTCTACATGTAATGTTAAAGTGTCATAGAATCGTAGAAGATTAGAGTTGGAAGAGTCTTCAGAAGGTCAGCTAGTCCAACCCCCTGCTCAAAGCAGGACCAATCCCCAATTAAATCATCCCAGCCAGGGCTTTGTCCAGCTGGGCCTTACAAACCTCTATGGATGGAGATTCTACCACCTCCCTAGGTAACGCATTCCAGTGCTTCACCACCCTCCTAGTGAAATAGTTTTTCCTAATATCCAACCTAGACCTCCCCACTGCAACATGAGATGATTGCTCCTTGTTCTGTCACATGCCACCACTGAGAACAGCCGAGCTCCATCCTCTTTGGAACCCCCCTTCAGGTAGTTGAAGGCTGCTATCAAATCCTCCTTCACTCGTCTCTTCTGCAGACTAAATAACCCCAGTTCCCTCAGCCGCTCCTCATAAGTCATGCGCCCTATCCCCCTAATCATTTTTGTTGCCCTCCGCTGGACTCTCTCCAATTTGTCCACATCCTTTCTGTAGTGGGGGTGCCCAAAACTGGACCAACCCCTGGGGCACTCCGCTTGTTGCCGGGTGCCAACTAGACATCAAGCCGTTGATCACTACCCATTGAGCCCGACGATCTAGCCAGCTTTCTATCCACCTTATAGTCTATTCATCCAATCCATACTTCTTTAACTTGCTGGCAAGAATGTGTGAGACTGTTTTGCTAAAGTCAAGCTATATCACGTCCACGACTTTCCCCATATCAACAGAGCCACTTATGTTCCCTTCTGCCAGAAAGGTTTCAAATTCCAGTGAGGAAAATTGTGTTCCATTGTCCAACACAAATTTTTCAGGTTCCCTTCCCTGCTAAAGACAATCGACACGAACTTGACGAGTGTAGCAGAGATGACATATACATATAATAATGGACATATAATATCAATGGCAAGCTTTTCCCATATGGCATCTGGAAGAAGAACAGGCTGTAATGGTGGCACATGATCACCACCATTTTGTCATGTAACTGGCTAGTAATGCACGTTTTTACAGCTGCTTCAACCTGAGCATGCATTCTTGGCCCCAATACAGGTCACATAGACACTCTTTCATTCTGTCAGTCCCTTGATGTGTATCATGTGCCAGATGTATGAATTTTGTCTGCAGTGTGTCGGGTACAATCAACCAGTCAGTACCTCATAATACCCATCCGTCTAGTACAGAATTGTTTTGAGTACGCTACAGTAAAGGGTCTGTCATAACTATAAAGGGAAGGGTAACAGCTGTCCTGTGTACAGTACTATAAAATCCCTCCTGGCCAGAGACTCCAAAATCCTTTTCCCTGTAAAGGGTTAAGAAGCTCAGGTAACCTGGCTGGCATCTGACCTAAAGGACCAATAAGGGGACAAGATACTTTCAAATCTTTGGCGGGGGGGGAAGGCTTTTGTTTGTGCTCTTTGTTTTGGGAGGGCGTTCGCTCTCGGGACTGAGAGGGACCAGACATCAATCCAGGTTCTCCACATCTTTCTAAACAAGTCTCTCCTATTTCAAACTTGTAAGTAAATAGCCAGGCAAGGCGTGTTAGTTTTCCTTTGTTTTCTCAACTTGTAAATGTACCTTTTACTAGAGTGTTTATCTTTGTTTGCTGTACTTTGAACCTGAGACTAGAGGGGAGTCCTCTGAGCTCTTTAAGTTTGATTACCCTGTAAGGTTAATTTCCATACTGATTTTACAGAGATGATTTTTACCTTTTTCTTTAATTAAAAGCCTTCTTTTTAAGAACCTGATTGATTTTTCCTTGTTTTTAGATCCAAGGGGGTTGGATCTGTATTCACCAGGAGTTGGTGAAAGGAAGGAGAGGGAATGGTTAATCTCTCCTTGTTTTAGATCCAAGGGGGTTGGATCTGTATTCACCAGGAGTTGGTGAAAGAAAGGAGGGGGAATGGTTAATTTCTCCTTTTTTTAGATCCAAGGGGGTTGGATCTGTATTCACCCGGAGTTGGTGGGAGGAAGGAGGGGGGATGGTTAATTTCTCCTTGTTTTAAGATCCAAGGGGTTTGGATCTGTATTCACCAGGGAATTGGTGAAAGGTTTCTCAAGGCTTCCCAGGGAGGGAATCCAATTGGGAAATGGTGGCAGCGGTCCAGAGCTAAGCTGGTAGTTAAGCTTAGAAGTTTTCATGCAGGCCCCTACATTTGTACCCTAAAGTTCAAAGTGGGGATACAGCCTTGACAGGGGCAAAGCTGGATCAAGCATTTGGGGTTGTGTAGCCATTTTGTTATCAGCTGTTCCTGCAATCTTTATAATTAATAATTAATGGAGATATCCCATCTCCTAGAACTGGAAGGGACCTTGAAAGGTCATCGAGTCCAGCCCCCTGCCTTCACTAGCAGGACCAAGTACTGATTTTGCCCCAGATCCCCAAGTGGCCCCCTCAAGGATTGAACTCACAACCCTGGGTTTAGCAGGCCAATGCTCAAACCACTGAGCTATCTCTCTCTTTGTTGAATGGGGCATGCTAAGTAAGCAGCTTTGAATTATTCTTGTGTAACGGATGTGGGGGTGCCTGCTATAAGTGCAACTACATTGTCACCATCTGTCGGCAAGGGCAGGCAGGACAAGCATCACATTTTGAATTCCCAGCCTTTATTCTGTGACATACATGACAGACAGTAGTCTGGCTGACCATCTAGCAATCTGGCCTCCCACTCATCCAAGTCCTTTAGAAGTTAACAGTGTCGTCAAAGAGCTATGATCTGTATGCGACTTGAAAGTCTGGCCCCAGAGCTAAGTTCTCCATTTTTCCATAGTCCATAGCAAGCAAGTGCTTTCTTTTCAACAGATGAATACTTCCTCTCAGCTTCTGTAAGTGTTCTTCAAGCAAATGCAACAGTGTCCTCTATGTTGTCATCCTGGATTTGAGTAAGTGTTGCTCACAGTCTGTAGTCTGAGGCAGGGTCAAACAATGCAAGTGCTGGACTATTTTCAATCAAATCTTTCACTGTTTCAAAACAACTTGTGCAACAGTCATCCAGGCCAAGCTCGAGATTCCCTGGAGTATGTTTGTAACGGTGACTGAAGTGTTGTTCAGAATAAACTTGGCATACCATGAGATAAAAACTAAGAAAGCATGTAAGGTTTGTGTGTCTCTTGGAGGTGGTGGTTTTTAACCACCATGATGTGGTCCAGGTCAGGTTTCAATCCAGTCTCCAAAATTATGTGCCCCAGAAATAACAACTCTGTTTGTCAGAATTGGCATTTGGCGAAATTCAGTTTCAGTCCTGCAGTTTTGATGTGTACTGCATGGAAATGTTTTTCATGTTCCTCGCAAGTCTTCCCAAACACAATAATTTCATCCAAATAATACTGGACTCCAGGCTGATTCTTCAGAATCACTGACATTATTCTTTGGAAAATGCTGGGTGCCAATACAAGTCCGTATGGTGCATGTTTCAAGTGGAATAGATCCTCAAGTGTAATAATGCTGTGAGATCTCTCTGTCCTCCTGTAGTATAACTTGGTGATATGCATTCTGTAGATCGAGAGTAGAAAATGTCTTTGTGTCACAAAGATCCACCAATGCTTCTTCTATGTGTGAGTGGATAGCTGTCAATCACAATGGCTTTATTAGGCTCCCTTAAATCTATGCTAAGACAAACACCTCCAGTCTTTCTCTTTATCACTACTATTGGTGAGACTCATTCAGATGATGCAATCTCTTCAATAACACCATTTTGTACTAATTTTTTAACCTCTTGTGCTACAGCATCCCTGACAGAGAATGATAGAGAGGGAAATTCTGTCATACAGCTGTCACTTGAGGTCAAAATTTAATTTCGTGAGCAAATCCAAATGCACAGCCACTGGGGCTCCTCTGTACCATCCTCGTTAAGAGCAGAGACCAGAGTTTGTGCTGTAGTGGTGCCAGGTGGGGTAAAAGCAATGTGCCCATTGCCTGCCTACATGTTTAGTGAGGGAAACAAATCGCTGTTTAGGATAGCAGTACCCCGGTCATAGGACAGAATTCTGCCGGTACACATTATGTATCAAATGTCAGGGTTGCAGGTAATCAACCAAGCACAGGGATGTGGTTCATCAAGTAGCACACTAGGTGTAAGCTCAGTTCAGTAACTGATACATGTCCAAAGTATTGCAAGCAAATCAATTCAGGTAGTATAGAAACTGCTGAGCCAGTGTTCAACATTCATTCCACCACCTGGGGCTTCACTCCTGCTGCAGCAGAGACATGAACAACACACGTTATTTTATCCACAGTGTCTGTGGAGCTGCTTCCATCCACACCCAATGCAGTAAGTTACCTCTGGCATGGTAACCGCACGTACTTGTTGATTAGGATGGGTTGCTTTAGCATACCTTGGGGAAATGTCCGCTCTTTTTGCAGGCCACTGAGCTCCCTCTGCAAGCTTTCCAGTATAGTCCAGGGATCGGCAACCTTTGGCACACAGCCTGCCAGGGTAAGCCCCTGGCGGGCCTGGCTGGGCTGGTTTGTTTACCTGCTGCGTCCACAGGTTCGGCTGATCGCGGCTCCCACTGGCTGCGGTTCACTGTCCCAGGCCAATGGGGGCTGCAGGAAGCGGTGCAGCCCGAGGGATATGCTGGCCACCCTTCCCGCAGCCCCCATTGGCCTTGGATGGTGAACTGCGATCACCATCCGAGCGGGAGCTGCGATCGGCCAAAGCAGCGGATGCGGCAGGTAAACAAACTGGCCCAGCCTGCTAGGGGCTTTCCCTGGCAGGCCACGTGCCAAAAGTTGCCGATCCCTGTGTAGTCTGTAGTGGGGTGTTACATTCACAGTGGTGACATTCTTTTCCTTGTGTGTTTTGAAATCACTGGGCATGTTACTTCTCATTTACATTGCCCTTGTAATTTTTCAGTTGCCTTGTTGTAGTCCAGATGTAGTGGTTGCACGGCTTGCATCGCACCTGCTGTTCCCTGAGCTCATTATATTCACCTCCACCATTGCTGACTCGATGTGATTAGCAATGGTTACAGCTTTCTGCCATTTCAATTCTGGTTCAAGCAGTAGATGTTCTCTAATACGAGGCACAGCTGTTTTCTCCATGAGCCGATCTCAAATAATTTCATCTGCCATGTTGCCAAAAATCACATGTGACAATCAGTTCCCTTAAAGCAGCAATATACTGATGTGTCAATTCCCCTGGTTTCCACGCTGGTGGAATTTATAGCATGCAGCTACCACATTCACTTTAGACACACACAAAAATTAATGCAGAGAGTGCTGTATCATATTTATTCTTCAGAAGGGAAGAGTGTAACATATAGCTGCCCTTCTGCTCCAAGGCACTTAAATAAGCAAAGCACATTTTCTTACTTCAGAGAGTTCTCTGTCATTAGCTGCAAGGACATCGTACTCAGATACTCTTATCCAAGCATTAAAAGCAATTGGAAGCTCTCCTAGGCTTTGAAGAAAGGGTGCAGGTGGATTCAGGGGCAGGAGAGCCATCCTAGTCACCACTTTGTTGAGCAGTGGAGGCCGAGACCAAAAAAGTGAAATCCAACATCAAACAGCTCCAGAAGCAGCTGCTGCAGCAGCCCCTGGCCTCGGCACATACAGATGCGCTTACCCTTCCTGCTAGTTCTCTAACCTCAAAGACTACAGCTCCCAGAAATCAATACTGTATCTAGCAATATCACACGGGGCTCTGCTAGGCCTTGTTTGCACACTGAGGGGAGTTGGGTTGGGGACTCTCAAGTATTCATAGAATGTCCCCACAAAGCATGGCAGGGAGGCAACTGACAATTCATTCTCTAATCAAAGAATCGGCATTGCCTTTGTTGTAATAACCTGGAGCTACCCCCTCTCTGAGCCCTGAGTATTTTTCCAGGGGAAACCCCTCACTTCACACGAGTCCCAAAGGGGATTTGGATCTCAGTCAGTGTAGGTCAAAGACAAAGAAACATATCAAAAGAAGAAATAAAAGATCTGGTCCTGCTGCTGTAGATGCTGCTCTCTCTGTAGTTTCCAGCCCTTTCTAGGATGGACACTTCAAGTCATCAGAAAAGGATGTTTCTCTTTCTCCTGCACACACCCTTAGGGTACGTCTTCACTTACCAGAGGGTCCGGCGGCAGGCAATCGATGTTCTGGGATCGATCCCGGAAGTGCTCGCCGTCGACGCCGGTACTCCAGCTCAGCGAGAGGAGTACGCGGCATCGACGGGGGAGCCTCCGTGCCGCGGTAAGTTCGGACTAAGGTACTTCGAATTCAGCTACGTTATTAACGTAGCTGAATTTGCGTACCTTAGTCCGAAAGTGGGGACTTAGTGGGGACCAGGCCTTTGTGGTGGCTTCTATTCCACAAAAGAGCTTGATTGTTTGTACATTTATCCTGAATAAAGGCCAACTAGTATGTACACCAGCTTCAATAAGGTTTCCCCTTTTCCCAGCATAACTACCTGTTTTCATGTTGTTTTCATAACTCTGTATCTTGTACATTTCTACAAAATCTACAGCATTCTTTTATTTTTGCTAATCTAAAACAGGATATTGGATGCATAATTTCAGTTACACCAATGTAAATCTGTGGTAATTCATTAGAATTGTTCCATATTTATTCTGGCGGCAAAATATGTTAGCAAGTCACTAGAGAAAACATTAAACTTTCTAATAATTATTATAACAGATTTCAGAGTAGCAGCCGTGTTAGTCTGTATCCGCAAAAAGAACAGGAGTACTTGTGGCACCTTAGAGACTACCAAATTTATTAGAGCATAAGCTTTCGTGGACTACAGCCCACTTCTCACAAGCCAGAGAATTGAGACAATCATTTTTGGTTCAAAAATGCTGATGAAAATTAAACACTTTGTGAATTCCCCCCCCCCCCCCCCCATTTTCTAACCAGCCCAAGTAATGTTTATAGCCAAAAAAACCTAAGGGGCATTCAGAAGGGGCAGCTCCAGGAATTTAGTAGAAAGAAAATTGTATGGAATTAAAGTGATGAGGAGGCCGTTTCTATAGTACTTCATTTCCAACAGATTTGGATTCAACGGGTCAAATAGAGCATGCTTGCAGGTATCAATAAAGCTATTGTTACATGGATATCTTCCAAAGCAATTGCATAGTCAATTAAATAGTTATTCCCCACGCTTGCCTTCAATCAGTGGTTCGAGGTGATGAGTTGAAGCTAAACATCTGTCTCTCTGACTACACTTGAGCAGGATTTGTTGTACAGATCCTATCTCTTTAGATTTTGAGGTTGGATAATAATCAATGGTCATGACCATATACATGCAAACACAATGTACATCAGGTGCCAACCCAGCAAAATGAGCCTCAGGAAAATAACTCATGACCTTTGCCTCCAAAAACACAGGTCTCTACCTAGTAAGTCAAATGAGTACCACCACTTAAGGCCCTTACTGAGCAAAACACCAGTATGTGTTATGCAACAATTAACTTTAAACCCATGCTTAATTCCATCCCTCTTCAGCATTGCTTAATTGCTTTGCTGAATTGGTGCTGTAGTCAGGAGATGGAAATTGCATACATACAAGCAGGTCTGAAGATCAGTATTCGATTCAGTACAGGGCAGTAGAACAGGTACAAAGTGGTCAATCTGTTACAAAACTTCTGGGAACAGGAGGGAACGGAAATTTGAAAATACTTAAATTATTTCAATCCTGAAGCAATTATTAATTAGATGCCTGATTCTGCCTTGCTCATTTACATCAGCCCAAGGTCTTCCAGGTTATAGGGGCCCATGAACTACCCTTCAGGGCTTGGGGAACTAGAACAAGGGTGCATAGAGGAAAGTGTGGGATTAACAATACAAGAAAATGTAACTAACAATACAAATGTATCAATAACAAAAATCAACAACAAAATTATTAAAGAACCTAACAAAAATTAAACCTGATGCATTGGGGACCAAAGCCTTTTGGACAGAGGTGTATGTGAATGATAATTTGGCTGGAGATGGGGGAAGTAGAGAGAGGAAAAGGCATTTACCCTGTCTAGTGTAGTATTCCCTCTCTCTCTCTGGTCCTTTTGTTAGCACAGGACACCCACCAGAGACAGACACAGAACATGGAACACAGAACACAAACTTTCTTGCGACACTATAATCATGGTATTTCTATAACTCTTCAATTGGTACCAGCTGATGGCCTGATGTTCCAGTTCGGAGGCTGAAAGATAGAAACTTAGAAACAGATTAGCACAGTGCTCCCAACGTGACAGACCCTGCGTGTTTGAGTTGTCCCATTTTCCCTCCAGGGTTTTATCATGCCACCAGTGTTTTTTGCTAACTTTATTGCTTGTGCGGGAGTCAACTAGGTCTCTGCCACAGTGAGTCCAGTACTTGGGACTGCCCTGCTCCCTGCGGGCGCAGGCCCATAGTTTTGGGCCACCCTCCGGATTGCCGCAACACGGTGTCTGGGGTCTGGATCCGGGGATCAAGATCATACCAGATATCCCATCCCAATCATCATATGGTCTTGCACCCCCCCGGGCTTTCACCCCAACGGCAGTGGCACGGACTGAATAAGTCCCCTGGACTCTGTTCTCCCTGGCAGACCCCTCCAAGACCAGATCCTTCAGGCAGGTAACTGCCTGGCTATGAGCAGCATTCTCCCACTCCTCCTCTGCTGCCATCACCTGTACCTCAACTACTGAGAGGGAAGACACCTGGGCGCTTGCAGTCAGAGCATGTGCCTTCCATCTATCTCGTTCCTTCTCCAACTCATGAATTGTACTCCCAGGTGGAACCGCCCCTGGCATCCAGGGGTCTACCCCTTTCTTTTGGAGCCATTCTAACAACACCCCGAGCGGCGGTGCTGCTCCCCAAGGGGGTGTGTCTTCTCGCTCGGGCTGCTTCGCCTTTTTCTTCCCCTTGCTCCACAGGGGCATACTCAGCAGCGGCGTCCTTTTCTCCCTGCAGTGGGTTGCTAGCCTTCCACTTTTTTACGCAGGCCCGAGCCAGATCCGCTCAAGAGAGCACCAGGGACACCAGGGAACCCTTACTCAAATCCTCCACTAAGGTGCCTGCATTCACCATTAATGTTACCTGAAATTGGGTGGGTAAAGGGAGGATTAATGACCCACCAGAGTTTGGCAGAATGCAGCACATTTATTATACTGAGAGCTAAGCTCAAAAGAAGGGGGGAGTGTCCCACTCACACTCTCATACTCACGCTCCTAGGACAGGCACAGCACTGGAGATGTCAGGATCCTTCAAGGTCAGTGTCCCACAGCGCAACGATGGATGGAGTGCTGAAGATAAGTCTTTCCGAGGCACAATGGAATGCAACGCAGTGAACCACTGGCCAGGCGGTCCGGGTAAAGGGCCTTCACGGCAGGTACAAGCTTGTGAGTGCACTCCTGAGCACATGGCCCCTTCCCCTTTTAAGGGACTGCTCCTCATGGCCTGCGACTAGTGATGGCTTGGCCCCGTCTGGTTGGTCACACTCCACCTCGGACAGTGTCCATGCATTGGGTGTGTGAGCACAGCCTAATTAGAGTCCCAGACATGGGAGCTCTTCTGTTCTTCCAGCTGTTTAAGCAGCCCATTCATCCCATAAGCATTGCAGGAGGGAAGAAGAGGGGGAAAGCCACTTAACAGGTATTCAAAGAGGAAGAGGAGACAAAAGCCGGAGGGGTGGGGGCAAGTGTAACAGACCTTTTGAGCACACAGGTTATACAGCGGCATACAGATAATTGCTGCTCGTACAACACCTATCAGGTGAATAGTGACTGAAAGTTGTTACCTTCTGATAACCAATGGAATATATTAAATACAATGGTGGCTTCATTTCCTAGTCAACAGATGATAAGATGAGGCCCTCCTCCATTTCATGGTTGGCAGAGGAAAGTTTGTGCTACAACTTCCAGGTTGGATCTGTTCTCTGAATAAAAAGATTCCAGCCTCCAGGGCTGTTGGTCTGGCATCTCTCACCAGTACTCAGGTGACAATCAGAATATTCCATACAACTACAACATAAAAGAATGGGCCCCAACCACAATGTTCAGTGGGATATATTTGGTCACAAAGATGTCAGCATAGTCCATCCACGTATGAGCTGCTAGAACCACATAGTTGTAACGGAAAAGTGAGCTAGGGATGCAGTCACACAGAGGAGTAAGTACAACATAGCAATAAATAATGATGTACTGATTGAATGGACAATGTAAAAAGCCAGTTAGGAACAAAACGCTCCAAGACTTTTACAAGATAAATTCCAAGGCTCTTTCCAACTGGAATTTCTGGGATTATGGTCAGATTTTCATCATAACTTGTTCACTTGAAGGCTAGAGGCAAAATGCACACAGCTGCACCTATGCATTTATATTGTTCTAGTTTTTGGTATCAGAATTGCTAAGTCATAAAACCTTCTCCTTTTCATCCCTAAGCATCTTTACAGAAAGATGGAGCAGTTCAGCATTGTCATTTATTCCTGTCCATGGCTTGTTCCTTCATTAAGCCCAGCCTGGTCATGTCTTTGTATATGATGTCCTGACAGCTAGCTGATGGTCAGCTTTAGGTTGGCTTGACCTTGGTTGTGTGCGCTTTCTTTGGCATCCTATCATCAGCATTCCAGCACTTTTGCTGCACAGAGGATGCTATTTCTCTTTCAAAATGGCACCCTCTGCATAGCGTCATCTCACACTTACCATACATGCAAGATCATGCCACATGGAAGACAACATTCTATAGAGCCAAATGGCATCCTCCACACATTTGTGCGAGGTCACACCAGTGGGGCGTTCCAGTAGTGTACAGCCCATTCAGGACTATACCACTGACAGCGTCCCCATCATTGCAATCTTTTTGGTTCTAGAAAATCCTGTACCCTGATTTCACATCCCACTCTTCTAATTTAATTTTTCTTAAGCTCCTTCTACTTTACACCTATCATCTTTCAACGAACGCTGATCTCTGCTTCCTCCAGCGTTCTGATGTCTGTTTCATTTAACACAGCTGCTCCCAGACCATAGAGTAATGTTGTTAGTACACTGCTTTGACAACTTTTCACTTTGGTACTAAACAATAGTTTTTATCAGTCCATAATTTCATCAGTTTCAGTGCAACACTCATAGTTAAGGCACACTGCCTTTTAACTTCCATTGGCACTAATCAAGCTTCCTGGGTACATACAAGATTTTACTGGCTCTATGACTTCACCACTGATACATTTCAGCACTATCAATTGTTCCTTTTCCAACATGCAACCACTTCATCTTCTTGGCATTTATTGCAAGACCAAGTTGACTACACCAATTCTCCAAGATAGAGACAAGAGTATCTTACACCATTTGACTTGAGCCAGTTGCTTAAATTTTCCACCAATTCTTATGACTTTTAGTACATAGCTTTTATAATTGCAATTACCTTATCTGAAACTCCATATGACTTTGCTACTTTCCATAATGCTTCCCTCCAAACTGAATCAAATGCTTGTGAAGTCAACGAAAACTGCAAACATCTTTAATCCCCATTCTCACTTCCCCCCACGATCAACTATCTGAGCATGAATATCTGATTAATGCAACTTTGGCCTGGTCTTAAACCCACGCTGTTCCTTGCCTACTACTTCCTCTAAAATTGGCCTTAATCTAATAATAATTGCTCTCATCATGATTTTTCCCAGTACTGACAATAAGCTTACATCACTATAATTTTTGGGAATCATCAGTAACACCTTTCTTCATGGTTGTCTAAAGCAGTAGTTGTACCATTCAGCTAGTATCTCTTCTTGCTCCCCTACCTTCTTGGATATTTTTCTAATGCTCTGATAGCATTCGTCGTATATTCCTGCAGCTCTAATTTTCTAATTGCTTCACTGCTCTTCCTATTTCTTCTTCTGATTTCAGTTCAGAGCTGATATCCACTTAGCCTTGCAAGTTGCCCTGTTTTCTAGGATGTCTAAAATGCTTGCATCACAATGACAGGATTCAGCACTTTATCAAAATGCTCCTTCTGTACTCTCAGCACCTATTTGGCATTTGTTCTCAGTTCACCAGTAGCCTTTCTTAATGCTTTCATCGTTGGCCTGATTGTGTATCCATGCAACCAAGCAGCTCCCTAGATAACCCATTCCAGTGCTTCACCACCCTCCCAGTGAAAACGTTTTTTCTAATATCCAAACTAAACCTCCCCCACTGAAATTTGAGACCATTACTCCTTGTTCTGTCATCTGCTACCACTGAGAACAGTCTAGATCCATCCTCTTTGGAACCCCCTTTCAGGTAGTTGAAAGCAGCTATCAAATCCCCCCACATTCTTCTTTTCTGCAGACTAAATAATCCCAGTTCCCTCAGCCTCTCCTCATAAATCATGCGCTCAAGCCCCCTAATCATTTTTGTTGCCCTCTGCTGGATGTCAGCAATTTTCCCACATCCTTCTTGTAGTGTGGGGCCCAAAACTGGACACAATACTCCGGATGAGGCCTCACCAAAGTCGAATAGCGGGGAATGATCACGTTCCTTGATCTGCTGGCAATGCCCCTACTTATACAGCCCAAAATGCCGTTGGACTTCTTGGCAACAAGGGCACACTGTCGACTCATATCTAGCTTCTTGTCCATTGTAACCCCTATGTCCTTTTCTGCAGAACTGCTCCCTAGCCATTCAGTCCCTAGTCTGTAGCAGTGCATGGGATTCTTCCGTCCTAAGTGCAGGACTCTGCACTTGTCCTTGTTGAACCTCAACAGATTTCTTTTGGCCCAATCCTCCAATTTGTCTAGGTCCCTCTGTATTCCATCCCTACCCTCCAGCATATCTACCACTCCTCCCAGTTTAGTGTCATCTGCAAACTTGCTGCGGGTCAAATCCATGCCATCCTCCAGATCAATAATAAAGATATTGAACAAAATCAGCCCCAGGACTGACCCTTGGGGCACTCCGCTTGAAACCGGCTGACAGCTAGACATGGAGTCATTGATAGCTACCTGTTGAGCCCGACGATCTAGCCAGCTTTCTATCCACCTTATAGTCCATTCATCCAGTCCATACTTCTTTAACTTGCTGGCAAGACTAGACAAAGTCAGATTGGAAATAATGCACAAATGTTTATTGATGAAGGTAATTACTCATTAGGATACTTTACCAAGAGTCACAGAGGATTCTCCATTAGTAGCAATTTCTAAATCAATACAGGATGTTTTTCTAAAAGATCTGCTCTAGCACAAACAGGAAGTAGTTAAGGTCCCTTCTGGCCTTGGAATAACTCAGTCTAGGTAGGAAATGTCATCTGTTCAGAGGAGACAGACACCAGGACATCCACTCTCCAAGGTCATGTCTACACAAGGGTGAAAAGGCAGGGGTTTTTAATCAAGTTAGCTAATGACTCACAACAGCACTCAGCACTGCCTGCAGAGATAGTTAAAGGGGTGGTTCAAAACCAGGTTAGCTCATTGACTATAAAAATAAAAGCCCAAGGCTAAAAGGGGGGTGACAAATCCCAGGAGGGGCAGGGCTTGGCACCATCTGGGCATCTCCTGAAAGGAAAGTCCTGACAGTCCTGGAGGATGACAGTCCTGGAGGAGACAATTTTGCAAACAGCCTCTACTGGTGATCAGGACTCTCATTAGCTATTGCTATGCATTAAGTTGCTGCCCTGTTCTTTAACTATTAACACAATTAGCTCTTAAGGCCAGTGCCTGGGGCTGCTGTGTGCTGACTCAGCATGCTGGAAAGCAATAGCTGGGGAAAGACCTGTACTGGTAAAATGCCTCTTGCTCTGCCTTTGGGCCAGGACCCAAACTGGACCAAATGTCCTTGGAGAGAGGCACATCCCAGCAATTCCAATGCAGGCAGGCATTCGTACCCCTTGCTGTTAACAGTGGGACTGGAGACAGTTACCGGCCACGGTCTCCTTCCAGCCACGGGTCTCTAACCACACCACGCATTTGATTACATTTGTTCGGTCAGCACTTCCCTCTTGAGCACTGCTGCTGGGCCATGGGCTGCTCCCATCCCCAGGAGTCCTGGCAGACTGTGGCCCCTGCTAAGGAGGGGAGGCACCAAACATGCCAGCTCCTGCTCTTAGCAGATCATCAATTAGTGATTAACGTTCAGCCAGGGTGTAGCCTGGCTAAGCAAGTGACCAGTCATTCCCGTTCACAGCCTTTATCTCAGTGCAAACAGTGCCCTGCAGTGTGGGACTCCCCGGGCGGAGTGCTGGCCTGTTATTCAGTGACTACAGTGCAGCCGGCCAGGAAGTTGAAGGCTACATAAGCAGATTGCGCCTGCTGGGCTCAGAAAGCACCTTCGCCTTTCCAGGCAGGTCTCTCCATTGCAGGGCACCGCTGGCTCCCCAGGACTGTTACCAGCACGGGTGGATCACAGCGAGGAGCTGAGGCAGCCACACCGTTCCTGCTTCTGCTGCCTGTGTTGGCTTTGGCTCGCCTCGGGGACTTTGCGCTCTCTGCAGCGGCAAAGCCACAGGCCAGGGGCTAGCTCAGGGTAGGATCTGAGGACCCAGCCAGCCAGCAGGGCAGCTAGGACTCTCTTACTGGCTGATTTCATCCCTGGGGGAAACTTTCCTCAGCACCCAGCTCCTCTGGTGCGGGAGCCAAGGCCAGTCCAGCTCCTGCAGCCCTGGGGATGGGCCCTCAGTAACGGCCTGAGCCAGCGAGCTCAGCTGGGACCCTGCTGCTTCCCCAGGACAAGTTCGAAGGCATCAGGTCCCACCCCAGCCGAGGCCTCATGGCGCTGGCTCCGGCTGATGTCCTGCTGGACGTGTGTGTCAGGGAGTGTGGGATTTGCTACGAGGCCTACAAAGCGGCTTCCAAGTGGCGGGTGCCCAAGCTGCTGCTGTGCCACCACTCGCTGTGCTTCTCTTGCCTCAGGAAGCTGGTCTGCCAGGCCCAGGCCATCTCCTTTGTGGTCTGCCCCTTCTGCAGGATGGTGACCCTGGTGCCCGAGCAGGGGCTGCAGGCCCTGCAGAACGACGAGGACATTCTGCGGGAGGCATCGGCCCAGTGCAGCCTGCGCAGCCCCGGCGTCCTGGCGGGGGCCAGCTCGGCCCCAGGGAAGGAGGAGAAGGAGAAGGAGGAGGAGGAAGAGACGGCCCCCAGCACCTTGGAGTACTCCACAAGCGATTCCTCTCTCTCCCTGGACATGGAGTTTAACTACGTGACCCATTCATCCATCTTCACTATAAGCAGCGTGGTCTCCCCGTACGGCTTGGCGGTGCCGGGCAGCTCCAGGGCCTGGAGCGGGCTCCACATGCAGGAGGTGCAGAACGCCTTCTTGGTGGGGCTCCCAGGCCGAGCAGCATCTGCAGATGCTCAACCACCCATCTCCTCAGTGGAGAATCTGCGCCTGTGCTTCGCCATGGGCATCCTCATCCTCATCATCTCTGTCTTCTTCCTGCTGGTGTTCCTGAAGTAGGTCAGGATCTGGGGGTGCAGCAGGAGGAGTGGCTGGAACTGGCCCAGGACAGAACTGACCCAGTAGCCATGGCGGCAGGGACCCAGGCTGCTGATGGAGCAATGGGGAGAGGCCTTTTCAGATGGATCAGCTGAGCTCTGACCTGGGACCCCTGCAGGAGCCCAAACGTGGTGGCCTCCACCCAGAGCCTCGCTGAGCCATGTGCGTGGTGTCCTCGGTGCTGGGGACGCAGGGTGGGCTGAGCGTGGGTGCCAGAGGATTTGCCTACAGCCATCCAGCACGAGTCCTAACATGAATATTTGTGTGACGAACAGAAGTGACAGTGGCTGGCCCAGGCTGGGGGGGGGGCAAGCATTGGGGGTGCTCCCCGAGCCTGGGACAATCTGGTGAGGCCCCTATGGTGGTCATTGAGAGCAAGACGGTAAGAGTCTGTGGAAAGAGGAAATAAAGGCAGCTTCCCACTCACCTCCACCCTGGCGTGCTGGGTCTCTGGGAGCGCCACATGGGGCGGAACAGGAGCCACTAATGAGCCATGAGAGCCTGGGCTACCCCTGTAAACAGGGAAAGGGAACCCGGAGCAGCAAAGCCTCCAGCCCAGCCAGAAAACTGCCATTACCAGCCCTGCAGCTCTGCCCACTTCCCCTTCAGGCTGCAGCGTCCCTGCCATGGGCTTATCCCCCCCCACCCCTCTCCACTTGCCTCAAGGGAAGGCCCTGCCTGTATCTGCTGGGACAGAGCGGTTGTAGGGGATCCTGTCCGTGATGGGGGGGTGATGGGGGCCTGCCTGCCACGGGGGATCACAAGCGCAGACCCCTACTCCCTGCAGTGGTACCGATCTTGCTAGCAGTCAAAGGTGGCAGCTCAGTGCTGTGGCTCCCAAGGGTGGGGGGAGTCTGCTGTGCTGGAAAAGGCCCAGTGCTGCTGCAGCAGGACAGTCAGGCCTTGGGTAGAACTGCCCCCCTTGTTCCACCATGGGGGTCATCAGGTCGGGTGGGCAAGAGGGCTCTGTGCTGGCTCAGGAGGGCCTGTGGAGTGGGGTCAAGAGCCACAGTGGTCCTGTTCCTGCAGCCAGGCTGAGGCAGGAGGCCGGGGGGATTTGGTCATTGTGGGCAATGGGAGTTAGGCACCTGGAATGCTTTGAGGATCTGGCCCAGCTGCTTGGGCAGGATTCTATCGCTATGTGTGGGGAGGATGAGTATGTCTTGTACTGAGGAGCCTGCGGCTTTCCTGCCTTCTAGGCCCTGAGCACAGAGTCCCCGTGCCAGCTCCTTCTCCGACTGGGGTGGCCTGCCATGCTCTCATTCCTAGGACTGGTTGGTGGTTCATTTAGTTTTCTGTGCAGCCCAACTTCATTCCTGTTTGGTTGATCCCTAGCATGCAGAGTGTACAATTTGCTGGGAACGTGAACAATAACGTCCTCCCAGGACAAGGGAAATGCATGAACTACAGAGGTGTGTCTGGATTCCTGCTAGTAATCAGCAGACACAGCTTAGCTCTAAGGTCAGTCCATCGACACAGAATTATACATAAACCTGCTGCAGCTCTGGCATATGGAGCAGAGCCTGGGCCGGCTCCAGGGTTTTGGCCGCCCCAAGCAGCCAAACAAAACAAAAACAAACAAAGAAAAAAAGCCGCGATTGCGATCTGTGGCGGCAATTCGGTGGGAGGTCCTTCACTCCCAGCAGGAGTGAGGGACCCTCCGCCGAATAGCTGGACGTGCTGCCCCTCTCCGAAGTGTCCGCCCCAAGCACCTGCTTGGTAAGCTGGTGCCTGGAGCTGGCCCTGAGCAGAGCACATGGTAACATCATGGATTACAGCTACTAGTCAAGGAGAGTGCCAGCTGTCTGTTTTAGGCAGTAGGCTGAGAATTGGGAGAAGTATGAGCTATCTATGCAAGTCTCTTACCCCGGCTGTAAAATGGGGACATCTACCAGCCTTTGGGAAATCGTTCAGCACCCCAACCCTAAGGGCTTGTTCATACATGGTGCTACGCAGGAACAGCAGTGACTCAATAACTCAGTGTGGACGTCTTCCAGAAGCAGGGCCTTGTTCCCACTGTGGGTTAAGATAAACAGAAGCAAGGCCCTTTGATTCTGGACTAGGCATGTCCAGGGAGTGACTCATGAACAGCTAAGTGCCCTGTGCCAAGTATCAGGGTCATGTGTCCAAAACTTTAAAGCTGAGCAGACATAGTGCTCATCTTTTGGAAATGCCTGAACAGATCACCAAGTTTAAAAATTAAACCATCATTAACCTCCCCCTATACTCCCTCCCCCCTCTTGCTGCCTGCCTTGCAAGATGAGGTCTCACTCTCTTGCTTGAATTTGTAGACTTTTCCTCAATATGTTTTCGTAGTTCTCGGTGCAGTTTCCTAGGGATGTGAGAACTGTTACCGCCAACGTACCTTATGTTAGAATAGGGGTGGGCAAACTTTTTGGCAAGAGGACTACATCTAGGCATAGAAATTGTATGGTGGGCCATAAATTTTCACGAAATTGGGGTTGGGGTATGCCAGGGGGTGAGGGCTCTGGGTGGGGCTGCGGGCTCTGGGGTGGGGCCAGAAATGAGGAGTTATGGGTGTAGGAGGGGGTCTCTTACCCTAAGTGGCTCCCAAAAGCAGCGGCATGTTCCCCCTCCGGCTCCTACGTGGCGGCACAGCCAGGTGGGTCTGCTGCATGCTGTCCTGTTCGCAGATGCCACCCCTGCAGCTCCCATTGGTCACTCCCCAGCGGAAGCTCAAGGGGCAATTAAAACAGATTAAAACCCTAACCCACCCCGGTGTTAGAGGCAGTTTACCTTAAACTTTTCATAGCACTGTGGTGGAGAGAATGTTTTGCGTTTTGCAAGCATGGAGCAGCCCCATGGCAATTCCGTACATGGCAGTGACACAAGGAAAGTGTTCACATATTTTAATTGTCTGAGATACAATAAGTGTTTTGTCCCTTCCGGAAAGAAGTTACTCACATCATCGCCTACTAGTCCACCATCTCCCTTTACCTGCTAGTCCAGGCCCCTCTCCACTTGTCGCCTGCCCCTTTGCTGTTACAGAGGATTTTTTTCTAATTGGACTTATTCCCCCTTTTTCCTGCTTTATCATGTGTTAAGAGAGCCTGAAAGGGGAGGTTGTTTGTTTGTGTGTTTAACTGCATCTCTTTCGCCTTAGAACAATCAGGCATGTTTACTCTGCCCTGCTTTTGTGGGAGAACCCTGGTGGGATCAGGGAGGTTTGCTGGGAGAGCCAGCCATTCAGCAGAGGCAAGGGTGCTGGATCTTTACCAAGGGTTCCTTTATCTCAACCTTATGTTAGTCACTGACAGGCAATAAGTGGTAACGGAGAAGAGCCCTGTCCAAGAGTTTAAAAGCTGGAGGAAAAAAATCCCCTCTTCTCTCCATAGTTCAGTTTTCCCACTTGGCTCCTTTGATGCTGTCATTTCCCAGTGCCTAGCTTCCCACAGCGCGACCCAGGCTCATCCCACAGGCATTCATGCTGTGAAAAACACGCCGAATTTAAATAGAAAAGAAAAAGAAAAAAATGTTTTGCCCCTTGGGGAGAGGGAAATACAGGCACCAGGCCACTCTGCTCCAGAGCAGTTTTTTAAATGGCCTTTACACTACCCTGCGACTGCTGGCAGTGCCACCATCCATGCTGCTAGCTGGCGCAGCCCTGGTTACACAACCAGAGCCAGCTAACTTGGGAATCCCTCAGGGGATTTTACAAACGTGTGAGTGGAGCCAGGGCTTGAGGGCACAGTAACTGGATCAAATTTCTTGAGCGCCCAATTCAGGCATAGACAGATTTTTGTACGACATTAAAGGTGCCTAAAGGCCCAGATGCACACAGGTATTTAGGCTCCTAGTGTCTGTTGATTTCAATGGCATTAGGAGCCTAAATTCCTTTATGGGCAGATGCCCTGGCCCACCTCTGCATCTGGCTGATAACAGTATCAGTGCTGACTGTTGTAGGAACAGCAGGGGTCTGTATGCTATGTATAACCAGTATGCTCAAAAGGTCTCTGTTACACTCTCCCCCCACCCTCTCCCCCGCCACTTTTGTCTCCTCTCTCTCTTTGAATACCTGTGAAGTGGCTTTCCCCCTCCCCATCCCCCCTGGAATGCTTGTGGGATGAATGGGTTGCTTAAACAACTGGAAGATCAGAAGAGCTCCCAGATAAGCAAGGTGTCTGGGACTCTAATTAGGCAGCGCTCACACACCCAATGCATGGACACTGCCCAAGGTGGAGTGTGACCAACCAGACGCGGCCAAGTCATCTCTAGTCGCAGGCCATGAGGAGCAGGTCCTTAAAAAGGAAAGGAGCCATGTGCTCGGCAGTGCATTCACAAACTTGTACCTCCTGTGAAGGCCCTTCGCCCAGACCACCTGGCTGCGTTGCATTCCATCGTGCCTCGGAAAGACTTACTTTCATCACACCATCCATCATTGCGCTGTGGGACACTTACCTTGAAGGATCCTGACATCTCCTGTGCTGTGCCTGTCCTGGGAGAATGAGTACGCGAGTGCGAGTGTGATGGCCCGCCTTCTTTTGAGCTTTGCTCTCAGTATAATAAACGTGCTGCTTTTTGCCAAACTCTGGTGGGTCATTAGTCTTAATCTTATTGGCTGGGCCAATTTTGGGTAACACTGACATAATATACTTTGCTGTCTGTAAGACGTTTGCCTTACTACTGCATGACACTTTTATTAAAAAACTAGTATGATATAAAATCAACATGGTACCCATTACATGTATTAAAAACTGGCTAACTGATAGGTCTCAAAATGTAATTGTAAATGGGGAATTGCCATCAAGTGGGTGTGTTTCTGAGGTGTGTGTGTCCCTCGAGGATCAGTTGTTGGCCCTACCCTATTTAACATCTTTATCGGTGACCTGCAATACAACATAACATCATCACTGATAAAGTTTGCAGATGACACAAAAATTGGGGGAGTGGTAAATAATGAAGGGGACGGGTCATTGACACAGCAAGAACTGGATTGCTTGGTTAACTGGGCTAAACAAACAATACACATTTTAATATGGCTATATGTAAACATCTAGGAACAAATGTAGGCCATACTGACTGACTGGGATTTAATAATGGGCTCTTCAATCTAGCTGAGCAATGTATAACAATCAGAAGGCTGGAAGTTGAAGTTAGCCAAATTAAGACTGGAAATAAGGTGTACATTTTTGAGGGTAAATAAGCATTGGGACAATTTACCAAGGGTCCATCGCTGACAATTTGTAAATAAAGACTGGATCTTTTTCTAATAGTGACCATAATATAATAACATTTAACATCCCTGTGGTGGGAAGAAAACCTCAGCAGCCCAATACTGTGGCATTTAATTTCAAAAAGGGGAACTATGCAAAAATGAGGGGGTTAGTTAAACAGACGTTAAAAGGTACAGTGACTAAAGTGAAATCCCTGCAAGTTGCATGGACGCTTTTTAAAGACACCATAATAGAGGCCCAACTTAAACGTATACCCCAAATTAAGAAACACAGTAAAAGAACTAAAAAAGAGCCACCGTGGCTTAACAACCATGTAAAAGAAGCAGTGAGAGATAAAAAGGCATTTTTTAAAAAGTGGAAGTCAAATCGTAGTGAGGTAAATAGAAAGGAGCATAAACACTGCCAAATTAAGTGTAAAAATGTAATAAGAAAAGCCAAAGAGGAGTTTGAAGAACGGCTAGCCAAAAACTCAAAAGGTAATAACAAAATGTTTTTTAAGTACATCAGAAGCAGGAAGCCTGCTAAAGAACCAATGGGGCCCCTGGATGATCGAGATACAAAAGGAGCACTTAAAGACGATAAAGTCATTGCGGAGAAACTAAATGAATTCTTTGCTTCAGTCTTCACGGCTGAGGATGTTAGGGAGATTCCCAAACCTGAGCTGGCTTTTGTAGGTAACAAATCTGAGGAACTGTCACAGATTGAGGTGTCACTAGAGGAGGTTTTGGAATTAATTGATAAACTTAACAGTAACAAGTCATTGGGACCAGATGGTATTCACCCAAGAGTTCTGAAAGAACTCAAATGTGAAATTGCGGAACTATTAACTAGGGTTTGTAACCTGTTCTTTAAATGGGCTTTTGTACCCAATGACTGGAAGATAGCTAATGTAACGCCAATATTTAAAAAGGGCTCTAGAGGTGATCCCAGCAATTACAGACCGGTACGTCTAACGTCAGTACCAGGCAAATTAGTTGAAACAATAGTAAAGAATAAAATTGTCAGACACCTAGAAGAACATAAATTGTTGGGCAAAAGTCAACATGATTTCTGTAAAGGGAAATCGTGTCATACTAATCTATTAGAGTTCTTTGAAGGGTCAATAAACATGTGGACAAGGGGGATCCAGTGGACATAATGTACTTAGATTTCCAGAAAGCCTTTGACAAGGTCCCTCACTAAAAGCTCCTACGTAAATTAAGTTGTCATGGGATAAAAGGGAAGGTCCTTTCATGGATTGAGAACTGGTTAAAAGACAGGGAACAAAGGGTGGGAATAAATGGTAAATTCTCAGAATGGAGAGGGGTAACTAGTGGTGTTCCCCAAGGGTCTGTCCTAGGACCAATCCTATTCAACTTATTCATAAATGATCTGGAGAATGGGATAAAAAGTGAGGTGGCAAAGTTTGCAGATGATACTAAACTGCTCAAGATAGTTAGGACCAAAACAGACTGTGAAGAACTTCAAAAAGATCTCACAAAACTAAGTGATTGGGCAACAAAATGGCAAATGAAATTTAATGTGGATAAATGTAAAGTAATGCACATTGGAAAAAATAACCCCAACTATACATACAATATGATGGGGGCTAATTTAGCTACAACAAATCAGGAAAAAGATGTTGGAATCATCGTGGATAGTTCTCTGAAGACGTCCATGCAGTGTGCAGAGGCAGTCAAAAAAGCAAACGGGATGTTAAGAATCATTAAAAAGGGGATAGAGAATAAGACGGAGAATATATTATTGCCCTTATATAAATAGATTGTACGCCCACATCTTGAATACTGCGTACAGATGTGGTCTCCTCATCTCAAAAAAGATATACTGGCACTAGAAAAGGTTCAGAAAAGGGCAACTAAAATGATTAGGGGTTTGGAACAGGTCCCATATGAGGAGAGATTAAAGAGGCTAGGACTTTTCAGTTTGGAAAAGAAGAGACTAAGGGGGGATATGATAGAGGTATATAAAATCAGGCGTGGTGTGGAGAAAGTAGATAAGGAAAAGTTATTTACTTATGCCCATAATACAAGAACTAGGGGCCACCAAATGAAATTAATGGGTAGCAGGTTTAAAACAAATAAAAGGAAGTTCTTCTTCACACAGCGCACAGTCAACTTGTGGAACTCCTTACCTGAGGAGGTTGTGATGGCTAGGTCTATAACAGCGTTTAAAAGAAAACTAGATAAGTTCATGGAGGTTAAGTTCGTTAATAGCTATTAGTCAGGATGGGTAAGGAATGGTGTCCCTAGCCTCTGTTTGTCAGAGGGTGGAGATGGATGGCAGGAGAGAGATCACTTGATCATTACCTGTTAGGTTCACTCCCTCTGGGGCACCTGGCATTGGCCACTCTTGGTAGACAGGATACTGAACTAGATGGACCTTTGGTCTGACCCAGTACGGCCGTTCTTACGTTCTTATGTTATGTAAAAGTTCTACTTGAGGTATTGGTTTGGGGAAGGTCCCTGGCCTGTGCTGTACAGGAGGTCAGACCAGATGATCACCAGGTTCCACACTGGCTTTGGAATCTCTGAATCTTTAGGCACCTAAATACGTTTAAAAATCTGGCCCAGAGTCCCTTGCTAACCACCTCGGGCTCCTGGTCAACTTGCCATGAAGGGCTTATCTACAAGAGAGAGTTCCCCTGGAGTTAATTGATTGCCCATGTTTGTAAGGATGGGCAGGACTCTGTACCATGGATAACATTTGGGGAGAGTCCACACCAGCTTTACAATAATTAATTAGGTGCAATTAATGCCCCATCAGTTAACTCCAGGTAAAATTCTGCATCAAGGATATACCCTTAGGGCTTGTCTACACTTACATTTTATAGCACTCTAACTTGCTGGCTTAGGGGGGCACGCTCCCCCCCCCCAGTTCCTTCTTGCCAGACAATGCTGACAGAGGGGAAGAAGGGCAGGACGTGGAATAGACGTGAGCAACACATCTTGAAGAACACAAGTTACCGACAAGGTAACTGTCTTTTCTTCTTCAAGTGATTGCTCAAGTGTATTCCACAATAGGTGATTCCAAGCTATATCTGTTGGAGGTGGGTAGGAGTTCACAGAGACTTGGGATGGAGCACTGCCCTGCCAAACCCTGTGTCTTCCCTGGTCTGGGAGACAATTGCATAATATGTGAGGTGAATGTGTGAACTGAAGGCCATGTGGCAGCCCTGCAAATGACTTGAATGGGGACAGGGGCTAAAAAGGCAGCCAACTAGGTCTGCGCCCTAGTTGAGTGCACCCTCACAATTGGCAGTGAGGGATTCCTGCCAGGTCATAACAGGTATGGATGAACGAGGTGATCCAGTTGGAGAGCCGCTGAGTGGAGATTGGCTGACCCTTCATGCACTCGGCCGAGGAGATGAACAGCTACAAGGACTTCCTGAATGCCTTAGTCCACTCCAGGTAAAAAGCCAGAGCCTGTCTCAAATCCAGCGTGTGGAGGCGTCGCTCCTCACTGGACCCATGGGGCTTGGGGCAGAGGACTGGCAGGAAAATGTCCTGACCCATGTGGTAGGCAGAGTCCACCTTCGTGAGGAACAAAGGATGTGGGCGGAGCTGGACCTTATCCTTATGGACCACCATGTACGGGGGCTCAGAGGTCAGGGCCCTGAGCTCCAAGACCCACCCAGCTGACGTGATCACCACCACGAGAGATGCGACCAGGAGCACATAGCTAGTGGCTCAAACAGGGGGTCTGTGAAGCGGGCCAATACCAGGTTCAGGTCTGACTGGGGGACTAACACACAGGAAGAGATGATTGAATCCCTTAAGGAATAGGCCAGTCATAGCATGGGAGAATACCATGTGGCCCCCCGCACCAGCAGATGGAAAGCAGATATGGCCTCCAAGTGCACCTTAATGGACGAGGGTGCCAGGCCCTGGGCCCTAAAGTGAAGGAGGTAGTCCAAAATTAGCTGTATTGGGGCAGCCATGGGGGAAACACCCTGCTCATCCGCCCATCGGAAAAACTGAGACCACTTTGCCAAGTAGGCTCAGCACATGAAAGGTCGCCTGCTTTCCAAGAGGATGTGCTGAACCCCTTCCTAGCATGTCCTTTCCTCCAAGCCTAACTGCCTGCTCCCCTATGGGTACTGCTAAGGAAAAAGCTTTTGACTCCGATGCAGCACGCACACCTACTGTGGAATACAAATGAGCAATCATTCAAAGAAGAAATACCAGTGTTCAGGCTTCTGCGTGTGGGGCCTGACCCCTGACCACTAGGGGCTTGTTGGTGTCACTAGGCATAACCCTAGGTAACTCAGGAGGGTGGAAGGCCACTAAGGCCTCGTCTACACTACGACTTTAATTCGGATTTATCAGCTTTAATTCGAATTTACCCTGCAACCGTCCACACAACGACGCTATTTATTTCGATATAAAGGGCCCTTTAAATCGATTTCTGTACTCCACCCCGACGAGCGGAGTAGCGCCAAAATCGATTTTAACATTTCGAATTAGGGATAGTGTGGCCGCAATTCGATGGTATTGGCCTCTGGGAGCTATCCCACAGTGCACCATTGTGACCGCTCTGGAGAGCAATCTAAACTCGGATGCACTGGCCAGGTAGACAGGAAAAGCCCCACGAACATTTGAATTTCATTTCCTGTTTGCCCAGCGTGGAGAGCACAAGTGACCACAGATAGCTCATCAGCACAGGTAACCATGCAGGCCGATAATCGAAAAAGAGCACCAGCATGGACCGTACGGGAGGTACTGGATCTGATCGCTATATGGGGAGAGGATTCAGTGCTTGCAGAACTTCGTTCTAAAAGACGAAATGCCAAAACTTTTGAAAAAATCTCCAAGGGCATGATGGAGAGAGGCCACAATAGGGACTCAGATCAGTGCCGCGTGAAAGTCAAGGAGCTCAGACAAGCCTATCAAAAAACAAAGGAGGCAAACGGTCGCTCCGGGTCAGAGCCGTGGACATGCCGCTTCTACGCCGAGCTGCATGCAATTCTAGGGGGGGCTGCCACCGCTACCCCACCTGTGATCGTGGATTCCGGGTCAGGGATAGTCTCATCAGCTACACCTGAGGATTCTGCCGATGGGGGGGAGGAGGAGGAGGAGGAGGAGGAGGAGCTTGCAGAGAGCACACAGCACTCCGTTCTCCCCAACAGCCAGGATCTTTTTCTCACCCTGACTGAAGTACCCTCCCAACCCTCCCAAGCCAGTATCCAAGACCCTGACCCCATGGAAGGGACCTCAGGTGAGTTTACCTTTTAAAATATAAAACTTGTTTTAAAAGCAAACGGTTTTTAATGATTACTTTGCCCTGAGGACTTGGGATGCATTCGCGGTCAGTTCAGCTACTGGAAAAGTCTGTTAACGTGTCTGGGGATGGAGCGGAAATCCTCCAGGGACATCTCCATGAAGCTCTCCTGGAGGTACTCCAAAAGCCTTGCCACAAGGTTTCTGGGCAGTGCATCCTTATTTCGTCCTCCATGGTAGGACACTTGACCACGCCATGCTTGCAGCAAGTAATCTGGTATCATTGCCTGACAAAGCCTGGCAGCGTATGGTCCCGGTGTTTGCTGGCATTCAAGCAACATCCGTTCTTTATCTTGTTGTGTAATCCTCAGGAGAGTGATATCACTCATGGTAACCTGGTTGAAATACTGGAACTTAATTAAGGGGACAGAGGTGGCCATTCCTACTGGGCTGTTTGCCTGTGGCGGAAAATAAATCCTTCCCTGCAGTTAGCCAAGCGCAGATGGGAAATTGGCCCTGAGCTTTTCGCGTTTGGCTAGCAGGGATCTTCCCTGTTACCAGCCACGCGGTGAGGGGAGGGGTACCGTGATCATCCCAGAGAATTTATGGCGGGAGGGGGGCGGCGGCGGGGGGGGGTGGTTAGTTTGGTTCCTGCAGGGATCTTCCCTGATACCAGCCACGCGGTGGGGGGAGGGGTACAGCGATCATCCCAGAGAATTCATGGCGGGAGGGGTGGGGTGGGGTGGTTAGTTTGTTTTCTGCTGCTGCTGAATGTTAACAGAAAAACCGCAGCACTCTACAGGCTATGCTTGGTATGTGGGAAAGGAGGGCGCAGAAGCTGTAAGACAATGGCTTACCATGGCCGCATGCAAGCTGAATTCTGTTGCCCAGACCTGTGATCTCTAGCAGCAAAGCCACAGGCACTCAGCATTAAGAGGCAAAATGCGACCTTGCACAGAAATCACATGTGCTATGTAATGTGAATAGTGTTGGTCACCGTGAAAGAGTATAAGCATTGTTCTGCAAAATGTATCTTTTTAAACAATTCTCTCTTTTTTCCCCTCCCTACAGCAGCTGCAAATTCCTCAAGCCTCCCTCCTCCATCCCGAAGGCTATCACAGATAAGGCGTCGTAAAAAGAAAACGCGAGACGAGATGTTTTCAGAAATTATGGAATCCAGCCGCAGTGACAGAGCTCATCTGAATGAGTGGAAGGAAACGGTTGCAAAGTATAGGAAAGAAGCCAGTGAACGTGAGGACAGGAGGGACCAACGTGAGGACATGAGGGACCAACGTGAGGATAGAAGGGACCAACGTGAGGAGAGGAGAGACGCTCGAGATGAGAGGTGGTGGCAGGAAGATCAGAGGAGGCAGGATGCAATGCTGGGGCTGCTGCGTGAGCAAACAGACATGCTTCGGCGTCTGGTGGAGCTTCAGGAACGGCTGCAGGAAAACAGACTGCCGCTACAGCCCCTGTACCCCCCTCCCCGCTCCCCATGTTCCGTATCCTCCTCACCCAGACGTGTAAGAACGTGGGGGGGGGAGGCTCCGTACACCTTCCCATTCCACCCCAGTAGACAGCCCAAGCAAAAGGCTGTCATTTTTTTAACCTTTTTTTAGTGGCCTTTTCCTTCCCACCGATCCTCCTCCCAAATCCCACCCGGGTTCCCTCCCTCTTTTTCTAATCTATTAATAAAGAATAAATGATTTTTAAATGATAGTGACTTTATTTGGTTTGAAAGAAAGCTGGGGGAAGGGGGAGGGTGGGTTCCTTACAGAAAATCAGTCAATAAAGGGGGCGGGTTTTCATGAAGGAGAAACAAACAGATATTTCACACTGTAGCCTGGCCAGTCATGAAACTGGTTTTCAAAGCTTCTCTGATGCACAGCGCTTCCTGGTGTGCTCTTCTAATCGCCCTGGTGTCAGCAGCCAGGCGATTTGCCTCAGCCTCCCACCCCGCCATAAAGGTCTCCCCCTTACTTTCACAGAGATTGTGGAGCACGCAGCAAGCAGAAATAACAATGGGGAGATTGCTTTGGCTGAGGTCAGAGCGAGTCAATAATGATCGCCAGCGACCTTTTAAACGGCCAAATGCACATTCTACCACCATTCTGCACTTGCTTAGCCTGTAGTTAAACAGCTCCTGACTCCTGTCCAGGCTGCCTGTGTATGGCTTCATGAGCCATGGCATTAAGGGGTAGGCTGGGTCCCCAAGAATAACTATTGGCATTTCAACATCCCCAACGGTTATTTTCTGGTCCGGAAAGTAAGTCCCTTGCTGCAGCCCTTTAAACAGAGTAGTGTTCCTGAAGACGCGAGCGTCATGAACCCTTCCCGCCCAGCCCGCGTTGATGTTGGTGAAACGTCCCTTGTGATCCACAAGTGCTTGCAGCACCATTGAAAAGTACCCCTTGCGGTTTATGTACTCGGTGGCTTGGTGCTCCGGTACCAAGATAGGGATATGGGTTCCATCTATCGCCCCACCACAGTTAGGGAATCCCATTGCAGCAAAGCCATCCACTATGGCCTGCACATTTCCCAGAGTCACTAACTTTCGTAGCAGCACCTGAGTGATTGCTTTGGCTACTTGCATCACAGCAGCCCCCACAGTAGATTTGCCCACTCCAAATTGATTCCCGAGTGACCGGTAGCTGTCTGGCGTTGCAAGCTTCCACAGGGCTATCGCCACGCACTTCTCAACTGTGAGGGCTGCTCTCATCTTGGTATTCTGGCGTTTCAGGGCAGGGGACAGCAAGTCACAAAGTTCCATGAAAGTGCCCTTACGCATGCGAAAGTTCCGCAGCCACTGGGAATCATCCCACACCTGCAACACTATGCGGTCCCACCAGTCTGTGCTTGTTTTCCTTGCCCAGAATCGGCGTTCCATGGAAAGAACCAGCCCCATTAACAACATGATCTCCAAAGCACCGGGGCCCGCGGTTTCACAGAATTCTGTATCCGTGTCCATGTCCATGTCCTCATCATGCTTGTCGCTGCGCTGCCGCCGCCGCTGCCTCCTCGCCTCGTTTTTCTGGTCCTGGCTCAGCATAAACTCCACGAGAACGCGCGAGGTGTTTACAATGTTCATGACTGCTGTCTTGAGCTGAGCGGGCTCCATGCTTGCCATGGTATGGAGTCTGCAGTGTTCACCCAACCAGGAAAAAAGGCGCGAAATGGTTGTCTGCCGTCCGTTGCTTTCATGCAGGGAGGGAGGAGGTGAGGCTGTACCCAGAACCACCTGCGACGATGTTTTTTGTCCCATCAGGCACTGGGATCTCAACCCAGAATTCCAATGGGCGGGGGAGACTGCGGGAACTATGGGATAGCTATGGGATAGCTACCCACAGTGCAACGGTGCAGAAATCGACGCTAGCCCCGGTACTTGGACGCACACCGCCGAATTAATGTGCTTAGTGTGGCTGCATACATTTCGACTTTATACAACCTGTTTTCCAAATTCGAATTATATAAATTCGGATTAATCCCGTAGTGTAGACATACCCTAAGTGTCAATGAAGCCTTCCTGCACTAGGCCTATATGAACCAAACTTCTTCCACGTTTAAACTCTAATCAACCTCAAAAGCCAGGTGCAATTGGAATATGTAAGCAACCAGTTATCTGTGTGCAACCTCCTGCTCACACCGGTATCAAGCGGTAATAATGAGGCCTGCATGTTTCTGGCTGAAGGGAAAAAGGACAAGATAACAGTTTAAAGAAGTTACTAACAAGCTAGGCTTATAGCTGCCAAGAATGACTTAACTGCTTAAATGTAATCGTTATTTGCTTAGTAACTGTTACCAGGGAAGGAAGGGGTAGAAGGGGAGGAAGGGAGGGGAAAGGGGTGGGGAGTGAGGCTTAACTGCACAATGTATAAAAGAAGAAAAACTGTTCCTGTTAGTGTGCTTGATTTGAGACTTGCCAGTCTCCTCGCACCGCTTTGGGATCCCAAATAAACGTTGTTTGTTTCTCCACCCCTGGTGTGTTTATTGGCGCGAAGCACACCGGGCAATGAACCCCGCTGTTGCTGTCCTCAGGCATTCTGTGCCGGCAACAGGCTGGCAATGCTGACACTGTTCAGGGGGAAGCAATTCCAGGTGTAGGGAATGGAGGGTGAGGGGGGTTCTCACCACACAAGTGCACCCAACCGAGCGTGCTCATGCTCAGGCAGTAAGGCCCAGACCCTCAAAGCTATTTAGGCTTCTAACGCCAACTGACTTTAATGGACATTGGGAGGCAGCCCCAGTACCTTTCAGGATCTGGGCCTAGAAGCCTTAGCACTTAAGGAGGGTGAGACGCAGCTGCTGCTGTTGAGGTGAGCTCTAGCCATTAACTCAGTCAAGCTGGAGCAGGGAGCTATTCAATCCCTGCCTGTTAAACGAGGCCGTATCCAAAATGGGCCTCTGTCTCTGGAGGCCAGCTGGGCCAGCTTTTGCTGAATTGTCCACAGTTCTGCGCATTCACAATGCCCGCACCCAGCAGAGAGCTCTGGATAAACCTCCATGCCATCCCCACCCCCAACTATTCTAGTGCCCACACCACATTGAGTCACTCAGCCATAGACAAATCTGCAGCCAATTCAGTCATGCAGCGCGCTGCCTCCTGCCCAGAGACGCTAAGTACCGCCCCATGCGTGGGGGCCAGTGTTCACCCCCAACTCTCATGCTGCCACTAGGTGGCTGTAGGGGATACCCCCTGTCACCCACGCTCAGCCCACCCTGCGTCCCCAGCACTGAGGACACCACGCATGTGGCTTAGCGAGGCTCTGGGTGGAGGCCACCACGTTTGGGCTCCTGCAGGAGTCCCAGGTCAGAGCTCAGCTGATCCATCTGAAAAGGCCTCTCCCCATTGCTCCATCAGCAGCCTGGGTCCCTGCAACCATGGCTACTGGGTCAGTTCTGTCCTGGGCCGGTTCCAGCCACTCCTCCTGCTGCACCCCCAGATCCTGACCTACTTCAGGAACACCAGCAGGAAGAAGACGGAGATGATGAGGATGAGGATGCCCATGGCGAAGCACAGGCGCAGATTCTCCACTGAGGAGATACCCATTGAGCATCTGCAGATGCCGCTCGGCCTGGGAGCCCCACCAAGAAGGCGTTCTGCACCTCCTGCATGTGGAACCCGCTCAAGGCCCTGGGGCTGCCCAGTACCGCCAAGCCGTACGGGGAGACCATGCTGCTTATAGTGAAGACGGATGAATGGGTCACGTAGTTAAACTCCATGTCCAGGGAGAGAGAGGAATCGCTTGTGGAGTACTCCAAGGTGCTGGGGGCCGCCTCTTCCTCTTCCTCCTTCTCCTTCTCCTCCTTCCCTGGGGCCGAGCTGGCCCCCGCCAGGACCCCGGGGCTCATCATTTCCTCATCATTCTGCAGGGTCTGCAGCCCCTGTTCGGGCACTAGGGTCACCATCCTGCTAGGGTCACCAGCTTCCTGAGGCAAGAGAAGCACAGTGAGTGGTGGCACAGCAGCAGCTTGGGCACCCGCCACTTGGAAGCCGCTTTGTAGGCCTCGTAGCAAATCACACACTCCCTGGCACACACGTCCAGCAGGACATCAGCCGGAGCCAGCGCCATGAGGCCTGGGCTGGGGTGGGACCTGCTGCCTTGGGACCTGTCCTGGGGAAGCAGCAGGGTCCCAGCTGAGCTCGCTGGCTCATTACTGAGGGCCCATCCCCAGGGCTGCAGGAGCTGGACTGGCCTTGGCTCCCGCACCAGAGGAGCTGGGTGCTGAGGAAAGTTTCCCCCAGGGATGAAATCAGCCAGTAAGAGAGTCCTGGCTGCCCTGCTGGCTGTCTGGGTCCTCGGATCCTACCCTGAGCTAGCCCCTGGCCTGTGGCTTTGCCGCTGCAGAGAGCGCAAAGTCCCCGAGGCAAGCCAAAGCCAACACAGGCAGGGGCGGCTCTATGTATTTTGCCACTCCAAGCATGGCAGTCAGGCAGCTTTCGGTGGCGCGCCTGCGGGAGGTCCGGCTGGTAACGTGGATTCGGCGGCATGCCTGCGGGAGGTCTGCCGGTCCTGTGTCTTCAGCGTAACCACCGCCAAAACCGTGGGACTGGCGGACCTCCCGCAGGCATGCCGCCGAAGGCTCCCTGAGTGCCGCCCCCACAGCAACCGGCAGGCCGCCCCCCCGCGGATTGCCACCCCAGGCACACGCTTGGTGTGCTGGTGCCTGGAGCCGCCCCTGAACACAGGCAGCGGAAGCAGGAACGGCATGGCTGCCTCAGCTCCTCGCTGTGACCCACCCGTGCTGGCAACAGCCCTAGGGAGCCAGCAGTGCCCTGCAATGGAGAGACCTGCCTGGAGAAGCCAAGGTGCTTTCTGAGCCCAGCAGGAGCGTTTCAGTGTAGACGTCACCTTCGCTGACCAGAGGGGTTCTCCCATCAGCATAGGCAATCCACCTCCCTGAGAGGCGGTTGCTAGGGCAACAGGAGAATTCTTCTATTGACCTAGCACTGTCTACACCATGGGTTAGGTTGGCTTAACTACTCTATTCAGGGGTCTGGATTTTTCACACCCCTGAGCAACATATTTAGGCCAACTTAATTTTCTAGTGTAGACGAGGCCTGAGGCTGCTGTGCTGTAGCTGTGCCACTCAAGTGTAGACACTTCCTATGTTGAGGGAAGGGGATTTTCCAGTGCAGTGGTAGATCCACTTCCTCCAAGATGGTAGCTAGGTTTAAGGTGGAAGAATTCTTTCATCCACCCCAGGCTAGCTCAGTTTAATCTCAGGACTCAGAGCGTAACATTTCTGACTGTTCTGACCAACGTCATTTCTAAGCGTAGTCCAAGTCGGAATAACAGGCCAGGGCTGGGGAGTCGCGCACCTCAGGGCGCTGTTTGCACAGGGCCAAAGGCTGGAAATGGGACTGGCTGGTCACTGGCTTAGCCAGGCTGTGTTAACAGCAGTCACTGATATGTTCAGCTTCATTGCCCCTCCTTAGCGGGGCCATGGTGTATCCACACCAATCTGCCCCCTGGCAGCTGTGACTCCTTGGGGGCGGGAGCAGAGCTTAAGAGGAAAGTGCTGGCCAAACAAACACAACCAGCAAAGTATGGAGGGGGAGGCTGAGCTGGATGGGGTAACCCCCCCCCCCCCATTGTCAGACATAAGTGTGTGTGTGTTCGTGTTCATGTTTGTTCTCACAGCCCTCCTCATTGCTGGTATTCCCCGCAGTTAACCTGGAACAGACGATGCCTGGCTGGTGTGGCTTATTGTTATTATTTATTGTATGTCTTACCATCAATCCTGTGAGTCTCTGCCATCAGCCAGGGTGCTAGGCGCCATGCAAGTACAGGACAAAACATCCCAGCCCCAAAGCGCTGACACTCGAAGCAGCCCAGACAGACCCTGGACGGGGCAGGGAGAGCAGAGAGCACCTGAGCAGGGACAGTGGCAAATTGCATGGCAGTGCCATGGTTTTTTTTTGTGGGGGAGTGCGATTTGGAAGGAATAAGCTAAAGGGAAGGGAGAGGAGCCCTGAGGGGAAAAGGGTGAGTGGTTGGGGCGACAGAAAAGAGTAAGGGAAATGATGCTGAGGTGATGTGGCTGTGAGGGAGGGAGCAAACAGGTAGTCAATCAACTCAGGGCAGAGAAGTCATAGAATATCAGGGTTAGAAGGGACCTCAATGTTTTGCCGCAGATCCGTAAATGGCCCCATTAGGAATTGAACTCACAATGCTGGGTTTAGCAGGCCAATGCTCAAACCACTGAACTATCCCTCGCCACCACCACACTGGGAGGCACCTGCCAGGGTGGATTCCCTGCCACATTTCCCACTAGTCTGCTTCCTTTCCCCCCTGTGCAGGGCTGTTTGGTGCAGTATGGGACTTGGCCTAATGCCACAGCCTTGAGCTCACTACAGATTAGTACGTCACCCCTCCCCCCCAATCCCCAGCAGCCGTTTCAGTTCCGCTCCCTGCCCTGTCCCGCTCCCCCAGATTCAGCCGGATCTTGCAAAGCCCTGTCTGTCAGACCCTACTCGACATACTGGCCGGTAGGAGCAGAGCTGGGAGCGGGGTAAGGCAGCTCAGAAGACCTGGCCCAGCAGCAAAACCGGTGGGTCTTTGATCCAACAGCCCCAGGTCCCCACTGCTGTGGGTGGGAGCACACGCAGCAGCCAGGGACATGCTTTTGCCCCTACCTTTCCAGCAGCCATCCCAGCACCAGCATAGCTGCTGAACAGAGTCAAGCCAGCCAGCAGCAGGTGAGACTCTGAGGAAACTGCTTCCACTTGCTGGGGCTCTGCGACTGCGCTCCCCCAAGCTGCCAGCCCACCCATCTGGCACTTGGTGCAAAGGGCAAGGAAACACAGTATTGCATTGGGAGGAGCCGCTCACCAGTCGTGGGAGTCATTGATTACCGTGTGTGTGACAACAGCCTTGGAACAGGGAACGTTCAGGGAAAGGGGAAAGCCCTGGACCACTTCTGCCATCCTCTCGTCAGCTCCCATATTGAATCCAGCCCTGCCCCCACGCCGGGAGGGTGATAGCACCTTGGGGTTCAGCGGTAAACCCCCATGTATGCTGCATGCTGCAGTACAGACTGGAGGGGGCCTGCAATGAGGGGTTCCTGGGCCACAGTGGGCTCAGGAAGGGCCCCTCTCCTCCACCATGGCTGGAGTCAGAGCACTTACCTCAGCTCTGCTCCCAGGCTTTGCTTTGACCCCCTCTACTGCCCAGGCGTGGGGTGGAATCCTTCTCCCTCTTTCCTCACCCCCAAGTGCCTAGCTGGTTATCTGCAGAAGGCAAATACAGCGACTGGCTGAGATGGCTCAGGCCTGGCCCCACTCTTTGTCCCCTCCCCGCCCCCACCAGGCAACTATTGACATGAGGATGTTGAAATCCAATTTCTCCTCCCCAGAGATCCTGGGGTTGCAGGACAAAGCGTTGCAACAGTGACCCTCTACGTGCTGCAGCACATGCAGGGCTCAGGCGGGGGTGGGGGGTGGGGCAGCATAGCACTCCCAGGCCTCAGCTTGCCCCAGAGTTTATGGCTGCTCTGAACCTCCAGCTCTCCCCCATCAGGCATTTCAACCAAGTGCCCAGAGGTGCTGGGTTGGCACAGCGGCTCTCTCCCAGGGGACTGAGTCTCCATCCAACAACTGCCTCCAAAGAGCATCCTGAAGGTGCAGAATCAAGCCCTCAGAATCAGAAATCAGTTGCCTAGGCTACCTTGACCCACCCCCTTGTGTGTATGCACCAGGATTCAGTCGTCACAGGCTCTGTTCTCCACAGGCACCTCCTTATTTCTTTTATCCATTGTGGTCAGCAGGCAGTCCTGGGCATTATTTACCACAGCACCCTGCACTGAACACAAGAGTAGTTGCTTCCTCAGGTGCTTTGCTATGTTGCTTTCACCACAGCACCTCAGTCCAGCACAGCTATTCATGAATTCAGCTTCACACCACCCCCTGCAAGTAGGTGGTAGCGTCATCCTCCTCATCCAGCTGGTGAACACAGCACAGACCACGGAAGGCCAAAACCGTCAACAGTGGACACTCGCTTTGGTCGCCCAATTTGTGACACAGTTCCTGCTTTTCCCGGCCAGTTAGTGTTTTTATAGCCCGTTCTGTGTGCGAAGCAGACTGCCAATTGACCTCAGCTGCAGCAGTTGCAGATCTAGCCCCAGGGTACAGGTGGCGGGGGGCTATGGCTAGCGGGGGCTCAGCCCCCCCAATCTATCAGCCCAGCTCCCCAACTGCCCCTCACATGCATGTCCAGCTCGAGGGGAAGCCCTGACCCAACCTGTGGTGAGAAAGAGCCAAAAGGCTGGGGGTGGGGGGAAGCCAGGCTCAGGCCAACCCCCTCCATGGGACAGGACATAGCTAGGAGGGCTTGCTCTGCAGCCCTCCTGTGGCCATGGGATAGGAGCCAGCGCTAGCTTGCTCTCCGACAGCCCCCAGTGAGTGCAGGGCCCAACGAGCTCACTGTCCTACCCCCACCCTCCAGGTAGCTGTTAAGTGTTAGCTTCCCCAACCATAGTCACCCTCCCTCTGCCTATGGGCCAGGGGCGTGCGCTGGGCACCCAGAAAATGAACTGTGAAAAGATTGGTGTAAGTGACATACCCATCGCCACACACGAACTCTGTGGCAGAGACAGGGATAGAATTGAGTCCTTCAGGGCAGCATTCAGCTGCCATAACCACGAGACTCTTTTCTCTTCCTACAGCCTTGCCTCATGCATGGCACAGCGCCCAACTTCTGCACCGAATGTGATCATGAGAACACTGTATATGCACAAGGAGGCTGAATACTCCGCACCCCCAATCATTCCCCTTCCAACCTCCGTTCTGCACTTCAATTAGGCTGTAGGATTGACAATCTTTGCTCTCAGTACTTGTGCCTGGCCCCCCAGCAGCTGGGAGCAGCAATCGCAGGAGAAGTCTTGCTCAGCCCTGATAGCTCTTCACTCAGAGAGAGAGAGAGAGAGAGAGAGAGTGTGTGTGTATGTGTCTCTCTCCCCAAGGCCACCCCCTGCCACATTTCACATTCCCGCTCCAGAATGAAACGGGTCAGAGTTTTTGATTGACATGGGCACAAGAACGTATTTTACCTGATCTCATTCTGAGAAGTGGCTGAGTGGGTTTGGCTGAAGCTTCCCAAAATAATTCAGCTTGAGGCAAACATGGGCCTGGGAAATATCAGTCCAAATGCATAACGTTTGGCAAAGTTATAAGCACTGAAAACAGGGTATTGTAAAGGGAAGCATCAGGTCACCTTAACAATAGGGGGCACTGGCAACTCTGTACAGCATTGCAGGGAGGGGTCGTGTGGAAGAGCATCGGTATTAACTGACTCCAGAGTAAATCTGCTTTGTTTGAAAATAAAGAAGTCTCTTTCCTAGCCCCAACCCCTAGGATCCAAGAACCAAGCCAGGCTCCATCATCTCAGGCATGAGGCACAGACAAATCCAAACCCTTCCTGATACAGGTACACCTACCCCTGCTGCAGTCACACCTTGAATTGCCCCCGAGTGCAGTACAGCCACCGCAGTCTTAGCAGCATCAGCTCTGCACGGCTAACAGGAGAGAAATGCAGGGACAATGTAGCATAGCCAGTTAAATCTGTACGTCTGGGAAGGATGAAGGGCCAAGGACCAACTGAACATGCACTCCCAGTGCGATACTGTTGGCTAACACACTATGGAAGGGAATAGTTAGGAGGAGGGAGGTGGTATTACCTCTGTACATGGCCCTAGTGAGACTATCACTGGATACTGCATCCAGTTCTGCTGTCCACACATTAAAGAAAGGTTTAAGATTTGGAAATGGTTCAGCAAAGAGCTACAAGAATTGCCTGGGGCCTGGAACCCCCCATGAGAGCTCAGTGAGAGACTGAAGGAGCTCAATCTATATTTAGTTTATCCAACAGAAGGGGCAGAGGTAATTTCTTCATGGTCTCTCGGTACCTACATCGAAGTCTTGCTGATACTACGGGGCTCTTTAATTGAGCAGACTGACAAAAGCAAAATAAGCTGCAATGGCCAGAACTTGAAGTCAGCAAAATTCAAACTGAAAACAAGATGCAAAATGTAAAGGAAGTGTAATGAGCCCAGGCTGCTTCCTCATCACTTGGTGTCTAAAATCAAGACTGGCTGGCTTTCCAAAAGCTGCACTTAGGAATTGAGCTAGATACACAAACCACTGGGTTAGGTTCTGCAGGAGCTCTGACTAGATGATCAGCACGCTCCCTGCAGGTCACAGAGCTGCGCAATAAAAAGGTACCATTTTTACATCAGCTCTTCCAACAGTAGCTGCACTCTGAGAGGGTCTTTGGCGAAATTCTCTCCAGTATCTGTCCAAGGCTGGCAGCAGGAGGTTGGCCATCAAGGGCTGGGGATGGCAGGGCACCATGGAACCAAAAGGGAAAGGAGGGAAGCTGGCAAAGAAGTAGGCAGCCTGCTGGTGGGGGAGGTAAGGTGAGGTGGGTAGGAGGGAGGCTGCTGAGAGGGAAGATCCGTCCATTGTCTGCAGGACCCACCTTCCTCTCTAACTTACAAGGTGTGACCAGAACACCCAGGGTGCAAGGGAGGCTTCAGGTGGGAACATGAGGCTTGACCTGTGTTACCAGCATAGGCCCCCCCACACTGGCATTGCCATAGCCCAAGACGCAGAGCCTTAGCTGTTGCAGCTGCCACGGGCTGTGGAAGGAGTGCTAGCTCCTAGCAGGGCCCTTGGTTTGTTATTGTTCAGTTTCATGCTCCTTTCTTTTCTTTGCCAGAAACAAGACACAAATAGGTTTGAACAACCAGCAGCCAGCAATTCCCAGCAGCGACAGGCGAGACTCATTCCCACAGTCCAATCCCAGCTACCACATGGGGGGAGGGCCAAGAAACACTTTCTCCTAGCTCTGCATTTTCCAAGGACCTTTGGCTTGAGGCTTGTTTATGGGCAGGCTGTGGACCTTGCTTCTTGGCTTGGTCATTCATTACCTCTGCCTTACCTTTGGCACAGGTGGCTGGGGAGTGTTACAGAAACACCTGTGATGCTGCATTCACACATGCCAGGCCTTGCCCCCGGAGCAGCAGCTGGAGGATCTAACCTGACAGTCCCAGGGCAGAGACACAACAATGGGACGCGGGCCTTTCCCTACAGACACTGCCACGTTTCCAGCAAACAGCTGCACGTAAGGGCTTGTCTTTGCTGGAGCCTCCCTCCCTGCCCCCACCCTGTCCCCCAATACACCCCAGTTCACAACCTGCCTGAGCTCTGAACCTGCCAGAGCCACAGGGGCAGGAAATTCAATCCAGGCTTTGCCAGGACCCATCCTTTGAAGGCATTTATTCACATACAGGCTCAGTAGTGAAATACATACGTGTGATGGCTATACTATGCTCTTAGCCTTCCCCAAGGGCTTCAGGCACCTCAGTGCCACCGGGAAGCGTGCTGTGGAAAGGCCTGGCTCACAGGCTGGGGGCAAGCACGGCAGGGGAGGGAGCCTTTCCAAAGACTGTGAATGGCTATCCAACTACAGAAGCAGTTTCTCCTCCCTTGGTGTTCACACCTCAACTGCTAGCCAAGCACCTCACCCTCCCTGATTGAACTAACCTCGTTATCTCCATACTGATATATACCTGCCTCTGGAGATTTCCATTACTTGCATCTGAAGAAGTGAAGTTCTTACCCACGAAAGCTTATGCTCCCTATACTTCTGTTAGTCTTAAAGGTGCCACAGGACCCTCTGTTGCTTTTTCCAAAGTGGGTGGGTGAGGTGGGAGCTAGTAAACAGGTGCTGGCTGGGCAGCTCTGGCTACTGAACTCGCAAGGCCCATAGCACCATGGCCTACAGATCGGCCCCAAGGGTCAGTGGGGAGATGGCACTGGGGGCAGGGGGAGTTGTGGGACACAGGCTCCAGCTCATTGGGAACTCAGACCCCAGACTCATTTGCGAGGGTCAGTGCCAAGTTGAGCTGGATGAGACGTGGGGATGAGGTGCTGTGCATGCTGCTGCCATTGCCATAAGCCCATGCCACCTTCTGACCCCCCTGCCCCACGCTGGGGGCACAGCAACTGTTCTGTGAGAGGGGCTCTGGAGAGTGGTCAAAGCCGCTTTCCTAGACTGAGCCAGGGACCAGCCTGCTCTCTGAGGCAAAGGCAGAGGGGCCTTTGGGGTTTTTTTGCCTAGACCCAATGCTGACTTTGGATCCCCAATCAGACATGTCCCAAGATGCACCTCCTCAGAGTCCTCAGCCTGGAACCGCCCCCACATAGGGTCCTGGAGCCTAGAGAGAGCGGGACAGCTGGGGAAGATGCCAAAGGAAGCTCCAGCATGAACCTGCTGTTCCAGCACTGAGCCCTGTATCAGGGAGGAAGGGCCCGATCCTGCCTCTCCCCACTCCACCTCCCCACAGAAGGCCCTGGGAACGAAGGGGACTCAGCCACCCACAGGATCAGGACCCAGCAATAAAAGGCCCTGGGGATGGGGTGAGTGACCTCTGTGGGACCCCTGCCCCATTTCAATCTGAGTTCATTTAGGCAGCTCCTCCATGTCATTGGTGTGGGTAGTGCCCCCTGCTGTGCTGAGAAACGCCCTGGGACCCCACTGACATGGCCCTTCTTCCAGCCCTCCTGGGTCCCTCAGATGGGAAGTGACTCCCCCCCCCCCCCGACCAGGGATGCTCGTAATGCCACCTGACCATGGCACAGAGAGAGCATGCAGCTCCCCCAAGGCACGTCTCGCAGCCTTGGGCCCATCAGCCTTCCACTGTTTTGCCAGTCATGGGGCCGGGGCCAGAGAAGCAGCCAGTGGGTCCTACATTCCAGAGCCTTCCTCCCAGAGCTCAGCCGCTGAGCAGATCAGTGAGGGAACTGCCTAGTGCTGCTCTGGAGAGCCAGGCCTGGCATCAGCAGGTCTAGCTCCACCTGCACTGTAGTCCTACAGCCTCCTATCCCAGTCCTATGCCATGACCTTCCCACACCCCAGCTCTGCCGCCACCCTGCAGTGCCCCCTGCTGGTCTCTGAGGGGCAGGTGAGCCAACACCACCAGCTCTGAGGAGCTGGGCTTTGCTGATGCAGACAGATGAGGATAACCAGTGAGATCCCAGCACTCCCATTGCCATTGGGGATCCAGGACAGGCTTTGAACCTCGGCCCATGGAGGTAAAAGGCCAGTACCCAACACTGAGTCACCCTTCAACTGCCCTCACACTTAAGAAAACATGAGTAAACAGCCATCAGCACAAACCAGCTGCGCCCGGAGGAACGAGACAGGCTGGTTCAGCTTGTAGGTCAAGGTCTAGAGAGCAGGGACTTACTGAAATCGTTACTTATTAATTAAAATGGAGAAGCAATTAACCAAATGCCCTGCTCCCAATGCAAAGCTGCCAACAGTTCCATCAAGAACATCACCCCATGCATGGCTAGCTCCCGCCCATAGCTTTGACACGAGTGCCCTGCTCTCCCCCACCGTGCTGGCTCAGGGTGGCAGCAGCGGCCCAAGGAAATCAGAGCCTTAGCTCGGAGATGCACATTTATTTTCAGCCAGGACCTGGCAGGGCTGGACAAATGGCCCCACAATTCCAGCGGGACCACCTGTGCAGAGCAGCTGTGGGCCCCATCCTGCAGGGTCATCTGCAAGTTCTCCAGTCACATCGCTGCCGGATGCTACTTGGTTTGTCCCTCCCCAAACCCAGTGACAGGAGTGGGCCCTCCCAGTCCATGCCTGACCTGCGCTATCAGCCTGCAGTCCAAGGTGCAAGACTGGAGCAGCCACTTAAATTCAGAACCAGCCCCCACTATGTCTAGCTAGCAGATCCAACCTGACAGACAGCTCCTTGCCAGCAGACACACGGGCCCTCCCCCTGCAATGGGAGCTGGGTTAAAGTGTGTGTGTTGGGGGTGCTAATCATGGTTCTCCCAGCATGGTCAGCTGGTTAAGGGTCAGATCCCTCCGGTGCAGGAGTGTGAGGGCTTGGAGCAGTCGGGTTGTGAGGGCCTGACAGGGCTCCCAGAGAATCCCATGCTTGCTGCCAAGTGCTTGTCCTTTCCCAGCAACAGCACCCCCTGGAGGAGCTCTGGTTTCCCAAGTGCCCGGGTCCATGCAGAAAGGGAGGTACTCAGAGCACAAAAGGAAGCTACTGACTGAACCAGTCTTCTCTGGCTTGGAGGAAACAGTGTAGTGGATCATGTTGCTGAAGGCAAATAAATACATTAGACAGGGAGGGGACGGGCTTGTAGCCCCCCAGGCATCTTGGGAGCACACAGACAGGCAAGGCAAGGGAGGCAGAAATCCACCGACACTCATGGGGACTTGAGACAGACCATGAGTCACTCAGCAGCGTCTGCTTCCATCTGCATAGCACAGGGGGCAATTGCAGGGGTTACTGTGGGGGGAAGAGGGGTGTGGCTAAACATGCCTACAAGAGCATATGAGAACATTCAGCCCCGGAGTTACCCCTCCCCCCCCCCCAGGACATGAGGGGACAGTGCACATTCCAGTCCTCCCCAAAGCAGCCTCACAGTCACAGGCTCTGAGCAGTGCAAAGTGTACACGTGACATTGGGAGGGGCGGTTGATACGCTGTGGCATGGGGATGAGCAGATCTGACACCCACCCAGGCCTCCGAGGAGCCTTGGGCAGCAGGCCTTCCCAGCTGATGGCCCCTCCAGCCCCAAGAGCCCAGCAGCTGCTCCCTGGCTAGCTGCTGTGGAAGATGCGGATGCGCTGCACGATGTCTTTGCGGCAGAGGGGGCAGATGCGCAGGGTCTCACAGCATGTTTGGCAGCAGCACACATGGCCACAGTTCAGGAAGATCATCTGGGCCTGCAGGAAGGAGGCAGAGTGGAGATGGGGTTCATACTGCTCCTGCCCCATCCACCGCACAGCAGAAAGCCTGGTGCACACAATCACCAGCTAGGCCTTGCAGCACCCTCCAGGTAGAAGAGCAGTGTCACTCCTCTTTTACAGAGGGGAAACTGAGGTACAGAGCGGGGCTGTGAATTGCCCAAGCTCACTCAGTGAGTCCATGGCAGAGCTGGGACTAGAATCCAGGTGTCTTGATCTCTGGTCCCTTTCTCTAAGCACTGCATGTTTCTATTGAAGCAGATCCAGTGTTGGGCCCAGCTTTCACTCTCCTATGTTCCCGAATACACTGAGCAAAGCAGGGCTCGCGAAGCAGAGAGCTCAGGCACCACCACTCTGGAGAGCTGGGGTTGGACAGAGCTAGTCTGCGGGGATCAGGGCTGTCAGCAACCCCCGCCTGACCCTGTATCTTGCCCTGCCCCATTTTCAGGGATAAACCCAGGTGAAAACTCAAATCTCTCCCCCACCTGCCAAGTGACTCATCCTACTCCCCCATCCCGCTTGTGAGCACCCCTTGGAAGGGTCAGCATCTCCACTCGCTGCTCTTCTCAGCCAGCTGTTTGGCAGCCCAGGGCTGGGCTCGCAGACGTGAAGAGGACACACTGGGCTCTTGGCAAGTGCCGAGGATCAGAAGCAGCTCCCTACAGCAGCCAGCTGTTGAGGCAGGAGGTGGTGTCGTGTGCCTTCCAGCCTCCACAATGGGAGAGATGAGAGGGCCCTGCACCCAGTAGGTCAGCTCCGGGAGCTCCCTGCTATACACTGCTGCACAGCTGCAGCATTCTAGCCATCAGTCCCTCCACCAGCTCCAGGATCTCACCTCCTGTTCCATGCAGACCACGCACTCAGACTTCCTCTCGTCCAGCTCCAGCTGGGGTGCAGAAGGGAGGATTTCTTCAAGGGGGGCGCTCGGCTCTGGGGCAGCAGGGCCCTTGGTCTCAGTGCTCTTCAGCAGCTCTGCAGTCAGCAGGAGAAAGCATGAGTGCCAGCACTAGCCTTCTCTTAACACCAGCCCCCAGGCCAAGCAGTATATCACGGAGCCCTTCCATCTGAACAGTGGGAGGCTGCAGCAACAACAGGCTCTGCAGCTCCTCCCAGGTCTGCCTCTTCTCCAGCTCCCATTCAGCCCTGCACATTCCCCACTCCCCACTTGGGCTGTCCAGTGCCTGCACAGAGCTGCAGACCTTCAGCCCAGAGGACTAGGAGGCTGCTGGACGCTTATAGAACACTGAGGCAGAGGAATAAGTTGATGGTACCTGGGATTGTTTTAGCCACAGCCAGGATCTCCTGGGCTCGCCTGAGGATCGCGCGCTGCAGGCCAGTTTCTGTGATTCCAATCTGCAACACAAGGAGAGGCCAGTTAGCTCTGAGAGGCCAGGGCTGAGAACAGAGCCCCTGGGGAGGCAGAGCGAGAGGGAGGCCATGTTTCCCCAAGCAGGATACACAGCCTGGGCAAGGCTCGTCGGCTTCATGCCGCAATGCCTTGGGAAGCAGGCGATGCCTTCCTGCGTCTCCACTAGGCCCTGGAGCAGAACAGCATTTATTGGCATGGGCCAGCAAAAGGCCCGGAGAGCACTCAAGGGAGGATGAAGGTGCCAAGCCAGCTGTACAGATTCCTTCCCAGCAGATGCTGCAGGGGGTAGCTTCTGCACAGCAGCAGCCGTTTGGTAAGGCCCCTGTGTCAGGGGACAGGCCCTTGGAAGAGCACCCAACTGGATCTGGCACATGCATGAGGCACTTCATCCAGCCTCCTCTTCTCTCCCCCCCGCACACACAACAGTAAGCACAAAACCCAACAGGGCTTCCCTAGGCTGCCCAGGCCCAGGGCCATGGCAGGATCAGCCCCTAGAGTGCAGGGCAGAGGCAGGGAGTGACATTACAGGGGCGTTTGCCATCATACCTTTGCCAGGTCGCTGAGGGTCATGGTGCTGAGCATTTCCAGCGACAGCCGATGATGGGCAAAGATTGGTACGTACTGTTCAGCCGACAGTTCGATTAGCAGGTTTATCAGCTGCCTCTCCAAGCCCTCCTCCTGCAAAAGACAAGGCAAGTCCCAGCCATCCCCCGGTCAGGAAGCGCGCGAGGTCAGCCCTGGGTCGGGGGGAGACCCTGTTCCAAAGTCACATAAGAGGAACAAGCACTGCTCCCAAACCGGCTCTCTAGGCCAACCCCCTGCTCTAGGTAATCACTGGTTAGAAGCCTTCCTCAGAGGTATGTTTGCTCCCAAAGAGATGCTGGATCCCTGGAAGCACTGCTGCATCTGAGCAGCATTTGCACCTTTCTAGTTTACCTGCCACGTCCCAAATGTTCCATTTCTGGAAGAGTAAAACCAAGGGTTTGACAGTTCCATTCTGGCAGGTACCTGCCCTCCCAAAGTGCTTTACAAACTCCAGTCGATATGCAAGCCAACCGGGATCAATTCAGCCATTGCTGAAATCAGCCACCCGAGCCACCACTCCAGCAGCTCTGTAACAGTGCACAACACAGGGCAAAAGTTATGGGCAGGAAGTGAAAAGACTCCTGCATTCAACTGAAATTGCAGGGGGATTTGGGGAAGCTGAATGCAGCTACCTGAGCTGAAGTTTGGCTAATACCAAAAGTCCTATTCTTAAAACAGCTCACAGTGTAATCACCACCAGGAGCTAAAAATTCAGGCTGAGGCCCATCCCTCTGGCAGCCCAGCGCCCCCAATGCCATGCTGGCTTTGGCTCACTGCAGGCTCAAAGGGAAGAGCATCTCCTCCTGACAGGCGCACTGGGATTTCTGTGGAGATGCTGAGCAGCCCAACCCTGCCTAGGGCAGGGAGGTCTAGCAAGGCACCGCACAAGGGGATCAGAGGAAAGCAGATCTGGTAGCGTTTCAGCCGTTGTGGTGACACTGCTAATGGAACCGCTCTCCAGCCCTAGCTCCAGCTGAGCACGTGGGCAGGGCAATGGAAAGTGCTTGTTACCGGCTTAGATTTGGGGCAGCGCCTAGTACCATGGCCCCCAGGACTACCACAATCCCAGCACTACCCCGCAGTGACCTGGAGTTTCAGTGAGAGAGGTTTCTGGTTCAGCAGGCGCTGATACTGGATCAGCCAGTAGTTCTCCTGCTTCGTTTCACTTTTTGCCTCCATCTCCAGCTACAAGAAAAAGAAGGTGAATTAGAACCCGGGCTCTAGGGAGTTTGAATTGCAGAGCCAAAGGGGAAGCCAACAGCACCGTCAGTGTAGAGCAAGCTCAGAGCCCCCAATGGTAGCTCACATTGCCATGGAGCGCCAGGGCTGGAACCTTAACGGCCTCCTGGGGCTGGCTCTGCTTTGATCCCCACATCCCTCCTCTTGCTCACCCCCAGGATTCTCCATCTCCCTTCCGCCCCCACCCTCCAGGCACCCTTGTCCCACACGCTGGGACCAAACTGTGCTAAGGGGCTGCCAGTGGCTATGGCTTGAGAAGATGAAGCACGTCGGCAGGCCATGGATATCGCATAGGGTCTTGGTGTCCTACTTCCCTCCTCCCCTAGAAACAACCACTGCAATGGTAATCACTGGTTAGAAGCCTTCCTCAGAGGTATATACCATTGCTCTGGCAGGGAGGGAGTATGCATGATGACCTCTGCCAAACACAGTGCCCACACTGGTCCAGAGACACTAAGAGCCTGATTCAAAGCTCTCCAAAGTCACTGGCAAGGCTCCCATTGACACTAATGGGCCCTATGAGCACAGAATATCACATCCGTCGTCTTGGTCCCCTTTTCTCCCCCCTGGCCACCCCCCACATAGCACTGCCTGTTGCTCCTGGTCTACGCAGAGTCATTAACAAGTCCCACCACATACCAGGATTTGTTGCAGTTCCTCTTCCCTTTGCTTCTTCTCCTTGAGCAGCTGCTGCAGCATGTAGCTCAGGGCTCGGCGTTGCTCTGTGATCACCTCCTGCAGCAGAAGCAGAGGCAGCCCTGTCTCCAGACCACATGGAGGCTATGGCAGGGGTGCAGCTGCAGAGCTTTGTCCCTCAGCCACACCCCACAACCTCCAGTGGGCAGAGCATTTATTTTGCTCAAATACTCAACCAAAGTTTTTGAGCCATGTCCAACTGAACCTCAGCAAAGCTGAGCAGACGCCCAATCCCACTCTTGGGGAGATCTCTGCTGGGGGCCAGGGGTTGCTCCCGTGCGCATTAGACCCAGTAATGGCAGTTCCCCCATTCTCAACGTACCGCCCTGCACTTGTCCATTACCCCAGTCCTGCCACACACTGTGCAGAGTGACCAGACTCACTGAGGCAGCCCTTCATCCATAATCCACCCGCACACTCCAGCTGGTGACTCTGCCTCGATCTATAGCAACAGGAACAACTGTATTCCCCTTCCTTATCTGCAGCAAGGCCACAGAGGCTGAGCTCTGCAAACCTGCCAGGTACCCAGGTGGATGGGGACGGGCCTAGGCAACAGCATCTCCATGGCCTTGGAGATGGTTGGACTCCTCGAGATCTCATGAATATCAGATAGAATCAGGCCCCATGGCAGGGGGCTTGTTTGGTTTGATGGAGCTGTATGTCACGGGGCTGGGATTTGATCTTCATTCTATTGTATGCTGCCCTGAGCTTGGGGCTGTGGGGGAGGAGAGGATGCTGTAGAGGTGCAGTCCTCATTGTAAACCATTGTCATCAAGGACAGTGATGACAGCAGAACAGCTGGAATACCCCTGGGACATTACAAATCACAGCGCCTCTCGTTGGTCACGACAGGGGTGCAGCTGCAGAGGTTTATCCCACTTAGCTCTGTGTTAGTTTGGTGAAACCAAAAGAACACTGGATCTGGAAATTTTAGATGGCTGGGACCAAGGTGCCAGCAACATTATTTGGAGCCAAGCCCCCAGAAGAGGCCTGGGGAGCAGACAGATGCTCTCATCAAGCATGGCCTTGACAGGGCTAAGACACATTGCTGGCAGGAATTTCCTCTGACAGGAACAGGGGCGGGTTCTGGTCGCTGCTCTTGCGTAACTCTTGAGGGGGTTATGTCTCAGCAGAGGATTTAATGACAGAGCCCCCTAACCCTGGGTGGTGCAGCAGGAGTCTGCAGACAAAATGTGGGCAGCAGCTTCCATGAACGTGGTGAGTGTCTGAGGTCTGTGAAATACCCGCTGACTTCCTCTCTGTCCCAAAGGAAGGTTACTAGGCATGGGACACCAGCCACACAACCCCTCTGTCTTGTGCTGATCTCATTTGGAGAAGACATTTCCCTCGACACAGAACTGTTGTGTTCATGTTTGTTTGTAACTGTTGATTTCTTTCATTTCCACAGAGACACAGATCCAGGCACATGGATTCTGTGAGCAAGAAAGGGCTGGTTTGGAGCACAGAACTGATCAGCTTCCCTGAAGGTCATAAGACAACTACCCTGGAGAGAGCCACTGGAAAGCTCTGCTGGAACATACCGCTGTGAGCAATCCGCTCCCGTCCCCGCCATGCTGTCCCACTACCCTGGAGAGAGCCCCTGGAAAGCTCTGCTGGAAACATACTTCTGTGAGCAATCCGCTCCCGTCCCCGCCATGCTGTCCCACTCCAAGCGGTTTGAGCCTCTCCCCTTTGCTCAGGGGACAGGGTAAGTAATAGCTCTGGAGCTTTAGCCACTGATGCATGGCTCAGAAGCAGCAGCTTAGCTCTCACATGACGAATCCAGCCTGGTGCTCCCCTCCCCGCATGGCCAGCTTTCCTCGGCCAGTTATTCAGGCCTTCTCTTAGGTTCCTCACAGCCCCCAGGCATGCCCAATGTACCCACTTCACGGAGGCCCCGCCGGGGAGAACATTCAAACGCAGTACCGATTCAGGAGGTTAGCCCCCTGGAGCACATGTGGCTGGAGTGCAACCACAGAGGTCTCCAATGCTGCTCTGGTTGGTTGTGGCCTGCACAGACTGCAGCTCGCACCAGCTGGAAGGGTGCTCAGGCCAGTCACTGTATAATGGGACCTAGCGTCTCTTCAGGCAGCACTTTGATACCAAAGAGGGTGGCAGCTGCAGTCTGCTCCACTTGATGCTTATCTAGTGCAACGCTTGGGCTTCAGGTGAGTTCCTGCTGCACCCCATTTTGGGCATTGATCCTGCATTAAGGGTTCAAGACAATGCATGAAACTACTGTAGAATCATAGAATATCAGGGTTGGAAGGGACCTCAGGAGGTCACCTAGTCCAACCCCCTGCTCAAAGCAGGACCAATTCCCAACTAAATCATCCCAGCCAGGGCTTTGTCAAGCCTGACATTAAAAACCTCTAAGGAAGGAGATTCCACCATCTCCCTAGGTAACCCATTCCAGTGCTTCACCACCCTCCTAGTGAAAAGTTTTTCCTAATATCCAACCTAAACCTCCCGCACTGAAACTTGAGACCATTACTCCTTGTTCTGTCCTCTGGTACCACTGAGAACAGTCTAGATCCATCCTCTTTGGAACCCCCTTTCAGGTAGTTGAAAGCAGCTATCAAATCCCCCCTCATTCTTCTCTTCTGCAGACTAAACAATCCCAGTTTCCTCAGCCTCTCCTCATAAGTCATGTGCTCCAGCCCCCTAATAATTTTTGTTGCCCTTCGCTGGACTCTTTCCAATTTTTCCACGCCCTTCTTGTAGTGTGGGGCCCAAAACTGGACACAGTACTCCAGATGAGGCCTCACCAATGTCGAATAGAGGGTAATGATCACGTCCCTCGATCTGCTGGCAATGCCCCTACTTATACAGCACAAAATGCCATTGGCCTTCTTGGCAATAAGGGCACACTGTCGACTCATATCCAGCTTCTCGTCCATTGTAATCCCTAGGTCCTTTTCTGCAGAACTGCTGCTTAGCCATTCGGTCCCTAATCTGTAGCAGTGCATGGGATTCTTCCGTCCTAAGTGCAGGACTCTGCACTTGTCTTTGTTGAACCTCATCAAGTTTCTTTTGGCCCAATCTTCTAATTTATCTAGGTCCCTCTGTATCCTATCCCTACCCTCTAGCGTATCTACCACTCCTCCCAGTTTACTGTCATCTGCAAACTTGCTGAGAGTGCAGTCCACGGCATCCTCCAAATCATGAATGAAGATATTGAACAAAACCAGCACCAGGACCAACCCTTGGGGCACTCCGCTTGATACCGGCCGCCAACTAGACATGGAGCCATTGATCACTACCCGTTGAGCCCGATAATCTAGCCAGCTTTCTATCCACCTTACAGTCCATTCATCCAGCCCATACTTCTTTAACTTGCTGGCAAGAATACTGTGGGAGATCGTATCAAAAGCTTTGCTAAAGTCTAGGAATAACACATCCACTGCTTTCCCCTCATCCACAGAGCCAGTTATCTCCTCATAGAAGGCAATTAGGTTAGTCAGGCATGACTTGCCCTTGGTGAATCCATGCTGATTGTGCTATGGGCTTGTTTATAACCACGCTGGCTAATGGGTTACCAGGGGGAATGTGGCTCAGTTGTAGTTTCTAAGCGGTCGGTGCTGAGAGTAGCTGACAATTAGGGTAAAGACACCATTCCTGACACTTTACCGACATCCCTGGCACTGCCACAGTTTGCCTATACCCCAGTCCCGTCTCATTCGCTTGACCACAGGACTTCTCACTCTTTCCCCTTGTAGCCGCTACTTTGCAACTAGCTGTGCCATGATCCTTGGGCTGTGTATCAGGTGCATAGGGATGTGCCCAGCTCTTAACAATCTACAGTGAGCTATCTGGCAGCCTCCCAGAAGAGAGGAAATTCTGACTGGCTTGCTTCCCCAGGTATAATGAGCCTGGAAGGTTCCCTGCCACCAGAGGTCAGTTATTGGGATGTTTTATGACTAATAGTATTTACAGTCACACACACTGAGTAAGTGGCAATCGAATCTCATGCTTCAGGGTGCCAACTGATCAGTGCAGGGTGTACTAAGCAAACTATATTCCTTTGACACATCAGCTATTGGTTACAGATACCAGACTTACTGGATCAGTGACCTGAACTGGCAAATTACCCTGTGGGGTAATTCACATAGGCTAGGTCTACACTACTCGCCTGAATCGGCGGGTAGAAATCGACCTCTCGGGGATCGATTTATCGCGTCTCGTTGGGACGCGACAATCGATCCCCGAATCGACGCTCTTACTCCACCAGCAGAGGTGGGAGTAAGCGCCATTGACGGGAAGCCGCAGAGGTCGATTTTGCCGCCGTCCCTACAGCGGGGTAAGTCGGCTGCGATACGTCGAATTCAGCTACGCTATTCGCGTAGCTGAATTTGCGTATCTTAAATCGACCCCCCCCGTAGTGAAGACCTGCCCATAGCAAGACAATTCCTGCAAAGGCACATGAAAGAAAACTAAAGCTAAGCTGCTTTAACCCAACTTGAGCTCAATACAGCTGGATGAATACTGCCCTTGGGATGGGAGGCTGGCTGGCAGAGGGGATGCTGTGATGACCTTGGAGACATGGCTTAGAAAGGAGGACAAGAGAGGTGTGGGTCATTTTTGGCAGATATTTAAACAAATTAAAATAAAAAAAAACAATGCAAGAAAACATGAGATGCTTGGAAGATGTGTGCTAGGAGATGCTCCGGCCCTGCCCAATGAGCCTGCTTCTGCCAAGTTTTCAAACTGAAAGATCTCCAGGAGCAGCAGCAATGTTTGCAGAAAGCAGCAGGAGAGGGGGAATTTGGGGAACATCCCCTTCTGACTAAGCATGAAACCACCTAGAAACTGCAAAGAGCACAGGAAGTGAGCAGAGCTTCTGAGACCCCAGAGCAAAGGTACAGGGTAGAAGAGGGGGCAGCCCCGGAGCCCTACATACCTGCAGTGTCTCTGTGTCCAGTTCTTGCCTCTTTAACTCCAGCTGTGTCAGCTGCAATAACTCTGTTTCTATTAACTTAATCTAAACAGAAGATGAAAGAGTTTTTTACTGACATTTTAAATGACTTTTATTTAGCTGCTTTAGCGCCGGCCTTAACTGCACAGCTGCCCTTGGGGAGACAGGGGGCTGGACTGCGCTTTGGGAAGCCTGTCCTCTCCCTTCGTTCTGTCAATTCTCCAGGGCCAAGTAAACAACCCACAAGCTGCCTTGCACTGCACTGCCTGCATGACTGCGCTGCCAGCTACTCATGCTTAGTCTCTTGCCTGATGCTAACTAGCTGTGTTCCATCCCCACACAACAGAACGCGCTTTATGTGCCTGTCTCTAAGCACCTTCTATCCTATGGCCCTGAAGTGCTTTGCAGTCAGTTGGCTCATTCAAGCCTCTCAGCCAGCCTGGAAAGTAGGGACACATTAACTCTGTGTTAATGCAGCTCCTTAGATTGTAAGCTCCGTGGGGCAGGGCCCACCTCTTTGCTAGGTGTTTGTACTGGGCACGCAACATTTGGCTTCTAGGTGCTACTACAATACAAATAACAGATACTATTGATGGGGAAACTGAGGCACAGAGAGGCAAAGTGACTTGTCCACAATCCCACAGCAAATAAGTAGCAAAGCCAAGAACAGAGCCCAGATCGCTTGTCACTCAGGCTTGTACTTGAACCATTTTTTTTTTTAAATGGAAATATACCTATCTCATAGAGCTAGAACGGACCCTGAAAGGTCATCAAGTCCAGCCCCCTGCCTTCACTAGCAGGACCAAGTACTGATTTTGCCCCAGATGCCTAAGTGGCCCCCTCAAGGATTGAACTCACAACCCTGGGTTTAGCAGGCCAATGCTCAAACCACTGAGCTATCCCACCCTATTTTATCTGCTGCCATACATCCCACGACCATCCAGGAAGACACCCTTGGCATGCAGCTGACTGCTCCAGGGGCATCCTAACACTGCATTAGGTGCACAGCATGCCAATGGAATGCAGGGGAAGTGAAGGCCCAGGAGCGAAGCGTTTAACAGAGAGGAGCCCAGCAGTGAGGCCTGAGGGCCAGACATGACCCAAAGACGCCCTAGGACTGTAGACCAGGGATAAGTAGACTCATCATCCACAAGGTTTCTTGTTGCTGGTGAACTCCAGTGACGGAACCTTGCAAGGAAGGTACAAGTTCAAGCAAAAAGCACATTTGTGTGATCTGATCACTGGCGAGGCCTGTGGGCTTCCCACAAGCTGCAAAGACTGGCCCTGTTTAGCTTGTTATAGCAAAGCAAAGCAGTTCAACTTCTCCTCCCCATCTTCTACACCGAGCTCCTTTCCTAGGGTCAGACAGGGGAAAGCCTGGAGCACTTCGCTGAGAAACTGGCCAGGTCCTCTCTGTCGCTTAACCAGAGGGGCATCCTGGTGCCGTGCTCCCCAGAACTGTCTCCACCACCCACCCCCAGTAACATGCTTCATCTTTAACAAAATGGAGATCAAACAGCAGGTTGGCAACAGAAACAAATAATAATGAGCTCATGCCGCAATGTGCAAGTCTAATGGTCTGGATGGAGATGCAATGGATTCTTATGGAGACAGCAGCCCCGCTCACTATGCAGCCTGTCACATGGCGGAGGCCTGGCTCCCTCTGGCTCATCCCTAGAAGCCAGTGCAGGATTGCTCTCTATAACCCATTCTCACGTGCTTTGGCTAGTTGAGTTTCAGATGACTCAAGTAATGGGGATTCCACCATTTCCCTTGGATCTATTAGACCTCACCGTCACTCCTCCATGGTGGAGAGAAGTGTTGTTAAATCAAATCAGTGCTGCCTGACATTTTGTGTTACACAGCCCTACAGAGACAGAAGGGTCCTTGGTTTTCCTCAGACCCTGCTCTACATATGCAGCACTGCAACTTTCCTTGCAATGGTCTCACCATTCAGATGAACAAGCTGAATCTTTGGTTGCTTCTGCTCTGCAAGTGCCAACTCACCTGGTTCCTGATCTGCTGGTGCAAGAGATCCTTCTTCACCTGAAGGGCTTCAAAGGCCGCTTTCTGCATTTCACTCTATGAAACATTACATTCTGCTTAACCCAGGAACAAGGCCCAATCATGGGGACGCAAACACACCAGCAACCCTCAGTACACTGAAATGATCTGATTTACAAACACTTCCCTGGTGCTCACCCCTGCAGAATTTGGGTGCCTCCTCACAATCCCAAGAAAGAAAACACAATTGCCCCATTTTACAGTTGGTAAACTGAGGCACGGAGAAATTAAGGCCAAACATTTTCAAAGCAGGTGTTAACAGCTGGGGGCTGATTTTCCAAATGCTATCAGCAATCTGCAATCAGGGAGAGCTGAGGGGGCTTAGCACCTCTGAAAGTCAGGCCCACAGCATCTTCCCTGGGCACCCAGAGTTAGTGGTTGCCTTGAAAACATTGGCCTGTGACTCGCTCTAGGTCACCCAGCCCCAAAACCATGTCTCCTGCCTCAGTCACCTGACTGTCTTTGCTTCCCATGATCTCCATCACCTGCCCTCCTCTCACAGATGCCTCAAAGCTTCCTGCTGGCTCTTTGGATAGAGAACAAGTCATTACATAGCTTCCCTTTAGCCACTGCAACCAATTATCCAGATTGCCAGAGATTTCTGCACCTAACTAACTATTTTTAACAAGGCTTTAGAGCAGCCAATGTGCTTGTCATGCCAGCTCTATTCCCCACCCCCATTACAGCATGCACTTAGCTTCCCTGGTCACAAGCCTACCTCTTCCAGGATCTGACTAGTGGCCTTGTTCTGATCCAGCTGTTGCCAAGCCAGGATTTGTTGGAACTTCTGATCCATCTCTGCCAGGCTGCAAGAGATACATAACCAGGGGATTTCTACAGGGTCTCAGACTGCAATGCAAATAAGAGGTCAAGCTGGCCATGGAAATGAACTCAGAGAAATCCAAGAATGGGGACTTCCTAAAACAGGAGAGTTTATTACTGAGCATGGGTGGACAGCCAGAGCTCTCATACTGTGCCATTCATGGGACTATTTATAAAAGTCTATACAAAGTCTATACAAAGACTATTTATCTAACCTGCAGTTGGCAGGTGTGTAAACTCCTTCCCACCAACCAACCCTGGCTGATAAATGAAACAAAAGCAGAGGCACAACTTACTGGTGCACCTGCTGTGAGTGACTCAGTGTCCATGCCCGACAGCTTATAAAACATCAAATGTGGGGATCATATTCCCCGGATGTAAAGTGTGGCCTCTGCTCCAAGAGGGGACTTTGTATAAATAGTCCCATGAAGTGCATTGCCTCAGTGATCGCAGAGGAAATTGTCTCAGTTCTTAAGTAAAAAGACATCCCAGTGGGTTATTTGTACTGTCACTGTCAGAGCAGAACTGCGCTGTAAGTGCAACTGATTGACGATCAATGAGAGAACTGCTCTGGCTGCTTTCAAGGGATAAGAACCAACATTCTCATGCTTTTCCTCTCCCCAAAGTGCCCCATGGATTCCAGGCCACGCAGAGGCCCCCCAAAGAGCATTGTGTGACTGCATGGCAGTGAAAGTGACTAATCAAAAATGAAATGACTGGTTTCATTATACTGTTCTTTCAGTTCTTACTAATCCAGAGCATTATTAACACTCATATTCCTCGTGTTTAAATGTAAGAGCTCTATCTTGGTGGACCCTTTTGTTCTTCAATTTTTAGTGCTGCTGTGTGCTGTTAAATAGCCGTTGTGCTCCACTCCAGAAATGGCTGCAGA